>NC_138658.1:5102273-5702273 GCF_964273445.1 Streptopelia decaocto | reverse complement strand
GTCAAGGATCAGATATGTCTCTCTTAAAGCTGCTTCCCAAATGTGTTGATTTCTGTCTCTGTATAAAATGGGTACCACAGATTCAAGAAAAATCTATGGAGCAAGAATTATGTCTTCTGAGAGAAGAGCTGAGCCAGGCACAAAGGAAACTGCAGGAAATGGAGGAGGTGAAGGCCAACGAATGTCAAAGAGAATCTGAAAGAATGGAGAGAACAGATTTTATTCCAAAATTGCATGACTATGAGGAAGTGAGCACTATGACAGAAGGAGGGGATGATCATCTTAAAATGCAACTGGAAAATCTCCAAAATGAGAGAGACCAGCTAAAAGCAACTATACAGGAGACAATTAGCAGGGTAAGAATATAGTCCTATTCCTTTAGCACAGCAGCTTTACTAAACTTCTGCCTTAACTTCAAGTGTCATTCAAGCTTTAATGTATTTTTAACTGTGTTGTGTCCAAAGAATTCAGAGATGCAGGAGGAGCTGAGATGTGCTCAAAACTCTCTCAGACAACATCAGGAGACTATTGTGGAGCTGAAAGGAAGTATTTTAGAGAAAGAAAATCAAATCTTAAAAGCACAAGAAGCATTGAAGGAAACAAGGGATGAACTGCAGCAGAAGGTCAGATGCAGTTTTGTCAAATAAACAAAAAATTCTATCAGGACTGGCAACCCACATCCGCTACAGACTTCAGTTTGTAAGGGCTCAGTAAATGTAATAATGAAATTTAATTAAAACTTTTCCCTTTTTCCCTGTACTGCCTCTGGAAAGAATTCTACAGAAACAGAGGCAGTGAAAAGATGATCAAATGCAGTTTGATCTGCAAGTTACAACCCTTACTTATAACTAAACATCCTTTAATGCTGCATGATGGAACATTATTTGGAATCGGTACTGCTCATTGACCACAATGCATCTTCCAGGTCTTAAAACTTTTAAAATTCTAGTAACATGTGTCTTAGCTATGTAACTCTGAAGATGCTTGAGTAACTAAAAGGCAGCTTGTTGCTTAATGTGCAGCACTATTATAAATTTCTTAGCTACTTATTATGTCTGAAGCTACTGTGGCTTTTAGAAGACATGAACGCTTGTTAGAATCAAGCCTATCTGCTGTGGATACAGCAATGGAATCATTGTTATGAATCATAATTCACTTTTGTCTATCAATGAGACACAAGTACAGAAATTGGCCTTTTAATCAAAATCGTTACATCTCTATTTGCTTACTGTAGCAGTAAACTAATGGAGGTGTCTTCTGTAAAATAATTCAATCATAACAACCCATATGTACAGATAATGCTTATGAAATATGATCCAATGACACTTTTCTTAAATCAGCACATGATTACTGGGATTTTAAAAATCAGAATGTTGATGGTTTTTTCCAGACTTACCATCAAATTACTTCTACCCATGCTAGAAATAATTAGAAATACGAATACTGGTCCTTACTTGTTCTTTCAGATCACTGAAGTAACAGAAAATCTGACCCATGTCTCTTCTGAATTTGGCAAGCTCCTGGCAGAAAAAGAACAAACGGAAAGAACAGTGAATGAGCAGATCCGTCAGCAGCTTGAGAAAATCACTTTACTGAATCAGGAGAAAGATGAGCTTCAGCAAATGGTGGAGACTTGTAAAGCAGAAAGACATCAGTTAGAGGCTGACTGTCAGGAAAGCAAGGAGAGAGTATGTATAAAGTCTCTTAAATAATTGTTTTAAAGGCAGGTTGTACTATTCTGAATTATTTCAGTAGTCTCTCTTTACTTGTTCATAGCAGCAGTAACCTAAAAATTGAATTTACTAATCTGGTCTAGATTTTGGGCTCTTGTTTTTGCTCCCCCCTCTCCCCTTCCTGCCCTTTTGGTCACTGTGAGTCTCTGGGTTTAGACACAGTTCTGCCACCTCCTGGACAAGCACTCCACAAGTTCCTGCTGTGTCCTTCAGCTACAGTGCCTTCGTGCTTAGCACGGAACAGCAGAGGTAATCCAGGTTTGCAATATCGAAGGGCTTAATTCTCCTACCCCTTCAGCTTGTTCTGGAATGATGAAGAGAAAGCTAAACCCAGAAAAGAAACTTATTAGCTACCCTATTTCTCCTTCCTGATGTTATATTTCTTGGCTGATTAGTGACTTTAATATTCCAAGTATTTGTATGAAAAGTATTGGCACACTATTTCAGACAAATTCATTCTGATATGTAGTTAACAAAAATCAAATCGATAATTTCTGAAGTTAAAAGCAAGTCTGGTAAGTATTTTTTCCCTAAGAGAAGCTCTGCAGATTATTTTAAGTAGTCAAAGCTTTCATATTAATTTTAGCAAACCTCAGGTAGAACCACTGATCTCTTTTAAGTATGTATAGACCAACTAATTTCAAAATAAGCAAATAAAATAAGCAAACTAGGATTATCAAATCTTTAATTTTAGATTACATCTTGCTACTAAACAATTGGACAAATTGTGCATGTAGCTGGTGGCAGCTGCCCCAAGAACGAGTATCTTTCATGGTGGGGTGTGTTGTGTGGGGTTTTTTTTAAGTCATCTATTTAATCTCTTCACCCCACAGTATTTTTTTACTGATAAAGACAGTTTCTAAAGACTCTCTTCCTTTGGAGTTCTTAACTTAGGCATTGGGGAATGACAACCGGTTTTTTCTAAAGTAAGAGACTGATAGTTCTCTACTAGAAATTCAAATGTTTCGATTTATCATTCTTAAGTCCTGGTAAGGAAAACTTAATCATACTGAGTGAACATCCATGTAATACCTTGTTCTGCAGTTCTTAAAGGTTCTGACAGAAACAGAACATCTACAGGAAGAATTAAAGCATCAGAAAGAGCAAGCTGCTATCCAGAAGAACGTGATAGCAAATGGAGAAGAGAAACTGCGAAACACGGAAGAAAAAATGAATGAAGAAATAAACAAACTGAAAGAAAAGGCAAGTACAGTAATACGAAACCCTTAAAATAATGTAGAGGATGTGCCCTCAAAGACTCATTAGAATAACTACTGTTTACCTGTGGTAATCTGTAGTGATTTATTGGACAGATAGATGATGTCATAGTAATGCAATTTAGCAACGGGAGTTTTTGCTAATAGTTACGTGTGATTTTATAGTTTTTAAAAAATATTTTTAATAGGTATCCAAGTTGAATGAGGACTTAAATTTGGTAACTAAAGAAAGGCACCAGCTGCTGAGAGAACTAAAAGAAAAGACGGAGAGTGAAAGCGATAAACTTCAACAGCTGGAGGAACAGCGTCATTTGTTAACGGAGGAGAGAGAGCAGCTCTGGGAAATGCTGGAAAGTGTTCAAGCGGAGAAGAACAAACTGGAGATTAACCTACAGGAGAGTGTGGATAAGGTGCTTTATCTTTGATTAAAGTATAATTATAAATGCTTGGTAGGGGAAGATGGTTAATTCTTGAAGGTGTGTCGAAACGTGTATTACAAGTATTAATGTTATATACCCAGACTGAAGAATACTGGCATGCTTTAGCTTCTTTCTTGTGGAATGGCATTTAAAGATATACATAACACGTTATCTGAGGCTGCTTTATTTATGAATAAATGAGGAGCTGGAAAATACACGGATTTCATTACCAAAACACTTAACAGGCATTTTTTAATGAATTTGCTGAAATAGCGTGTTTCATAGTTGAGCTCCAAAGTTTTGGAACTAAAGCTGTCAAATGGTGATACGTTTATTTCTCTTCTGGATAAGGCATATCTTGACAACAGTGAAGACAAGTGGATTGGGTGGTATCCACTGAGCAGCAGTCCTTGTTCAGATATTTAGTAATCACTTTGAATATCTGTAGTTAACTCAAATCCACGGTGGGAGGAGAATCTTCTCTCACTACCAATATCTTCCAGGTCACCTTCATTTGAATGTCAATTGCCTTGCTGTCAAAACTTCAACTTCACCTCAAATTCAGATGTTTAGTGAAAGGGATGCTAATTCTTTAATAAATTAGGGAAGATAATTTAACAACACTGACAAGTCTAACCCATAAAATTGTGTTAAGTAATAATTTCTAGATAGTTCTTGATGTGAACCTTGCTCAAATTACATCTCTGCTTTGTGTTGCTCGTCTGTGCAAACAGGGATTGCAGAAAATACATCCAAACATGTCTGCAGCATACTTTGTCTAATTCTTTACATTATTAAGGATGCTAGTTGGCAGGCTTTGCTTAGTGAAAGCATACATTTTCAGATGAAATTTGAAGTTTCTTGTACTCAAACTAAAGCAGGGGCTATTTTGTGCCAAGTATTTTGATTCCTCTGCAATATCGAATGGCCTGGTGTGTGAGTAGATTCACATGCTGTCTCGGAACTGAATTCTATATTTGTTACTCTATTTTTCACTCCAGATTCTTGAAACTGAAAAGGAATTGAAGTGGCAACAAGAACTCCTCAGCAATGAGAAGATCAAAGCTGAAGAAAGAGAAGAACGCTTGTTAAAGGTTCAGAGACAGTCAGAGACTTTGGAGGACAGCCTGACTAACAAGGTGAGGGGTTTTGGTTTTAGTAGCTATTCTGCAGTTGTTTTCTGATGGTTTATCACTGTGCTATACTTTTGCTCAAGACAAATCCTATTTCATTTTTAATTCTCAGCAAATTATTTCTGTGTGTGCTGAACATGGACAAAGGATTTTGTACAGGTTTCTTTAGTGATATAAGTAGCATCCTCAACTTGTCTCAGTCTCATAAGCACTTGGGTTGGTCACTCCATTAGAATGTGTGGCTTAATAGTCATGGTTGTACATGTATTTATTCAGACTTTAAAAGGCACTGCTTGGCCTGTATGAACCTCAGCGGGTTTGGAATCCCTGGTGCTTTGCACACTTGGAGATTGTACCTGTTATTTAGAAAGTCTTGCACTTAGCTCTTGCCAGCTTGGTCTTTCTCCAGTTTTCACTTCTTCATTTTCCGCCTGTCAAACTTTTCCTTGTTCTGTAGATCAAAGGGTATATTTAAGGATTGCTTCAGATCAGCAAATATGTTAGTGTTCTAATTAGTAGAGAACATATAAAGACAATTTCATTGCCAATCTCTTATGCTAATCTTCCATTTCTTTTGATTTTCTTGTGATATGGACATATGTTGACTGCCTTTTTGCTTGTTTCCTCCTGCTTTACTAAAAACCAAAGCTGACTAGAGTTCAGTTCTCTGGGTGCAATGCTATTCCTCTTCCTTTACATTCTTCTTCTGAGTGATTAGAACAGTGAAATTATTTTTAAACTTCTCTTGCTGTTAGTGTGAATTTTAGAGTTATTAGCAATTCTGGGTTTTGTATTTGACACAACTGATCTGAGTACACAGACCAGGACCAAATCATAATGCTTGTTTTTTTCTCTGCTACTTATTATAGATCCAACAGTTAACGGAGAGGCTAAATACAGTATCATGTGAAAAAGACCAGTTATTGGCTGAAAGTACTAGTCATTCTTTCCAACTTAAAGAACAAATCTCATCAATTAATCAAGAAAAAGATGAGCTACAAAAACTTCTCCGGGATGTCACATCTGAGCGGGACCAGCTCAAGACAGAATTGCAAAAAAATTCTGAGATGGTTGGTGTTTCAAGTTGCATACCTAAGTTATTCATCCCTTCTCTTATTGAATGGTCCTTAAATATGTATGCTTTCATTTTAGTATGTTGAAACAAAGGCAAAACTGGAATGTGCTCTAGAGCAACTGAAGCAGAGAAGCTTGAATGATGTGTCCATTCAGGTGAATGCACTGGATAATGCAGAACAAATGGTTGATGACAGCCTGAAGGAAACGACCTTGAAAATTAAGGTAAGCTTCTCTGCTTATTTTAAGGATGTATGTAAAACCTTAATACTTGTTCTGGAGTATAAACCCTGCTTCTGTGCAAAATCCATTACGTTGTTTGCAGATCTTGCTCGGATGCTGCAAACCATTGTATCAGTTGATTTGCTGTTCGGTGGCCGTGCATCCTTTTCCAGGAACATTAAATTGAACTTCTCAGCTGAGACATCTCACTTGATTTCATTACTGTCCAGACACCCCCATAATTCCTCAGCTTTTGTTAATTAATTATCCTGAGTCTACTTTCTCATGGATGTGAGAAGTACTACTAAACTCCTGAAAGCCTAAATAAACCAGGATTTGTGAATACATATGAAATACTTTAAAGAGTACCATTGTACTGTAGTCTGTACATCTGTGTAGCAGATTTGGGCAGCTTTGTATGTGATACTTGAGTTGCAGCTCACTGGGAGTGCCTGTTGCATTTCTCAGCCTACTTGCTGCTCCATCACATCTCCCTTTTAACTGCAGAGTGCAAGGAACAACTTCATGATCCCTTTCTTTAAATAAAAGATCAAGGAGCGCATCCCAAGGGCAGCCCAGCTGGCAAACCTGTGAACAGGCAACAGTTTCATTTCAGGCTCAATCTACAGGTCTTGATGTGGCTAAGCAATCTAAATCATGAAAATAAGCTTGTGAAATATGATTTTCTAGAAAACCGAGACATTCCCGGCTTTTGTGCCTGGCTTAGTGTTTTTGTCATATTCCTGTGGCAAGCTAAAACCTGATTTAGCCCTATTAGCTTTTCTCTTGTAACCCCTATAGTATGTATTGGTTTTATTCCTGGGGTCTGATGCTTTAAGCTTCTCTTTATAGCTAATCACTCTTTTTATTATTGTGACTGAATGAATTTGTTTCACTTGCATTTAGGAGCTTCTCGATAAATTCCCAAATATAGAGAAGAGGTATGAATGTCTCTCTACAGTTTCTCTTAATCTAAAGAATGAACTGAACAGTCAGAAAGCACGGATAGCTGCTGTACTGCCTCAGCTCCCGTTGGAAAAGAGCAAACAAGTCAAAAGACTTCATACTATAAATGAAAAAGAAAACTCTCTTCTCCAGAGTTTATTGAACAAACTGAAGGTACAACTTAAAATGCTGAATATCTGGATGCTTCATATTGCTTTGGTGTAGGGTTTTTTAATAAGCTCTCAATATTAACAGCTAGGATTCTATATACTCTAATTTTGATTTTTGTGAATGCATATCTTGTGGAAAAATTGATAGTAGCCAAGTAATTAAACTCTTCTAGCCTTGCATACCTTCCCCAATTTGTAGGTCAGTGCAGAAACTGATTCCAGTTATCAGAAGAAATAATGAAGGGGAATTGGGAGTGAATTCTTGTTATCATATGGTTTACTGTACTTCTGCATAAAGTGGTTTTTGTTTCTTTATCAAAAAATGTTAAGGGTTTTTTAGGTTGTGATGGGCTGGGGGAGGCTGGGCTGGGGAGAGGCCGAGGTTCAATGTCCAGTATATAAAAATATGGGACATGATCTTGAGAGTCAGTAGTTTCTCTAAATATCCTTTAGCTAAAAGTATTCTGAAGAGCTTTATTTCATAACTTCTGTTAGGGTTTTTAGGTTTTGATCTTCTGGTTTTCCATACATGTCTCTCAACTTCTATGGTTAAAGATGTTTAAGATTTAAGTAGTGAGCACAACTAAATAAATCTTTAAATCAGCCCAGTGATATTAGTAGCATGCTTTAGAAATGCTGACCCGGCTAGAAGTCTTACATGCCACTGCTATACAGCACAGCACATGTGAGTGTTTTGCTTGTCCTGGACACCCGTGGACTAGGAGAGTAAATTGATTATAAAACATAGAATTTTAGCTGGATGCAGGGTACTATTTTAAAGCATATTCACTGATATATCCTGTGCTTCTACAACAGTTTCTGTTCAGTCGTGTTTGCTTCAAGAAAAGAGAATATCATGCTGCTGTTAACAAGTATGCAATGGAATTGCTTGAGGAAAAGAAGAAACAAGGTCAGCTACGAGCTCAGATTCAGAGTCTCAAGAAGACCTATTTGAACCAGAATGAGAGATCATCTCAGGAGTTCAACATCACTGAAGTGCTGCGGAGGTTGCACTTGGATGCAGAGGTAGCATTTGAAACTGTTCAGACAGAAAGACTTGAGTATTTGAAGGCGTGGGGTGATGTGGTGCTAATCTAAGGGCATTGCTTTTATTTGTGAACACGTCACTTAAGGGGGGGAGGTAGAATTTGTAGTTTTTTGTGCTAACAATTCTATAATATGAAGATTCTGTTTTATAAAGTGGCTTAAAATGAAATTATTAGTTTATAACATAGTTGGAATGTTATTTACTCATTTGCCCTGTAATATAGGTACTACCCGATACCCAGCTGACTTTTAAAAGAAAGAGAAAATCTTAGTAACAACAGGCATATTTTGTCCCATTCCCACCTGCCCCAGGAATGTAGATTATCTTCCCGTTTTCCCAATAGGGTGTCATTAAAAATAGCAAAACTCTTTCTGTATGATAATTGGATGCTAAAACAGACTTTCTGCAAGTATTGATAGCTAAGAGAGCAAAACGTATATTTAGACATATAGTTAACAAAGCAATATTTAAGCTTGAATTCCCTCTTTTTATTAAAGAGCATTCTCAAAGACATATCAGAAATGGAAAGCGAACTTCTCAGCATAGAAGGGGGGTTACAGCAGGAAGAAAGTGCTAGAAAAGAAACAACAGAGTTCTGGGAAGCTTGTTCAGGTACTCACTGTGATACAGAGGAACTTGAAGAAAAGTTAAACAAAGATAACGAAAGGCTTCTGCAAGTCATTAACTTCTGGAATCCTAAATCAAAGGTAAAGTTAAATCTTCTTTAAGCAGCAATGTATTTTCTGTAAGGACTCTATAAATGCCTCTAATCTGACTGAAAACAAAACACCAAAATAGGCTATTTAAAGATTATTTGTTGTTATCAGCACTTACTATATTTATGTTCAACTGTAAGATGTAGGGATACGTAAAAGCTTTTAAAGACTTCTTTCCTTATGCATCCGAACTTGGAAACTTGCTTTCTAAAAGACTTTAAAGGTGATAAATGGGGGTGGGGGAGCATGTTCTTTGTTAGTGGTTTTATTAGACTGAATTCTGGAAGCCATATATTCAAAACTGTTATAAAGCTTTGCTTGCAGAATTTGCCAGCCTGATACAATCGCTTTCTCCAGGCTTTATGCCCACAAGATTGTCTGTTCTCTTCAAGCCAACTTTAAAATGGCTAAGGTAGTTTTGATAAAAACTTTATTGTAGTCTGTAATCTCACGTATTTTCTAACTTAAAGTCAAGTTATTATATTTCCAACTTCTTGTGCACCCCCAGCCCGCTTGCTGGTGGGTGCTGTGAGAAGCAGAAAAGGCCTTGGCTCTGTGTAAACCCTGCTCAGCAATAGCAAAAACATCCCTGTGCTCTCAGCACTGTTTTCAGCACAAATCTGAAACACAGCCCCATAGTAGCTGCTATAAGGCAAATTAACTCTATCCCAGCCAAAACCAGCATGTAGTCAATGAATGCGTTCTAGCGAAATTTCTGATAGCAAGCATCTTCACATGGAACACTGAAACTAGAATGAAATAAAGAATCTTTGTTTCTTTACCCTATTTCTAGCTGATTCAAAAATTACTTAAATTTTATTTTTGTGACACTATTTTCAGATACTCCTTCAACTTTCTTCAGAGCTGGATGCCAGAACTGCCAATTATTGTAAAAATGCTGACATTGAATTGAAACAGATAAAAGAGAAAAGTGAAGAGTTGCTTTTGGAACTAAACACTCTTAAAGAACAGCTGGGCCCTAGGGGCTCTGCCAGTCTTGCATTACAAGAAGAAAACTACAGGCTTCATAATAAATTAAAGGCTGCAGAACAAGATATAAAGGTACCAGTATTTGTTTCTAAGGAAAAGTTCTTTGCCTGTTTGCTAAGTGAGAGTACTTCCAACTGAAAAGAAAACACAGATTGATGGCAACAGTAAATCTCTGCCACAAGAGACACTGGCCCAGAGTGCACTTGATTTTTGGAGCTTTTTTATTCCCAAAGTTTGAGCTCTTGCCTGTAATATGATTTAATTGCCTGTTTTCTGTACGCAAATAGATGTGAGTCTAGAAATCCATAGGACATGTTCCCCTGTGGTGTTGAAGTATTGATTTTAATAGTGTGGTAGTCTTGATGCTTCCTTCCAGTATATGGTATTCACTATGTCAAACTGGAAGCTGGAGAATAATTCTGTCTTTAATCCTAAGAACTGAGGACTGATTTTTCTCTCTGTCCTATTTTTTTATGTCACAGTTACCCATGTTTAAAGTATATTTTTTTCTTAGAATTGAGTGTTCCAGAATACTAAAAGGTGGCACAAAATAGTGAGGTAGGCACCAAGAGTTTCCATAAAGCCTACAGTGTCAGATTTTTTCATTTGCTTGTATGAAGAATACAACAGTGTGCTGTTATTGTTGTATCTCTTGGCATGACTACTCATAACTCATTGATATATCTCAATAGGCTATGGAAGTAAAAATTCGGAAGTTGGAAACTGTAATAAGTGAAGCAGAAAAAGACGTCAAAGAGAAAGATGACAGGATAAACAAGTTACAAGCACATATAAGAATAAAAACAGACACAAGTGAGCTCACCCAACTGCAAGCCAAACTGAATGAGACGGAGAAGTGCCTCAGAAGTGCATTATCAGAAAAACAGAGTCTCCAGGTATGAGCAAAATACTCTTCTCATTCTCCTCTGATCTCAGAGAGAACAGCTGCAGATGACACATTGCTCTCTAAAGTCCATTTATTGTTCTCTATGGCATTCTTAAACACTCTACTTGCCTGTTTAGCATGCATTTTCACATGCAGCCTTCAGAGACAAAATTTACAATGCATGTTATGATATTAGAAGCTAAACTTATCACTTATGCATAATGCATTTCTGAAACATTCTAAAAAATATATATAAATTTTGAAACTAAAACATGAACTGTTTTTTCTCTGTAATATATTTGCATATTAGTTCAAAATTCCCAGACTTATATCTGCAAATAAGTCAACAAAACTTGCTAAAATATGATTGCATGTTAGGATATCAACTAATACTATAGTGCTAGTTAGTAATGTGAGCGCTCTTGCTCCAAAATAACTTCTGCTCCCAGTCTTGTCCTGCAAAATCTATCATACTAAAGATATAAAGTAAGCAACCCTTGAAGTCATTGCTAATTAGCAAGTCTTTCTTCATACTATATCTTCTATTTTCAGGCAAAATTAGATAAAGGTGCCGAGTTGTACAAAGATGAAATCGATAATCTGAAAACACAGTTGGTAAAATATGATATGGAAAGAATGAAACAATCCAACTCTTTTGATATAAAGTAAGTTCAAATTTTACCTTGTTGCAATTCTCAGCTACTTGGATCTTTGCTTCTTATTCTGCGGAAAAAACAGAAAAGCAGCAGCTATCATTCAGCCTTAGGTGTCCTTTGTCTTTATTGTAGCTGGACTCCAAAGAAAGCAAAAACTGTATATTTCTCGGGTTGATTACAAAACTTCCCTATACACCCACCAAAATTTTGCAATCAACCTGTGTTCAGCCATAAGTGAAATAACTTAGGACAAAAGAAGCTGAGGGGAGAGCAGTAACTGAAATCACTCTCTAGTTCACTGGAGAAGAAGGGATACAGAGCAAATAATTCTAGCCCAACTTTTGGTTTTGTGCACTTTACCTAAAATCTAACTGACAACGAGTTTTATGTAGTTTAACCTGTACAACTTGAGTATGTTTGTATCTGATAAGTCATTTGGAAATCAAACTAGCTCTCCTGCAACTGTGATAATTAATAAACTGAGGCTTTCTGTTTTGTTTTTTTTTTCCTTTTTCTATTCCTGCCCAATACAGACTTGCTAATTATAAAGCTCTTGTAGAACACCAAGAACAACAGTTAAGAAAGCTAAAAGAAGAACTTAGAAGAGCACAGCAAGAGCAAGATGCTACTGGTAAATTCAAGATAAATATAGGAGACTCTTCCATAAACATCAGCTTTAAGGTTATATTGTTAAAGTTCAGATTGAGATGCAGGCCTTTTACCTCAAAGGGTATGGGGTGGTTGGGTCTTGTAACCTAGTGAGGTTTTACATATAAAACCATAGGATGGAATAGGCTAAAAAATATATTGTCTTGGCTTTAAGCACTGTCCAAATAACACACACATCCACATAAAACTCTTTTCCAGGGGTGCTGGAAAAAGCAGCTCCTCAGCAATCCCAAATGCCCGTTACTTGCGGTGGTGGCAGTGGCATCGTCCAGAGCACGCACATACTTGTTCTGAAATCTGAGCAAGCGAAGCTACAGAAAGAGAATTCCCACCTGAAGAAAGAAAATGACACTCTGATAAGGTAACTATAAAGCTCATCAGTAACGTGTCAAATCATTTGTTGCTATTTAACTAGGCATGTCATTAGTGTTTCTTTTTGGGACACCTATAGAAGTAATTATTATTAATTTCAGATTTTCTAGATTCTTTCACATCAAAGACTTTACTTAAAAGTTGGTGAATTATTGTTTAAGTATATATGTCTTTTGAACTTTAAAGTGTTCTCTTAAATGTTAGAAGATATGCTAAAAGTTGTATGTTGGAAGGAATTTAGCTTAAAAAAAACAAGTTCTGCCTCTGAAAGCAAGATACACAGGATGCATTGCCATGTCTGTGGTATGTCACCTGCAAATACAGAAACTGCCAGCAATTTGTCCTTATTTAAAGCAACTACTTTAATTTTTTCTTTGTTAATTCTTTTTTCAGTAATGAGCTTCAGCTGAAAGAGGAACTTAGAAAATGGAAAGAAAGAGCCCTAAGATGGAAAGAACAATCCTCAAGAGAAAGCACTCGAGGGACAGTACCAAGGTCTCCACGGAAGACAGTGTCATATTCCCTTAAAGAGCAAATGCCTTCAACCTCCAAGGAACCTATTTCTCAGGAAACTGTGATTCAGGACATATCAAAGCCTCTGCCACTGACCTGTCCAACAAATTTATTTGATAATTCCAGCTTGGTTACACTAACAGGTATGTAATGCAGTGGTGTTCTCCTATTTTGGATTTGGAGAGGCAAAATATAAGGGGTGGTCTGTAAGTTGAGGGTAAATGCTCTGTATTTTCTACATTCCAACCTGAAACTTGCATAATGACACAGTTCTCCTGAATGGTTGGTCAGCTGATTGTCTGACCAAATGGAGCTGTGAAGCTTATGTATGCTCTACAGAACGTAAATACTCCAGAGTCTTTCACCCCCTGAAGACTTTTACTGCAGTGGAAGTGTTGATGACTGACTTTAAGTAGTGAATTAGCAGAATATCATTAGTAGATAGCTGATGCTCTAAAATGTTTTGCCTTTTAATTTTACATTGGTTAAACACAGACTTCTGGTAAAACTGTTCAAAGTTAAATGCTCTTTAAGTGTTTTCTACACTTTAAGCTAGTAGACTTTAGTCTTAGATGTTGAATCTGCCAGTGTGCCTGGCTCCAGCTGCAGTAATAACTGTTTTGAGAACTTCAGTTCCTCAGCCCTACTCAGGATTTCTTATATCTGACCTGGTGACTCTGGGGAAGTCTCCTAGGGATCTATGCTGGCATATTAATGCTACTGTCCTCATCATTACACCAGCTTCTAATAACTTGCAGAAGGCCCCAGCAGACATGTTGAAGAGTTAACCAGTTTTCAAGGTATTAGTGGCAGAATTCCAAAAGAATGTGACTTGTTGCCATTTCTTGTGATGGCCAACTTGGTAACGGTCCAGGCTTCCTCACAACACAAAGCTCCTCGGAGGCCAGATTTGATAGGTGACACTAGTAAAGATTAAATTGTGGTATTCCTGCTGCTTGTCTAACTGGTAAAGCTTACGTGTTATTTTAATGCTCTCGTCTTCTGTACAGATACACGATCTGCAGGAAGAGAGCCCACAGAAGAACATCTTAAGCACTGGTTTGGAAGTTCAGAGAAAGATAAAGCCCCTGAGTGCACCACCCAATAAAGGCACTCTGTTCTAAGCTGCCTTTGCAGTGGCTACAACCACTGAAATATCTGAAAGATAATCGCTTCAAATCAAAGGCCATCAGCCTCTTCCACAAACTGTGGGCAGAGATTTAATAGCATGCAGATCCCTTGCTGCTTTGGAGCTGCTACCTTGCACAACTGGAAAAGCTGAAATGCAAGAACAAAAATGGAAAAGTAGTCCTGTTGCCCACAGCTTGCTGATCTGATGATGTTCTACTTTGGTGGGGTTTGTTTTTTTGATGGCAAAGAAAAAAAAGTTAATGTGTTGGAAAAAAAAAAAAACCAAACAGGAATGGATCACAAACTAATCTATGGAATTTCTGCATCTTAAACTCTTCTGTCATTCCTGAAACAACTCTCTTTGTGTTGGTCAGTATTTGTATGTCCAGAGTGCTGCTGAGTTGGAAAGAATGATGCTATTTGTTTCTCGGCATACGGTTTTTGTACCATGCGTTCTCTAACTCCACAGAAACTGCATTTTCACCATAATTTTAACCTCTCTGGACATTGCAACTGAAGTTAGTAACTTTCTGTTGATAGGGCACACAATCAAGGGTTCCTCTTAAACTCCTTACAATATTTCTGCAGCTCAGCCAATTATGGTGCCAGGAGTAACTCTGTATTTTTCATCATCTTTCAATATGCTTCCAGGTCCTGTCTGAAGTCGAGTATTAGATTTTTTGGTAATAGTAAGCAGTGGACCTGACACTTCTGCTGTTCTAGTGAATGGAAAGTAAACTGGATAATCAGGGCTGCAAGACAGACTGTTTTACTGGCCTGTTTATCTGCATTGTGAGACTTATTTGTTTTGTATGTTTTGTGTAAGATTTGTTTTGACAATAAATTTTATTGTGCTAAGTACTTTGCTGATCACTTCACTTGTTCTACGATCTGAGGATGTTGATTACTTGATGTCTTTACTTGTGAAAAAATAAAAGCTGAGGCAGCTTCCCCCTTAAAATTCTGGCAGAGTCAAGGTCACACTGCGGCCAAACAGGACAATCTGTGGTGCGATTTGACAGCAGAGGTACTCGGAATCATGTCTCATTCTTGGAATGCATTGGCATCTGATTCCCAAGGGCTGTTGTTGGCTCATCGCTTTGTTAAAAGATTCTACGACACTTCCTGTGTGTGCAGGTCGGCTTGATGGGAAGCTCATCCTGCCGTCTGCAGCAGTGCAGGGGATTGGACCAGCAGCAGCTACAGTAAACTGGAGAATGTTTGTTCCTCTGTACCCAAGCCAGGTCTCTAATGTGAGCTTGTCCACTGACACCTGCACCAAATGAGTTCTTGAATGAATAAACTATAGATGAAGCCAGAGCTACCCCCTGAGAAATTCAGGGAATAATATAGTCACTATACTGTATCACACTTGCTTTGTGCTGTTTGAATTTCTGAAAGTGTTCAAGTCTGAGTGGTGACATTAGGCAAGGACCAGGGCAAGATTTCAGAAAACCTGCAACTGCTTTTCTATACTGTCTGTACCTTCAATCCAGTATCTTTGCAGCTTTGTCCTGGGAGAAGGTAAGAAGTATAGAGGGAATATTTCCTGTTAGAAGGCTGGATACTGTGAAGATCACTATAGTAAAGCCAAGGTGCTTTACTTACATTAATAGCTGGTGTAACCAAGTCTATGTGATACTAACAGCACTGCTGCAACAAGGTTCACAATTGGCAACTGTGAGAAATCCTTTACAAATGTTATTTACTTAATGATAAACAGAATTCAACATACGTATTAACTTTCTGGCTGCCTTTTAATTCCTTTTGACTGTGTTTTCCCCTGCTACTTCCTTCTTCTACAGCAAACAGAGAAACGAGTAGAGTTCTCCTAGTATCTCTGTAAGATAATCAAGAATCTAGGAAAAGCTCCCGTAAGGAGGATTTTTGCCAGACTAGTTTCTCATGTATGTGGATAAGAATGCAGAAGACTACTGATCTTGGCACTTGCATTAAAATATTCAGTCCAAGGAGCAGGTAACTTTCCTGATGGTTTCACTTTGTAAACACCCAACACGCCATGGAAGGCTGGTGTACTTAATGCCACTATTCTCTTAAGCCGCACTTGAGACACTTACTCTGAAGATTAGGGGCTACAGCCCAAGGTGTCAGAATGCTTTTGACACGGAGGTTACTTTGTTAGCATAGCTGCTGATTTATCAGCAATAGCAATGCAGAAAAAGCACATTTTGAGGGAAGCATCAAGAATAAAGGAATATCCCTGGTTAAGTATAAAAGAGAAGTCATGCTTCTTTTAATATTGCTTTATTCCAATGATTTGGATGCAAAGGATTTTCACAAAGTTTATAGACCACCATTCCTTTTTTTATGACGTGTGCCTTTATCTGTCAAATCCCATAACCTCATTTAAATCCAACAATACAGACAATTCTAGCCTGACATGTTTGTAATATGCTTGCTAGTGCACATGCAGCTAATAAGGGCAATAATATAATAATACTAATTGTCTTAGTCTGGTTACTGTTTTTAGACTTTGCTTATGGATACCTTACTTCAAGGAAAATATTTAAACCTGTCTTACATCATGTATAGTTACTTAGTTGTCCCCAGAATGTGTGGTAATTGACGTCCATTACTCCCTGACATGCCCAAGATGAAAAGTGAGAGATCAGCTGCCTTCAACCAACCTTTATTTCAAGCCAAAAAAGGAAATGAGGGGTTTATTTTTTGTAAGATCTGAAATACCTGAACATAAACTGCTTCTCTTACTTGTATTTTTCAGGCTTTCGCTAAAGAAGGAGCCAAAGTCATTGCTACAGACATCAATGAGTCTAAGTTGCAAGAACTGGAGAAATATCCAGGTAAATGACCTATAGCAGGCATTAGTTAATCTCCTAAAAGTTTTATTGTAGACTGGCTGAAATATAGTTCGAGGATAGGACAAACTTCAAAAGACCAGAAAAAATGGAAAATATCCAATTCTTGAGATGTTGGCATTGCTTTATTCTGTGGTGTGGAAGGACAGAGAATTAGCATGTAAAATACTGCAACATCAGCCTAGCAGATGGAGTATTGTTCCAGGTATGTGCAATAACTTTGAGTTTCTTGTGTCACAGAAGCAGTTGATTTCTGCTTCCCAAAAAGGCACCCATTTCAACTACCTTTTGAGATCACTAGGCCAGTTGTCAAACATCACTCTGAAAGGCATGGAATGTTTTCCTCGGATTACACAAACTAACATCCAGTTATACAAAAAGTATACTCGGTGCACTAGATAAGCCTGTTCTGTTTGTACAAATGCTCAGGCCTGAAGGTTGCTTTCCCACTGATATCACAGGAACATACTTCAAGGAGCAGGTTTTGCATAGCCATGTTTCTTAATCGTAAGCGACACAAGTGTGGGATATTATATTCAAAAACAAAACAAACCACACCACCGTATTTTTTTCCATCTTGAAATAAAAAATAAGACCTGGATATATTTTACAACTGAAAATGCTTTCAACTCAATGTGACAGAAGGAAGTGGATTTCATGAATTCCTGTTACAGGGCGACAGTTGAATATGCAAAGCCACTTGTCTCTAACACAGCTTTTAGAGTGAACATTGGTCTCTGCTGGCTGGAGTTCACCACCAGCAATCCCTTTGTAATCCTTGAGGAACTTCAGGACTTTTCAGGTTCAATCTGAAGGCGTTTAAGGAAGTGTTACATTTTTTTAACCGTGCATGTTTTTCCCTCTGTCAGTGCGTTCACAAGGAAAGAGATCATTTTCTTTATCAGTCATTTCTAACCTTTTGGTATATGATCGTTGTGGTCTTTGAATTTTATCCAGGAGAGGTAATTCCAGTGCTGATGTTAATCACTACCCTGTAGTCTAATTGCATCATTATACGCAAATCTCTTCAAAACTGCCTATATCATTTAACAAAGGCTTATAAAGCCTGTTTGTGGACTCATAAGTTGGTTTTCAAAAGAAACAGGGTTTTATCCATTTCAGATCAAATTCTCCTATAATTTAAACATCACTCAGATGCTTTACAGAGAGCTTTACAGTATTTCATAGCATCATGTGCATTGGATGAGGCCTCTGGAGGCCTTTTAGTCCTGCCCACCTCTCAGAGTGGCTCTGGTTAGTACAGGTTGCACGGGGCTGTGTTGAGTCAAGTTCTGAGCATCTTCAGTGAAGAAATTTCCTCAACAACATCTGTAGGTACCTATTCCAGTTAAACTGCCTGCATGGTTTTAAAATAATAATGATATTTCTAAAACAAACAAAACCTCAAACAAGAAAAAATGCCCACCAAAATGCAAACACACTTTATATTCTGTCAGATCTTTCCATGTTCTAACTTTTCTGTTGCCTTCCATCCTTCCCCTGTGGGCCTTTGAGAAGTCTGGTTCCATCTGTTATACAGTCTCCCAATAGGTAGCTGTAGACATCTATTAGACTGTGTGTCACTAGTTGCATATGACTAAATTGTGAAAAACTATGCTTTGGGACATAGCCATGCTCTGCACTAGATGTCCTTTCATCCATATGCAGCACATGCTGTGACAAAGGGTCTTGGTGTCCTGGGAGCCTGATTGTATGCACTGAGGGGATTACTGGGGAATGCTCTGACTCTTCCTTTTCCACTTATCCAGGTTTCCTTTGGATGAAAAGTTTGGGTATTTGAGAAGGGAGCACAGCTCAATCTTTACATGCAGTTTGGAGTGAAGGTACAGGCGAAGTGTATCGTGAATTATGCCTATTCCATAGTAAGGACTCAGCCTTGACAGAGGTGAGCAAAGCTAGTTGTCTTAAGATTGCTGGAAGATACTTAAGTAAAATAAGGTAAAATAATGCACAGATTATATCATATAGTATTACAGCTCATCTGGAAGTGTAGTTATGTTACTTTGCTCTTTCAACTTCTGTCCCAGGGATGGCACAGCGGTGGTTGGCCCTACAGCAGTTGTGTTAGAGGCGCTGGTTCTGTCAAAGTGTTTGGAAGTATGTTTTGCTAACATACTGTTAAAATTGCCATGAATGACACGGGCTGATTGCCTATGAATATGGTTACCTTAAAAAAATACACACAACTCCATTTATCAAGTTTGTGAATGAAGCTGTGTGCAATTTCATATGTAGATATTTTAAATGCATATATATGTGGGGGAAGGAATTAAAGAATAAACACTACTGAGTATGACCAGTAATCAGACAACACAGGGAAAAATGTACAATATTTTGTGCATGTTTCTGTAACAATTGCCATGTTTTTAAAATGATTGCTGAAGCTTTTCAATTTTAGCTGAAGCATTAATAGAAATTTTTTGATCTCAAAAAAAATGGAACATGTATAGTTAAAATCAGGCTTCTTATTTTTGGAAGTTACGCTTCCTTAAAATTGCTTTTAAAATGGGACAGTACTGTGGATGTTGGCTTCCTCAGGCTTACTATGGGTTTAACTTTTACCTTTAATCATGGTTGGAGCATTCTGATCTTGTGCAGTTTGTTTATGGGGTTTTGAGTATCCAGTATTTTAATAAAGTGACCCTGGCAGCCAAGCAGGATCAAGTTGAGGCAGAAATCCAAAGTTATCGAAAACAGCTCCACCAATGTTCACTGACATAAATGCAAATGTTAAAAGCTCAGGTTGGCAGGATCATTTCAGATTTTAGTATGAAGGCTAAAGTCCTTCTGTAGTAAATGTAGAAGGCTTACCTTGAAAAGAGAATCTCCCCACTGCATTAACACAGGAAACTTGCACTGTGTATTCTGAAAATATAATTAAGAATCAGAGAGAAAACTCATTATACATATTGCATGTTGAACTTTATTAGTTAACATTTCTAAGATCACTGGTGACTGTAATGTACAGATGCTACTCAGAAATGGGTTTTTTTGGTGAAAGCGCTCCTGCAAGAAAAGGAGATACTGTCTGCTTTTTACATTGCACTAAAAGCACAGATGTGGATTTCTTCAGTGGTTGTCTGAGAAGCTGGTGGACCAAAAAAAACCCCAAAATTGCCTTATTAGCAATACTTTTCTGGGTGTGTTAACAGCTACAACTCTGAAATGTGTTCTAATATCATGGGCTTTTCCAGCAGACTTGTGGGATTAAAGAATAATGCTGCTTAATAATGGTCTTGTGACCTCTGAATTCACTGGCCTGTTTTTAATAGAACTGGGTAATTCTGCTGCTTTTCCTTCCACCCCAGTGATAATACAAAGAGGATTTTTTTTGACTTTTCAGATTCCAGGTCAAACTCTTCTCTTGTGGGGGAGGGGGAAAGAGACTTCCCCGATCCAGAGTCCTTATGGAAAATTTAATCTGAACAAAAAACAGTCCTTTTTTTCTCTTAAATGTGTAGACATCTCAATTCTGAGTAATGCAACTAGAAGCAAAGTAGCAGCATGTTGCATTTCAATTTGCTTTCATGTGCATGCAGTGTAGCTTGCAAAATGAGTTTGAAAAAGCAGCTCTTGTGTCCTGTCGTGTACTTAACACACAAGGTGGACACACTTGATTCTTCTTTAAGAAGTAGAAATAACTCGGTGGGGACACCACAAATATATTTTTTTAAATTCTCCTGCCTGCTTTGAAGCAATTCTTCTGCATGCACCTAGAGAAGAATCATCTAGAAATCCTTATCCAGCTGCAGTCTGAGTAAGAGGATTGTGTGCAGCTCCCCCATGGCCCTTCCCACAGCCAAGGAAAAGGCAGCGCAAGGCTGGTCCATCACTCACACCAACGTGACACCTGTTTGACAGCCCAGCCAGAGCCACTTGTTACCCTCCCCACCGCCCTGCCGGGACTCAACCACGGTGGAAGCCCCTTGGGTGTTGCAAAGCTCCATGCTGAGGTTTTTGCTGCTGCTCTGGTGAAGCGGTGGCTTTGGAGGAGGGACCGCGGCTCCAGCAGCGGGGAGGAGGAGCCGGCCCGGCGCTGCCGCTGCGGGCGGGGAGCGGGTTCTGCCTCCCCGGCTCCGTGCGGAGGAACAGGAGGGCAGAGAAGCTGCCCGGGGAGCGGAGCCTCCTCTCCCATCCCTGCTGTTCCCCAGGTAAGTTTTCTGCCCTCCTGCGTGGTTGTATCCCCATGCCCTGCGGCCGGAGGGTTAACACGGGGGCCGTCTGCAGGCAGGGAGCTGCTGGGGAGGCGCAGGATGTTGTTGCATCAGCGCGCGTTTATGTCTTTCTGAGGTTTATGATGATGATGATGTGTGGCTTTGGGCTGTCTTCTTTTTTTAAAATTATTTTTTAAATCTCCCCTGAACGTTAGTTGCTCTGGCGGCAGTTGTGGTATTTTATTTGTATTCCTTTCTGTACTGTGTGTGTGCCAAGCAGAACGTTGACGGTGTCCAGGGCAATAGAGCTAATAATACAGCCATGCACACGCTGCCCTGTCAGTCATCTCTCTCGTTCAGCTCTCCCTCTCTTTCCTCCTCCCTAGCAATAAAAACAAGCCAAATGAGAGGATCTAATAATGAAAACCTTTCTTGTTTCAAAATAAGGAGAGTATATTTTACAGGGAGGTACCAAAATAAGTCTGTTACTGGCTGGTTTCCATGGTACAGGCCTTAACCTTGTGATACGAATTCTGCTCCATGATTTCTTAGTCACTGATTTTGTTTGTATAGCGGGTGATTTTTTTTATTTTTTTTTTTTTAAACCAACAAATACCATAAACCCAAAAATCCCCCACCCATGTGTGCATAAACTAATTACTCACTTTGGTCTCATTAATCCAACTTGCAAGTTGCAGTATCAAGAATCTGACAGCATGAAGACCTGTCACAAAAAACAGCACATACACTATCAGACTCCTCGTTCACACCTGGAAACCATTCCTGCTAAGCAGAACATCCCCTCTCCTTGCTCTGTCAATCTTTTCTTTCTTATATGCTACTGTGACAAATGCACTCAGGAGCTGAAGCTGTTGTGAGGTGGACTCGGGTTTCTTGGAAGCGTTAACGTATTTCATGTCAGCAGTTACGTGACCGCCAGAACTGGGATGTTGTGCATGCAAGGCTGAATGGAGAGCAATATCCTTCTGTCCCTCACCCACACACACCCCTTTCAGAATTACAAAATTAACTATATATACCCTGGGGAAGTGGTCAGTGGGAGGCACTGGTAGGTTGCTGGTACTTCCTGTCCCAGATTCAATGAAAAGATGAACAGTCCTATGAAAACATAAACAAAATCACTTATTTCACTGAAAAACTTTGTTCCACAAGTAGTAAATAAAGAAATAGAAAAGCACTGGAGTTTGAATAAATTAACACTTTACATTTTAAAATGAAAGAAAGTAAAGCTGTTACATTAGAACACACTGAAAGTGTTTGCCTACGGCTCTGTATTCTTCTTCTATGGCTTGGCCATATCTCAAGCCAGTTTCATATCAGAACAGCTCAAACAAAACCACCCAGGTGTTACAATAGCCCCTGTCTTTGTTCATGGCATCAATTGTTCCCAAATATCAAACATATAAATTGAAGGCTTGATAATTGTGAGAATCGGCTCTTTGACTTGCTTCCAGCAATTCAGTAAGGAAGCAATTTCTTGGCTCAAAAGTTCTGGCTCAACTTGAGCAGTGTTTCCTATGTCCAGAGTGATGTAATAGAACATGTGGTTAGTACTGAAATGTAGTTGGTAGAGAATATATGCACACCTTTGGTGTACCGGAGAAGAACGCTAGCAAGCCTTGTCTTCAGATATGTGCATGCAACTCTTGCTGGGTCATACTTGTGAAATTACAGTAAATATTTGGACAAAAAAATAATTCTGACATACAGAACAGTTTGCTGCCATATCTCTCGTTAGCATCTACAGGACAAGAAGTGGAGCAGTTAGACTAAG
The DNA here is from genome assembly GCF_964273445.1 of Streptopelia decaocto. Lineage (NCBI taxonomy): Eukaryota > Metazoa > Chordata > Aves > Columbiformes > Columbidae > Streptopelia > Streptopelia decaocto. The sequence continues at coordinate 5,679,572 of NC_138658.1, read as the reverse complement.
TAAATGCAATGACAATTACCCACAAACAACTTGGACCTTATTTCCTACTATGAGAAGTATCTCCGTGGGCTATAAGCAGTAAAAACCAACCGCATTTTATCAGCCCCGTCTGAACACAGAAGGCAAGTTGTGCATAGATCTTTATTCAAAAAGGCATCTTCTGTTTCTTAGATATTTGGTTAATGTGCTTGTGAATAGTGATGTCTAACCATGTTCTTGAAAATTCCCCTGGAAATCAAGCTGGATCTGGTCAGGTTTAAGTCAGGAAAAAAAAGTGTCCCCTGATGTGTTTGCTTTAGAAACTATAGTTGGTGTTCTTAGCACTGCCATGAATACAGGGCCTGGGACACTTTCAGATCTAATGGTCCTGGTAAGTGGTGTTGACAGCAAATAAATTTCATCTTGTGCTGATAGGAGACACAAATAGATATCTCTCTAGATATATTACAGCCATACTTTTAAGGATGAAATAACAGGTTAGCACAGATCACTGTGATTCTATAACTCAATTTATTTAGGTTTTTAGTGCTTTTGTAAACTACTAAGCTTACTGTTGTTTTGTTAGCTTCTGTCTTTTGTTCTAACGTGCAGCATGCAAAAAGCATTCCATTCCAAATTGGGCTGTCAGGGTTTTTTCATCTGATCTATGTCAAAAGAAACAATATCACTGAGAAGTCATCTATCCGGAAAATAATATTTGCTTCTCTCTAACTTTTCTGTCTTTATTACTTTCCACAGGTTTGCAACAATGGTAAAGGAAGATACTGTGAATGACAACGAAGATCCTGAGCAAACAGTATGTGACAGAAATGGCATGATTGCCATGCACGAGCAAAGCAAGGTGATTAATTAGAATCTCAAAATACAATTTTAGTCATAGGGAACCCTCCTTTTCATCTGAAGGGAATACCATCTCAGTGGGAATTTCTTACAATTAAGAAATATTCAGTTTTTAAAAGTTTTGTGGTATGTTGGATTGCTGGAAATCAGTGGTTGTGATTTCAGCTTGAAGTGAAAAATGCATCAGTGTACGTTTCACAATCAGCTATGGAAGAGAATTACGTGGACCTAAGATTGTGCCTGTCAGTTCACTTGCTGAAAGTTGTTCATGCATGTCTTCATTTTATCTATTAAAAAGGATTGATTATGCATATTTCCATTGTTCTTGGCAACTTCTATGGCTTAAAAAAAGATTTGCAGTAAATGCAAGAAAGAATAAAATTCTTAACATAAAAAGCACTTTAGGGTAAACGCATAGTAAAGATACTGTATCATGTATCTTTATATACATGGGTAGCTGGTGATCACATAATCACAGGATAGACAAACAAGTAACTCCATGCGGAAAGCTCACAAGATTTGTGTTCCAGCTGTGACTCTGAGTAAAGGGGCAGAGAGAGAGGGAGATGAGACAGAAAAATAATGGGAAATGTGGAACTATTAGTGGGGGAAATGCGGAACTATTGGTGGAAGAGGGCCAAACCACAGCACAGGCAAAATTCCATGTCCATGCTATGACAACAAGCTGACGTAAAGGTGAATAATCATAAGGGAAGGTAGATGATTAACTTGTCAAAAATAAGGACCCTAAAATGAAATGAGACATATCCAAAAATGGTCAAAAAGCGCTTTGCCTATGAATATGGATAAGTAGATGGCTCAGTATAAGAGGACAGTTTTAAGGAACCATTCTTCAAGGAAATAACTCCCATGGTAGTATTTCTCCATCTCTACCTTGACTTACCAGCTTGAGTGTTCCAGCAATGGATCACGTGAGTAATGCTTGCATTGGCCAGCTCTTCTGTTTCTTTCATCTTTGTCTAATCACAAGTAGGTTTTGTTATTTTGGTTCAAGGCTTTGCAACAGTAGTTATTGATGAGTTATATTCAAGACACTGTCTCAGTGGAATTGTGCCAATCATTAACTGTATTGTGGAATCCAGACTAGAAGCAGAACGCTATTCAATTGTAGAAAATGTTGACAAATATTTAGCTTGTAGGTAAGACAGGCTCAATCTGGGCTCTTAATATTGTTTATTCGTCAAATATGCTGAATTGGTGCTATTTGTATTGGGACATGAGTCCTGCTAGCTGCAGGTAGAAAGGCAAATGTCCCGCAGTCTCTCATATGCAGATCTTTGTGCTGTGCAAAAACATGACATAACCAAAAATCCCAAATTTACTACAAAGCCGGACCATTCCTACAGCGACTGCTTAGTTAACATAGTCACCTGTAGACAGCGTAGATCTAGTGCAGCACAGCTGATTTCAGGTCTTGTATGCTACTTCAAATGTATTCTGTGCTACTTCTGAGGGCGTCTCATTGTTTTCATCCAGGAGGGACCAACAGCAGATGCCAAAGGCACTGATGGGAATATACAAACAGAAGAAACCGCTCTCTTGAATCACTGTGCTCAGCAACTTCCAGAACCAAAAGCAGGGTCTTCGATACCTGAAAGAACATGGAGGCAAATATTTACTTGCCCTCCTCAGGGTTTACTGGCCCGAACAGTGACAAATGGTATGTAAGAAAGACAGAGTTTAATTAAACTGAGAAAGGGCAAATGAGGTACTCATTTCTCTGGATGTGATGATATCTGTCTATTGTTCTTGAAAATAACGAGGGCAAATAGCCATGTTTCAATGTTTTAGCAGAAAAAAAAATGAAGTGAAACAAAGATTTGCTTTAAAGTACGGCTTTTGTTCTTCCATCCTCTCTTCTGCATTTAATTTGGTAGGCATGTTTTTGCATTGCAAATTGTTTTCATCAGAAGACTGACCTCCTAATTCTCATCTTGATAGTTTGTTTTGGTGTGAGAGCATTTAGATTATTACAAACACAGTGGCAGTTTTGGCACACTGGCTGGCTTTCTGTTTAATTGAAGCAAACAAATATGAGGCTTTGCAGTGATACCTTCTTTTGTTTCTTAATACCCCAGGCTTGCAAAGCCAAGAATCCTAATTACAAGGCAAACGGACCCATTTTGTTTAAGATTTGCCCTGCACTGAGGGCTCACAGAGAAAATGCCTGGCTAAGCAGTTATTGCAGACCTTTCCCAACAAAAGCCTCTACCGGCTTCCACAGCCTCTGTTCTCTCTCACTTGGGATTCTTAGGTGTTTGTGTTTGGTCTTCCCTCAACTAAGATTAAGAAAAACACATTCTAAAAATGCGATGTGGTTTCTTATGTTTATGAGAAGGGGGATTTATTCAACACATTTTTTCTCTCCTTCAGTCTTCTGCTTTTATACCAATTTATATCTGTTCTTTTTGGATAACTGTAGGAACAGGTTTGGGAACCTGAAGAGAGCATAACGTTTCCACATATTTTACAATATTTTCACATATTTTGTAATATTTTTCACTTAATGTTCTCATAATATTTTTGAGGACATGTTTTTCCTCTTTGATTGCTGTATGAAGGGAAGTATCTGTACCACTTCAGCCAGTCCAGAGACATGACTGTCTTCAAATTTATTTTTTCTTCCCCAGGGGTAGCAATGTATTGCACAAGCACATGCAGCCAGAAAAACTATATTTAAATTCTTTTAAAAATTAGACCGGAGCTGCAGTCATTAGCTCAAAGATAGGCCAGGCTGGACAGCAGCAGGTTCATATTGCAGTTCTGAAGTAGCTGAAGGAAGAGAAGCAAATACAAGCTAAGTTGGTGAAATTCTTTCCTTTAAGTTTGGGACCTGTTAAGCGCTTTCCAGAGTGGCCCAAGGCTCACTTAGTACTTTTTAGTCCCTAATGATGTTCCTGTTAGCATCTTTTTAAAGTATCTTAGCACCTGTAAAATCAGAATATCAGTTTAGGGAGCATCAAAGATAAAACACATTGTTGTGATTAAACTAATTTTTAAGGTAAGTGATTTTATTTTTGAAAGTCATGGTACCTTTTTCCTTAGTAGAAAACCAAATGTGATCTAATGGCAAACAAAGTTGTCCCTCATTGATGATTAAAGATGAATATTTCTTGTTTCGTTCCAGTTGCAATCGTGGTCCTGGTTTGGGCTGTGGTTTGGTCAATCACTGGGGCTGAGTGTCTCCCAGGTGGAAACCTGTTTGGAATTCTGTTTCTTTATTTTTTTGCTGTCATTGGAGGTAAAATTTTTGGATTCATTAAAATACGAACACTACCCCCTCTGCCTGCTCTTCTGGGTAAGATATCCTTCCTTCTTTTTTTTCCTGCATATCTGTGGTGTTTAACCATCTGTGTGCTAGCTATATTTGGATTGGGAACAAACTGTTTCATGCTCAAAATCTGTAGCTTTTTTCCCACTGACTTTTATCTGGTCCACACCAAGAAGGTGCAAAATTCTCCAAACTGTCTCAGGTTTAGTTGTCTGTCTGTTACTGATGCTCTTCTCTTAATTCTTTGGGGGCCAGGGAACTGTATACCTACAGATTCAAAGCACCCTTCAGTCCCCTCTGCCACAGTTACTTAAAATTTGGTTTTAATATCACTAAACAGGAATCTTACTCCAGTCCTCCTGTTACAGTAGAATTATTAATTCATAAGGAAATTATTGCTGAGCTGTTTCACATGTATCTCGCACAATGGAAATGTTTTCCAAAGAAAATACTACAGGAATTCCCTACTACTGGTAATCCAATGGAATTTATTTCTTCTCCTTCTTTTATCTCAAGGTAACTGGAACCTGAGAAAATAAATTCACCGCAAGGAATAGTTCTAAAGAGAGTTCTTTTGAATCAATCATAACATTAGTTTTCATATCAACATCTTATTTTGTTTTACATAAAAATGCAAATGGGAGATGAAAATGACATTAATTCTGACATCATCAGAATCTTTTCAGTCTCCTTTCCTAGAGGAGGTTTTAAGTTAGATCAGCACAATATTACGAAGTGCTGTGGTGTCAACAAAGCTGAAAAATGAAGTTCCAGGATCTTCTCACCAGCTGTATGCTGCTCCCTTACTATGCTTAGTGCAGAAATGAGTGAAGCTGCTGACACACAGTAAAACTTCGTGGTAGAGTGGGCTACAAATACCTGCCTGTAGTGCCCAGGTGTGATTTTGTGGCCTGTGGTGTGTCTCTCACGGTGGCACTGCTTACAAAAGGACTCGGTTGTTCATATGCGGCTCTCCCCAGGCAGCACACATGTTCTTGCACTTCCTAGTTTCACAAGCAAGAAAAATTCAAATGAGAGGGAGGGAAGTTTTGCATATAGGGTGCTTGTCTGCAATAATACAAACACAGAATGTAACACACAGGGAGTCTACCTTTTCTAAGTAAACACCCCCCTTTAAAAAAAAGTTTCCAACCATTTGGATTCTCCCTTTTTTTTTTAATTACATCTGTATCTGAAAGTTATGAGTTTATGGGTTGAGCATGAAACTACTTATCGGACAGGTAATACCGAACAACAGAAACTTAAAGCATGACAGGACATGTCTGTTGAGTTACTTAGGACAGAGTTCCTTGTTCAGATCCCCAGCATTTGAGGAAAATTGGAAATGAGTCAGAAGAAGAGACAGACAATGTCTTTGAATATTCTTTTTTACACTAAAAATACAAATCTTGTACTCCTACATGCCTTTAATCCACTAGTGCTAGGTGCTAGTCTTGGATTTGAGTCACAGTATATTTTAGGCATGCATTGCAGAGAGGTTCTGTAGCAGGCAACATGGGGCAGAACAGTGAAGATATCCTTTGAGGTGGAGTTTTTTGCTTTGTCAAGTAGATTTCTATGTCAGGGTAGCTCCTTTGACTTGGACCTCAGGCAAATATTGAAAAAGCATGTGATCATTATGCTAGTCTGATATAATTGTCATGAGGCAGTGCAGATTAATTATGCCACTATTTTTTTTCCATGAAGTGGTGGGAAGAACAATGTCTGAAATTTCAGTGTGTTCCAGGACAAACCAAGTCCACAGCCAAGACTCACACCAAGCTGGGACCAGCCTAAGCATAGTGTTTGTTTACTTTTTGTCTTTTTTGGTTTCCTGGTTCTTCACATGGCTGGTATAAAATTAAGCCACAAAAACGTATCTTTGAATCATCAAGACCTACAATGAATCTCTGCAGATCTATTTTTAAAGTTGGCCTTTCCTGCACTTTTCTGTATCCTTCCAGAACTACAGTTCCAATACCTTTGCAGGAAGTCTATGATTAGACAGTTTTGTTAATATTTGCAAAAGGTTGGATCTTGAAAGTAGCTCAAATAGAGGATAAGACCAAGTTCCTGGTTTTTCCCCCTTTCTTCTCCCTCTCCTTGTATAAGAGTCATATTGCCAGAGCATTTTAGAATGTCTAAGTTAGTCCATGATTAGTTGTTTTAGATGATATTTCTCAATGAACTCTGCATTATGGTTCCCGTGATACCTGCATTTCTTACACCTAAGAGGATTTTTAACAATTTCTGAGATAAGGATGCAATATCAGACGATCGTCCTCTTTTAATGTTAAAACAAGAAAAATAGCTTTAAGGATACAGAGGTGCCTTTGCTTATGATAAGTACGACCTGCACCTGGTGAACAAAGCTGAATTCTGTTGACTCGTGCTAAAGCTGCACGTCAGCATCCCATGGATTTATTCACAGGTGACCTGGTGTCTTCTGAGCCCATTTTCATCGCCTTAAACACGTCTCTCTCTTTCTATGCTTCAGTCCCCATATTGTTAAAACACGGATAATAATTCAGAACATGAATTGTTTCTTTGCCTCCCATAAATATGGTGTCTATTTTTAGGAATTCTGTGCAATTTTTTGGTGCAATAAAAGCAAGTCATCTGACAGGAGCTTATTTGCTTTCATTTAAGGGATGCTACTTGCTGGTTTCTTAATCCGAAATATCCCCTTCATTAGTGACATTGTCCAGATAAACCTACGCTGGTCTGCAGCACTGAGGAATATTGCTCTTTCAATTATCTTGACCCGAGCAGGACTTGGTCTGGATCCAAAGGTATGGAATCAGCCATTTGTGTCAAAGTACACAACAGCCCTCGAAAAAACCTGAATAATTGATTCTGTTAAAAATATTGAACTGTTAGGTCTTGGAGGATCTGCAAATGAGAGCATTACAGAAAGTGGAGTTTCTCTTGTACACATATGTTACTCTTGGCAGTTGGACTTGTACAGTAGGCAAGCAACCTCAAAAACACCTGAAAAAAACTGATTTTAGGACTGATTTTCCCACTTGGTTTAAAGAAATTTCCTGAATTTTGTGAGCAGAACATCTTGAGGACGTGTGCTCCATCATGGGCTGTCAGGAAGAGTTTACACTCCCTGACAAATTCCCTGTCAGTTTACACTGACAAACTGAAACAAGTAAGGGAAGGAATCCCCAGTCTTTGAAAGAGACTATTGCTTGTGTTGACACAAATTAAAAAAAACACCCACAACCAACCAAAAAATCCAAACCTGTGTCTTTTTTTTACATTTTACTTTTTTTTTAATCATTGCCATTTTAATGCAAATATATTAATTGCACAGATGAGTTCTGCTGCACTACAGAAACAATGCTTCACAGCACAATAAAGCCCATAATGTTCCTGTGAACAAAAAAACAGTCTTCCTTTACACACTGTGAAACATAATGCTCCATAGATTAGAGAAGGCAAGGCTTTGCCTGATCAAAATAAAACTGTACAAAACTGCTCCTATCCATTTAAGGGACTGCTTAGAGTTTATATAAAACTTAGGTCAAGTATAGCTAGTTCAGAACAACTGAACTGATTTTTCTTAACCAATAGAAACTATGGAGTTGCCAGTACTTCAGATATTTAGCAAAATAGGGTTTTGTCATTCTTGAAAAATGCCTGGTTTCCTAGATTACTATCATCTAGTTTTCCAGGACATTGAAGCTTGTAAGAACACAGACCGTGTTGTTACACACAGCTTGGATGCCCAGTTCTGTGAGACTGCATTTCCTTCTATTCCGTGACAACCTTTTTTTGCCAAGGGAACTTCATCTTTGCCTCATTTTTCTCCCATGTGGCAACTGAAACTGCAACTTGGACTCAGTACGTAGCAATGCTTTGATGCAGTTACAATTGTTCCTCAGGTAATCGAAGCTGTGAAGACAAAGTTGTTAGTTGCTTTGGTGGTTCTCAGCCCTGATGATGCTGGGATAAACTGTGCTGGTAAAAAGTGCAACTCATTGACTTTTTTTTCCATGTCAAAATTAGGGACCTATCCTAGCAGAGTCATGTGTGCGAAACAGAATTCTCTGCTGGTTCTTCCTGTTCCTTCTTCATGCAGGAACCTTGTCGAACCTCGACTCAGTGGGTTTCACTGCCACACTTGGAATTTTAGATCCAAATCCAGTTGTGCTTGAGTCTATCTCTGGCTTAGGCCATGTAAAGCTGTCATATCCTGCACTGCAGCTCAGAGGGGATTCTTTTAATAAACCATATCAGATCATAACTGTATTTCCTCTCTATAAAGCTAAGGGTACTGATACAAATGTCTGAATGTGCTTTTATATTGCAGGCTCTTAAGAAACTCAAAGCAGTCTGTTTACGGCTTTCTTTTGGACCGTGCCTCTCAGAAACATGCACAGCTGCTGTTCTTGCCTACTTTTTCATGCGTCTGCCATGGCAATGGGGATTTATCTTAGGGTAAGGTACTCTCTTTTCTCCTGTGTGACAAAAGTGCCTGTTTTCATGTTACAGTTAAATGATTCAAGTGCTGTTATTTCTTTGCACCAAGCAGAGACCTCAGTTTAATGCTGGTTGGGAAGCTGTGCTTAGCTCCTGTGGATGTTTGCTTCTGTCTGGCTCTGTGGCTAAAGGTCACATTTCCAGGCTGTGGAGGAGTACTTGCATCATTGCTCTTCTGTGTTTGTGATCCGGACACTTAGGAATACGGATGGTGCAATCTCTGAGTCTTTAACCACAACACTGAGGGCTTTTAAGGTTAGAAAATATCACAATTTGGAGAATCTTCATGCTGGAGTTCAGAATTTCCCCATAGGGAGATGCACGTAGAACGGTTTTCCTGTCACAAGTCAAGAATAAGGATATGGCGTATCATATTATATTTCCATCTAGCTGTATCTAAACTAGTGGACTTGGTCCAGACCCGTATACTGGAGCAAGATGGATGAACTCCTCCTCTGCCGCACACTGATTTTTATGGGAAAGAACTGCGCTTACTGAGCCATAAAGCAAGTCTAGACCAGGCTCCTAAATTGGACAATCAAGGCCATAACTGGCCTGCAGTGCAGACTCAAGTCTTAGTCTGTGGAGCCCTTCACTTGTAATACTTCTGAGTTTGGCAGGAAGTAAAAGCTGATTGCAAATCTGCATAGAAATATCCCTGCTTTGTAATTAGCAGGGAAAGGTAAGGCAAATACCTTCTATAAAAGTCTGTGTATTTATACGTTAAAATAATTGAGGTCAGAACATTAAGTTTTTTTAGTTCAGTGCTTTCTTTTTAAGAGAAGCTGAAGCTGTGTGTTTCCAGTTTTGTTCTAGGTGCAGTCTCCCCTGCTGTGGTGGTTCCCTCAATGCTGATTTTACAAGCTGGGGGATATGGGGTGGAGAAAGGTGTCCCAACTTTGCTAATGGCAGCTGGCAGCATTGATGACATTCTGGCTATCACAGGCTTCAACACTTGCCTTGGGATGGCTTTCTCTTCCGGTATGCTGGTTAATCTGTACGTGGTGAAATCCAGAACAAACAGTGATATTTTGAAGAATGTGTGCTCTGTTATGACTGACTGGTTTGCAACTTAATGACATCTCCTTATAAAGTTCATGTATGGACTTGAATATTGAGAGGGAAATTTCCCCTGATCAAAAGTCTTGGCATAGCTTTGTCTGCTCTGATTTGTGAGTCACAACAACTTTCAGAAAACATTTTTTCCCTATCTGCTCCTTCAGCTGCCAAGTCTGGTCCCTGGATACTGAACATAAGTGCTTTCAAATTTCCCTGGGTCCGGCAGTGTTCTTGCAGTGGCTCTTTCTCTGGCTTCTCTGGCACACTTTCTTGGCATGAACTTTCAGATATAGAAAGTTGCCCTGTCCAGTTCTTCCAGGCCCATAGGTTCCCTCCTTAACCCTTTTGCCCCTAAGTCATTTTAAGCAGACACTGTCCTGGAATCATCACCCTCATAGGTCTACAGGGTGGTTTGTGCATGAAGGGTCTATGTATGGCATATTGAACCTGTTCTTCTTTTGCCAAATAGGTTCTACTCTGTACAACGTGCTCCGTGGAGTGGTGGAGGTTGCTGTTGGCATAGCGGCTGGGGGGATTCTGGGAATGTTTGTTCGATATTTCCCAAGCCATGATCAGGTAAAAACCCAGTGAAAAAAAAAAAACACAACTTTTTATAAAAGAGAGATTCTTTGCTGAGGGATGATGTTCTGTAGTTGTTATTTTCCAAGGTTCCTGCAAAGCTTTTTTGGGGGGGGAAAGCTGTGTACAGGGTTAACAGCTTCCAGGTAGCAAAGCCTGTAAGGTAAGGATGCACTTTATAGGTGATTACTTGTTTACTGCAACAATAACAACGTATGATCTCACAGTCCTTCCTGATGCAGAGTTTGGAACCCAGCTCACCATCCTGCTCTCATTGAAGGTGGTGGAAATGCCCACAAATTAAGGAGAAGGGGTTTGATTCCCATTTCAGACAGTAAAATACTCATCAATTAGATTGATGTGTGACACATTTATTTCTATGTTTCCAGTAGGCCTAAGATGAAAAAGGAGTGAAACAGACAGATTATAGGTTTTAAGTGATTGTGCATATCATTAATGTTAATGAGAATGTGCTACTTTCAATTAAAATTAAGTTTATTTAAAGTGGTAGATGAATTTACTATCAAGGGGCAAGTAAGTGAACAGAAAATTGTGGAAAAATGTAGATATGTCTTGGACTACTAAAGTCAATTTGCAAAGCATCTATTGCCCTCAGTGGGATCAAATTTTCTTCTTATTGAACAACATTAGAAGTGTGATACAGGAACTAAACAGATCAATAGAAGTGGGGAATAATGGCAGAGATAAAACTGTCTGCTGTGAGACTGGATCAAATTAAAATAGACCGTCCCTGGCAAATGTTTGCTTGGCATGTTCTTAAAAACATATAGGGGCAAGGATTTACGTCTCCTTGGATAAACTGTTCTAGTACTTGACTGCACAGGTAGGAAATCTTGTTATCAGAGTTGAAGCGGGGCTGTTAGAATAGAGCATCATGTTCCTTATGATACAAAAAGCCTTTTGGCAATAAGATTTTGGATGGGCAGAGGAAATAAAATATTGACTTTCCAAAATTTAAGATTCTTAGGAATCGATATCCAAAAAAAACCTCAAGTCAACTAAGCAGTTCAAATCTCACTTGAAAGCTTTGATTCTTTCACGATAGTTAACGGCAATAATTATTTTCAATTGTTATTTTCAAAATTAACAGTATCACAGTATCACAGACGTAACCTTTTTCTTCCATTTCTACAATAAATTCACTTTTTTGTCTCTTTCCTTGGCTGCAGGCATCTCTGGCATGGAAGAGGTCATATTTTGTACTTGGGCTGTCCATGTTTGCTGTTTTTGGGAGCATCTACTTTGGCTTCCCTGGATCAGGAGGGCTCTGCACATTAGTCTTAGCTTTTGTTGCAGGCGTGGGATGGTCTGATGAAAAGGTGAATGTTTACATAAAGAAGCATACCATACCAAAACTCCTTTGAATGTACAGCTTGACAGGAGTTTGAATTTCTGTCAGGAGTGGTAATAGTGCATCTACGAAGCTTTAGAGAGTGTACGGATTAAGAAAAAAAACAAACCTATGTTTATTTTGGAAGCATTTAACATTTAGCATGACAGAAAGTTACCATATATGTGAATATATATTGATACAGAGCCTAACATACTGACAGAGAAATGCTCACAGGCTTTTCTTAGACATCTTAAGCCATGTAAAGGAGATTTAGTTGTCAAGACATTTAACTAGGAATCCAAAACTTTAAGTCCCAGCGCTGTGAGTGTCTGTAACCTTACACATTGACTTACAAATAGGTGTCCAAAATACAGCTGTGCACATTGCCTGAATCCTCTGAGGTTTTGTTCCCTGTGGGTTTTTGGAGGGTGAAATGGAAAACAGTAATTAGCTAGCCTCTCTCATCTTTCCCAGATCTCAGACAGTGCATTCTGGATAAATTAAGAGAACAAGGTGCCTATAATACATGGTGATATAAAGCCCTACAAAAAACATAGAAAAGACTGCTTTTTAGTCACTTTCTCGTAACTACTAAACCTTCTTCCTCTTACTGTTGTTGCCCCCCTGCATTTCTGTACCTTGGCATGTCTCACTGCTGCTTTTGCTTGATACCATCTACATTTAATGTTTTGAGGGCATCTTTCTCTCCACAGCTGTAGCCGTGCAACATGCAGTAGGAGAAGGGGAGAGATTCTGTGAAAAGAAACGAAAGGGAATCAGATATAGCAGAGTCCACATTATTATCCCATCTAGATGTGACTTCAGTAAGATCTCAAGGTTTGTTAAAACAATGAAAAGAAACCATGGTTTCTATTTAAAGTGTTATATTGTTGTCCAATTTTAGAAGAAGAAAAACTCGTCTTCAGACTTAACTAGTTAAGCATATTACAACTGATAAAGCTCTCTATTGTAAAGTTTTTTAGAGCAGTTCAGAAGTAAGGACTGTAAAGAGTATATGCGTTCTATAAATGCTTGGTTTCAATTCCTTTGATTAGTGAATGAAGCTTCTTGGCCTTGAGGATGTTGATTTCAAAATCCTTAGCCTCTTTTGTCAGACACAGTCAGAGATACTGTATACTCAATATATTACCAAGATTTTCCTGCTGAGCTTCTGAAAGGCCACTGCCTCCTACTGTCCCTGGTTTAAGTCACTTAGCAAATGCTGTCCACAGAGAGCAAGGAACATTGTACCTGTTGCTGGAACAGTTAAATGGGCCGTAAACAGACTCAAATAATGCTAGCATCTTTGAAGAGGATTTTTTTTCCCCAAAGAAGAAAAGGGTGTGATAACAGGGAGAAATGAGACAAATAACAAAAAACGTTGAGAGGTCTGTATATTTTCACCTCATTCTCTTTAAGGTTATGGAAGTTTTTGTGTGGTAGTCATTTGCGATTCCATTGACTGAAGAGCAAGGGATGTTGCAGGGTCAGTCCCAGAGAGAACACCAAGGACAAGGACGTGTCTAGGCCCTGGATTGGTTACTAAGTGACAGAGCATCACACTTATATTTTCCACACAGGCCAACCTGAAGGTTAATTGGCTATTACAGAGCTCCATTAATTAAAAAATAAGTGCTACTAGATATGCTATGTGTACCTCTTCACATAAGTGGAAGATTCCTGTTTATCCTGGCAGCAGTTGCTTTAGGAAAACTCTTAGGTGTAAACACAAGGAGAAAAGATGGCTTTGCCCTTACATAGTATGTTGCATAAAGAAGTTCAACACTTCTTGCTACTATGGGATTTCAGAGTTTCTCAGTCTGACTTTACTCCTGCTCACATTCAGGCAGGTCTCCCAATGCAGCGTGAGTGGAGTTGGGTCATGACTGAAACTTTTTGAGGGTCTGACTCTGTTCAGATACCAATGGAAAAACACGTTGAAGTTCCCAAATTCTGAGCCCAAAGGCTCAGAAATTTCATGCCAAAACTGTTCAAATCACGTCTTGTAAATACTGAAAATCCATTATGCTTTATTTTCCTCCTCTTGTCTGCAAACTGCTCTTTTGCTGTTCAAACATCAGTGATTTTTATTTCTTTTATTGAGATAGAAAGCATTTCTTTATTAGCAGGGCTAGACACACTGACCTTTGAAAGGTGCACAACTGATTTTGGATCTTTTAGTATTAGGTCAAAGAAGGAGCAATTCTGGACAATTGTTATGATGCATCTTCGGTTTGTTCCTTGATTATTTAAATGTTCTGTCTACTTGGCCATATTGTTGTGAATTTACAGATTATTTTTGTTTTGATTGCAGAGGGAAGTAGAAAAAATTGTCGCAGTTGCATGGAATATCTTTCAACCTTTTCTTTTTGGTTTAATTGGAGCAGAAGTATCTGTTATGTCTCTTAGGCCTGAAACCGTTGGTAAGATCATTCACTAAATATCCAGCTTTCATTACTGGCTTCCAAAGAATCTTTATTAAGAAATCTAAAGCAAAGCAGACTACAGCTGACCCCCCCCAAAAAACCCAAAACCCAAACCAAGAACCAACCCCACAGTTCTAGGAGGCTTATTCCCCTCATGTACCTATGCACAAAAATACTGAGAAGTGTTTGTCTGTTGCAGGGTTCTGTGTTGCTACATTAGGCATTGCCCTGGTTGTGCGAATCATAGCAACGTTCCTGATGGTGTGTTTTGCTGGGTTTAATTTCAAGGAGAAAGTATTTGTCTCGCTGGCATGGATTCCCAAAGCCACTGTCCAGGTAAACAGTCCAACATTACTTCAATTCCAGGCTAAATCTACTATCCTTAGCAAAGCTCCTTGTAACTGGCATAGCAGTAAACGGAGAAAGGATCAGGCTCAATGACAGCAGAGTGTAGTGTATGGATAATTCATATTCTAAACCACCCTAAGTCTGCTTGAGAAGTGCTTGGAGAGCATTCTATGTGAAGGTGCTTTGCTTTCATCCTGGGTTGTCCTCTTAATAATGGCAGTGAATTGTACATGTATCACAGGAAGTTTAACTATTTCTCAGCTATTGCAGGGTATGGTGCCTTTACATACAGATTCTGAGAACTCTCAAAGGTAAAAGTGTTTCCCTCCTGCACATGAAGTGTCTTCAGGGACAGTCACACCAGAGGCTCAGAAGGTTTTCAGTTTGTGGTCATTTTGGTAAGGGATGGTTCGATAGCCATGTTGCTGGAGAAGCATCAGGCTGGCTGCATTCCTGCTCCTTTATTTCAGTGATAGTTATGTCATTTAGACTTTGCTTCAATAGCATGATTACTTGCAAACAAAAGCTACTAATCAGAACAGGCTAGGATTACTGCAAGATTTGTGAACTAAATTTTCAGAAGCTGCTACCAGTTGACTGCTGTCAGGATGCATTCTCAAAGTGTGCCATTTTAACAGCCGCAGTACACAATATACGGGCCCATTTCATTAATCACACATCCTCCAGACATGTGGATAATATAGCAGCTGAGCAATGTTCTTCACAGGAGGGAATCACCCAGATAAACTCATTACCTTAGGAGATTCAAAGTGTAGCCAAGTGAAAATTGTTCTCATAGATGTAATATAACATTTACTTTTCTGTGTGCTGCCTAGAAACAAATGGGTTGGATGTACTAAAAATGGCAAATTTATGTTAAATGTTGACTGATGATTAGTCCATTTTTGCCCTGTGTCAGTGCTAAAGGTCACTTGCTCCATCTCAGCAATGTTTTCTTTCCTGCAGGCTGCAATAGGTTCCCTTGCCCTGGACACAGCAAGAAGTCATCAGGATGAGGAACTGGAAAAGTATGGAATGGATGTACTGACAGTAGCCTTCTTGGCTATCTTGATCACTGCTCCAATCGGAGCCCTGGTTATTGGCTTGGCAGGGCCCAGACTTTTGCAGAAGGCTCAGACAAATAGCAAGGAAGATGATGAAGGTGCTGAGGTTGGAGAAGAGGCAGAGGCCTGTGAACCTTCCTAAGATGGACATCTACAGGAACATGGTCCTTCAGCCCTCACACTTTTGTTGAGTAAACACATTTGTAATCTTTCTGGAGGAAAGCAAAACAAGTATCAGTTATGTCTGCTATTTTAAAAGCAGCCCTGGTGGAGTTTTATAAAATATTTTTATGTGTTTATGGTGCCTTAAGAGATGAAATAGCTGAACATACAGGGAACAGGCTGGCCGGGCAGTGAGTCACTGAAAAGTTAGCAGTCAACAGTTACTTGAAATGTGTGGGTGTGTGGCCAGGGAGAGGATCGGAATTGTTCAGGCATGGAGTGGAATATAAACAGAAGAAAATGGACACTAATGTGAATAACTTCTTGACGGTTGAAACTTGGCCGTGAGATGATAAGTTCAACAGCTCAAATAATGCAACTTCTGAATATGAGATTGCTGACACACGCTGAACGAGTCCTGCCATGGGTTGGTGATTCCTTCTCCTTCCTCACTCAGGTTCTGAAACTTGCCTTTTTTACTACTGCTGTTCTTCACAGTTCGTGCACTTCTTTGTGCCTTCAAGGCGCTGTCAGCTCTGGTCATAGAGCAACTGGTATCTCCTGGTATTTTGTCCTAAGTTAGTACTCATTTGGTTGAGAAAATGCCATGATCAGGTCCTTCTCACATCTGCACTTGGATAACTGCAGCAAAGAAAACCAGGTATTTGCTAAAAATATAGCCAGTTAGTGCCCATTTTTCCAAGAGGTGGTTGGCTGCATTGACTGTGGAGAATGGAAGCCCCTCAGATTTGCCAGGGCATTTTTTACCTCTGACTGATGCAGAAAACTAATAGACTTTAGATGAACAGCCTTGAAAATGCAGTGCTGAGGGGGATGGTACAAAGCGAAAGGAGCCTTCTTCTCACCTACCTTCAGCAAGGCTGCTGCGTGAAGGCACCTGTTGTGAGGAAGCAGCATTCAGGACACAGCACTGGCACTCTGAGCACATACCCACGGATCTTGGGGTTCTTTCCAGAAACACGAGTTATGTGCAGCTGTGGATTGTGGTAATGAATGGCAACAATCGTGTTGAATATCTTGCTGAAACATTTCACTAGAGGGACCAAAAAGTTCAAATGTGGCTTTCTTCATTTTATTTAATATAGATGCCTCCTGCACAGTCAGTTGCAATATAGTTCACATTTGGCTTTTTGCATTCCCAGTCGAGTTTCCTTTCTCTTCTCTTTGACTGTCCTAATGTCAGGAGTAAACCTCCTCTGTTGACCAAAATCCTGCTCTTGCCTTTAGCTTTGGTATCAGTTAGGGTTAAGTATCAACAGATACCAGCGAATCTTTCTTACTCTGCTACATTTTATACAAGTAACTAGCTCCAAGTAGGTAATTCCCGGCTCCATTCTGAGGCATGGAGCTAGTGCACCATCCCTCAGAAACTGGAAGGTGAGGTGGTGTTGGTTTTTGTTTGGTTGGTTGTTTTCTGTTGGTTTTGTTTTAGTAAGAATGTTAGCTTGTGCCTGTAATCAAGGTAAGCAACGCCTCCCTGCAGATTTCTACATTACACTTCACTGAACTCATTTTACAGAACACTGTGGAGAATATATTTCATGTGTCTTGATATTTTTGGCATAAGAATTAATCAATTCTGTTTTAGCTTTTACACTTTTAAAATGCAACGTAAAAATGTACAAAAATATTTTTAGAAGAAAACTATCTGAAACTGTATTATTTGCAGATTGTCCATGTCTGCTTCTGTATACAGATTAATTACAGCTGAGTATGTGCGCCTTTGTATGTGCGTTCTTCTCCAAGCCAAAAAGAAAGCTTTCTAAGAAATATTTAAGGTTTATAGCCTGCGATTCCAGAACAGTGACAAAAAGTCCAGGAAATTATTTGGTAAGTTTTCCCCTAACAGTTGCCAAGTATATTGACATTTTTCTTACTATACACACTGCTGTTCTCTCCGCTTCCTTGGGGAATGTAAATCTTCAGGTCACGTTTGTCCCCTGATCAGAAAGGAAGATGCTTTCAAACCACACACTGATGAATGGTTAGGGTGCTGTGCTTGGTGGTTATTGTGTCAGACATTGACTTTGGTGGCTGCTCTGCACATTTTGCATGGCTAAGAGGCACTCTGCTACTTAAACAGGGGTAGTTTTAGTAGGAGGTGGTTGTATTTGGAAACTGTCATGTCTGTAAACCTAATTGATGAAGGAATATGGTGTTCAGCTCATCAGTGACTGTCTATAAAATAATTCTACTTGAGTAAAACTTACAGGAGTATAATAAAAGCTTTATATAGTTTACTTTTTCATAAAGTTTTATCAAGAGTAGAATCCTGCAGGGAGGGATCACTATGCCACACATGGAGTTTGTTCAATAACAAAAGTGTGACATGTAAGGACTACAGCCCTTTAAATATGAATACAACCTTAGGTATGCAAGCAAAGCTCTGATAAACAGCCCTTGTTTATGATAGCTTCTAATACTTGCTCACCATCATAACAGCATCTCATAAATTGGATTTATCATGTTCCCTTACTCTCAGTGCACTCTCAATTTATTCATTAGATCACTCCCACCACTCTGAGTGCTTGAATAGCTGTACCAATGAAAAGTGTCATCTTATTCGCTAATCTAAACTAAATTGGATCCATTTTCCTTCCCTTGCCACCATCTGTGGATGTTTCTCACAAGACAACTTTCCCCCAGCTTTTATGAAATCTTCAAAAGAATCAGGTTAAAGCTATTACATAGACCTGCAGATCTAAAATGAAAAGCACTAATGCTTTATAATGCTTCTCTTTTTGCCTTCCAGAAAGGAACGAAACACTTGCATATTGTCACAAAAGAAATGTTATATTTGGGCTAAGAACCTAAGAGACTGGAGCTTTGTAATAATTCCAGTTGATTTGAAATAGCAGTTAACTTTGAGAGATACGATTTCACTTTTTATCAGAGGTTCTGTGGGTGAAGTCATGACATTTAAGACCACCGCCCTTTTAACAAAATGCCATTAAATCACGCATAAATAATGCATAATTCAAGCCAATAGAATCTCTATGCCATGCCAGTCTCTTATTTGCAAGAAATAAAATCAGAGCACAATGTGTAATAAACTATAACCAGAGGAGTCTCACTGTCATGCAGACATAATCACAGGCATAATGTGCAAGAGTACTGAGCACAGTATGTGTGTGCAGTTCCAGAAGGTTCCCAGGAACCTCTGCAGCAGAAGGGACTGATGGCACAGCACGTTCCTGATGGTGAGCAGCAGGCAGAGTTACAGCAGGCAGCATATGGGAAAAGATAGAAATTTGCCATCTGGAAGCAGGGAGTCACACAGGTCAGGGAATGCTGCGATAATTTAACTATAATCACTGCTTTCTCTCTCTTTTTCAGCCAAATGGAGCGTTTTAGGGAATACAGACTGAAGTCTAAAATTAGCTGAAACACTCATGTTGTGACACAGCCACAAAACAGTGAATGACAGTTTTTGCATTTTGCTTTTTAAAGAAATGGAGTGCAAGAGATGAAGATTTGTGCTAGCTGCACCTCAATTACATTTACTTTATCTAGTAGCAGCCACCAGTCAGACACCTTTCTCTAAACATATTTGTTTTATGAGTTTATTTGTGGCCTATTATAACTATTGTTCAAATTTATAATCAAGAGAAGGGTAAATACTGCTGCTCCCATAAAGCAAAAAAGGCATGTAATGACATGCCAAGTTCAGCTTCCCCTGATTTTGCTTCAAGATCCAGTCTACTGCCTCAGTCCTTGCCTTTATTAGCATTAGGGGAAAGTTTATCACTTTGTGTGGAGCTTCCAAATCAGGTTAGAAAAGTCATCCAGTAGCAAGACATCATAGCAGGTAACTGGTTCAACTTTCTCAATTGCTCATGAGATACAGTGCTTTGGAGACACTTCTTAGCCATCTATCCCTGTAGACTTTAGGTAGATAATTCAAACCAATTAGTAAATTTTTTAAGATCTTTAATAGACAATTCTGTGGCCATTAGAGACAGTACTACCTTGACAGATTTTGAAATGCAAGAAAATAGTCATTTATCTTGCTTATAAAGTTAAGTCTTACACTGTCATTCTCCTTTTAGAGGAGCTTTGTGGGAGAAACAAAACCAATTTTGCTGCATTACTTACTCCAGCAGGGTTTGTCTGAGTAGAGCAACAGAAACAAAACCAGGATTCATGTATGTAGTTTACTTCTCAGGCTTAAGAGGAAATCAAACTATTGGAGTGATAAAAACTGGAAGTACATACAGACCTGTATATAATTACAGCCTGCTACAACAGGCTGTGGATTTTGAAGCCTGAAAAAAATATTAAAAAAATCTCAAAACAGGCTTTTGCAGTTCACATAGTAATTTCTTCACCAAACCCAAGAACTGGGGCTTGGTGTTCAATATACACCACCTATAAGTGAAGAGTGAATACAAGACACTTAGTAACATTATGGATTTCCCCTATTATCTATGTTATATCCTAATATAATGTTTATGGTTTGCTCACCCATCAAGGTAAGACCACCATGTAGCATGTAAACATTAAAGACTGTACCATGGTTCTACTACACACTTTGTGAAAGCAGGCATTTAACATACAGTCACATCATAATCTGCCATTTTTTGCTGAAAGGCAAAAGGTTTAGGTACCTAGAACTACAGCTGTTACAAATGCAGGTTAGAATGATCTACCTTACTTCTACTGCTGCTGCGAGAGCCATTATGTGAGAACTGCTTCCTGACTTGCTTTCTGTTTCAGCACTGTGGTGATCAGCTTTGGCAATGGCACAGGGCTCTGGGTCTTTCCACCTGCCTAACAATGAATCAAATGAAATGCTGTTAAGAAACAGTTGAAATCTGCCTTAGTACAATTGTCTAAAATTGTAGCAGGGATGAAAAAATTGTTTTTAAACTGATGAACATAGTCTCTTACTGGAGAATAAAGCACTTTAGAAGAATTAATTAGAAGTCTAACAGATAAGTAGCAATTATTTACCTGCACCTGAAATTAAGCCATACCACAGCAAAGTTCTGACTTGCCCAAATAACCATTTTGAATGGGTAACAAGCCAAGAATACAGCTCAGCTCTGCTTTCTTGGTTCTGTCATTTAACCAATTCCTCCCATGAAAGTCCCTGCTACAAAAAGTAGCATCTACAAGGCAAATTTGTGTTTCTTTACAAGAGCTCAGGAATGATCAACACAGGGGCCTGAAACAGGGGGATAATGTTAGCGGCTGACCTGCTCAATAGTTGAGTTTATAGGGTCTGGAACTGCAGCACTGCACCTAGGACATGGTGTGAGACTGTCTGGCTGTGTGGGGCCTGTCTGAGCCGGGCTGCTTTGCACAAGACTAATAAACTGCCCACTTAGGCACTGCACAGGCCAGACCTTCACCTAGCATGACCTAATGCTGCTATGCTGCCTGCCCTCAGTGATATCCATTCACAAATGAAGAATTTATCATCTTTTTTTTCCCCACTTAAGTGAACTTAAATTTGCTACGGAAAAACAGAACAAAACATGGCTTCTCAGCAGAACAAAAATCAACAAGAAGGTGCACTTCAATCACTGTGAAGTTGCGACTGTTTTATAAATGCATGTTCATACAAAAAAAGGCTTAATTGTAGGAAGTCATTTTATTGTTGAAATAAACGACTTATTTACAGAGATAGTTACCTTACAGTTTTCCAAAGCAGACATAATTCTTCTCAGAATAAAGTATTAAAACAGTGACAGATTTAGCACTGTCTAAATGCAGTTTATTCCAAAAAGAAATCTACAGCAATCATTAAACTAAATCATACCAATCACACAGTAAAATGCTGTCCTTTGCAACTACAACAGTATAAAAAGACTGTATATCAGTCATGATCTAGTGGATTAAGCATCAGCTATACCTCTTTCTTCTTGAGTATTAGTGGACCTACATTATCTCCTGTTAATTCATTGTGCTTGTTGTGGGAGCCATCACAGACAGGGAACTGGAAGAAAACATACATGAGGAATTAGTATAACTCTACAGCAATTGCATGCTGATTTTTATACTATGCCAAGAGCACGTCAATAATGTTGCTAGTTCCTCCTACTATGTCCTGTTTCAACATCAAACTCGCTGTCTCCTGTTAGCACACGTTACTAAGAAAAAAAAACCACTGCTAACTGGTAACTAAGTTTGTGAGGTCCTAAAATTGCTGTTCTAGACGCAAAGTTAGGGACAGAGCCTTTACCTTGAAAGAACAGCAAGCAAAGCAGCCATCACAGCCACAAATGCTTTAAAGTTTATTGTGGAACTAGTAACTGTGCTCTTAACAGATTTAATCATTTGCAACCACAAGTACTGCTTTAAGGAAAACTGAAATACTTTGCTGAATCGATTGTTCTGAAGGGAGAATAGTTGAGAGGGTTTCTTAGGTCCAAGGCAGATTTTTTTTGTTGGAACAGAAGTGCATTCAGAGCAGAAAGGACAAAAATCAGACTGCAGTCAAGACGGTCAAAAGAAATTGAGGGTAGATGAAAAATATCCATGTACATCTAGTTGGTTTGGGGGATACAGACTATCCAAACCAGTCATCTACTGGCTGCTCTGGATCTGGTGGGGATATGCTCTCCCTCACCAGTACAGGTCCAGCCTCACTTTCATTACAATACAAACAACTTTCTAAGCATTGTTTTGGCAAAATAGTTATGCTCTAATTAGTTGCAATGTATTTCCAAATATCAAACAAGGCTTGCTTGGTTTTAATCTGCTCACAGGTGGTCACTCGCAGTTTTTCTAGAAAAACACCACTGTGTTTCTTAAAAGTTTACCCAGTTTCTTTCTGCACGTAGACAGATTTACAGTGGAAAAAAATAAGAACTGTGCTATTCTCAAAAAAACAGGAACATGTTCCACTTCCAGGGAAAAGCAACAGGTCAACACGTAACAATTCAGCAACAAAGCACTGATAAAAACATGCAAGTTGCAATCTCTAATCCTACAGTAGCACAAAGTTGTCTTACCGTCTTGGAACGCCAACACCTGCAGTAAGCTTTAGTGAGGCACAGATCTTCAATGTTTATTTCATTCACTACTTTTGGATTTTCCTTCTGTATCTTGAGGTTAATCAAGCTATCCTTTTGCTGTTTCTTCTTGGGGAGGAATGGACGAACAGCGAGGTAACCGAGCAAGGCCAGCACACCCAGGAAAGGCAATAACCGCAGCCATTCTGAAACTAAAGAGAGGTGGAATTTGGATTGGTTCTTGATACTATGTCAGTATGGTGCAGCATCAGCTACCCTGAAATTACTTCAGCTTATGGTAAGGAATGGTGTTGCTCAGTCAGCAAGGCTCTGAGGGCAAACAAGACCGTGGGTAAACCTTCAGAAGAAAGGTGGCCAAGATTAAAATGTGGGGTTTACTGGAGCCAAGGTAAAAGTTTGACTCCTAGAACGTCATCTGAAGTTCAATTTCAACATTCTAGAAGATGACTCAATGGAAGAGAATAAATCCAAACCAAATAAAAGTACTGAAATGAGGAACCCTAAAATTACAGGGTTTCTGCTCACCTGAGGTAAACCTGCACTGTGAACTAGCAAACTGGGCACAATTACGTGCAGTAAGTATATTCAGTGCTGGTATCTTAACATTCTGTATATGAAGAACTATTCAGGGTGTTTTACAATTCCTTTTCTAATTACTTATTTCAGATTTTTAGCTTCTTGAAGTTTTCCTCATTTTATTTGTTCCAAGGTTTTTAGAAACTCTAGGTAGAAATTATACAGATTATTAGATACACACTAGCAAAACTTTCACCAATCTTTTTGGTTCTGTTTTTCAGAGCTCTGTTTGCTCAGGGATCTGCACCTAGTTTCTACAATACATGAAGTAGCAAAGAGTCCTGAGATCAGATAAGTCAAGCCACAGAAAATTGCTCTTTACCAAACTGAGGAACTTCTTTCAAGTACAGGTAAATATCCTCTGCAGACTGAGCTGCCTTGCTACATTGTTATAAATCATCTAGACATACTAGTGAGAGAAAGACTTCCTGGACTTTTTAAGAAATTCATCAGCACCTGGCATAAGATATATCTATCTGTAAGGTGGATCCACTTTTCCAGGAAAACATACTGTGACAATAGTCTAGCGTAATTTAAGTACCATGGTACAATAAAGGAGAGACCATTTTTCTAAATGTATGGAGAATATATTAAACACTCACATAGAAATTGAAGAGAGTTTAAAAATATTTTTAAATGAGAAATGAAGTGTAATGAGCTGGAGCACAAATAGCTGCACAAGCACTTTGTAAGACAAGACACTGTAATCAAGTTCCTCTTTTAAATGATTTAGGATCAGAATATAAAAAAATTTTGTCCTCCATTTTGCTTTTTGAGATTAAGACGTACAAGCAAGGAAATGCAATAGAGCAGGAAAGGATGCTAGGTAGATTGTAGCTCTCAGAAATTACATTTTTCTGTACAGGTTGATTTTATTTGTAATAATAGAGCACATGTCCATGCTAATACTTTTCCAGTTAGAACACAGTGGCTTTTTCTTAATAATTTTAATTTTCTGGAAGTATACCATGTGAGGAGAATTCTTTGTGGGACTACTTTTGTGTTCTCTGAGCTTTCCGTAGCCTTTGAAGTGAAAACCACACTTAGTGCATTTTTCTGGGAACATGCCACAACTGTATAAATGCTGAAGGCACTGCAAAAGCTTTCAGTAGTCTTTCCACACCTGCACCTGCAGCAGTCCCTATGCACAACATCTGACAAAATTTGCTAAGAGTCACTGCACTAGACTAATCTCTGTTGCTTTTTTCTCAGTTACCCCAAGAAGCTCTAAGCCCTAAATTATGACTGTTATCACTGAGATACGTGTATGTTTTCAATTAGACAGAATACTGAGTTTCCTGCACAGCAGTGCCTGTTTGTCTTTTCTATCATTATTGTTCCAAAACACTCTATCGATAGGAATTCAAATACACTTTCTGACCTTACATGAAGAACTGACTTGGAACGTACTTTGGAAGAGAGGAAAAATATTTGGTCACTGGAAAAAATTCCAAATTGAGTCTAACCTGACCATTGGCAAAGAGGTGGATCTCTACAAAGCTACTCTGAACTCCAAGACAGAAGTGCCAACAGGTACACCATAACCAGAAGCAGGGCACGTATCAAGTGTGTGATGAATACAAGTGTGTGATGAATACAGCTGGGCTAAGATTGACACACAAAAAGGAAAAGTCTCATATCAGAATTAAACATTGTTAAAAGAGACCAGCAACTAAACAATAAGTGACATGTCAATACAGCTTGAAACTCCCTCATATGACCAAAAAAAAAAAAAAGATAAATTGGAACAGTAGTCACATCTATGGGAAACTCATAACCAGCTGGGTTCATCCAGATGAAACAGGAACACAATAGCTGTAGCCTCTGAAAAAATAAATTATAAACAAAGAGGAATAGGAAGTACAAGAATATTACATACCATGGTTATTACTTAATATTTGTATCATGCTAACTGCTGTTTTGTCCTCACTAGCCAATGATTTCTCTACGTATTTCTGATCTGGGAGTGTCTGAAAAGCCTGCAATTACACCAATGTGCACACTAATCATAAACTGACTTGTTATTGCCAAAAGACTGCCAGAAGCTTGTACTTTTAGATTGAAAAATCAACATGACCATGTTTCTAGGGCAAGAGAGACAAGATACTGTCACAAAGTAAAAAAAGTCACAGATCTTTGGACTGAGTGAGCAGCGATGGGAGGAAAGCTTCACCCCAACTAATGTAATGATATCTTCCTACAACTGTAAGCTGCTCTGTGTTTTTGAAGCCATTCATCCCTTTCTGAAGCAGATGTAAGGCAATTCACAAGCCTGTTTATTTTCACAGCTGGTAACTCAGAATTCAGCAATTACATTGATTCTGGAAATTCTTTATCAATTCTGCTAAATGGGAAGATGCCATCTTTGGAGCCAGAAATGGAAAGCAGAATATTGAAAAGGTTAGTCTTCAAACTTGACTTACTTTCCAGCACTTTGGGGTTGGTCTCTGTCTAACGTATCAAGAACATCACTGAAACAGGAATGCCCAGAGAATTCTGGACAACAGGCCAGAGTTACATTTTTGAGGAGAGGTTATCTTAACATTTACTTTAACAGTAACAAGTCCAAACAAAGAAGAAACACACACTGAACAGAAAAGGACAGGCTAGCCACTGACAGTTGTCTTTCCCTACCACTCCTTTATTATATTTCACTTTGATTTATGTTTTAGCTAATTTATGTGGAAATGACCCTATACAGACCCCAAAGCAGCTTCTTACAGTAACAGCTCAACTGCAGGTCAAAACTTTAACAAGTATTAGCTACCAGTCATAATGAAGATTGGAATTGTGATGGTATATTCTCTAAACTGATTAAATTCTTAATGCAAATTCAAATTATTTAATTACATTCTCTTCAGAACTAATCAGCAGTTCTACTCTAACAGTTTTCTGTTGGTTACTTGGGTCTCTTAAGGATGTTCTCATTGCTACACAAACTAAACACAAAGGACTTCACACACCACTTTAGTATGTCTATTAGCTTATGCAGCAAGTCTCAAGTTAGAGAGGTGACAGTCCTTTTAGCGACATAGCACACTTTAAGTAAATTAAAAGCCAAAGTTATGGGTAGGTTAACAAGCCACTCTGCAAATGACAACTTCATGATTCAAATGGGTTCTGAGGACCCTGTTATAATGGTATCATCCTTCTTTCCCCTTAGTACCTTAAAAGATGATCCACAAAATTGTCCTCTTCCTGCCTGGCAGCTCTTTACATTAAAAATCTCTCTTAACGTGTAGGCCAAGTATAAGACAGCCCACACAGGACTGTATCCTGTTTATGGAAAGAAGACTAGCACCTAGATTCTTCCATAAACCTTGACATTCTGACCACATGCTATTTTGAGGTGAATGTCTATGCTGTTCTAATAACGTACCAGGGTAAAAAGCAACACCAGCATGAGACAACACTGCTCATTTCAGCAAACTTGAGAAGGGAAGGGTAAAGCAGCTACGACAAGAAACTGCAAGAGGCTTCTGAGCAGCAACAGCGCAACCATTTAGATATCTACTTTCAAACTCAAGGTCAAACACCCTTTCCTTCCTCCCTCACTGGTTTTACCTTCAGGAGTTTTGCACTGGATGTTAACAGTGTTCCTCTCCCCAAGCAAACAGTTTTCCATTGTGATTTGGTGAGGTGATGACAGACAATGGGTGTCTCGAGATTTTTAATCAGCACACTACAGATTCTCCCCAATACTTTTGGTCTGTTGTTTCTACAGCTGATGCACTAGAGAACCAAAGCTGCATCTGCCAGGAAGCTAATGAAGGTTCACAGAAGCAATAAAAGAGCTTACAAGCAATACACTGCGCTGTTCCAGATTTGGGTTCTGGCCTCCCTTTGCAAACAAGGTCTACGCTAGCAAGTGTTCATAGTGCTTGTCCCTGATTAAGTTCAGTAGATGCCACCAAAGGACAAATACTAATGCACTTTGAATGTTTTAAGATTAATATTATTTCTTACCTTCCAAAGAGAAGCAAAGAAAAATGCTTGACATGTTTGATATGTCATTTGCCAAAGAATATCCTCCTCCGTATTTGTAGTAGTAGTAAACACAAAAGACAATATTAATCTCATCTTCTCTATTGTCTAATAGTCTTTCACTAATCTTAATTCAATAGATGTGATCCTGTAAACTGCTGCTGCAAAACAACTCCCAGAATTGGGAATCCTCTGCTCTTAGAGGCTTGTGACTTTAGGTCAGAACAAGCTAAGACCAAACCAACAATACAAAAGAGGCAGCACTTGCTGAAAGAATCCTGTTTTCTCAGATGAAACTTTAAACTGCCAGCAGCTCTGAGTACACCTAAGTACAAAAGTCTTTAATGACCAATGAGGTTTCAATGACTTTCAATAACTTTTAAGCACTAAGAGAGGATTTTTTTTTTTATTTAGGTGCCTAGGATGTGATGTCCTATGATTTCATTTTGAAAAGCCTCACCATGTTGCATTTACCCTATGCCATAATTTTAAGAACCTCATTTTTCCTCAATTTTCATTCATATCCACCTTAAGAGGAAGATAAATGACAGCAGATATTAGATATTATCTGAGTGTTGAAAAAAATTAAAAGTGTCAAAATGTTGCCTCTGTAGGTAGGTATTTTTAATTGTACCTCTCTTTCCCTTGAGTGTTTTGCACAAGAGCAGTCAAAGAAATCACTAAGGACTAGAGGCAGTGGATTTTTTCAGGTACACTCATTAAATCCTACCAGGTCTCAAAGCAATTTCTGACATGGTTTCTTCTTTTACCTTTGTTTCATGTTTGGGACTGACATTTCAAGATGTTTGGTCTCCACTTAAGGTTTCAGTGGAGCTTAAACTAAGCTTAACAAATTTTTAACTACAACTCGTAGTTAAAAGAGCAATAACTTAAGTAAGAAACTGCCAAATTCTAGGAATATGAGAGGGTGCACTGTTATGTAGCTTATTATATCTCACTCCGCCTAACTTTGTAGCAGCTGAATTTCTCTATTCAGTAAATATACTTGACAACATTTTCAGAGGAGAGTAGTTGTGGAGAAAGAAGAATGGTTCATGTAAAATGTCTCTACTTGTCGTGGGAAAGATAATGGGATTTTAAGTTTCGAAGCAGCATAAACATGCTGGGAAATAAAGTACTCAAACCTCGTTTAAATAAATTATGCCTGTTCTAAATTAAATAATTCTCCAGCACTATTAAAATAACATAGCTTAGTGCTGCAAAGTAAACATCTAAGATTGATCCTACCCTTTGAAGACTTTTTCTGTTTCCAGAGAGTTTGTTATAACATTCCTCTTACTTATGACCATGAAACTTATCTTGTCATTTGACATTACTTGAGGTTCTGCCTGTATTATCCCAGCTGAGCCTGTGCTCAGATAGTTCCAGTTTGCAAAGCACTGAAATGCACTGAACACCTAAAGAATTTGCTGGGATTTAGTTTTCTTTCCTGTTCACTCTGTGATAGGGTTATGATTAATTAACAGCTATTTTTAGTCTCTCGCCTAGAAAATGTTTCCAAAAAATGATTAGATAAAAAAACCCTAATTTTGTGTCTGTAGCAGGCTCCCAGAAACAGATTTCTTTTTGTTTTGATCAGTATAGACGTTCCTATAACCTTCACCTTGAAGAGAGAGTGTTTTAGGCCTTCAGCCCAAATCCCATTTTCTGTGTGTGCATGGCCTGAGACTTGCTGCACAAAGAGGAATTTTAAATGCAGTGCAAACGAGTGGGGCTGAGAATCCTGGTGGGTTTTAATCTATCAATACATTTTACTCTATCATTATTCACCTCACAGGACACCTTAAACACTTCAACAGCAACTAACGTTTGGGGTTCCCCCCACCTTTAACAGATAGAATCATAGAATCATTTTGGTTGGAAGAGACCCTCAGGATCATCGAGTCCAACCATAACCGAACTCCAGCACTAAACCATGTCCCTGAGAACCTTGTCTAAACGCCTTTTAAACCCCTCCAGGGATAGTGACTCCAACACTGCCCTGGGCAGCCTGTTCCAATGCCTGCCCAACGCAGCCAAAAAGGCCAATAGCATCCTGGCTTGTATCAGGAACAGTGTGGCCAGCAGGACTAGAGAAGTGATTGTTCCACTGTACTCGGCACTGGGGAGGCCCCATCTTGAATCCTGGGGTCAGTTTTGGGCCCCTCATCACAAGAAGGACATGGAGGTGCTGGAGAGAGTGCAGAGGAGGGAACGGAGCTGGTGAGGGGCTGGAGCACAAGTGTGATGGGAGCGGCTGAGGGAGCTGGGGCTGTTCAGCCTGAGAACAGGAGCTGAGGGGAGACCTGATCGCTGTCTGAACTGCCTGAAAGGAGGTTGGAGCGTGGAGGGGTTGGGCTCTGCTCCCAAGTGACAAGTGATGGGACAAGAGGAAATGGCTCCAAGTTGCGCCATGGGAGGTTTAGATTGGATATTAGGAAAAAATTCTTCCGGGACAATGTGAGTGAAGCCCGGGGTGGAGGCTGCAGGCCCGGGGGATGTGCCGGAGCCCGGCCCGGCCCCACCGCGCCCCTCACGCCATCCGCGGGACGGCAACGGGGTCACGGCCGCGGGGACCCCCCGCTTCCCTCACCCCGCTCCCCTCACCTACCTGTGAGGCGGATAAAGCCACCGACGCTCTCAGGCAGCGGCAGGCGCTTGAGGTACGCGGGCAGCTGGACCTTGACGATGCGCGCCAGGCTCTCCAGCACCATGGCGGCGGCTCCGGCCGGGAGGGAAGGACAGGAGAAAACTCCCCGCCACCACGGAGCCCCGCGCGCTCCCTCAGGCGACTCCCGCCGCGCACGCGCCACGGGGCGGGGCGACGCCGGTGCCGCGCACGCGCTCAGAGGCGCAGCCCGTTCCCCTCCGCTCGGGCCGCGCTCCCCGCGGGAGCCCAGAGGGGGGCGCTGCCGCCGGCCGGCACAGGCGGGAGGGAGAGCGGTGTCGCCAGCAGGGGGTGAGTGCGGCTTCGGTAACGATTTACAGGCTGTGTGTGACCTGTCCTCAGCCTGTCGTGTTAAAGTTGCTTTTCATATGGACAGTCTTAACAATATTGAGGTAAAAGCCCTGGTGAGACCACACCTGGAATATTGTGCCCAGTTCTGGGCCCCTCAGTTCCAGCAGGACAGGGAACTGCTGGAGAGAGTCCAGCGCAGGGCAACAAAGATGCTGAAGGGAGTGGAGCATCTCCCGTGTGAGGAAAGGCTGAGGGAGCTGGGGCTCTGGAGCTGGAGAAGAGGAGACTGAGGGGCGACCTCATTAATGTTTATAAATATGTGAAGGGTGAGTGTCAGGAGGATGGAGCCAGGCTCTTCTCGGTGACAACCAATGGTAGGACAAGGGGTAAGGGGTTCAAACTGGAACACAGGAGGTTCCACTTAAATATGAGAGGAAACTTCTTCTCAGTGAGGGTGGCAGAGCCTGGCCCAGGCTGCCCAGGGGGTTGTGGAGTCTCCTTCTGTGCAGACATTCCAACCCGCCTGGACACCTTCCTGTGTAACCTCATCTGGGTGTTCCTGCTCCATGGGGGGATGGCACTGGATGAGCTTTCCAGGTCCCTTCCGATCCCCGACATTCTGTGATTCTGTGATGTTTTTCATATGGATCGTAGTTTTTCTGAGGTGGGATAATGTCAGTGCTGAGAGGTTTAATATTGCAGGGAGAGGCCCATATGCCTCATGTTCGGCAATGGCTTACACAGAACAAGCTGTATCTCAAGTGCGTTATTTAATTTTCTTTCATTTTTGTGTCAAGGAGACTGGTCATTTTGGCATAGGAAATTACCCCTTTGTAGCCAGGTGAAAGAATGGGAAATAGGCAGCTATTCCAGGTCAATGTAGACAATCCTGCCAGACCTGAAAATTCCTGCATCGTGCCTTGGTCACAAGTCCAACACCATTTGGTTCAAGATGCTTTGCTACCATGAGTGAATCAACCAAGTGCTAACATTGTATAGGACATAGCATGAGCATTTCAGGAAAGCTGAAGCAGTGCAATCCTTCTAGAAGATGCATCTCCTTCCTTATGTGGTCTTGACAGGAGCACAGTTCTCTTTCTTCTCTCAGCGTATGGAAACCACACCATGTCTGCCCGTATCAGCTCTGCACTTCTCTTGCTAGCCCAGAATTGGTAATTAAAAAGTTTTGGGGTAAGTCAATAGGGTTGAGCAAAGCAATGAAAGAGGGATTATTGCATTTCTTGAGTCAGATGAACTCACTGGGCTGTCTTTGGCTGAATCTACTCAGCAGTCATGTTTGCCTTGTATTGAGTGCTAGATCTATTCCCCTAGTTTGGATTAATGATCGATTCAGGATAATCTTAACAAAAAGTTAAAATCACTATAAAGACTCAAGGCAAAAAAAAACAAATACTGGAAGCAAGGTTCAAGACAAACAAATCCAGCTTGTTCTGCTTGTGGCCTGAATATTACTTTACCTGTGACCCTACGTTAACATTTCCTGATGAATCATCTTCTTCAGCTAGTGAGAATATTCCTGTGATCTCAGAGTATCTTAGTTCACTGCCTCACCTAAGTTTATCCTTATAATGACCACGTCTGATGTCCTAAAATGATTCCTTCTTGTGTAGGCAAATGCCTGCTATTAGACAAGATAATGAAAGAGCAAAACGCTTGATTATTCTGTAAAGATTACAAATCAGATGTCATGATGTAACCTTGTTTGTGGAACTTTATGAGGCAAGAATACTTAAGGCTGAAGATACATAAGGCAAATCTTCCAGCCCTGAATCAAACAACTTCACATTGAAGCTGAGAGCCTCTGTCCTTTCCTCCTCCTCCCTTTCTTCTGCTCTTCCAGCCTTCTCTAGATGCTGGCTGTGATACTGGGAACATAGCTGACGTTTCACTGAAGCTCCTGTGTCCTGCTGTGCTGCCTTTGATCAGCACTCCACTCAGCACACTGCTAGAAAATCTGCACATGTTGCAGAGAGGAACTATTCTCACCACGTCTTGCCTGTCGGCGTGGGTGTCAGTTGACATGAGTGATGAACGGTTTTGGTATATGAAAGGCTGAAGTCATAGATTATGGAAAAAACTATAAAGAAGATGAAGCCTGAATGAGATAATTAACTGAAGGGGAGGCAAAAAGGTGGTTTTTAGAAATCCAGTTTGAACTGGGGCTCAGGAGACGCATGTTCACTCTCCAACTTGGCTGCAGACTTCCTATTTGACTTAAGGGGAAAAATGTGAGCTTGCAGGCTTGCTCAGTCCTGCAGAGGAGAACGGGGTTTTACGCAGTATTCTATCTTCAGGGACCGTGTTATGAGGTCAGAACTTAAAATCAGTCAGCATCAGATTTACCAGGCAGTTGTCTTCCTTCTGTTACAACATGTTTAACACCCTATGTGGATGTTCTTATTCTACAGGCAGATTGCTTCTTCAGGATTTTATCAGCATCCTTTTCAACCTTGCTTCAAATTTAAGTGCTGTTGGATAGCTGGAAAATTTTCTGTCTTTTTGGGGGAGAGGAATATGCAACAATTTGTTCTTGCACATTTAGCTTCTTTTAACTGAACTGTTAAAAAGTAAAGATTGCTTCTGCTTGTGCATTTCATGCTGAATTTGGCCACTGAAACTCTGCTATTGGGTAGGATTTATAGACTTGCTGTAATAAACATAACAGCAGAAAACGCTCAAACATAGATGCTTGAACAGAACTTATGTCACTGATACTGAAACATTGTTTTCAGCAGTAGGTATCCTCTATTATTGGGATTTTTCATGTAGCAAGAACATTACAGATAAGATGGAGCTTGAAGCCCACATGAAGAGATCTACATAGTTAGTGCCAGCTCAGGTCTTTCACATGAATTTCTCAAAACAGAGCCTAAAAGAGAACCAATCCAATTAGCTTACTACTATGCATGCTTTGATGAGAATGGTAGAAAAGTTTGTGGTACAGATGCAGATCATGTTTGGTGGAGCTTATTGTGCCAAGCATAATGTCACTAGAACACAGCTGCATTGGTCCGGCTTGCTGTAGAAATAAGAGTTGCCCTCAGCATCCACAAGCTGGTTGGTCCTGGTCCAACAGACTGGGCATAGGTAAGAAGAAGCTGGTTGTGTTCCTTCTCTAGTTACCCTTCAAAATGTGCTTAATTTCCCTGTGCCTTTAATTCAGCTGTAAAATGAAATAATAGTGTCTAGATTTGCAAAGGAAAAAAAAATATTTATACATTATATTTATTTCTTTTCTTTTACCAAGTACATACCAGTAAGGCTAAAAGATGAAAGGTGCTGAGGCAGCAGACACACAGTCCTTCCATCTCTGAAACAAGCCTAAGTAGCACAGTAATTTGCTCAGTACTCTTTCATGGTAATGAGCTTTTCTACCAACCGGGTGTCTCATGTTGTTAAAACCATTTTCTTGGAATTGGCATTGCCATTTTCCATATTGAGTGCCTGGAACAATCACTGCAGCAGGCAAAATACTGTTGTCAACTAAAAACTATCCTGTCACCAAAGAGCTGGCCTCTGTGATCAGCAAACACAAGCCCCTGTCTAGGAGGAAGCTACATCTCTCCCTTTGTATTCATAGAATCATTTTACAATGGGGTTTGATTAGCTGTTGTTCCTGCTGTACACAAAGCTCTCTGTCTCTTACACTTCCCCAAAAGCAAGCAAAATCATGACACCCCAGAAGGGCTGGAGGAACTGTGATTCATTACATACAATGTCTCCATCAGTTAGTTATGCAGCACTGTCAACACCCAAATATTAAATAACTGAATCTCAAAAAATCAGGAGACTGGCATAAGGCCATATCTATAAGGTCACTTTCCTCTATTTTATGCTTATGAACATTGTAAGCAAGTTGCAATTGCATTGCGTGCAGGTTAGGGTTTCATTTCCTACTTGTACATCCAAAGGCTCAGCTGCCTTTAGCAGAAAGCTGAGATTGTCGTGGTTTCACTTGACTCTGAGATCTGGCACCTTAAGTGCCTTCTGCTGGTGTTTATTGGAAAGATCTACTACTATTCTGTGGTGGGCAAAGTGTTCATGAGAAAAATGAGTTTTAAGGAAACAAATCACATTTATGATAGAATCAACAGGGTAATTTTGTGATAGCATAATTTTAATCTTATAAAATTACTACTAAATTAGCATGATATTACTTTCTAACCTAACTAATGCCCAATAATTTTACAACATAACTATTATGTTTTGAAAGCTGGTACTATTTTAATTGTTTAAGTAACTGCAGTGTTCTAAAAATAGCATATATTATTGTTGAATTCTAAAATTCCCCGTGGCTTAGAATGCTATTTGTTGTCACAGATTGTACTGAATGCATTTGTGAGAAGAATGAAAACAGGAATGTAAAGAAAAATGGCAAGATTTCTAAGAACAGGATAAAGTTCCAATGTGGCAACTTTGTGCATGAGAAAACAGAGCAGTAGACACTGGTTTTATCTATTAAAGAAAAGCACCATCTCTCAGCCACAGGTTTAACATTTTAATTTCTTTTTTCTGATTACTACTGCTGGGGAGTGGAAAATGTTATGCATGAGTTGGTTATGAAACAAAGTTGAAGAAAACCCCAACTCAAGAAAAAATAGGTGTATTCAGTATTCAGTGTTAACATCCTAGATATCCCCAGATAAAGTTCGGTTACATTCTACTTACATTATGTGCTTTTTCCAACCAGAAATGTCTTTTTATGCAGTGGCTAGAACTGGTCCATAGTAGTGGTTTCTATAATGTTTGCAGAAATAACACAAGGAGAAACTGAATATCCACTCAGTTACACTAAGTTACTGATTTCAACTGCCTTTATTTAAAGCACAGAAAGTAACAAGTTGTATGACAGGAAACTATGGTAAGTACCATCAGTCAAGTAACACTAAGGATACACAAGGAAACATGCAGTAGATATAATATTGCAAAGAGTTTTCAATTTTGACCCATTACATGAATCATCCAATTTTTCCACCCGCATTAGGTAGCTCATTGGATATGTGCTGCTCAGGAGGATCCAATCGATCCGATTGCTGGTTCCACACAGACTTGCACAGATTTGGAACTTTATTGGCTTCCAGGGAGTCGCTAATTCATAACAGTTTTACTTAAATCAGAACAAGTATCCTTAGGATTCACTAATATGTCCATCAAATACCAGATACGTTACTGATTTGTGGCAGGTTCTGCCTGGTTTGTTGCAATAAACCGGGCTGCAAAATCCACAGATGGTCACCTGTGAGGAAGCTGCAGTGATGGAAAACAGATCCATCCTTTCCTACACTAAGGGACCTACAGAGGACAAAGCCGACACAATCTGGCAAGTACATGCTGCTAAATGAACAGATGTGAACTAAAACCACTATCCAAACACTACAAGCCGCTCTCTTATGATGGGAATTCCAGGGAAAATAAGCTATATATCTGTCAATATATTTTCAGCAGCGGATCACTCACCATTCCCTTTAAAACGGCATCAATCTTTGCTATTAGTGAAGACTGAGTATCTTTCACCAGGCAACTAAAGGTATATTTGTTCCCTTAGTACTTTACTCCTTTGGCATAATAGCTATCACTGAAAGATACTTCATTTTGGAAGGCAAAGGTGAGAATGCCACAAAACTAATTCCTGTGACGCAATGTGCACTCGTTGGCAGTGGCTAATTATAGCACGGAAAAACTACCGGCTTCCCCTGCTGAGCAGAGAGCGCACGATCTCTGCAATATGACTGCACTCTGCTCTTAAGTTCTTCCTGTGTCACAGTGCCCACTGACACCGCAGTAAACCAGCACTTTATCATTGCTCCTCAGGCTGCTGTGTAACAACAGCACGGTGGAGATTTCTGAGCCTGTCTCCCCTTTTCAAGGTTAGCCAGGTCTGGCACTGACAGTAACCCGCACTCCTCTGTCACCTCACAAGAATAAAGAGAAGGGGAAAAAAGAAAACCACAAAGCCAACCAAACAGCCCAAACCAACAAAACAAAACCAAAACCCAGCCACCATGCCTCTTCCATTTCAGGCAACAAGTATTTGTTTAACGGATGGAGATGAAAGCAGGGAAAAAGTGGCTGTCTCGATCACAAGGCAGCCACATGGAACAGTACTACAGGAGGTAAATAAGATTAACATAACATATTTTATGGCTGTCTTAGTAATGCTTTTTCTTCTTTATATTTTCTAGGCACTCCCTGTCCTCTGGACTGCAGGTCAGCTATACCACAGTGCACTTTCAGATCTACGTAGCTGGCTATTCTCTAGAAGATTTGTAAGTTACTTCCTCACTTTTCGAGATATTGCCAGAATTTTGCATAAATTCTGCACTTCACCCCAGTACAGAGAGCTGGTAGTTCTATAAATACATTTCTTTACAATTGATTTCTTTTTTGCCTTTGAATCAGCAGAGAAAGCAAGGAACACAAAAAGTAAGATACATCACCTCAAAGCTTACAGAACTTATTTTACAAGAAATGTAAGCCTAATGACTTTGAAAGGTAAAAAATAAATGAAAAATAAGTACATGGTAGTTAAGAGGCATTCGTCTCGAACAACGTGCTAGGAGAGTGCTATCAGAAACTAGGAAAAGATGCTAGTCCCTCATTTTTTAGAGCAGAAAGTCTTTTATTGAAAATTAGTCATCATAGGTGTCTGTAGCTAATTTATTAAGATGCTTGAGAACATTCTAAACTTCTTCCCCAAGAGGAATGAAATTATTTTTATTCAGGTTTTTTTTACATTTTCATGTGAGTTATTTTGACAGTTTCAGGGACAGAAATGTTCTGATTATTCAGAAAATGGGTACAGTAGAAATTTATTCTGCACATAGTCACTCAAACTGCCAGTCCAATATGGTTTGATCCTGTCAAATATCCTGAACAATGTAAGGCTAAGGCTATCATTTAGTTTCCAAGTACCTGAGTCCTCCATACCTAACTGCAGCAGTGTTTGTTTTTCTAACATGGGAGCTAAACAGAGATCATAAAATCATTTAAAAGAGGCCACAAAATAGTCAGGAATGACTAAGAAATTATCTTTTTCCCTGTTAATTTGAATTTAAATCACTATGACTGAAAAAAATAGTAACTTAGATCCCACTACTAACTCCTTAAGCCAGTATTTCTCAGGATTTTTTAGTTTGGTTCATTGCTTTTTTTTAAGATGATGTCCCATTAACCAAAGGAAAAAAAATGCAGCCCTCATTTTCTTTATAAAAATGAATCTATTGCTTGTAAAAGTGACAAATCTATGTGATATTTCTTGAAAGGCTGAAAAGCATGCTTGACCTTGGAAAATAGAGGTTGCCAGGAGTACAGAAGCTAAGTTGCCTTTGCTTTATAATTTGCAAAATTTCCAACAACTTGCCAACATCTGGCCATGTTTCATGACTACCATGTGTGTCACAACCCACCCTCTCAGAAATACTGCCCCGATCCACCCTCTAACCATAATGAAGAACAGTGTAATAACTGACTAATTTCAGCCTCGGTGATTTAGAGTAATCAGCAATATTTCCTGAATTACAGTACGACAACAAACAGGAATACTCTTCCTGCCTTCAACGAGATATATTTGGCTGTAATTACCTGGATATTTGAGGTCTAAGCAAGCTCTTGGACATCTTATGGTGAACTGGGGCATACCAAAACCAGAAAAGATCAACCAGATCTTTAAAGATGAGGTTGCTCAAAAGGACAAAAGGAAAAGTGAAATGACTCTTAGTACCCCATGATAGTTGGCTAGTTAAATACATGGTCATATACTCCTGTATATACATCTACTCCTGTCAGTTCAAAGACAAACAAAACAAACAAACAAACAAACCCTGAAGTATTTCTATGGACTTTCTTATTTACTTAAATCATTATTTTAAATATGTCAATACAGCATCAAACTTTTAAGCCACTACCATCTACAAGACTAGGTAATAATTTCCCCAGGGAAACATAGCATTATTTTATATAAAACAGAACCAGAGAGGGAAGGAGAGAGAGGATGTTCTACAATACTTCAGTATAACAATAAGTTTAGCTAGCCTGCTTGAATAATTAACTTTAATCGTTAACATTTTATCTGGATTGGCAATTCTCATAGTGTATTAGGTATGCTGATCAAATCATTTGTTAAACCCAAACACTGCTCAAAGGTTGTGGTTTGCTTAGTACATTTGCATTCTGGAACAAGCCTTGGAGGAGCAACCAAACTAGAATGGTCCAAATCTGACTAGTAATCAATTCCATCCAAGTAATTAAAACAGACGTATCTTGAAGGCGTTTCAGAGAGGCCTTTGGTGTCTCCTTTGGTAAACACAATAGGCCAAATGAAGTAGTGCTGAAAATTGCCATAAGACCTTGGTCGTTTTCGGTAACAGTGTACGTCCTCCAGACTTAGCGCGCAGTGTGACGGCAGCCTGAGGGGCCAAAAAACAGGTATAACAAGGAAAGCAACCACCTCCAAAAGGAAAGGGTAAAGTGGGTCACCATTAAACAGCTTTTTGAGATCACCAACTGATGTACCCTGGCCTACTGAAATTGATACAACTCAGATTTGGTCCAGAGAGGGGTTTCACCTGCTGAATTCAGCCTGTGTTACTTTAATAGCTATGACTAATTGCTCAGAGCTTCGCACCCCTATTGTAAGATGCTATTTTGATGTGTATGTATATATTATCTATGTTTATTCAGGAATGTAAAGAATTCATACGAAAGAACAAAACAAAGGTAGTTAGTAAATGCATGTCAACAAAACTTCTCATTTTTCAAAACTGGCATCATAATTACACCGTGCACATGCTCATGTGAGTTTCATGCTTCAATATCCATAGGGCTGAATCAGCACGGAAAATGAACAACATTCTTGTTGACACAAACTGCTGCTGACTTGAATCTCTTTTTCATTTAGATCAAATGGGGGGTTTGCTGGGAAAAAAAATGAGTACTCTGGATGAATACTAATAAATATCCAGTAGCAACTTTCAGAGTTTTAATTGTTTAGGTCTGTGAAAATAACATAACAGATTTTATGTTGTCAAAACTTCTTGTAAACTAGCTCTTATTTTCTATAAGGATTTCAAGAGAAGAAAAATATTTTCTTCAACTGAAAGAAAACTGTTGTAACTATGAGGCTAAAAAGGTGCTAAATAATGAAGTGCTAAACAAAATCCCAAAGAGTGGGAGATTTTGTGGAGAAACTTGGTCTGTAGATGTCAGTGGAAGTTACTGAAGTACTTTATATTCTTGTGAATCCCACATGGCCTTGTGCAAGCCATGAAACCTTAGCATGCCATCACTCAACAAAGCACTCAAGCTTTTCTATGTGGTCTTAAACATTAGATCTTACAACTCCCTATGCAGAGCAGCAAAAACTTAAAATGGATTAATGTAGAGACTCAGTGTTTTGCCCTATGACATAGCAGTGAGACAAAAACAGTACTATACAAAGGAAACATGTAGAATAGCTTGGAAATTGTTTCAGTGAGATGTCAGAAAAGCTGTCGAAGAAACAATGGGAGGTGAAGAATTGCCAAGTTGTAATATAATACAAAAAGTTACCTTTTATCTAATATTCCTTAGAAAGCTAGCTGCTGCCTAACACATTGATCTTGGGCTGGACTCCAGATGTGAAAGGGTTTTGCTACCTCTTCTTCCTAACAGAAGGAGACACAATGGGCCCAGGTATTTAAAACGCTGATCAGGTGGAATCCAGTGACATCCACAAACCTGCTTTTCTTTCACTGTCGTGCAATGGCGCTTGGGTTGGCGAACTAAGCCTTTTTATTTGTTGGGTTAAAAAAAGCCACTGGAATAATCTTACCAGCTTTCTTCTGTCATATTACTCTTTGTGGTCTCCAGAGAATCAAAAGGGTCCCCAATACGGTGAGTTGAGCTCACGTTAAGGAGGGATTTGACTGCAAGCTTGATTTATGATAATTAAAGGAAAAACAAGTCAGACAGGATGCTGAAGAGAAAATTGAGGCCTGGTAATACATGCAAACAGGGAGAAGCTGTTGTTGTTGTTGTTGCTTTGTTTTCCAGGAGCAGAAGCTGTTGTGTTTTGTCTCCTCCAAACAAGAATAGCGACCTACCAGATGGACTAAGAAGAAGAACATTTTTTGTCCAACTAACTTTTTTCTTTCCTAAAAAGATCTTTTTGGAAACATTTTGCACCTCGTTTCTCCCTTTCCGATAGACGAAGCGTCCTGACGCAGTATGGAATGCTGCTTGGTGTTGAGGGTGCTCAGTTGTTCCACCTGTTTTGAAGACAGGTAGAAGAGCATGCTCAAAATGTTAAAATGGCTGGTCTGAGGCAAGTGGAAGTGAAAAACAGACGTTGATGTGCAAGCAAGCTACACTAACCTTTAAACTAAGGCTGGGCTGCTTTTCCCTCAAGTCCCCTCTATGCTGAGGGAAGTTCTAGAACAGTATATCAAGCAATCTCCATTCGTGCTTGCTCTGCTGGACCATCACAAAGCAGAAAAAACAGACTGGCGAATTCAGCCGTTGGAGGTTATCGAGCACGTCGCTGTACAGGGCTCTGTAACACCGTACATGAAAAAGGAAACAAAATTCAAAGATGGAGTTCAAATGAGCTGGTCTGTTCTCAGTGTTTTTGTGCAAACTGTTTATTACCGTGCCACATCTATTGAGCTATTTTGCATAATAAGCCTCTGAAAATCTAACCCAACTTCACCACCATCTGAGGATTAGACATGGTTAATACCTCTCGTCAGCCACTTCTGAGGATTAGCTTCAAAAATCGAATTAAAATGAAGCAAACCCAAATAGACAGGGTAGTTGTGCAATAAGCTGCAATGCCCATATTCAGTAACCATCATCAAAATGACTCTTGTATTTTGTATTACTACATGAGGTAGCCGTGCAAGTAGCGTCAGAGTACACCTGCTGCATGTGGTAAAGGTGAGAGACTCTTTGAGTATGGCACATCCATACATTAAGGTTATGAGGCCTTACTTGCCTGAGTATTCCTACTAAAGCAAAAAATCTATGGAGTTTATTTATTTCCAGAAGCTGATGGGAAAATGTATGAGTTTTGCGTCACCATTTGAGGAAAAAGGGATGAGGTTGAGGAGTGTAACATTCTCCAAGCCGTGACTTGCAGAAATAGCCACAGAACTGTGGGAGTGCATCTTCTTTTTCATCCTATATGTCATTGTTTTTTTTTAATTTTCTCAAGTGTATTTAAAGGCAAGTATTGAAATTGACGGATTTGTTTAAAAAAATGACCAGTGAGTGTAATAAAGTGTTTGTCTATACAGGCTTACTAAACCAACATATACAAACCTGTTTCTGAGCAATGGCCATAAACAAGAGCTATCCAATACATCTTAAATTCTATTTGGGGTCAAATGCTAACAGATATATTGATTTTAACATGCAACTGTTGGAAGGCACACAAACAAAAACTTGACTTACCACATTAACAATTCCTGTTGCCTTAAATTAGCAGTGAAAATTACACACTTTAAACTGTGTTTGTGCTGTTCTTCACTCCTTCCATTATAAGGTAAAATGTGAATCGCAAACCAGATCAAAACTCTTAATATAGAGTCATAGTAGAGGTAATTAACCTCAAATAATAATTAAGAATGTAGAACTGGAATACTGTTAATTACCTAAGCCTCCTGAGATGACAAACAATAAATAAAAGGTTCAAGAAGTTTGTAGCAATTTACAAGGCAGAGGAAGGTTTCTGTGACAGAAAGATGGACACGCTGGTGATTTGGAGCAGTTTAATAGCATCCGGAATCCAGAGCAGCCAAGCAA
The DNA here is from genome assembly GCF_964273445.1 of Streptopelia decaocto. Taxonomy (NCBI): domain Eukaryota; kingdom Metazoa; phylum Chordata; class Aves; order Columbiformes; family Columbidae; genus Streptopelia; species Streptopelia decaocto. Next base: position 5,637,638 of record NC_138658.1, on the reverse strand, counting down.
CAGCAAGGTGGTTTTCATCAATATTCTTGATAAAGATGATAAGAACATTCATGAAATGGTTTGGGCCTACGCTTCCTGAACAGGCTGTTCAGTACAACAACAAGCAGAAAATGAAGACTACACAAGGAAGTTGCTAGAAATGGTTGATGTGATCACAGAAAGATAACAAGTACACGGCATTGTTTTCTCTCTAGCCTGTATGCGATGCAAATGCTAAAAAACCATGGCGGTCCTACCACAGTAATACTTTTTAAATTATTCTTTAAAAGAGCGCGCATTGCTACCCAAATTCACTGCTGGCCAGTCTCAAGCTTCATTGCACAATCAGGTTTTTTGAATATGCTGCTTTCTCCAGACAAAAATTGGCATCCTAGATAGCAAGAAAACTAACAGTAGTGCATTTAAGGCACTATAATGAATGCAGACGTGTTTCAGTGCAATGGGTTTAACTAATTACGTATCCATACTCCCTGGGCAGCCAATGCCACGTTTATTAATATGGTCTGTCCCCTCATTAGAGGACAAGGGCAGTCTGCCAAGCCTGCTCTGCTTGGTACTTCATGGGAGTAGGAGTCCTTAAATGTACACAACTATGCATAAATCTACACGATTTATTACTATGAGAAAAAAAAGCCTGGCTGAGAGCGGTGCTGCACAAAATAAAGCCCCCAAGGAGCTCCAAGTGTCACAGAAGGTACCACTGCAAATGAAAATGATGAATCGATGACCCTGGCCCTTGTGCTGACAGTCTACGTTACTGTGTCTTCCCTCTGGTGTTGTTTTTGCCATACACTGAGGAACTCATTTTGGTTTAGTTGCATGTGTCCATACGCAACTAGAACCAAGTTTCAGGCACCAGGCCTGAGCTCCTCGTCGCTCCTGTCCCGGGCAAAGGCGGACCCTTGGCTGCATCACTGGCAGCACAGGGACAGGTGCAAAGCCCTTGGCCTTTGCCCAGGCCCCCCACACCCCGCGGGTGACAGAGCGCTGCCGGTCCTGCCTCCCAGGCGGAAGAACTCCTGATTAGTCCCTTCCCAGCCGCCTGCCGCGCAGCCACACGGACGGGCGCGGGAACAGGGGCCGCGACGCGAAGGAAGCTGCTCCGATGCCGAACACGGAGGCAGGCGATGCCCCGTCCCCAGCGCGGCCCGATGCGGGACAGTCCAGCCCGCTCCTCAACACCCGCCGGACCTGACTGACAGCCGCGGGGCCGATTAACGCGCGGAGGGATACCGCGCCGCCGCGTCAGCTCACACATGTAGATCCGGCCGCCGCCGCCATTTCGTGGGAGGGCGGTGGCTGTCGTCAGCGGCGCGCGCCGCCGCAGCGGAGCCGCCGGCCGGTCCTGCTGGGGCGGCGGCAGGAAGCGGGACCGCGGGGGCGCCGCCCTCCCCGGGGTGTCCGCGGGCAGCCCCAGAACGTTCCTTCCCCCGGCCCCTCCCGCCGGCGCGGCACCGGCGCCTGTCCCTCACGAGACCATCCCGCGCCTCCAGCGGTGTTGGGCCGCAGCGCGCGCGGCCGGCGCTCGCCCCGTTTCCCACCCGCCCCGCGCCGGGGGGTTTTGCTGGCGGCGTGTCCGCCCCGCCCCGTCCTGCCCTTCCCTTCCCTTCCCTTCCCGCCGGCTCCGCCTCCCGCGGCGTCTGGGCCCGGCTGCGCTGGGCTCACTCGTCCTGTCTCCCGGGCGGGCGGCGCCTCTCGGCTTTCCCCCACACCCCGTTCCTCCTGCCGGCGGTGACGGCAGCGGCGGGCGGAGCGCTCCCCGGCTCGCTGCCCGCACGCCTCTGCGCGGCCGCTCGGGCGCCCCCCGCGGCTGTTTCCGGAGGAAGGAGAAGCGCAGTTGCCCCCTCCCCCTCTCCGCCTTCCTCCCCCTCCTCCTCGCTTGCTCCCTCCCTCGCTGCCGGCCCCCCCTCGGAGCGGAGCGCGGAGTCACCGCGGCGCACAGACGGGCCCGGCGGCGGCACTCGCACACAATGGCGCTCAAACGCATCAACAAGGTGAGCGCCGGGGCTGCTCCTGCGGCCTCCCCCGCTCGGGTTTCTGCTTTATTTCTGTGCTTTCCTCCGCCCGGGAGGAGAAGGGCACGGCTGTGGGTGCTCCGGGCTCGGCGCGGGGGGGAAGGGGAGGCGGGAGGTCGGCGGAGCGAGGCCGCGGCCTGGCCCGGGCGGTGAGGCCGCTCTCCCCGGGGCTGGGCCTGGAACCTCGGCGGCCGGAGGGCGAAGCGGGGGGCTCGGTCGGGCCCGGGGCGCGGGCGGCGCCGCTCCTGTCTCCCGGAGACACCGAAATGTCAGCGCAACCCGGGGCGGCTGTGGCGTCGCCGCCGCCGCTCCCCCGCCGCCGGCCGGCCCGGATGGTGCCGCTCCGTGTGTGCCGGACGCGGGTTGTGTCCCATCGCGGCTCTCCCCGGGACGGGCAGCCGGCCTGTCGGGCCGCTCGCTCCCCTCTGCCGTGGAACTTCTTTCCCGCATTGTAAGATGGCGGCGGGTTCGCCTGGTTCGGGCTCTTTCCGGGATCTCTCGCTTTCTGCAATAACATGACACAAACGCGCACACACTCCGCTCTCTCCTCGGCTCCGGAGCAGCTGCCGCGGTGCCATCATCCTCTCCCCGCCTTCCTCCCCTTGCACCCCGGGCCCGGCTCGGCCCTCCCGCCGCCCTCGCCCCCCGCGCCGGGCGGGAGCGCGCCCCGCGTTGCACAATCGGGGCCGGGTGGAGCAACTTCGCGGCTAACTCGGAAAAAATGCCGAGGTGATGAAAGGGGGGGGTTCGCCTTTTTTGTTTTAAAGCCTCTCCCGGGGGGGGAAAAAAAGGCTCCCGACGTGAGGTTGCGCTGGGGCAGCCGGAGGGTTTCTCGGCGGGTGTAATCGCGGTGGCGTTGCCGGGAAGTCGCTGTTGGTCTGCGCTCCTACGCGAGCTACGTGGAGCACTTACGTGTTTCTAGAGCTGAGAGGAGTTTTCTTGGTCACCTCTGCCAAGATGGCAGAAAGTCGGTGTGTCCTGGAATTGGTGAACTAAACTTGGGTGCACAAAACACCTTTTATAGGCAGCGTGTGAAGTTTGCCACCTACTAGTCTTCCTGTAACATCCCATCTCTTGTGGGCATATTTTAATCAAGAGGGGGCCGTTTATAATTTATTAGTGAAAGGATAGCTCTGTTATCCCTGAAAATTTGAAATCTGTTGCGGATTAGTGCTAGCTGAGTGAATTGTCTTTGAATTACGGCTGCATTATCACAGGAATTTCAGAACAATTCCTTTTGAATCTGCCATCAGAACTTGTTCCCCTGTGCTAGCGGATGATATCACTTGAGTTGAAGCACAGCTAGGGTACTCCCTGGTATGCTTTGTCATCAGCTCGTGCTTATGAAACACATTCAGGCACCGCAGGTAAGAATTTGTTGTCAGATATAAACCAAGGCAAACCCCCACTTACACAGTCATCTGGTGGTCACAGCCTTAAAACGATTCAGCATGACTCTTCAATCAATAAGGTCGCTCTTTGACTTCAAGGTTTTGGCCTGTTGTGAGCAGCCTCTTGTCCTGCGTTGGTCCTTGCGCTCTCTGGCACTGTGTAGTAGCAAACTTCTTCCTTCCTTTACCCAGTGTAGAGTTTAGGCTTGGTGAGACGGTTGGGCAAGGGTTCTTGTGGTGTTTTTGTGTGTGTGTTGTTTTTAAGGTGCTATTTTTAATCAGTTTGATCACACCGTGCTACAAGACATGCTTCCAAATTCACATAGAGTTTACAGTTTTGATTTTGTATTTGCCAGTTTGGAAAGTCAAAATGGTGATGTTTTGCTAAACTGAAACTATTGCTTGCAAGTTGCTCTCTTCCCAAGCATGGCTTCCGATATGAATGTTTACTCGGATTGAGGCTGAAATCCAAAAATAGCAGGGCCTATTTTGTAACAAGGTAGTCATGGATTTAGATTTTGGTCTTGCCAACCGGTAAAGCCAGAGAATGGCACTCTGTCCCCAGTGAGGTGGGATCCCCTGTTTTCCAACCGTAAGGTCACAATCAGACCTTGAAACTCCTTGCTTCCTTGTAGTATGTTGTTGGCACTAGATCAGAACAGGCTAAAGAGAGACCGGGACCTCAGAACATTGTAATCACACATAGCTGGTTAGTCTGACTTGTGGTATTACCTGTCAGGGCTGGAATTCATTGTCTCCTGCAGCAAATGACATCGCAAATGCACCGTCAAAAGTATTTTCGGTTTGTGTGGCCAACTACCTCTTCGTGGACTTGGTGTATCAAGCAGAATAGATTTTTTTATTATATTAGGTGAATCAGACTTTCAGGCTGTGTCAGCGTGTCTAAGTTTAATCTGAAGTATGGTGCACATTCAGAATACAACCACTACTTAAAACAAAACTGGCAAATTCTACTTTTGGGTTGGAAATGAAAGCACATGAGTATTCACATTTTATGTGTTCGGTCTTCTACTTCTGAAACACCCTTCATAAAGCTCTGTTCAAAATGAAGTAGTTGACAGGTACATAGCCAGTCCCAGTATGATTTATGTTATGTTGGAACTCATTGCATCTGTGCCATCTGCCCTGAGGGCAGCCTGCATTCGATTGGCAAAACTCTGCTTTTATTGATATGACTTGCACTGCACGAGTGGCAGTTATTTTAGTATAACAAGTAAGTGCTTTTGCCAAGGAATAATGTGAGCCTACATCTTAATTTTAACTCTTTCCTTTCATGAAGATGATTTTTTTTTTTCCCAAATTATCTTAAAGGCAATGGAACAAATTGATGTTGATTTATGAACTTGTATCTAAATGCTTGTGGCACATTGTCCAAAGCGTTGAGTGCACCTTGCTAAATGCACATCCCGTAATTGCTGCAGAATGTTGGCGCTTCAGGTTCAAATGATGATGATCTAGTAGCAGGGAAACATTTATGTAGGAGTGGGGAATTGGGAATGCATAAAATTGAGAAAACTTGAGAATGTCACATCACTGATGTACATCCATTTTATCACTGCTATACGCATCCGTTAAAGCGAGGCAGTATAAAATGCCTAAGTGGTGATCTTGATAGGCTAAAAATAGAATTAATACAGGAGATGTATGCATGAAATGTCGCATCTGTGAAATCCTTAAGACGACTTGTGCCTGTTGTGTTTTATATCCATTTGGTTAAGCATAACACAAGTCAGCATCATTGTGGAGGGGTATTTTATTAGAAAATCTTAAGTGGACTTGGAATCCTGAAAGCTAAATGCTGAAGGTGGCAAAACCATTTATCGCTACTTAGGTACAGATAGAAGGCTTCCATTGTCAGTGGTGGAGACTAAATAACTCTTTTCCTCAAGGCTATAGGCTCCAGCATTATTCCTAGGTGTAGAATTAATCGCAACTTTAATCCCACTTTCCAGATGTTCATATAAGAAATGCTGCGAACTCTGGAGTGATGTGTAATATTTTTCAGAGATCGTGACATGCAGCAATGAAGGCAGCATGGCAATCTGCATTGGTTTAACCAGCTTTATATGCTGAGTGTGACATCCTATGGTGTGGAATATCCCTTTGGTCCGTTGGGATCAGCTGTCCTGGCTGTGCCCCCTCCCAGCTTCTTGTGCACCCCCAGCCCACTCGCTGGTGTGTGGTGTGAGAAGCAGAAATGGTCTTGACTCTGTGTAAACCCTGCTCAGCAATAACAAAAACGTCCCTGTGTTATCAGCACTGTTTTCAGCACAAATCCAAAACACAACCCCATACTAGCTACTATGAAGAAAATTAACTCTATCCCAGCCAAAACCAGCACACACCCATATTCAAGCCCAGCATTTACTGTTAGGGTCTTGGATGTCTTTTAAGAACTAGTCATTTTTTATGAGAGGGGAAAATTGATGCTTCCTTAACTAGAAAGTTTGGACCACAGTAACTTTGTTAATTGGGCATTGTGCTTGTGAAACAAATTCCCAGTTAGCATAGAACTTTAAATGTGTGCATTGGAATGAGGGAAGAAGGGGATTGTAATCTTAAGTAATTTACAGAACTGCAGAGATCAGTATTTCATTAGATGGGTACTTCTGGCATACCTTAAAAACGGAGTTCTCCAGTATGCTGAGAATTCGGGTGGGATAATGTACAGGGTAAAAAGGCTGTCCAGCCAACATTTTTATTTATGATCACTCCAACTTTTCAAGATCTGTTTTTGAGAGTAAGCCGGTGCTTTTGCTAGTTTCCCTACATGAGTTTCTCCTATAGAGGGGCTGATGTAGAACTGCGGAATGAGCTCCCTTCAACCGCCTCCCCAGTCTGTAACCAGCTCTGAAGCACTGATGCCTTTTTTTGCACTCACACATTAATGGGTAGAGGAGGGGGAAGGATGTAAACAGCTGTAAGTAGCAGCTGTTGAATACAGAGCAGTTAAGCTGTGGAGGCCACCTCTAGCCTGGCATCATCCTCTACCCGCAGATGTTTTCTCTGTGTCTACTGGGTTGAACTGTTGAAGTAGAGGATGGATGTTCTTAACCTCGTCTGAGATGTCAAGTGGCAGCTGGTAAGGAGGAGTGAAAAGGGTAGAGCTTTTGTGTAATTCAGGTTAGGGCATTGATATGTGATCTCCAATAAATCTTTCTGTTGCAAATATTAAGGTTTTGCCACTTTAACTGGCTGCCCTGTGTTCTTGTGTAGGTCCCTCCCCTGTGCGTCAGAGCTGGCAGATGGGAACATGTGGTCTGTGCTTCAGCATTAGGGCCAATATCTCAGTGTAAGCTGACTTTTGGTGATAGTTTAGGCTAGGATGCTGTAATTTACACTGCAAAGGCTACGGGTGTGCATTTTCTCCTGTGACTGATGTGATGCAGTAACCTGCTAGTATAATATTTGGAAAAAAAATAAATTAGGGTAAGACATGAAAGAAGCAGTGAGAATGTATATCTGATTGTAGTCAGTAGTGCATTTTTATATGCAATTGCTTTTGTCAAGCTGGCTTTATCGGCAGAAGGTCTTAAACTGTGTTGAGTTGCACACGCTGAACAGTTTTGTGAAATTGAATCTAAACGCCTCAAACTCTAAATGGAAAGTACTGGAGCTTTTTTTAAAAGAAACTTTCTGTTCAGTGGGCTTTTTATGGGGCACTGATCTGATCCATTAAATGTGGTAGGTTGTGTTGGGGAAGCCTTGCAGGAAAAAAATAAAGTTAAAATCATGCTCAAAAGTTAAAATTGGCGTTTATGCCTTTGGCAACTCTTTCTAAAACACTTGGACGTAGACAAGGTTTAATACTGAAAAATGAGCCAAATAGAGCATTGCAGGATTTGGGACTGAAAGCTAAATAGATAGAGGGGATTTTTAAAAGTTTTGTTTAAACATTGTTGAGAGCCTTTTTACCAACAGTAAACTTAAGTATTGAGATTTTGTGCAAAGGAAGCCTTTGTTCTGAACCTCATCCCTTTGAGGTGAGTGATATGCTAGACGTTTTCAAGATCTCCTGCAGTTTTTTCCAGTGTAATTGTGATGGTTTTCTATTCCCATTTTAAGAAAGTGAGATGGAAGGATTCCTGACTGCTTTGCAAATGTTAAGGCCCAGTAAAAAAAAAAAGGAGACAAATGTTTAATCCTTTCCACAAGCATCTGGACACCAGAGTTCCAAGCTGAACTGAGTGCAGGAGCTAAAGTGCTTTAGGTCTTCCTGACAGAGGGCATGAGGATTGTGTTTAGTGCTCGGTTAACTTTATAGAGAGCTTTCTCTGTAACCTGGAGTTAGGTTGCCCAGGTGCTTGTCATGTCTGTGAGCTCTTCCAACAGTTCTTTTAGGTTTCTAGTAAATACGAGTGTCCTGCTCTCAGACAAGATTTCCCAACCTTTGCTGGCCTATTTGAGTAATAGTGCCAGATAGTTCTCAAAATCAGATAACTGCAAACTTTGTTTTTCCTTTTAGACTTGGTTTCAGTTTCTTCCTGCCTTGAATAATCTAGGAGAATCTCCTGAATGACAATTTGCCAGATGAGCAATGGCCCCTTTCCATTGCTCTAATTCAGGTTGCACTATGTTCATAAGTATGCTTTTAAACACTTGTTTCTTTTTTTTTTTTTCTCTTAAGCTTTTTAAAGACCTTTATGGACATCATTGTTCCCTCGATAGCTGTGGTGGAACTCAGCTGTAAAAGCAGCTGCACTCCAGAAGCAGTTTTGTATTTTTTCTTTTTTAATGCTCTATTGGCTCAATGTGAGCTGATCATGTAACTGCACCTAATCCTGTAGACAGACCCTTAGTTCTGCATCTCTGCCACTGGCTGTTCAAAACGCAGAACCATTATGAAGGGTAGTTATACACAATAGCATAATATGATAGGGTAATTGTGCAGCTGTAGATGAGCCAGTAGAATTATCCTCACATAGTTGTGTTTGTAGAATATACCCATATGGTATATTGCAGTAGCTTTTGCATGCATCTTTGGATTCATACAAAACAAGGGCTGGTCAAAGTCATGGCTGCTTTTTAAAAGGAAAGCTGACTTTCAGAGTTCTTTAGATTAAATAGTTACATTTCAGAATAATACGTCAGACTACACCTAAACAATGAAGTGTGATTACAGATGTGGTGTTATTTGTTAGAATATTAATTCGATAACTTCTTGTTACACGATCCTCCTTTCCATACATTTCCTTGAGAACATGGAGAATTCTTGTACCTTTTTCCGGAAAGCACAGACTTGCTGAGGTTAAGTGCCCAATTGAGGCCGCTTGTGATTTCTACAGAAATTTGTCCTGTGTGCTGCCAGTCCCCACAGTTGTTGTGTTTTGGCCTTTGCCACATGGAGTCTGGGGCAGCGCGTGTGCAGACGCTGCTTCTGGTTGATGCGTCAAATGCTGCTGCCTTACTTTGAACATAAACTTATTTCCAAGTTCATCGCCTCACAGTTGTCTGTATTGAATTGAATCTGTCCCTTCGTTTCCCAGTCACTCTGTTTCATTTAGTCAGGTGCATCTTGCTGCTTCTCTTGTGGCCTGTTTGTACTAGTTACCTTCTTCTCCGAGGTCTTCATTGTAGTCTTGGGTTACAGAACCAAAGACCAGTGTGGTTCTTGCAGTGAAAAAAGTATTTGAAGTTCCAGGGTCTGATATCCAAAGCTTGGAAATGCCAGAATTAAAATAGCCAGTTATCGTTGAATGGATAGGTAGTTAGCCAGTGCTTTACTTCACACTTTGCCCGTCAATATGCACAGGCCTCATCCTACACTGAGCATGTATGTTCGAATAGCTCTGTTATTTCCAGGGAAATGGTAATTGTTGTAGTACTTCAGAACTGGTGTGTGTAAAGCAGTCAGATTTTCTTCACGTTGAGTAAGACAGCTGCTGTGGGTTTTGTTACTTTGGGGAAAACAAGCCATGCCTTTGAGTTCAAAGCACAACTATAGGTGTGTAGTTGCCACCTTCTTTCTGAGTCTGTTCCACATGCCTTCAGTGAGTGACCAGGAAAGCAAACTCAGTAACTGAGCTCCTTTTCAAGTTGGATCTGTCCAGCTATGGAGGTGAACTCTGCAAAAGGCTGGAACATACAACAGAGAGCCATTTTAGCTGTGCTAACTGAAATTTGCTGAAAACCATTACCTGCATTGTACACCTTCCAGATTTCAGAGCAGATGAGAAGAGCTGCAGACAATGTTCTCATTCACAAAGGGCTTGTGTACTAAGAGGTAGGTTCTTCGGAAAGATAACATGTAGTCATCTGAGTAGTTTGTATCACAGCCCAAGCACACAAAGTGATTTAATTACAGTTGCGCAGCAGTCTGGCATTTCCTTCCTTGAGCGTGAGGCTTAAAACATTAATATTTCCATGTTTGTCTTGTAATATACCATTATTATATTGTTGCATTGTACAAACAATATGCAGTGTGTAGCACGAAAATTGTAGTACTAAAGGCTTGAGAAAGGAGAACCATGAAAAATAGCACAAGCAGAATAATCAAGATAGGGACAATCACAACTGTTACATTCCTGATCATGTTTTGGGTTTCTTAAAAAGTGTTCTGTGCTTTTTGGCCCTTGCTGCTTTCTGTGACTGTTCTTCATGTGTTTTCTTGGCATATTTGTTCTGGCTATTTTTTTTTTTTTTTAAACAACAGAAACCTACATATTTCTGTTTTGTGCACTGTCATTATACGTTGTTTTTATCCATTTATTGTCAGCCATAATGCCAGCTTGTTGGAAAGGGATAATTTTCTGCTGGTTACACTTATGTTGCGATGTGTATTGTGCCCCTGCTTTCTTATTCAGCTTAGAAATTCACATTCAGTGTTCTTTCAAACTGTTATTTTCTGCTTCCAGGGGTAATTAATTTTCATCCTGAAATGAATGTTGCAAATGCAGGTGTGTGGGATGAGGCAGTAGTTCTTTGCTGGTTGACACTTCTTAATCTTCAAACAGGCTTAAATGTTCTTCCCCTCCCTTTATAGCTGCTTCCAATCCTTCTTTTTTAAAGCTGGTTTCAGCTGTGAGCTAATGAGTAAGACTAATGTAGTGATGAATTTTTGGATGCTTAGAGTTTGAGATATCCTGTTTAACACAGGCAATGTTAGACAAGCACTCAAATTAATGTTGATTTTTAAAATTATTTATTATTTTTAATTACCTCATTTTTATTTAAACTTCTGATTTAACAGGATATTGCCTTTCATGCCCTCCAAGGTAGAACGAGTTACTATCTGGAAACTTAAAGCAAATTAACCCAGTTTTTTGCATTATCCTTTCTTGACTACAAACCAGAAAGCTGCAATATCTGATTTTAGCAAATAATTGTGTTACAAACCGGTATTAAATCTGTGAGTTTATGCCTGTGGAGGAAACATGAGTGATCTTCTGCCACTCTGCATTTCAGTCAGCTGCTACTATCATTAAAAATAAGCCCTGGCTATTTCCAGCTTAAACTAGAAAAATGTAGCAGTTGTGCCACAGGGAGTATGAATTCTGAGAAACGGGAGGAAAAGGAGCCGACCCTGCTGCTGATCTACTTGGTACCTTGAGAAATGCAAATGGTTCCCTGAAGTTATTTTCCTTCACTGCCTTACTTATGCATATTTGGATGAGGTACCCTTTAAATTTTTGTCACCCTTTAAATGAGTTCTGTAATCTTTTGAATATCTGGTAGAGAGGAGTTTTTAGCAGCTTTGCTGTCGAAAGAAAAACACTGGTTTGTAATAGGATTGTAGTCCTGCATTCACACTCGCACATCCATGTTTTGGATCATCACTTGAAGTATAAGCCAGATTTTCTGTATTAGTTGTCATAGAATAATTTTTAATAGACTGTAAGTTACGTAATTTACAATGTGTGATCATTGTGATTGTGCAAAACAAGCACATCAGTTAGCTTTTGTAAGCATTTTTTTTCCTTGAAAGTACAGCTTTATTTTTTGTTGGCTTTTTGATGAATGTATGAAGAAAGAAGATTAAGATTGTGGTTGTTTCACCAGTAAGATTACAAATTACTACACACTTAACGTGAAGCTGGCAGAAGCTGTGGCACTGCATTGGTGTTAAAGCAGGTCTGGCTGTTGCTGTATTTCCAGCTATCAGTTTTCCAAAGCTACAAAATTGTACATGTATTGCTTTTTGTACGTCCTCTAACAGCAGCATTGGCACTTACTCCTTAAACAGTGTTTAAATCTGTAGAATGCTAAGTGACTAATCATCCCTGTGGGGAGGTGGGAACTATCACAACTTTATATTTGGAAACTGGGACACAGAAACGATGATATGCTGGAGCTACGCTGGAAACCTCTGACAGTGACGGAGCCTACTAGTCACAGTTGTAATTCAAGACTAAACCTTTCCAACAGGCATGTAACACATCATTCTGAACCAAATTTGGCTTATTGTTTCTGTGTGAAGTTTTGGGAATTTGCTTCTTGGCAGTTTATATCTTTTTTTTCTTAAGGCACCTGCAAAGTGAAATACTAGAGCAGCCGACTTCAGGCAAATGGGGGTTCTGTCTGGGGATTTATTAGAGAGTTTGGGGTGTGGATTAGTGCCTCTTGACAACAGAAAGCATTACTGAAACTGAATGTGAACAGAGAGAAGCAAAGTTGGAGGTAGTAAGCAGTGCAGCAGAAGGAATATTAGAAGCATAAAGCCCTTATATGTAGAAATTCCACAAAACAATGCTTGGGAACCTTTAGTTCTAAAATACCCATTAAACTCTTTGTAAAATGAAACTTCATGTGTACTTTACCTTGGTGAGAAATTCGGTGAAAGCAGGGGAATGATTATGAGCTGATTTTTTTTTTTTTTTTTTTTTTAATTAGCTCATGGAAATGATCAAGCTTATTTTTACCATCAGAAATATTTTTCAGATTAAATCTTTTCCTGCTACAGAATAGTGGCTCTTGATTGCTGAACTGCAGAGGGTCAGTTTGTGTTTCCGCTGCTGAGTGGGAAGCTTTTAAGAAGAAAAAAAGGCATAACATAAAAAGTTCCTCCCTTTCCTTGACTGAAATGCTTCAACTGGGCTCCAAATGTCACAGCTCGTGTGCCTCTGGTTGTTGAGTTTCCAGTTATTCCAGTTTGCAGCTTTACTCTTTTGACCATACTATCGGAGAGAAACAAACACAAGAATGCTGCCGCCACAGCTTTTGCTTTCTGAATTTAGTGGATAAATGGTTTGCTCTGTGGTTGAAATGCAAGCGGTGTATTGTGTGTTCCCAGCCTCACCTGTATTTTGAGCTGCTTTGTTTAGCACAGTTTTTTGGTGTGGTTTGTTTTGTTTTTTTACAAAAATGGTTTGGGCTGGACAAAACTTTAGTCATTTTGCTTATGAAAAATCACTGCTTGTGTGTTGTCTAGAACAGTTCAAGTAACTCGGCATGGATGTATATTTTGAAATGGCTGGAGACTCAAATATTACAACCGTGTTTCAGCTTGTAAATTTTTCTTAATGTTACTGGAGGGGTTTTTGCACACATTTTTTCACCAGAATTTAGTAAATTTTTGCCTTGCATTTGCAATCCTACTTGTATTTGCTTGTCCTAGTTGAATTACTAATATACTCTAATTTTCCTGCTGTGTTGAAACACCATATTTTTACCTTGAGTACTAATTTCTTAGACTTAGCTCTTAGAACTCTCTAGTCTAACGCGTGTTCCTGGGACAGTCCACTTCATGCTGTTCTTTTCTTGCCCCTCCTTGTCTTAATGGTATTCGTTTTTATAGTTTTCATGAACTGCGTGAAAAGCCTTTTCATAGTTCGTAGTCCCTGTGATAGTCTTTTAAAAAATAAGATATTATCTTCTTCCCTGATTAATTAAATAACCCAGTAATAACTACACAACTACATTAGTATAGTAACATTTGTGTCTTTGTGCTTATTCTATTGCTACAACATTTAAGGGACGAAAGATCCAGTGGGACTTTTTTCTCTCAGGTTTTGGGAACAATTGATCATTCCTAGAATTGGAAAACAAGAGAAATAAGTCTGATTAACAAAACCTGCTGTATTTGTTAAATGGGAAAACAAAAATATCCTGAAATTTAGAAGAGGTTTCTTCTGAAGGTTCTTTTATATTCCTTGCATTTGCATGGACAGTGTAAATCTAACTTAGCATTTTTTTCTGGAGGGTGCTGAACAATATATGGACCTAACAAGTGATATTTCTTGGCAGAAATACGTCTACCACAGGGACTCAAAATAATAACTGGGGGTGTAGAGAAATGTCCTCAGAATGGATTTACGGTGATGATCTGGAAAGAGCCGTTGCCTGCACTTCTAAATAACAGCAGCAGTGAAATGAACCGTAATATTAACTTCATTGTGCCATTGTTGATACAGTTCTGGTTTACAAAATAGTCCGATGTCAGTGCAAAAATGAAACTTGGTTAATTGGAAAGTTCGTCAAAAATAGCATGTGTAGGGAGGGAAAATGCAAGAATAAGGGTTTTTTGGTGTGTTTGTTTGGGAGAGGGGGTGTTTGGGTTTTCTTGTTGTTTTTTCTTACTGTGTGGACTTCTCCATGTTGAAGCAGTGCTATTCTTGCAGTGTTTGCAGGAGCCATTGTTCTACCAAAGAACATGGTTAAGTTACGGGAAACATATTTTTCCCCTCACTTCATATTGACTTACACTTATTACATTTTTATCAAGTGCAGAATTTGTGAAACTTAAGGTATGTACATTAGGATCCTCCCAGACAAAACAGCTGTCTGATGCAAATGTGCATATGTTTCCAGCATAATAGGTATGCCTGAGTATCTTAAATGTCTGAAAAAGTAATGGAAAGTTCATTTTTTAATGGTTTGTGTAGACTTGCAGCAAAATAACTTGTATGCAACTGTTAATATATGGGAGAGGGATTGAAGGTTTTCCCGTTTCTCATGACTTCCAGATGCCTTGACAAGTGTAGATTTATACAAGTTCCTGAAGCTGTTCTTAGATTCAGAAGAGAGCAGGGAAGGGTATAAATTTAATTTTAAAAGACACTGTCCAAGCAAGTAACTTGCTGAGCGTTTAAATGAAGTAATACTGAGCTGCTTTGACTAATCCCAGCAATCTTGATACTACACAAGGAAACCTCCATCTGAAGTTTCTGTTTTCATTTCTCGCTGTAATGGGGGAGGGAGGGAACTGTTTCTGCAGCTCAGTTGTTCAGAATTTTAAAGGTATTATTGTCTTAAATATCAAGTTTAAAATTAAAAATACAGATATTTTCCCTGATTCCAACAGTTGTCTGCGTCTTTAATTTTCCCGTCTCCTTTGATCTATGCAAGATGTATCCCTGATGGGGGTAGTGAGGAAAAATGAAACTTAAGTTTCCCTGTTGGTTTGGTGGGGTTTTTTTTTGGTTTTTCTTCCTGTTCCGAGCCTCAGCATCAGGTGGTGCATTACACAGTGCCTTCTGTTTAATGAAGACTCATCAATAGCTTTCTCTCTTCCTGCTTCAGGCTTCTCTAGCTAAGACTGAATCCTTGCAAATTGTGATCAGAAAGTGATTAGACTTGGCCCTCTTCAGGCTCTGTATCCTGCTCTTCTTTCTGTCCTTCAGCAGGAGTGTCTTTACAGTTGTGATATTTATTTGGAAAAGCATAGTCATTGTAGCTGTTTACTTTTGTAGCTGGTTTTGGCAATTGTTGTCTTTTATAAAGGCATTTTTGACGCTGATATAGTGGTTCTTGTAGCTGTTATTGCGCATCCTCCTGTGTTTGTATATGGGAAAACTTAAAGGTTTTTGCTGGACATGAAGTGAAAATGACTAAGTTCATTAGTGTTTCTTCTCTGAATAATTTATTTTGTTGTTCTTTTTTTTCCTAAAGGAACTTAGTGACTTAGCCCGTGACCCTCCAGCACAGTGTTCAGCAGGTCCCGTTGGAGATGACAGTAAGTAACCCTTAAGTTTCATATGTTGCTCTAACTCAAAGCATATCATGCATAGATAATAATGCGGAGTTTTTCTTTTGTAGTGTTTCATTGGCAAGCCACAATTATGGGACCTGTAAGTATTCGAATTCTTGTGATGTAATACTCAACCAGTAGTTCTTATTCAGGTGGAAACTGTGGGGTTTTTTGTTTTACTTTGTAACTCCCCTTATCAGGCCCACGTGTTTCAGCTGAAATGATCCTCTAGAGCAATGTTAGGCATTATCACTTAATATCTAGAAACTTTGCATTTAACTTTTTCTGAAGTTTGAATCTAGCATGAACTTTGTAGTAGGAGCTGGTCTCAGTGTTCGGAATTAGATGAGATGCTTTTGTGTGGATTTTGGAACAGGGAATCCTTCTTTGGTCTGGTGTCATGTACTGAGATCTTGAAAATATATCTAGATATAGGAGGGAAAAAGTCACTGAAGTGTTAGGTTCCAGTTACGCCTGGAGGAAGAAATTGTGTGTTAAATGAAACCTGAATGTGACTCTTTCCTCGTTAGAGTAAAGGAGGCAAATGTTTGCCTTTACTGAAAAGGTAACCTGCAAACACTTGACATCTGGTGTTCTCAGGGCTGGTTATCTATATTTAGAAAACAAAACCTGCTGTAACTTGAGAAGACAAATATTGGATGCCAGTAGACCTGCAGCCACAATGCGGTGCTTCTGGTGAGGCTACGGAGTAGGAATTAAATATCAGTGTTGCTGAATTGCCCTGACTTTATAGCAACAAGTGTGGTTTTAGGAGACCACGATGGAAAATGTGCCTGTTACAGGTTCACCTGACTGGAAAAAATGGCTCTCCATTCCAAAGTCCCTGGTCCCCATTGATTTTAACTAGGTGCTTCAAGAAGATTAATTTGTTTAATAGCTATATTAATGTTCAAAAGGCAAAGAATGTTCTGCACTGTACTGAATATGATTTTATGTAGCTGGTGTCTGTGTGGCCATAAGGTGTTAAACAGCAGTTGTATTTAAATTGAGATTATTGTTTTTAGCTTCCCCTTCTGGGAAGCTTTTCTTCTCATATAGTTTTGTGGTGTCAAAAGGTTCGCATTCCTGTTTCAAGTCTGGGCAGTATCCTGACAGAAGTGTGGTGTCAGTGGTTCTGGTGGTCCCGTGGTGTTGCTTTGTGCCTTTAATAACAGACAAGGATTGTAGAACCAGTCCCCTGGCTTTCCACCTCTGCAGTGCGATATTAGCCAGGCTGGGATTTTCTTAGACATGAGAGAGCGTGCATTGGTCTAACACATTCTGAGAGGGGTTTATAATTGCTAAAATTTATTTGCAGTTCAGGGGTTGCTTTCTGGCTCCTCAAGGCCTCATGTAGTATTTATTGATCAAACGGAGGTTATGTCTTGGCTGTGAGGTTTTCAGCAGAGTTTGGAGAGGGTATAATCTGTAAGTTTTCAGGTTTGAGTTGCTTGTCTTGTGATGCAGAATTTTATGTTCTGGTATATAAGTAAGATGGAGTTATTTCCTTACACTGGTGAAAACTTCTCGCAATGAATGCGAAATAGTAATGTTAATATGAGTCTTCAGGTTAATTGTGAAGTTCTTAGCTCTATTTCAGAAATTTAGTTGTAGTTTCAAGTAAAAACTTCTTACATCTTCTCATAACTAGTAACTTACGCAATCCCTATTCAGTCACTCCATGTATTCTCTGCTTATTATCAGCTTTGCTTACTTCCACGTGGTGCTTTCCTGCTAATAGTTAACACCCGAACCAGTTATCCTCATAATTGTTTCCTTGGCGCAGGGAAATGTGAAATACTCTTCCATACTAGATTACAGTGAATTTCTCATACAGAAAGGGAGGAAGATTTCACTTTAATCTTGATGGGAGGTTTTTTTGTTTGGTGCTGGTGGGGTGAGGTTTTTGATTTTGTTGTTGTTTTGGGGTTTTTTTGCAAGGAACAAGGAGTTAGCTGTGTATTTGTAGGTGTTCTGCAGGGCTGAGCAACGCCTAAGCTAAGGACAGAACTTAAAAGGGGATGGAAGGCCCTTAGAGCAGCCCATGGCCACTGTAAGCTTGGGTGCTCGTAGCAAATAAGCTCCAAACATGGAACTTCTCTGTACTGTCACTTCTTGGAGCTGTCTCAGAGGCTTTTGGATGCTTGTGCCAAGTTGTCCTGAGTGGATTGTTAAAGCAGCTGTTTTCTACAAAGCATTAGCTCAGGGACGTCCATTCAGAAAGTGACCTGTACGTGTTCTGTATCACTAACCTGAGGAAGTAGTAATTGAATTTTAATTGCATCTCTCTTGTATTAATGGATTAAACAGTTCAGTTGCTTAAATAACTTTTGTTTAAAAACAAGATCTTCAGTGATATTTAGTCCTAAAGATGGTAATAGGATGATTATTTGTTTACTTTGACAGAATGACAGTCCATATCAGGGTGGTGTATTCTTCTTGACAATTCACTTTCCTACAGACTACCCTTTCAAACCACCTAAGGTAAGTATTGCTTTCTCATTTGTGAAATTAGTTCCTTTAAAGAACCAAGTATAGGACAAACTGTCAGCATCTGTGTTGTAATGTTCTAAAGTTCTCACTTCCTTCATGCATTCTTACAGTATCTTAGATGGCTATGTCCCTTTCTGACCACCACAAGAATGAGTGTGTTGGCATATGTTTTGGGAGCAAATTCATATCTATTCTTTGTTTTAGTTCTCTTTTTCTTAATTGATGGGAAAACTCATTAGCTTTGTGTTACAATAATAAAATTCTTGCTGAGGGGACTGTCAGGTCTAACAGTGTAGCTCTTTGGGTTGTTCGATAGGAATGTGACACTATGGATAGGGATTAACTTGCTGAGCGCCTAAAATCAGGGAAGATGGCATCTGTTTGGCAACAACTGCAAAATATGCTCTTCTTTGCAGCTGTATCAGCCACTAGCATTGTCTTCCAATTTTCAGTCAATATGAAAGGGCACATTGGAGTCACCGCAACGTGTGAGGGCTTTTTTAGCTCTGTGATAGCAGTGGTACTGTGGTTCGGGCACGTCTCTCGAGTGTCTTCATCATGACACAGGCACCTGTTATCAAAACACAGCCTCACATGTGCCCTCTCTCTGGAAATAGAGGGCCTGGTGAATGGCAACTGAGAAGTTGTGGCTTGGGTGCATTTCCATGAATTTGATGCAGTTTAGCTGCTTAATCTGTTTTCTTTTAGAGTAAATTGAGTTGACTGATAACTTGGCTGAGGAGAAAGGGTGATGTCATTGTCGTCATAGACCAAAACACACTCTTCATATTTTTTTTTTGTTGCAGGTTGCATTTACAACAAGAATCTATCATCCAAATATTAACAGTAATGGCAGCATTTGTCTTGATATTCTAAGATCACAGTGGTCTCCTGCTTTAACTATTTCTAAAGGTAACTTTTGTGAAGGAGAAATACTTCCATCTTGTGTTGAATACTGTGCTTCTAGCTTTGGTTGTCTGGAGTTCTTACTCATCTCTTGATTTCCCTTACTCATTCTAGCCTGTGTTTTGCCAGTTTGATAACTCTATTTTCCTGTATTTTTAGCGGATATTTGTTTTTTCTAACATCTTCTGCTATATGGCTGTTTAAGGCTTTGTCAGGCCACTTACTTGCTTTAGTATTATTATCAGAGCTTATTTACTAGCTTGATCCTGGAGGAATCTGCCAGCATTTGGATTGAAACAGGGCTGTGGTGGTGCTATTTGAGCTAAGGCTGTGAAGCTGTTTGTTTGCAGCTGTCCATGTAGATACACGTTTGTATATTAATTTAAAGTCAGATTTTAATAATGAAATCTGCATTGTTTTTTGACTGAGTTTGTCTAGAATTACATGCAGAGTTATATTGTCATAACTCTGTGGTAGATGCACAAAACTGTTAGTGATGCACACTGCTTTTTGCCACTGTGCGCTGGCATTGTATTACGTTACTTCATCAACTTAGCTCACTGATTCTACTTCAGGATAAATTGCTGTTGTGCTGCAATAGAAGCTTTGTAGCTTTCCTCATTTTACGACAGCAAATAACAATTAATATTCAGATATTTTCATGATGATCAGATTTTGTTTACCTGAAAGCCACTAGTCACTGTGGCTTCAAAAGATCCATCAAAATGCTCCTTTTTGTATAGAACTTGTAATTCCTGTCTGTCATAGAGTAGGTTTGTGATTTGAATGTGGATTCCCTACATTTTAGTGCTTTGACTATTGTTTTTCTTTCAAAGCTACTGTGAGGGTAGAGGATGAAGTCCTCATAGCTGCCTACAAGTGTTACTACTTTATTTTACAACATGTGTAGTTTTATCGGTGCAGACCAGGGTATTGCTACCTTACATACAACAGGGAAAGAATTCAGTCTGATTTAAAAAAAAAAAAAAAAAAAGAAAAAGTTTTAGTAAATCAAACCATGGAATGTGCTGATCATGAGCATATATAATAACATGCTTTTGTTGGCTGTTGCATTGTAGTGCAGGGGACAACAGTGCTGTTCTCATGTACATACTGACAGCTCTAAGTATTGGGAAATAGGAAACAAATAGTTCTTACAGACTTTTAAGTCTTCCTGGGCTTTTTATTTGGAGTGGATTACGAATTTATTTTGGCCATATATCAGGAAAATGCTTTTTAGGTCCTCTCCTGTGCCGCCATTGTGCTAATGCAAAGATCTGTGCTCCATTCTTTCTGAGATTGTTGCTCCTGTTTTGCTATCAAGTATTGTCTTTTTTTATTTTACAGTTCTCTTATCCATTTGTTCACTGTTATGTGATCCAAATCCAGATGACCCACTAGTGCCAGAGATTGCACGTATCTATAAAACAGACAGAGACAAGTAAGTACAGAGTTGTGTAAGGCTGATATTTTAACACAAGTTTTGAAGAGTGCATTGTCAGGCAGCAGTTGTGCTGAGTGAGCCTTTTGTCGGAATCTGGGATGGGGAGAACTTGTGTGTCAAAGAAGTACCTATTCTTGGTCATCCTTAATGTAGAAACAAAGGGACTCAGTGTCTTTGGAGTTGTGGGTGAAGGAGACTATGTTTTTCTCATTTGCGTGGCAGTGGTTTAAAATATGTATTGCATAACATTTTGTTTACCATGCATAAAGATAGTTAGATCTTCATACTGAGGAAAAGCTTTGTTATTTTGATGCTTTCTTTTGGTAGCAGCTTGGTCTTTAATTTTGGTGCTCCCCTTGAAAAAAAGGCTTCAGAACTTTTTTCCTATCTGTGTTGAAAAAACCCTTTTTTCCCCGTTATGAGTTTTTAACATTTTGCACAGATAGAATTATGTGAAGTAGACTTTATTTTTGTTTATATATATATATATATTAATGCTAAACATACTTGTCCAATTAGGTACAATAGGTTAGCAAGAGAGTGGACAGAGAAATACGCTATGCTGTAGGGTAAGAAAATCTGCACATTATGGTGCATTTAACCAAACGGAAACTTGTCAGCACTTGGGTGCTGCATGCTCTAAGGCACTGGATTAACTAACAGATAATGGATGCACCAGTTACTGAACTTGGATATTTAACAGCTTGATCTGTGGTTAGTGTGAAATGGATTGGCTAGTCACTATTTCTCACAGATACTGCTCTTGCATGGCCAAAAAAAAAAACCCAGATAGTATTAAATAATTGTTGAGTTTTAAGCCAGCTTGTCAGCTTATTCTGGTAAGTATTTAGCAAGATTTTACTCAGAATTTCATTAAAAGTGATGCCCTGCAGGAAGACCTCATGTGTAGACACGGGTGAATTTAGACAATCCAAATTCCAACTTTTGATTATTCAGCAGTGTCTGTCTTCTATATGTAAGCTAGGAAGATGTATGGGGATCGTGTTCTGCTTGTGTAGTTGAAAATTAACTTCTTACTGACAAGCATGGAGTTAAGTAAAAACTAATTGTTAGCTTAAATCCTGTGGAAGTAGCGTATGTAAATATTCTTTTAATGTCCTTTTTAAAAGTTGAATAGTATATTCATGTGGAAACAGAATATTAAGTGTGAAGAAGTGCTTAATGTTGTTTTTACTCTAAAATGGGAAAACTGACGTTTTGTATCCAATGATATTAATTAACCCAAGTAATCTTTACTTATGGCATGTGATACTCTGTAATCTTTACCTAAGGTCAGAATTTAAATGAAACGCTCCCCTTGCCTCTCCCACCCCAGGTGGTCTCCATTGCTTCCCTTTCGGTAGTTTTTCACAGCAGACTTCTAGCAAATCTGCTTGTCTTGAATTTGAAGTGTTTCATATAAATTAGAGAATATTCTAGTTAGTCCAGGTAGGGAGTCGTTCAGTTTTTTCAGTTCAAGTGTATCATAGTATGGAAGACGACTTCTCTTGGTGTGAAGAGAATAGGGAGATGGGGATAAAGTGATACTTAGTCATTAACTGCTCAGGAAATTGTCGTTTTCATGCTGACACCAATCCCTCTTTTACCTGCAGGTACAACAGAATATCTCGGGAATGGACTCAGAAGTATGCCATGTGATGCTACCTTAAAGTCAGAATAACCTGCATTATAGCTGGAATAAACTTTAAATTACTGTTCCTTTTTTGATTTTCTTATCCGGCTGCTCCCCTCTCAGACCTCATCTTTTTTATTTTTTTGTTTACCTCCTTCCATTCATGCACATGCTCATCTGAGAAGACTTTAGTTCTTCCAGCTTTGGACAATAACTGCTTTTAGAATCTGTAAAGTAGTTACACAAGAACAATTGCCCAAGATTCAGAATTTTTTTTAATGGAGCATGTGTATTATGTGGCCAATGTCTTCATTCTAACTTGGTTATGAGATTAAAAACAAACATTCCTCACTGCTCTAACAGATACTGAAGATGTCACCTGAAGGGGGGAGGGGAGATGGATGCTCAATTTTCTCCCATCAAAGAAGTAACATTGCTGTAGCAACATCCATCTTGTTTCAAAACCTTCCAGTGTTAGAGAACTGAGGTTTTATTATATACTTTTGCTCATAACTGGTGTGTCTGGAGAATTGGTACTGAATCTATAGCATCAACAGAACAGAAAATGTGATGTATCTTATGCATGTCAATAAAGGAATGACCAGTTCTTGTTTTACAGAGAATGGAAATTGGAAGTCAAACATCCCTTGTATTCCAAAATAGGGTCTAAGAACATTTTTGTAATTCATTTAAATTTTGTTAGGAGGCTTGGAGCTATTAGTTAATCTGTCTTCCAAAACACTGTTTAATATAGCACTGAATAAATGATGCAAGTTGTCAATGGATGAGTGATCAACTAATAGCTCTACTAGTAATTGATTTATTTTCTTCAATAAAGTTGCATAAACCAATGAGTTAGCTGCCTGGATTAATCAATATGGGAAACAAAATCTTTTGTAAAAGCAAAGCTGGTTTTTGTATATACTGTTGGGATTTGCCTCATTGTTTAACATCAAATAATGATGTAAAGTTCAATAGAGTGAATCTTTTGCCATTTTCAGTTATAATGCTCAGTCTGTTGCAGGTTGACACATTGTTCGGCCTGATGTATGCAGAATTAATAAGCTAACATAGTAGTGTAGCCGTAGTCGGGTGCTACACGTGGTGCTGGGAGCCCAGCGTTCAAGGATGGACTTGGGACCCAGCAGATCTGAAGTGGTGTGTCACGGAGGCCCTTCCCGATGCACCCCTGTTTGCTGACTGAGAACCTTTTTCTTCACCTTGTACACTTGACAGCTGAAAGATCTTAATGTGATAGTAATGATGAGGCAAAAAAATATATAAAATAAAGTACTGTTTTGATGTGGGAATTGTCATGAGGCTGTGTTGAAGTGACTTTACTATGTGGGATGTTCATTACCATTGAAAAGGACTTGTTCAGCCATGCTGCCATTTGCATTGATGACTATTTTAATACAACAGACACTTTCCTCCCATCAGGTGACTAAATGTGGATAAAGACTCATTGCTATTGGATCTTTGTTCTACAGGAAACGTTGTCTTGTGCCATTAGCTTATCTCTGCAGCAACAAGGGCATTATTAAACATCCAGCTCTCCTCTTTCCTGCCCTCTTCCTTCATATTTTTCCCTGTTTGATTTTTTTTGGTCTCCTTTTTTAACATCCGTAGCTTCATTTTCTCTAGTCTTGTATTATCAGTTTATTGTGCATCTGTGACTTCACACTGGCACCACTTTTGCACTGCTTAATAGTTATGTACATTCTGATTCCTTGTCCCCACATGGATGTGGAAAGCTAGATGTAAAATAAATGTTAAACCTTAATTTTTATAAAAATGTGAATATGTAGTTTGGACATGGTTTGTTCTGGTTCTAAGCTATGCAAGTGAACTTATAAGTCTAGCTGGCTTGAAATTTAGAAACCTGGGCTCTCTTTAACAGCGCTGAAATGATGTTCTCAAATTTAAGTTGCAGTTCGTGCAGTATTTCTGCTTCGCTAACTGAAGATATTTTTTGCTTACACCGTTTTGCTGGAAAAATGGATAGACTTAAAATGCAGCTGCCAGTAACATTACAGCTGAGATAAACACTTATATTTCTAAGCTTGCAAACGTTGCTGTCACCTTTTTGGTAATTCTGTTAATTTGATGCTCGTTACTTTGTTTTGTAGCCTTAGCTGATGAAATCACATGATCAGCTAAAAAAACGTGAGATGTGAGGCATCAGGTTTATAAACTCAACAAGATGTGGATGAGGAAGGGTCAGGGAAGGAGAATATAGTAAAATATGACATGGAAGATGGAAATCCTGTTTGGACCACTGTATAGTTCTCTTGTACATCCAGAATGCGGTATTTCTGTGATCATTTTTTGTACTTAGACGCTCTGTATTTTGATGCAAGGATGATGGGTGGATTGTGGATGTGTTACGTGCACGCTGGAGGTCATGCTGAGCATCTTCCCTTTGTGAAGTGGGAAATGGCAGGTGTTTTGTCTTGCTTGTGTCTCGTGTTGTATTTGGGATTGTGGTTCAAGTGGGGACACAGGATGAGGAACTGGTTAATGTCAGCTAATAAGATGATGAAAGAATTTAAGAATTTTTACCAAAAGGAAAAGCTTAATTAGTAATTAACCCTGAGAAATATACCTACCAAATCTACAGATATTCTAAAAAGCAAGTAGTAGATTTCGATTAATATGAAGCATCTGAAGGGGAAAAAAATTCAATTTTAGCTCCATGTGAAAACTGAAGGTTTTGAAAAACATTGAAGTGGATTGTACGTCAGCTCTATTGAGAGACTTATTTCAGGATGATAAATACAAGAATAGCTTCAGAACACAGGAGCCAGATCCAGCCTAAAAATCTTGGATTGAGCAAAATATATACATTTTTAAATGCCTTTTATCTAAAGGTATTTATGGAGAACGTGTCAAGCCAAGGCACTTAGATTTCACAAACATCTAACAAGGAAAGAAACTTAACACTTCAGTGTTGTTTCTGGATTTTTATTTTTTTAAGATTTATTGCTATGTTTAAATGGAGTTTGAATTTGACAACAAGATTGCAGTTAGCTTATTCAAATTTAACTTGAAAAACTTGCAGTTGTTTTAAGGACATTTTTGAGTCTTTTCAGGATGCAGGAAAAGCTTTTCTCTGCAGCTTTGATGAGGGATATCTTTTTTCTTTCCCTGTCTTTCGATGCTCACAACATCTGTATTGGTTGAAAAAAATAGTATAAACACTTTTATATTTGTGTGTAAAAACATTCTACTCAGTTGCACTGTTGAAAGCTTTTATATAGAGATTGTAGGTGCGAATTCTTTCTGAAACACAAGTCTGGCTTCAAGCAGACCGCAACAGTAAGGTCTGATTGCTATGGAGGGATGGAACGACAGTCGAGTAAATGATTAAAAGGCATCTAGTTAGTATATAGCTGTGCGGATACACTATACTAGTCCTGTTAGATTTGATAGTTGCTTATGCAAAAAGGAATTAGCGTTGTTTAACAGATAATGTGATGGTTTAAACATTCACAGCCGGAAATGTTCCAAATATCGTTGTGTTCTTTTCTGCAGCCTCCACTCATTTGTTCTCTCTAGCCATTTTATTTCAAAGCCTTCATTGTTATTAAACAATAGTATTTTACAGGCATTATCATCTGAAGAAGATACCATAGGTCCATAAGATGTGGCTAGTGATTCAGAGGAAATCTTCAGTCTGCAAGTCTAATAAATATACATAAAACTTCATAGTAAAAGTTGGAGTTTAGCTGAAGATTTCTTGCTGTGTTTATATGTGTCCCACCCCCCTGAAAAATCCAGTTTCTTTGCCTGGTTTGTGTGTAGTTTTATACATGAAAACTAGGCTTAGACAACCATTTCAGTTAAATTTAAATGAAACAAATCAGCACTAGAATAAAGGAATGAGATAAATAATCCATGATCAACAGAGGATCTTAAGGTGTAGTGGTTATTTCACTGGAACACAGACTACGCTAATTCCGTAAAGCATGAAAACCAAGAACCTGCTACTCAGAGGAGTAACTTGCTTGATGCTGTTCTGGGTGTCATGGAAGGTTTGCTATTTTACCCCAGTGCCTTCAACATAAATATAAAACGGGCATAAAGTTGAAAACTGTTGGATTCTGATCTCCATAGGCAATTGTTGCATATTTAAAAGGTAATTGGAATTATGGCTAGAATATTTTTAGTATAAGGCTGAAGGCTTATTTATTAGCAGCAGTGCGGGACCAATGCAGGGCAAGCGCAGTAATGCAGGAACCAAAACTGGGTAAATATATGATGTAAAGAGAAGGTACAGAAGATAAAGACCGGCTGCCCATAGACTTTGCTCTCCTATGTCATTTTGAGACAAGTGCTCAGGTCTTCTGCAGGGGTAGTTGGAAGTTGTCAGCTTTTTTTGTACTGCACTGATTAGAGGGAGCGCACAAGTTAAGCTGGTTCTTGTGTTCTTGAAGAGCTGCCTAACTGGTGATGTTCTTGTCTTAGAAAGCATTGATAGACACTGAATATGACAGTTTCATCTATGCTGAGGAAAAGAGAAGTCTGTTTTTTCTCTCTGGCCAGGTAAGATTCAGTACTTATAGTATTTTTTGCAAGTGTAAAAGCAAATCATGTCCATCTAGTCATGAGTCCTGTCTTTTTTTTTAAAGGGAATTTTCTGGAACACAGCTTTTGGCATCTAAGTGAGGAACTGCAGTTTGCAACCTTATGTACAGAGCTTAGTGTGAGCCTATAATCCCTTCTGACAAATTTGTGAAGGTAAATAGCAAAGATGTGTCATAGCTCTAGCAAAGACCACTGTTGAGAATGAAGCTATTCTTTGGGGAATTACACTCTTGCTAAAACAAGGCTTACAGATTCTTTGCCATGGTATTAATCCTGTTCTGACAGTAAATGCAGAAAAGTTAATTAATTCAGAGATATCTTAGAACTTGAAGGATCTATCCAAGATAATCATTATTATTTTTTTCCTGTTGCAAGGTTCGGGATGTACTTATTGGAGTAAGAGGTCCAGATTTCTTCATAAGGTGCTAGATTTTGTCTCTGTACTCAGAAGAACATTGAGGAAAGGATCACTATTAGTGACTGTAGCAGTTCTCAGGTAACAAACTTGTGGAGAGCAAGACAATTTCTGGAACGTGGCACTGATACATCCTTTTCTAGAGTGGGTTAGTGCTGGCTAGAGACTTCAATGTAGTACTTGGGACTGAGCGCTGTTCAGTCTCTGGGGAAGTCCCTTAAAGGCTTGTGTCTCCAAAGCGTATTTGTCTGATCTAATTGATGTATGTGCCTTGACAAACATAGAAGTACACATTTTACTGGGGTTATTTTTGTTTTGCTCAGCTTTTGTGTATCTTTGTTCTTCCACACACCCTTTCTTCAGTTTTTCTCCTTACTGAGAAACCCAGTGAGGATTTAATTCCTTGGAGTTCTAGGAGAGTTCTATTAGAACCCCCAGTGCTGACTTCTGAGAAGTTTGGGATTTTTTTGAAAGGCCAGAGGACAAACCATCTAGAAATACATTAGCTAGTTCAATTAAAATGGGTGTAAATGAGGTGCATGATGTTTGGAGAAGGCTTTCTTGCTTCATGATGCTAGGAGTAGAAAACCTTACCATGTAAGTTTGTAAAGGCAACATGCCATTAGTGTGTATAAATCCACTGATTCTGCACGTCTCATGTGTAGTAGAAGTAAATAACCCCAAGAGAGAATGAATGTGGTTTTGCATAAGCTTATTTTACAAACTGTTGTGGTATTTTTTTAAATGTAGTAGTAGCACTATGAAAATCCTTGGGATGCAGTAATTTCTATATAGTGGGGGTGCTTAGTACAGTTAGTTTTGCATAAATAATGAAGAGTTTTTCATACACTTAGAAGATGGAAGTTTTACATTGCTAAGTAGTCGCAATAAAAAGCAGGACAAAGTTTCTCATGGTTTGTGTACAAAGAGAAGCGAACTGAAATGTGTAAGCCAAAGTGTGCATGTAAGTACATATGGCATATACTAGTGTAAGCTGCCTTTGATCCCAGTTTTTGCAGTACAAAAATGCTTTAGTCTGGGGATTCTTGGTTTGCTCAGGAATGAGTTCTAAGCTCAGTAACAAGCTGCTGAGGGACAAGCGCAGATCGTGAGTCTAACCAATGCAGGCGGTAGAACTTCATGTGTGAGTGAGTTATGACCCCCTGTTTCTGTTGTTGACTGTACTAACTGCTCTTAATGTTTTTACAGTTGTATTTTGTGAGGATATCTCCAGGTCTTGCTTAATAATGATTTATGTTTCCCGAGAATCCATTGTAAAGTCATTGAAAGCTGTACTTGAAGGTATTGTCACACAATCACAAGCAATTGACTTAGAGTGGAGGTGAGTAGGTGGCTGTTACTTAGTTTAGCCAGGCTTTTTTCCACTGCTACTTCATATGTGTTGCACTTCACACTCGGAATTACTGTTTCAGTGCAAACGATGCAAATTTTCATAGCCTTAATTTTTTGTTTATAGATGGGGAAAGAAGTGCATTCTGTTTGGATTAACCATAAATGACATGAGAAAACTCAAGCTTTAAAAAAAAGCAGGTAACCCTGAAATGTATTTTTGCATATAGTGTTCTTTCAGATACTGATATGACTGCTGTGGAAACTTATTCCAGCTTTTCAGAACGAAACCATGAAAAGCCAGGCTTGTGGAAAGGCATTGACCAGTTACCTTGAAACTTTTGGATGTAAAGCTTATTTCCTTGGAATGGTGCTTTTTTTAACATGGCTGATGTGGCATTTTACTGGACACACACGAATTATGCTGTGCCTTACAGGAAAAAAAGAAAAAGGAAAACAAGAAGAGAAGTTGGCATTTGCTACTTAACTGAAACTAGAACAGATCTGGTTCACAGGGCAGGAGGCCTGATACAGAAATAGGTTATAGTTGACCGGTCAGCCCTACTAACCTTGTTTTCCTTCCCACAGCCACACTGCAATGTTTGTCTCCACCCTTTAGAGACATCAACTTTTTTTTTCCCATTTCTCGCACATACACGTACCCTGTTGGATGGGGCAGCTTTTTGCTGCTGTCCCGATGCAGTGAGGAGCCTGTTTCATGTAACCGAGCTGGGCCGTGTCTGGGGACTCTTGAGTGCTTCTAAATGATGAATCAGTATTTTATGCAATTGTTAGGGCAAGTCATGCTTCTGGAGGTGCAAGGCATAAAGGAAGGCAGAAGGGATAATGTAGAAAATAATCTTTTTACTCTAGGAGTAGTTGCATTTATACAGTCCTAAAATTACATTTGGCCCTTTGAAGGCAAATGTGAGGCTGACGTGGCCCCCCGTGAAAATGAGTTTGATGCCCCTGCTCTAGTAATTGCTGCAGTGGCTCTAGTTGGCAGGAGAACTTGTAAAAATACTGAAAATATGGGTTAAGAAACTTTCTAAGTTAGATGAGTATAGGTAAAACAACTGCCTTGTGTTAGGATTAGGCATCTAGAGTGCAGCTATGTAGGTACAAAAAGTGAAGGGGAACAGCTGAGTGTTGCCAGTCTAACTGAATTTTTAAAGAGAAGTTACCATGTAGCATATGCTGACACATACATACATCATGAATAATTTAGGGTGTGGACAGGGGAGAGGGCAGCCAGCTGTACCTTCTGAGCCAGCTGCAGCAAACTGATAAGCTCTTGTAGAAGAGCTGTGCTGGGAGGAAGTAGCTGTAATCATAGTTTGTGGTGACAAGATTATGGGTCATTGCCGGGAAGCTGGAAGGATAAACAGCCCATCGGCATCCTTGGTATTAAGAGAACACAACAAAACAGAAGGGGGCTTGACAATTCTCCAAACTGCCACCAAGATGGTCACTAAACAATGAGCGACTCTTTGCAGTCATGTTAAGCTGTCCACTGTTAACTGCCGAAGCAGGAGATGGCAGAAGGAAGCTTGGCCATGCCCTTCTGTCCTCTTGAGTAAACCTGCATGGCTGTGACCACGTATGGAGGACTCCAAAGTGAATATAAAGGAAAAATTATTTATCAGCTTGATAGGCATATTGAACCACTTCATCAGACTAAATTGCCTATTTAAATAGTTCTAAGTATGTTTTGGTGTGATTGAAATTCATCACGGCATAGTTCTAGGCCTTTAAAAATGTATTTGTCAATATAACCACTGCTGATAAACTGTATTCAAAAAGTTGAGAGAACCAACAGAATAGAACCTTTATTGACAGCTAAGTTTTCAAGATGGTTTTGCATATTAAACCTTGTAAGTGCTTAATAACCTTTTGGAGTCTTAACAGCTTCCTGTGGTGAAGAAGCCCTTTTTAGGGAGAGCCATACCTGTGGAATTGATTGCCGAATGCTGTTTATTTTGCTAGTATGCAGTTAGCGCCAAAAACTTGGGTAGCTGTTCACCCTTTAACTCGCTAACAAAACTTTAAATACCTTCAGAATAATGCGACACTTCTTCAAAATATTCTATAGACATCAAAATGCATGCTGAATATTTATATACAATGGTTTAATTGAATTTATAGTGTACCTTTCTTCTTTCAGATCTGTACTAGTTTAGTCTAGCTGAAGACCTGTGCACTTGCTGAAACAATCTTAGCGGATTCCAGGCGGTGATCTCTTATGTTTGTGGGATCCTTTCTCACAGGCTGCTGTTACCTTTGTGCCGATCTGCAGTCCTAGTGGTGAGAAAACAGAGCTCTTTCATGGAACTGACACTTCTAGCAGCTGCCAAAGGTACAGGCAATAATTGGAGTCACAGATGGTTTGGGTGCACTAGGCCGAGAATTAAGCTGTGAACAAAATGAGTGTGATTAGTATCTTAACGTAGCCACTCCCTGAAGAGGTCAGGGCCCTTCTTTCACCAAGGATGAGCTGAAAACAAGGTTCTTTTCAGATCCCTAGGGCTATTTGTTATGTTTCTAGCCATAATAGTGCAACAGGCTCCCCAAGGTAGTGGTCATGGCACTGAGGCTGTTCAGAGTTGAAGGAGCATCTGAATGATAATATTAGTCACATCATTCAGTTTTAGGTAGTCCTGTGAGTATCAAGGAGTTGGACTTGATGATCCTTATGGGCCCCTTCCAATTTGAGATATTCTGTGATCCTTTTAGTACTCCTTATTTTTGTTTGCTGCAATAGTCTTTCCTTTTTGTTGCAATGAGAATCAAACACGTAGCTTTTTTACAGGTTAGTCTGTATAAAGTAGTATTTTTAGTGCTGTAGCCCATATTAAAGTATGTCTGCTTGGTGAACATGCATGAGTCCATTCTGTAACTCTTACTCATGGGATGTTTGTGCTAGTGCAGTGAGTGATGCAGCATCCTGGACTGCATGAGGATGTAGTTCTGTTACACAGGGGTTTGCACTGGAACTTTTTATCTTTTGTAGGTAGACACTTATGCTGTTGTGTAAGTGGGGCTTGAGTCAATTCAGTGAGGACTTCATTGATTAAGAATTCTGGCAATTCTTGTGGGTGCTGAAACAATCATTAAGCTTTCAGGAGGTGAAAAAAAGCACCTCTGGAGTATGCACAGTTTTTATTTTGAATATTCTCTGGCCCTCGCATTGGGGTCCCTTTTGCAGAAATGAATGGACACTAAAGGTCTGAGAAGCAGAGCTCTGACCTGCCCCAGCGGCTTGGCTGGAGTGACTGAGCCAGAAAAAGAAATGCAGCTCCCCAGGTGTTTTGGCAACTCCAAATCCATTTAAGTTTACTCACCCAATTTATCAGCTATATATATATTTTTACTGACATTCTCATAATAGTCACCTGCACAGAAAACATTCATTAAAACAGTAGGCTGGATATATGTTCCATATTTAGCGTAATCTGTTTGGTATGTCCTGCACTCAGCTGGCGAAGTGCCAAGAGAAGTACACAGTAAGACTTGATGCAGCCTCTCAGACTTCTGTCACGGGAGAAACTATTTGTTACCTGTGATACCCATGTTTTAAGGGATCTCATTTGAGATGTTTAGGGACGAGTCATACATTGTATTGTAGTCACAGATGACTGTCTAGTTTTAGACCTTTAAGAAAGGCTAAGCAAAGCTGTTTTGTAACATCCCTGTATGTACTACTGATTTCCTCTAAGTGCTAGAGAATCCGTTTGGATTCTAGATGTGTTTTAAGCAAGCTTTAATTGAGAGGTCATGAGGAGCTTGGGCAGCACCATTCCTAGTCTTAAAACAAGACAAAGGGTAAATGACAGTGGTCAGTGTCAATAATCTTATAGACTAGGATTGTTTCAAAATAGTTTGTAAATTGAAGAGAATAAAAGCTATGGGAATTCCACCTTCGAAATAACTTGTCTATAGAAATCTGGTCATGCTGGCTTTTAAGACCCCTTATGGTTTTTGTGTCTGTACTATGGGAAGTGGTGACCTGAAACCTAAATCCTGTGGTTTGAGCCCATCTCAAACCAAGATGTTATGTAGAGGTATGGACACAGGCTTTTGCCCTGGCATACCTGATGACGTTTAAGGGTATGTTCAAGGTATTGTCTACCTTTCTGCTTATGTAATTTAAAAATTACCTATTTTTTTGCTTTTTTTTGCACTCCATATAGCATTCACCTGGAGCAGCAGCTTCCCTTCCACATACTTATTTTTAATTACTCGTGATTATTGGTGTTGAGTAATTTTGTTTGCTAAAGAAATCCCCTTGCAACGACCTACAGACTCTACAATATTAAGAAAGAAACTCTAGGCCTACCACTTCAGATTGTGATTTTGTATTTTTCTCATTGATAACCTAGTGCAACGTTCTCTTTAGTCATGTATTTATAGCGTCCTCATCTAAAAGCAATGTTAATTTATTTCCTCATTTTATTTTTAACATCCATTCTGGATATTTCAAGATAAATACAGAATAATGCCTGAAATGTGTCCTTTTGTCTGCCCTTAACAAATCTGTAGCAGGAGGGCTCCGTGCACTATATTGCCTTTACACCAGCCCAGGAAGTAACTATTCTGCATAGCAGTTTTATGTTTTGCAGAGGCAATCAAGAAACATTACGTTGAGGAGCTGTAGGACTTTGATACAGATTTGCTGTGCTGTCTGAAGGCATTTACAACCATGCAAACACCAGTTTTACACCGGTATTTATCGAACATGTCTGCACTGATACTGCTGCATCTCTGCAAAACTCCCAAAAGTAGATGGTCATTTAGTTGTGTGCACACAAGTCCTGTTTTGCTTCAGAGGTGGGAACCTTCAGCAGGAGAATGGTACAGGGTGGACAGGTGGGGGCAGTAATATCTTGAAGTACTGCAGCCAAATCTGTGAGAACCTGCTTGTGCAAAACCTTTGCATGAACTCATTGAAAGTGAATTTGAAAGAGAAAACAGCAGCCTGTCGTGGTGATAGAGATTGCGTAGCAATGGGGAACAGGAGACTTCTGGATTAACATGGCAGCTTCGATAGAATGACTCTGAATTTATTCTAATAGCCAAAGAACATGGTTTTGCCTTCAGCTTTTTGTCTTAGGTGATAAAGAATATCTGCTTGCAGTATTGTAAAGAATTGTAGTAACCTCCTAAATTTGTGGCATTTCAGAAAGAAATGGAATATGGTACACAGTAAAAGAAAGCCACACATAAGATCTTGCTTTGCTTGAGATTTTAAAAGATGAAACCACAGGCTTTAAGACTCTATCTTTAAATGATAAAAATGCCATTTGTGTAAAAATACCTTCAAACAAACAAAAAACAAACCTTAAAACTGAGACATGAAAATGAGACATGATTTAACTTAATTATAAGCCTTGAACAGGGAAACAGTGTGTTCTCAGAATACTTAATTACAGCATTGTTTGTAGGTCGGGGTTTTGTGTGTGTGTCGCTCCACTCAGTCTTCAGCAGAAAGAATAAAAGGCAAAGAAAACACGGAAGTACAGTAAACATCTTGAAATGCAGTTTCCTTCTTACTGGGAAGCTACCACATGACTTACTGAAAACGCTTTATTAAAAAAAACAAAGTGCCAGCTTGCAGTTGTTCTTTGGTAGCATTAAAACTTAATTCTCTGTAAATCTGCTTCTCGAGAAATAATATCCTACAAGGTAGCACTCAAGCAGCACTATGTTTAAATGCTTTTAGTGTTGAGTGAATTTAAGGAAAAATACACCGAATTGTTTGATTGTCCTGAATGTATTACTCTTTGGCAGATGAGGGCAGAAATGGAACAAGGCTTTCTATTATTAACATATGATGATTTTACAGTCTGAGCTTTTAAAGGTGAGAAGATATTAATTCTGACTGAAGTCTAGAACATGCAAAGGCAGG
This sequence comes from Streptopelia decaocto, assembly GCF_964273445.1. Taxonomy (NCBI): domain Eukaryota; kingdom Metazoa; phylum Chordata; class Aves; order Columbiformes; family Columbidae; genus Streptopelia; species Streptopelia decaocto. Next base: position 5,603,573 of record NC_138658.1, on the reverse strand, counting down.
TGGGGTAACTCAGCGTTCTATGATTATAGTCTTTTTTTGCCAATCTCACTAAAAGGCGGCTGGGAGTTGAACTGAAATGGGGTTTGCATTTCAGTTAGTCAATAGATTGAATGTGGATTACTCAGTCTTAAAAATACACACAGTAACTGCTCCAACAGCTGAATTTCTGCACAGACTTCTGCTGCCAAACAGCATGGGTCCCAGCCATCTCTTTTTGAAGCTGGTAGCAGAGATTTTATTTATTTACTTTTTCTTTTTAGAGGGACAAAAAGAACATCAGCTACTGTTTCTCTCCTTTTGGACCAGTATTTCTCAGAACTGTGCCCTCCATGCTCTCACAGGTGAAAAATATTGTGTACTTTATATGGTATATGAATGGAAATACTGGCTTTTTATTTCATATTGAAACGAAGGGTTGTCAGCTCAGAAGGATTTGGATCAAAATATAAAGGCATACTGTCCATGTTCTGTAATGTTTTAAAGACTTACCTGGAGTGGATTCTGTACTGAATTAGGTGTGTGAAAGCTCTGCTATCCCTATTCTTACATTCTATGCTGCATACCAGGAGCAGCACCATGTTTCTGTGTGTCACACTTTATTTTTCTGTTTTGCTATATGAAATGTATTACGTTGTTAAAGTAATTAACTCTTTAGCATCTCAAGGTGTTTTATGTATTCTTTCCTTCTCTAATTTTACAATCTGAAGAAAAGCAAACCAAGTGCTTTCTAATCTGCTGGCAGCCAAGCAGGAATACAGGGAATCTAGTCTTCAAGTTCTTCAATTGTTTTCCGTCACAACCTTCGGAAGGTATGTGGGCTGGTCACTCTTGCAATTGTGAAAGTCTGAGCGCTTTTCTATATAGTGAAATGAGATTCAGAGGATTGCACAACTGTTTTCCACCACTTCCAGCTCGCTGAAGTGCAACCATGCCATGGTGTAGAACATCTCCTTGCCTTTTGCTGCTTGTACTGAGCCATTTAAGAAGTTCTTGCTTTAATTCCTGGTTTTAGGCTGTGAATGAAGGGATTAAGCTAGTGACAGTATGCAGGAAAGCCGCAGTGTGGCTTGGAAACCCTACTTAAGGTTCTTCAGAGCTGCCCCTTCTGCTCCTTTGCAGATGCACGTACTCAATTCTTGTAAACAAAATCTACAGCAACAGTGCTGGCACTGCTTTATGAGAAACTCGAGTACTTATTTTATGAGACGTTCATGATGTTTGTTCTGGTTTTATAAGCCTCTGTAATTTTATGGGATAAAGGTAGAAACCTGAGGCCACTTAAAAATCTCATGATGAGGGACCCAACACCGAAAGTTTTCTTGTGTGGTGTTGTCACAGCTCTTCCTCATTCCTCCGGCTTCGCTGTAGTTTTTCTAGAGCTCTGAATTTGCTACAGCGAGAAGATCTATAACCTTATACTACTCCTACCAGCAGTGTCCCACTGTGCCTCTTTTTGGAGGAAAACAAACAAAACAAAACCACAAAAACAAAACAACACTTTTTTTTTTTTTTCATTCTGCTGTTAATGCGTGTCCCTGCTCTGTAAGCCTTTCTGTCCTCGTGTGCTTGAGGAGCCGCTGGGGCAGGGGGTTGTGCAGGCGCCCATTCCCCGCTGTAGGCGGAGAGAGGGCGGGAAGGGGATGGCGGCCCCTCGCCCGCTCTCAGGGCCGGCCGGCCCGGGGGAAGCCACGCTCCTGCTGACTGGAAATCCTCCCCGGAACCGCCATCTTTCCTCCTTCCCCCTACAGCTGGGCCCTGGAGCGGCCTCCTAGCCCCGAGGAGCCGTTAGCGGGCGGCGGGAGGAGGCGCCCGCCCCGCCCTCCCCCCCACCGGCCGTTGACGACCCGAAGCGCCGCCCCCGCCCTCTGCGGACGCGGTTCCGCGGCGATGAGGGGCCGGCCGGCTCGCTCCTCCGCCATGGGCCTGGCGGCGCCGCTGCTGTTGCTGCTGCTGGCGGCGGCTGCGGGCCGGGCCGGGGCCGAGGTGCACAGCCTGCGGGGGAGCTGGCGGCTGCGCAGCGGGAACGGCTCGGTGGTGCTGCCGGGGGAGGTGCCGGGCTGCGTGCACACCGCGCTGCACCGCCGGGGCCTCATCCAGGTACGGTACCCTGCCCGGCTCCCCGCGGCCTCGGGGGCCAAGAGAGCCCGCGTACCCGCCGTGCCGCTCCGGAAGAGCCACGAAGATGGTGGAGTGGAGCGTCTACCGTATGAGGAAAGGCTGAGGGAGCTGGGGCTCTGGAGCTTGGAGGAGACTGAGGGGCGACCTCATTAATGTTTATAAATATGTAAAGGGTGAGTGTCAGGAGGATGGAGCCAGGCTCTTCTCTGTGACAACCAGTGATAGGACAAGAGGCAGTGGGTACAAACTGGAACACAGGAGGTTCCACTTAAATATGAGAAGAAACTTCTTCCTGGTGAGGCTGCCAGAGCCTGGCCCAGGCTGCCCAGGGAGGTTGTGGAGTCTCCTGTGCAGACATTCCAACCCGCCTGGACACCTTCCTGTGTAACCTCATCTGGGTGTTCCTGCTCCATGGGGGGATTGCACTGGATGAGCTTTCCAGGTCCCTTCCAACCCCTGACATTCTGTGAGTGGGCAGCCTGCCACAAAGGGAAAAAAATGACCCCCCATGTGAGATCTTCAGCAGCACAGTTAGAGGCAGCCCCCTCTCCTCCAAAACAGTGCTCTGTCCCACTGCCAGTTTTGCTGGCATTGCCAGTGCAACGGCCAGACTTTGTTTCCTTAGTCCCTCCAGAGGCAAAGGATTTGGTGGCTGCAGTATCCTCAGGTGGATGGGTAGCTGGAGGTTACAGTCCCACATTGGGCCAGGGATGCAAATGCCAGCCCGTGAGATTCTGTGGTTTTGACACAGAACCAAGGTGCTGACACCAGATGCCGACAATATCATCACAGCATGCAAGTCATGTTTACCTACAGTATTACCACAAAAGAATGAAAAGCTAAACCCAACCTGTTAAAGTTTGGCTTGATGCAAGAAGTCTAGGGATTCCAGGCATTTCAATTCATTAAAAATCCTTTTCACACGTGCAGGGCACATCAGAACAGTTGTGCTGCTTAAGGGAAGTATACTCTGAAACATGAGTATAAAACTTACGTTTAGAAGACTAGTTACTGCCTTAAGGCTTCTAAGCAGCTTTACTGCTTCTGTTTACTATTGTCTCGTTTAGTTTTTAGGTTTTTTGGAAACTGGAAGAAATGATCAAAACTGCCATTGTAGATTGGCAGCAAAGTACCCTTATATCAGCATATGCTGCTTGTCACTCAGACCTGTCAAGAACCATGATCCTTAACTGGGTCATTGTTAAAATAAGATGCCTTTTTAAAAGGAGATATGTGGAAAATGAAATGTGTGCCTAGAACAAGGAAAAAAATACAGTGAAGTTACCAAAATAATCTATAAAACCGATAAATAGACTTCCGTACTAGAAAACGTGAAGTACTGTCATATGTTGTCTGATTATATCAGATATATCTATATATTCACTGTGGGTCCAATGTTGCATTTGTTGTACAGCATTCATTTTTAAAATACATTCTGGATGCGTGCATTTTATATTTTCTATTTAATTTTTATTCTTCAAATTATCCGGCTCTGCTCCGACTAAAGTTAGAGCAGTATAAGGAGAAAGCGGCACCTCTTCAGGCACGATAATTTTCGCATTATTCTGTGTTGGCATAGGTTGCAGATCCCAGTAACAATAATAGATTCCAAAGAGTGTCATTGCCAGATAGAAGAGATAGTAAACATTGGAGAAGACACTAAGAAGGGGTAAGCTGAGCCACGACAGTCTGTTGTTTCAACATCTGTGTGCTTAGTGACAAGACATTTTGAACATATACAATTAAGGTTTTAAAATGGCTTTTCTAAAGTTCTAAAAAGTGCAGTGGGCAGGTAGACTATATATGGAAGATCAGTGAAGAGAACTGTGCTGGTTTCTCCCATCCAGAAGTGCATCAGATAAACTGAGCGTCTCAGATGTTCAGCTGTGCTGGGAGGTGTTGCTGTAAGAAGTGTGAATAATCATGCAGGAGAAACTCTGACCAATGCACTGACTCACACAAGACAGTGACGTAGTGAAAGACTCACATTTAACTGCTCACATTAAGTACTCTTACGAAGTGAGAAAATGTGATTGCTGGTTTAGCCGCATTGCTGGAAATTGACCTGTAATTTTAGTCATCTGAAGCAGCAGTGTAATGTTTGGATGTGAGGCTGTAATCATGAACTCTCACGTGCCTGGGCAGAATCCCGAGCATGCACAGAGGCACGAAAGCTTAGTCAGCCTGCTGGCCAGCTGTATGGCTCTTGCTAATAGGTAGATGAATACTTGGCTAATTAAATCGATGATGGTTGGTTGTGGACACTTAGAACATGTTTACGTGAATACAAGTATGAACTTGCTCCAGACACGTGCTGATATGGCTGGATATGAACCTGCTGTGGTCTGGAAATTGTTGCTGAATCCGCAGTGTTAGAATTAGTACGCTCTGCAGAGGAGCTGAGTTAACCAAAATACTCCACCAGTGTGGTTGCTTGACCTCTGGACTAGAGCCGGCTGGTGCCTGGCTAGGTCCAAGCTCAGAATGTGCTGACTTGTTTCCATACATAGGTGTTTATAAGTAACTTAAGATCAACTTAAACCCCTTACTCGGTTTAGCAAAACTCACTTTACAGAAAGAAGCATTCACGCAAATATTTGCACTAGGATAATGAAATTATTTTAAAATCAGATTTTTGTTTAAAAGATAGAACGGAGAGCGTGGCAAAATATGGGGGCAGCTTTAGCAGATTTCCAGTCTCTCACAGATGGTGTTAAATGTAATCAGTCCCTGCTGCTGTACTTGTAGCATTCTGAAAAGCAGCAAACCTGGGTTGTTCGAAGAGAGTCAGTGACATCATTTGTTATTGCAATGTGTGGCTTTGTGCTGCAAAGTGTGGCTCAGCTGTTTGTCCTGAGGTTTCGTCATTGCAGTGAAAATGCTTATGACCAAATGTTTTCCAATGCAGGCCCGGTGCCTAAAATCATGTTCCTATATTCCTATTTATACAAAAGGATGCACACAGCCTGAATTCGAGAGGCATAGAGGACTGGTTGCTCTGTTTCTTCAGTGCTCATTATCTCTGGAAATCAGTCCTTTTTGGGGTTGTGTCAAGTGTAGAATCAGGAGTTTTATTATAGCTGCCTAAAAGCTTTGGTCTTGAGTATTTTTTTCCGTTTGCTCCTTTTGTTCTTGCAGTGGATTTTTGTTCATCCCACTGAAAATGTTTCAAGACCAGCAATCCCAAAGCTTACTGCTTGTAATCAAAAGTGAAGATTGGCCTGAAAAGCCGTACCAGGCAACAGAACAAAGCTGGTGGCAACTAAATTATTCTGGATAGCAGTGACCTAGTGAAATCTATGTGCTGTTTTTCTGTGATTTGAAAACAGCAAATAGCAGTGCATCCTTTGCTTCTGTATCCTTGGGAATTTTTCATGGGTTAGCACCCAAACCAGAAATTTAAAACATTTGGAAGAGCCTGCTCCAACAATGTAGCTTAGTGGGCATCTCACAAACGAGGGGAAGAATGGCAGCAAGAACAAGCTGCTGGATATGAAGTCTGCAAAATGTGACTTAGATTGCAAGAGTAGGCTGCAAACAGCTTATCAGCATGTGATTCCTTTCAAATTTAGGTCGATGCACAAACTGGTTTTGCCCAGGGATGCTCTAGCTGATTGCATGTTCGTAGCCTTTAATCTGCTGTACAGGCCATACCTTTGAATTGGAAGATATCTCTCTGACACTGACAGTTTATTACTCATCTCGCTGGATCCTCTTAGCATTCATTCTGGAGATGTCTTTACTCTTTGGGTTATAAAATATACATTGGGTGAACACATCTTTCTGAATGCACCAAAAGCACGTATCTTAGAAAATGCTCTTGGGAAAGATACTTCCAGGTTTCCTACTGAAGTATTATTTTCTTCCATTTTTCACTGATGTAGATCAAATGGTGCATTAAGTGTGATAAAAGCTCTAAGGGTAGGAGATACCATCAGAGTGTGCATTCAGCTGGTTGTTTTAATAACATTTCATTAGGACTCCATGCCTCTTACTGCTATTCACATGGACAATTTCAAAGAAGACATGAGAAATGCACATAAACAAGAGTAATAGTCACTTGAATAAAGTTAGTGCAAAGCTTGGGCATAAGCATAGACATTTTGCAAATTTGCAGCGAATCTTTTGCTAACCCTACATATATGGAAAAAGAAGATTTGCAGAAACCATATTGTCTGGAGATTTAGTTTTTAACCACTGTCAGTGTAGTATTTTCTTTCAGGCACAGTTCTGATAAGCAATATGTATCAGCAGGTAAGTTGTGCATTAAATCTTTGTGCTAGAATTAGTTGTCCTTTAGCATGTGCTGTCCGAGTACTGCATGATGCCATTTCTGCTGGCCCATGACTCCTATAAAATTTCAGTTCTGATGAATATGGCTATTGTAGCTGGGTTTTCTCATCTGACAGCCATTTGCATTCATATAGAAAAGCTGTTTTGTCTAATTAGCTGTCACTTTGATTTGTAAAGAACTATTAAGGGGGGTCTGCAACTGTGATACTAATATAGGGGCTGGATAACACCGCAGTTTCTGTCCTGTTATTCAACAAGGGCATGCACTTGACACAGGACGTTACAGTGTTGTTGGTCACACTTGGATATCAAAATAGATTGGAAGACATAGAAACTTATGTATCTCGAGTGACATTTCTTCACTTCTGTGACACAGTGTATATTTTTTGTGACTTGTTCTGTATTCATATACAATATGCTGTTGCATATTTTCTGACACTTCATTGTAACTTAGATTTTTCAGAGCAAGCCAGGTAACAATTGCATTTGGTATCGTATGGTTCTAACAGCTTAAATGGCATTCATTGATTAAATAGTTGATTAAGATAAATATTTTATTTTCCATTAAAACCTGCTCTGCTGAGTTATATGAACATATGTGGAAGCATTCAAAGCCTTAGTGGAAGTTAGGATGAATATTAAAGCACACTCAAGTTTATCTTTCAAAAGCTTGTGAAGTTAAAATAGATAAAATTGATACGAGCCTGTTAAATACATCAGAGTATTCAAAGAATGTTGCGTGATGGGTATCAATATCTTGTTAATGAATTCTTTAGTAGTGTTTGGTTCTGTTTGGCTGTAACATATCTTGAGCGGAAGGTGACATTCAGTTTACTGCTTTGTTAGAATAACTGCTGAAAATGAATCACTTTAGGATGGACATCCAAAACTCTTGTTCCAAGAATACGGTCCATTCATCACTACTGTTAGTTCAGCTTGACTTCAAGCTGTAAATATGTGAAATCAGGCTTTCTGAAAATTGTATAAATGTCCTGCCAAGGAGTGTGTGGACATAGGTAAGTATCTTAACTATTTAGCTCCCAGTCTGAAGTTGGCAACAGCAAAACCGTTAAACTGTAAATCGTGAAACATCACTTGCAAGTTTTATTTTGATAATGTGTTATGTCAGCAGAATTTTCTTATGCTGCACATTATCAGCAAAGTTGATCTATGAGAGAAGAGCATGCAAGGCAATTTCAAGTTAGATCGTAACAAAAGTAGGATAAAGTGAAGGAATATGGTTTTTGTTCCCGATATCACAGTTCATTTTATTACTCGTTGATTTTCCTCCTGAATTCAGCTGAGTCTGTCTAGTGTCGCTCGGGTGGTTGTGCCGGGCTCCCTTGGACTCCTGGCTATGTGGGGGCCTAAAGCTGCACCTTCTAGGCCCGGGGTGCGTCTGGCACAGCTTTCTTACGTGGACTTTTAGCCTCACTTCTGATGTGTTCATGTCTCATCCATTTCCTGCTTAACAGGAGAAGCTCTTAGCTTGTATGACTTTCCAGTGTCCCCCTAAAATCATTACAAGGAGGAGCTTCCACCCAGCCGCTTGGCAGTGCCTTCAGTTCAGTGCTGCCAGTGCTTTTGAAATCCTGCTCATGTCCTGTTATCCCAACTGGAAATTGCTTCCTTTTGATGCTCTGAAGCAGGGCTTTTTACCTCATCTCAGCAGGTGATTTGGTGCTTGCTTACAGCATTGAAGTTGGGAGCAGAGAACAAACAGGCAGGGAGCTTGAGTGGTTCTGAATTTTTACCCAAATTGCAGGAAAACGCAAGGCTGTCATGTTTGGTGGGATCTAAAAATAGCTGAATCCACCCCTGTGACTTGCTTCCAGGAGCATGTTGAGGCAATGAATGTGAAGCATATTTAATACACGTGCAGTCTACTTCCTACCATCTTTCCAATTCTCCCAGTGCCCTTAAGGATTTTAAATGTCTTCTTTATTTTTTTTCCCCATCCAGTTTTCTGAAATAAGCATTTAATTTTAATGTGAGCTGCTTTAAATTCTGTTTCAGATAAATCCAAACAATATGACTTCTATAGGTACATCTTCCAGCACTCAAACCAGTTGCATTTAATAATGAAAAAGTCAATAATCTTGCAAGTGTATTGGAGAAGTAATTTTCCTTTCTTACAGGACTTGCGGTCATGCATTTTTCCTGAATTGCCTTAAAAGCATTGCTTGAACATTGCCACATGACTGATTCTACACCAAGCAACATTTGTCATACTTAAAACTAACCAGCAGTTAGCAGTTTTCCTGTGCGATATGAAGCTGTTTTTCTAGTTATGTAGCTATGATATCAGTAAGCTGTTAAGGTTTATATGAAGGTACACAGAACTAGGGGTTTCCCATCTAAAAAGGCAGATGCCTGTGAGGAAGATACAATATTCTTATGAGTCACAAGGGGCTAATTAGCTCTTCTATGACATGCAGTTTAGCAATCAAGGCATTTCTTGAAGGCTTTAGGCTAATACAGAAGAAGCAAGTCCCTTCAGGCAGGAGGATCTGCAGTGTGCATTTAGTATGCATTTATTAGCCTTAAATTTTATATCTTATTTAAAGTCTAAGATACATTCCCCAAAACATTTTGCATATAAAAGTAATGATATGGATATCTTAAAATTCAGGGATTGTTCTGCTAAGTTCATGATTATTTTCAGAGAATACACTGTATTACCAATACAGAGGTCACAGTTTTACTGAAGTGACAAGACCTTTTCTTTCTTGACTCTTATTCCTTTGTAGTAAGAAATTGGATAGATAGCGCATAATGTGTAGAGGCAAGGTGACAACTTTCCCTCTCTGTGGGCTCAATGAATGATGCTTATATTGCTGTGGGACTCCAGAAGGGACTATGCTGATGAGGACAGTCACTTAGATGGTATGATTAGGTGTGCTGGTACTGTAAAACACTCCTCTCAAAGGGAACCTTAATGCAGCTACGCTTTCTCTTAGCTGGGTTTGAGTCATGTAGTGCCAAAGAGGTTGGTCTTTGTTTTTGAAAAGCAGTTCAGCTGAGCAGGTGCTGAAGAGGATTGAACTGAGCTGGCAGTCAGAGACACAGATACCTGCACTCGGAGCCGTCTGCCACGGGGATGTTACACCATGTATTTCTGCTGCCTTTGAATCAGGTGAAGGTGGTGAGTTATCAGGTCCACATACCTGATTCCTACAGCCTCGGTGAGGAACACTGTGACCCGTCGTAAAGTAATCAGTACAGCATGAAGCCAGAAAGGTCGAGGACGTAGCCTAGACCAGCTGTGCCTTTCATTCTTCCTGGGTAGTGTGGCTGAAGGGAAAAGACCACATTTGGTATAAATGCAGCATTTTTCTCAAAAGCAGTCATTTCATTTTATACAGCAAATGAAATTATATTGCTGCTTCTCTTTCTCCCTTTCTCCAAATATAAGAATTTAAGTCAGCCTTACCACACCAAGACTAGTTGACACAAAACAACTGGAATATTTGCAGTTATTTTGAACTGTAGAGATTTGTTCACTGCTGTACCTAGAGGCCTAAAATGCTGTTTCTTTGTCTCTTAAAATCGTATTAGTCTTACTTTCTCCATCATTATGAAGGTGATCATATTTCTGTTCCTCTCATTAAGTCACAAGCTGTCTTGGCTTTTTTTTTTTTTTTTAATTTCCAGCCAAGTCATTTCTAATATAAAAACAAACCCTGTTCCCTCTAGTTTAAGTATGAATGATTATAGCAAACAGGTTTTGACCTGTGTAGGTGAAGTCAAATATTACCAAAGCTTTGCTTTCACATATTATTTCAAAGGTGAGAAGGAATATCAGGACTAACTAAATAAGGTGGATTTTGCATTTGCAGACTGTCCGAAATAAGAAGTGCTCATCTAATGGATATTACGATGCATTTCATGTAGTAACACTATTACTAAATAAGTCTTGTCATTTTCTTTTTCTTGGTGTTATTAGGATCCATACTATAGATTTAATGATGTGATGTACGGATGGATCTCACTGGATAATTGGACTTACAGCAGGATGTTCACATCTCCTTTTGATATCAGGTATGCAGTAAGGATACGTCTAAAATAGTTCTGTGCCACCTTTCATGTGGAATTGCAAGTTAATCCATCAGCTCAAAATCTGCATAATACTTTTGTGTCTAATAAAACAAATAATGCAATAATGTACAGCTGCAAAGCTGTTGCTAAAGAACACTTCGGTTGTTGCTTTTTCCTATTTTTTTTTTTAATTGTTAAAAATTACTTACGAATTACCAGCTGAGGAAGGTTGATACTCAGGCTATCTGGAAGCCAACCTGTCTGATATCTGGTGGGTATGTGAACATGCTGTGTGGCAGACTTGAGCCACTGCAGCTGTCATCTTTATTTGACACACACTAAGTCAAATGATTTTAGAGGTAGTTGATGCAAATGCTGCCAAAGATAACTGTGATACACGTGTTTATATTGTCTGTCTCCTGTGTGGTGTTAACTCCAGGTATTCTAACAGGTTTTTATGTGTATGTTACATTCTACAGAAAGTGGCAGAAAGTGAACTTGGTTTTCGAGGGAGTAGATACAGTAGCACAGATCCTGATCAACAATATCACTCTTGGGAGAACAGACAACATGTTCAACAGATATGTAAGTAATGTGTTTGTTTCTGAAGGTGCTTCTGTTTTTTCTTCAAAGCATTTTTGTTGAGCACTTTTTTGAGCACTTCCAGTGCATTCAGCTGCACATAAAAATAGGTGCTTGGACTTAGAAAGTGTTGACCTGAGGACTGCATGTGTAATCAGATAACTGTTAGGAAGAGAAGTGTATTTACCTTTTCAGTAGCGACAGAGTCAGATTTAGAGGTGAACGTGTCGCTCTAAATGAGCGGACACATGCAAGAGGATCAATTCAGCTAATAGTATAAGTCTTGCTTCTTGGGATCTGTCACAGCTCTAAGGAAACGTAAGCTTAAATCTGTTATATTAGCTGTAAATCTGCTTACTGATTGGTATTAGAATGGTTTACATGTGAATACTGAAATAAAAATGCACATGTTGCAAAGCCTTTGTGTTTCCATGTTTGTTTGTTTTTTTAATATAGGGTTTTTATTTTTAATATTGGGCTTTTGATAACATTGGCTTGCATTTTTGAGCTTAGCCTATATCAGCATGAGAGTACTCATCATGGAACAATCTTGAGAGTGGCAAAAACATTCCAACTAATTTTATAGCTTCACAATATAAAATTATTCTGGCTACTAGCAGAAGGGACAATCCTTGCTTTTCTCTTAGAATCAAAAAAAGGAGAAGTTAAAGGAAGAGTGTTAGTGGAATAACTGAATTACAAAGGAACTCTGGTGTCTTCATATCTCAGTGTTTACCGTTCTGGCAGGTTTTATTGCAGAGGTACTGGCCTGAGACATGAGAGCTAGTTTCTGCCACCTGGGTCTGTGTGACCTGGGACAAATCACTTAGTTTCTCTGTCACTTAGTTTTACCATCAGTCAAATAAGAAATGTCTTAGAGCTTTTATGCAATTGTAATTATTTGCTATTTAGAGAGTGTCTAAAGGGTTGCCAGTAGCAGGCTCTCTAGAATCGGGAAGCGATATTATTTTGCCCTTATTTCTGCAACTTCACTCTGTCTGAGATTGTAACAGTGAAATGGCCTTCACTGTAAAAGCAGAGTGTACAGTATTAGATTGTGTCTAGGATTACTGTGACCCAGACTTGTGCTTTGCTCACCTGTTCCACACGGCAACAACATCTGCAGGAAGGACTCTGTGAAGGCTCTGTATGGGGGATACTATTTACTTTGTAATTTTCTGCTGTACTCTACAGATGTAAGTGATGCTATAGCTGGGCTGCTCACAAGTTGGAAAAAATTGCCAAGACTTGGCTTGTCACAAATGAACACTGTGAAGAAGAAATGGGTATTAGCCATTGGAAACATATTAGCTTGATAGTACAGGATAATTCTGAAACCGAACATTTGCAGGGGATTTTGTGGGCCAGTGAGGAAGCCCCCAAATGCTTCATTTGGTGCTGGTATAGAATGCGTATCCATACATTTTGCGGATGAGAGTGCAGCTGGCATGAAATACAGCTTTGCAGCATTCACGCAAAAGGCAGCTTAGTGCTTTGTGGTAGATAAGCTGGCGGCACAGAGTGAGTTGGAAGGACTCCTGTATAGACCAGCTTTCTGAGTTGGAACAAGGTGTCTTTCTAAAGATGCAGAGGAGTTCTGAATGACGAAGGAAGGTAAAGATTGTCTTGCCGTCCTTATCCCTCAAGCACTTCTGTGTGCAAGCAGAGTGCTGCAGCCTGCGGTGGGGGCTCAGTATGGGGAAAGTGGTTTGTCCAGAAACATCTGCTTGTATCTCGAATGTTACTGTGTCTTCTCTTTTTTTCAGCTTAAGAAGTAGCTTCTCTTTTCCTTCAAAACCAGGGCCTGTTCAGACTGTACTTCAAAAGCCTTTGAATAATAGATGTATGGTATTAAAATCTCAATGTAACATGGATTATAAATCTCATAAATAAATGTCAGCACTGTAATGATTTTGTTCTGTTTTCTTGACCTAGAGCTTTGATATTACTAGTGTGATCAAGGAGGTCAATTTTGTTGAAGTCCATTTCTTGTCAGCCGTTTCATATGCAGCAGAGCAGAGCAGATGTCACAAAGCGTACAGCGTCCCCCCAGCGTGCCCTCCACCTGTGCAGAAAGGAGAGTGCCACGCTAATTTCATCAGGAAGGTAGGGGCAGAATTGTCTGTCTGTGGCTTTAGGCTTGGAAAGAGGAATGCACCATGTGCTTTCCTTACAGATGTATTCTGAAACCTGCAATGTCATTTTATAAGTAGGGCATATTTTTCATTGCAGCTTTCTTCCTCTGTCCCCCCTAGAAACCTGTAATCTATCATGTCAATAACACAAGAGGCATAAGAAGGCCGGGCTTCATATCTAGGTGATAAGAATGTTTAAAAGGCTGTTTTCATTAAGGAGTCAGTAAGGAGACTTGCTGCTAAGAGAGCAGGATAGCATTGGGAAATGTATAATCATTACATTTTGATCCACTGGGTGGGTTGAGCAACGTATGCTGACAATAGACTTCACACTTGCAAATACCAGTGTATATTGCCAGGGCTGTAAAAATCTCAGCCAGGCAGCTTTGTGAGTGTTTGCTATTGCTCATGTGCTGTGCTATTTATACTGGCAGCTCTGACATGTCCCGAGGAGTGTTATCCAACAGAGGACCTGTTCTCATTATGGTGTTGTGAAATGTGACTTAAAAGTACAATGTTCTGTGAAAACAACAATGTAATATACAATGAATGAAGCTCAGAAACTCTGATATGGCTTCAATGCTGTTTAAACTTCTCAGGGCAAACTGTCATTTGAGTAGCATCTCATGTATTTCAGATAGCTTTGCAGCAGATAGAGAAAACGGCCAGGTGATTTTATTTTGGACTTTCTCTTTTTGGGTGTTTTTTGCATGTTTTTCTCCGCTTGAATGCCATTCTTGTTCATTACTTTTAATCTTCTTAATGTTTAGACCCTCCTCAAAAAAAAAGGGTAGAATCTTGTTAGTCTAAACCTGGATGTAATTTCCTATCAAATTTGCTAATGGAAACATGGACTCCATGTCCTGGGGAGATGCTTCAGTATTAAGATGTTGTCGTTATTATTACCTGCTGCTACTTTTGTTTTCACTACATTTTAGAAGGTTGATTAATTCTTCTGAGTCCACTGTGTGTCTTAAAAATCAGTGCAGGGAGGAGCTTGGAAGGAAGAAAGCACTTAAACACCTGTATTCTTATTTATAGAGCAAAACCATCCAGGAATGATTTTATGCTTTACTGAATTATACCTTTAAATTCGTAAGAAAATGCCCTAGTGCTTTTCCTCAAAGGAGTTGTCTGACTGTACTTGGAAGCTGCTCCAGACATTTCCAGAAACATCTTTAGGTCCATATATATGGCAACAACCGCACTGATGTCACATTTAAAAGTAAACAAACATACTGTCTTAAAGTAATGGAGAGCTGTTTACACATTTTAGGTTCAGTATTAAGTGCAGTAAACACATCTAAATCTTAAGAGGAATTTGTGGCGAAATGCAGTGGTAAGATACTTGAGTGATACAAGAGTATTGTTCTTATGCCATACTGTTTCTGATAGCAGTCTCTGCAATATTACCAGTGAAACGTGACAGTCTGTCAGCGGTTTGTTTATTTGTTATAAAGGGAAAATTACTTTCAATCTGACTTGTTTTCTAAGAATGCGTTGTCCCTGTTTTTACACTTGAAATAGGTACAGTGCTGGCTTCCTGGAAGGCTCTTTTGCAACTTGATAGGCAGGCAGGCGGACTCCAGCGATGCAAGGGATAGGTCAGACTTGTGCAATGTGGTTTGCCAAAATTAGTATGCCTCGGCTGTTATTAGTCTCTAAATTTAGAACTGCAGGTCACTGTACAAGTCTTTAAGGGGATCTATTGTATTTGCTTTGGGGGCTGGGGCTGTCTGAAGCTTGGAGGGCAGCTGAATAGATGTCTTCAAGGGATTTGTTAACTACAGGGCTGACCAGGTTTGAAAATAGCTAAATGGAAAGCAGTGAAGGTACTTCTCTGCCTGACCGGCATTTTATAATTCTGACAGTTATTCTTACGTTAGAACCAGAACTAAGCTACTTCTCAACAATGTCTTTGTTCCCTTTGTTTTTGCTTAAGAGAACCATAAAAAGGGGAGAAACAGTGAACATGACTGAAATACACAAACGCACCAGACATACACATCTCTTTCCTTGTACTAGTGTGTGGTGTTACAAGAAAAAAGGGGGAAGTGTTTCAGATATAGCCATGATTTTTAATCTGATATTATTCTTTTAGAATACTTTAACTTTTGTAACCATCAGTTTTTTCACTTACTTTGTCTTTAAGATACACAATTAAATACTGACCTTACAAACTAAGATAATTCAGAGCTGAATTGAGGGTAACCTGCTGGCTTAAACCTTGCTATACATGGATGTTTAATACAAAGTTTTATTTTTTGTATAATACAGGTAGTAGCAGCAGAGGTTTGGTCAAGAAATAATAGAAAAAATACTCTAGGCTCTTCTGGGTTTATGGAAATCGGAAAATTCTTTCAGTGCACAGCAATATTTTATTTCTAGATGGCAAATAATTTTTATTTCTGGCACAGCATCAATGTCTATGTGAAAAATAGGAAATTTTAATATAATTATTCTGTATTCCAGGAGCAGTGTTCATTTAGTTGGGACTGGGGCCCTTCTTTTCCCACTCAAGGAATCTGGAAAGATGTTAGGATTGAGGCCTATAACCATTATCACCTGATTTACTTTTCTGTGACTTCTCTTTTTGGTAAGTCCTGTCATGACTTTTTGTTGTTATTTCACCCTTGGAATACAAACCGTTTTATTTTTAAGCTTGATTAGCTGTCAGGTTAGGAAACGTTCTGTTGTTTCAGTATGATTTTGTGCATAGTTCTTGCCACAGCACGCTTTTTTAGGTCTTAAAACAGCACTTCAGTACAAACAACAGCAATTAACTATGTTGGAATTCATAATCTTGTTTTGCTTTAAGATCCCCAAATAACTGCACAAATATATGTAGTATAGCTGAGATTAGTCCCTTCTATTTTGAAAAGTTTCTTTTTTATTGGCATATGTTTTCACCAAGACTTCCGATAAATACATCTCACTTTTGTCTCACCTCCATTTAAACCAAAGGCAAAGCTGCCATGGGAATTTAGTGTTGTGTTGGGAAGACAAATGCACAGTGAGCAGAGTTTCAAGAGCGCTGAGTTTTCAGGACACAAGATGAAGTCTGAGAGGAGCAGTTGTGCTACACAAGGATAATTTGTTAAGGCTGCAATTTGAGAGGGTGGCCTCTTCCATTCCTGCTACCTAACTTACCTAACCGGTTTCCTCCCTTGGTTGTGATCTTTGATTTGCCTGTCTTTTGTTCTGAAGATCACTTCAGATGAGAAAAAGGAGTTAATTTTCTGTTGAAACTTTCTGTAAATGGTAACATGCCCCATTGTAGACCACCCACACGATTTCCTTCAGTGCCTGTTGAACCCAGTCTTCAGTGGAGTAAAGAGTAGCACATGAGTCCTCTGCACTGGCTTGAATTTCAGCCCTTGGGAATAGAGTTGTTGTGTATGAATAAAGAGGAAGACGTCACTCCCTGGCTGCTTTTAAAGCTTCCTGAAATAGCTGCAGGTCTTAGCTAGAATTAACGTGACTGGAATTTCCATGGAAAGCCCCAGCACAGACTCCCTGTGCTCTCTAAAATTTAGTGACAGTAAAAATCTTTTCTGGTCCCTCCCACATTCCCACAACTCCACCTTCTGGTAGGTAAAGTCTTGTTGTCTGCACGAGCTGAGAGAGCAAAGCTCCCTCATTCAGCAGAGAGTGGTTTGGAACCAGAGCCAGAGCTTATTCGTATTCATACACAGTAACATTTGAAAAATAAAAGAGTAAATTACCAACTTGGATTCAAGCTGCCTGTGCAGTTATATTGCTCATCCGATCTGGTGTCATAGACCACTGAGTCTGTAAAAGATTCATTGTTCTTGATTTCTGTGCCTAGACCCCATGGTTCATGCAGTTCGGAGTGGGCTGGAATTTCTATATGCCCTTGGAGGGGAGAGAAAACACACTGTAAAGGCTGACCCTTGCAGGGTCGGGTGGGGGCTTTTTTAACCCCTTCAACATTTCTGAAAATTGGTCTTCCTGGGTAATGCTAAACTTGGGAACACATTCATTGCTCCTCATTCTACAAACGACAGCGAAAATTTCACCAGGGCAGAATGTAATTCTTTGCTTTTGGAGGGAGCTCTCTTTCTCTCCTGGAGGAAGGAGAGCTGGAATATATATCCGTGAACAAAGAAAGTGGTTAGTAGCTTGTGTATACAAAATGTGTCTTAGTTCTAGTTTTCCTTGTTTTCTGTTTTATTTGCTTTTGCTTATATGTTCATCTGTAATATTTGAAGTATAGGATTAGCCAGGCTATGTTTGTAGATAGGTAATTTAATTGCTGAACTTAATGGGAAATTTACACATTAATCTTGAGTACCCTTGACCATATCTTGCCTTATTCAGTAAGTTCTGTAAAGGAGAGGACTGTCTGAGGTAACTGTAGAGGGATTTCAGGGAAGTCATTAACTTGTTTCTTGTACCACACTTGGATGGCAGAAGGGACATAAAGATACAGCCCATCAAGTCTAGACACAATGGGCCCAATTCATCCCCAGCATAACTCCATTCACTTTGTCTAGTGACTCTGGGATGAATTCAGCTCGTTTTCTGTTAATACTGGTTTTGTTTCACCAACAAAAGTGATTGTACTGCCTTGTGATTACGATCTTTCCCAAAGAGCACCATGTTCATATGAGTGCTGACTAAAAGCAAATATAATGTCTATGGGAGTTGGTGGGAAAAAAATCCTTCCTAATGAAGTGACTGGTGTCGTGGTCTCTGACTTTTATACAGAACTCTGAAAAACCCCTGGATGGCTTTTGAATGAAAAAAGGAGTTATAAAACATATATAAAACATAAATAAAGCTCTTCTGAGTTGGCAAATGTAAACACAGATACCAAATGCACTGAACAAGATTAACCTTGTAGGTCTGGTTCAAACACAGACTGAAATTGTTAAATTTAATTTGAGGTGTTTGCATTGTTTCTTTGGTGAGAGATAATGTTAACTAATACGTATATAAACACAGTTCCTAAATTCCCATTTTTCCCCCCTTTACTTAGTAAAGAGTGTTCAGCAGTGGAGTCTTGAAATCGAGTCTATTTTTGATGTAGTTGCCTCCAAGCCACTTGCAGGTCTTGTGACTGTGAACATTCCCAAGTTGCAAACGCAGCAAACGTTCAGTGTGAAGCTTCAACCTGGAGAAGGCAGCGTTGTGCTGCTTGTAAACATCAACAAGGTAAGGAGGTGTGTGTGTGGAACCCCAGCCAACTGCAAAACATTTCCCCTGGTTTCCAGTGTGTCTTTCTGCCTCCATGCCAGTTTTTGGCTTCCCTCCCCTTCCTGCGTTGGTGACTTTAACAACAGTTCTGTATCCCTCACAGGACAGGAGAAGTGTTGTTTTCCTCTCTAAAAACTGATGTCTGTGGGGCCATGTAACTCTGTGTCAAAAGGATTATGAAGCCTTTACCTTGCTGCAAAACAAAAAGATTACATCATTACCAGCCACTGCTAAACGAGCTACTTAGGTAGATAACCTTCGGATACCCTGTGTCACTTCACTTAACTGGCAGTAGGTATCTTGTATCCCATGCCATTGTTTACTGGTCTGATTGGGACTAGAATGTACTACAATACACATGGCTCTCCCAGGAAAGAGAGGAAATATTCCTCAAACCTCTCAGTAGATACTTTTTCAGGTAAATGAAAGCAAAAGAGCCTTATAAAGAACTTGACTGGCAGCAAGGTTGGTGGAAATTTTGTGGAGTAGTGCTTCCTTACATTGGCTTATAGTCCCTTGGGTAGACAAAACTCATGAGGAGTTTTAGAGCGGTAAAAGATGATCTAATGAAGAGAGAACTCAACTGAAAAATTACTAATTTGGTATGCATCCCAGTGATGAAAGAAGAAAAAATTGGTGTGCTTACCTTCAGAGAGTGTTGGGAAACTTATGTGGTGGCAGACTTAATTCACCACCATTATTTCACTTCTACAGAATTGGGTTTGTTTGTTTGTTTTTTAAACTGTTGAGATTTTTCACACAGGCGTAATTGAGAAAAGATATATAGACTTGAGAGTGAAGAAAATCCATGTGTCTGTTCTAGTTGACAAATAGGTGGGTGTCTGGAATTAGGCAGGGAGCCCAGTGTGGTGAAAAGCACCATGAACTTTGTCTTGGCTTCTTGCTCAGAGCGCAGGGCTGCAGTAGAGCTGGCTGTGCAGGGTGGGAGCCCTGTGTCTGCTTCACTGCTGGGCACGGTTCGATTTGGGGGTGAGCCATGTGCTGTGAGCAGGAATTTGGGACTTCTGACAATTCTGGCAGTTTATAATGTTTGAGGATCTGCCCTCAAACTTTTGTATGTCTTACTGGCTTTACTGATTATTGCTGTGTAACTCTGCATTTGTTTCCCCAGTTTGAATGCATTATGTGTGTATTCTCAAGTTATCTCGTCAGTTGTTTGAGTGGAGAAAAAACGTGTTAAAGGCAAGCAGGGTATTTATGTTCTAGTATGCTTGCTCAGTGACTTGCATACTTAAGTGCTTTGTTTTATTTTGACATGAAAGCATACAAACATATGATTTTTATTACTGTTGTCATCTGTCATGCAAGTTGCATGAGCAATTACAAATACCTAGTTTCATTTCAAACAATTATTAGTCTATGCTTAGCCTTTTCAGGGATTACATTAAGCAGGCACCGCAATGCGAAACTTCAAAAATGATGTTGGTGTATTAATTGCTCTACCCCCAAGCTCAGAAGAAATCTGTCAGTGGGGTATGACCGCAGGTTTGTGAGGAAGCCCTTTCTTCAGAGCAGAGGCAACAGTGTGTTATTATTCTTTGTACATAAAAGGCTTTGCTGCATGAATTCACATCAGCTGATCTTGCAAGATGCCCTGCAATGTGTTTCATGTATCAACGAGCCTAATGGAGCCCTTACTCTGTATGACGGGCTTGTGTGGCGCATGTTAAATAGTGAGACCTCACCAGAAATTTATTTCTCGCTGAGAGCTTATTGCGGATTATGTTGTGAAGTCAGCAGACGTTTGGGTGATGGTTCTCATTCGAGATGCGTTGCAGCCTTCCTGCAATTACCACACAGAGTGCTGTGTTGCTAACATGACAGCATTTTGCTTCTCAGCTAAGGGAGAGCGTGAGGGTGACTTCATTAGTGGCCAATGAGACACTCCAGCCGTGCCAGGCAGCTGCAAACACTCCTGTGTTGTTGAGGCGCACGCTGATTTTGTGCTTCCATTTTGCTCTGTGCGACACAGAGATTAGTAGTTCAGCACAAGCAGTTGTGATAATTCTGTATCGGGGAGTCTGAAGTGTTAGTAGATACATTCATGATTCTGTCCAAGTATGGCTACAGCAAAACATGTTGTTGGGCTGCTCTCTGGCCTCACTGTATTTGAAAAGATTGAGGCGCTCCTTACATGGCTCCATTCAGTGCTGATCCCTCCATTGTTTGGTTGCATGCATTAGTGCTTTCTTTCCATGATTTTTGTGTTGTGTACTCAATGGGCAACTGTTGGCAATAGGGTTGAGCAGCAGAAGTAGGCTGCTGGAATGGAGATGTGAATATTACTCTGTGACTAGAAAAATGAGAAAATTATATCATCCTGTCATCCTAGAGGTAGTTTTTTTATGCTTGTAAAAATTATGAAGGACTAATGAAGTGTTTGGGAGGCATAAAGAAAAAGCAGAAAACACTGAAAAGAGAGAATGAAACTTCTAATCTGACTTAAAAGCTTGACATAAATGAAGCAGTCAGTATGGTCACATATTACCAAGGTTACAACTGAAAAGCATCACCCCTGTATATTGAACGTTGTATATGATAGGTAAATGTATCAATGAGAGGAGGGTTAAGATATAGAAGCTAGTGAACAGTGTCTGCTTCTGACACTTAGATATTTGAGTTTTGGAGGAATATTCTGTCAGTGTAGCCCAGCTGAGGGGTAGCAGTTAGACATGTGTATGTGTGCTCATGGCCCATTGTGGACACAAGGTGAGGTGACAGCCCGGACTTCAGTAGGAGAAATCATACTTTTCTCTTTAAATAATTTTCACCTGAGAGCTGCAGCCAGGGAGATCCCAGTTACCATGTCCCAGCTGAGGCACGTAAACTCATTAGAGCTGTGGTAATTAACACAAAGATATCTGAGCCCTTAGGTGCATGTTACGCATTGTTTTATACACATTGCTCTGACCTTCTCTCTTGTATGCTCAAGAGTTCTACAGTGGAGGCTTGGTGGCCAAATGGACATGGAAAGCAAACAGGATACAACATGACAACAACTTTCATCATGGAGACAGGACACCAGATTGAGAAATTTTCAAAGGTAAGCCCTGGAGCTTATTACTACTGCATTGCACCAACACTGTTAGAACACCTGCTCTGCATAGCGGGCATCTAGAGCTCTTTAAAATTTTGCTGGATTGTAATATGCATATGAAAATGCTAATGAGAAACGAGGGTTTTTAACGTCACAGTATATATTTGTGTGTTTTCTGGTAGCCTTAGCTTGTATGGATGCCTTCATTTGCATTCAGACTGGAAGATGTCCTATAGTTATTTGGAAACTCAGAAAAGAAGAGGTGTTTACTTTTTAAGTTTCCTATCCTACAAAAAAAGCACTTTTAAACTTCATATATCATGCTCATTTTTTGTATCATGCACTGGAAAACCCTTTTAGATTTCTATAGATCATGTGAAGGCTTATTACTGAGATGATTTTTTTGTTAATTCAATTTTTTTAAAAATTTGTGGGATAGATGCATTCCTAAGAAGCTAACATACATTCATTTGTTAGAACGTGATAGATGTGCTTCAGGTTTAAGATGAGGTAACATCTTAAAATATGACCATGAAAGTAATATTCATGGATATTTGCATAAGGGTTCCTTCAACATACTGGCTGTATAATTATATGTTTGTTTTTACTAAGAAGCCTAGATGAGGTAATTTTCAATTGTCTATTGGAAAAAAAAAAAATACAAATTAGACCAGGCTCTTTATGCCATCAACATGCGGAAGCAACTAAGTAAATTTACACATCTGTTAGGTGATTGTGATGCATCTTGCTTCATTAAAAACTAATCTGGTCACCAGCCATCTAAAACTGCTGTTTGCTATAAGGTTTGTTCATGTGAAAACTGCTGTGAAAAGCAGTAGCCCCTGGAGTCCCAGTCTTTATAGAGCTAGCCCTTAGTTTGATTATGAATTCATCATAGTAATTCTTTGCTATTTTTAGCAATTTAATTTTGAAACAATTAAAAGCTACACCAAATAAACAGAGTGTATTTTGCCTAGAAAACCTGGTTGTAGGAAATATGGCCATAAAGCTGGTTAAAAAAAAAAAAAAAATCTATTGTTACTGTTTGAAAAGTGCACAATGATAGGAAAACTGCTTGATTGCATCAGAATGTTTCATAGAGCCCTGTGGCATGTGATCATAGGGACTTCATGGTCTACAAAAGATATTCAGAAGCTGCTTCTTTTTTCCTCTTTAAAGGGAAAGGGGTGGAGGGGGTGGCAAATGCACCACACAGTGGGCATTATAAGTTAACCAGCATATGAAGCTTATATACAGATTCATAGTGTAAAATCTATTCTTCCTTCGTGTCTTCTGTGAAGCTGCCTTGGATTCTGACACAGCCTGCACCAAGCTGTATAAGTGGAAAAAGGACCCATATGCAGTTTTTTCATGTTCTGCCACAATTTGCTGTCATGTCAGCAGGAGTGAATAGCAACGTTCATATGGGTTAATAAGAACTCGGAGTAGTTCAGGGGATACAATCAGGGAAAAATGTTCCTGAAAGTTGTTGTTCTGTTGTCCACCTAACACTGTATTCAGGAGGAGTATGTTTCCCACCCTCCACCCCCCTTTTCAAAAAGAAAAAATGAGGGGTGGCACATTTCACAAGTGGTTTGTACCCGTGTGAGTATCTACATAACTTTGGACAGACGAAAAGTAAAGGGTGAGAAAACACAGCTTGGTCTTACATCAGATTAGACTACCTCTAGCTTGAACTACTCTCTGGTTTCTGGCATGTTAGTCTCCAAAACATTAACTAATCCTTTGGGAAAATTTCTGGGTCATAGACAGAAATTATGTCAGAATAAAATCGTTTTTCTTGAGGAAGTGTCTGTTCTGTCCCATTTGCTATTGCTAAGTTGCTTTACTTCTTGCCATGCCTGCATCAAGGAATTTATTATGGCTTTCATTGCCTTGTGAGGCATTTGTTTGCTTTTTGATTCTGATTTCCCATCTTTCTATATGGTTATTTCTTCAACACTGTAATCAGAATTTTTTATTTCATGACGCTGTTTTAATACTTGGAAGAGCTTAACCTCTGGCTGTCTTTCCCTCCTTCCTTATGCACCCTCTTTTCCCCCCAGGCCTTTGAGCATGACTTCCAGCAGTCTTTCCTTCTGCCTTTTAGTTGTCACACCACTTTCATGCTGTGCGCTAATTTGTTAGGTCACTGGGGTGTTCTGTGATCATATTTCAGCTCTGGGCATCTTCGTCCCTATTACTTTTCCTACTGCTAAATCTGGGAATGCCAAATGTGATCCACGGGTCACTTAATTAGGTACAAAGCAGTTATATGTGCCTCAAAAAGACAGGTATCTGTTTCTTAATTGTGCCCCAAACCAGTTAATTACTCTGTGGTGGCTAGAGACCCTCTTCTCTGTGCTCCAAGACTGGGAGAGATGATCAGTCCTCAGGCAGCAAGGTCTATCAGATGGATTTCATGGTGGTCAAGGTGCTGTAGGGGTGGTCCTGGCTGAGTGTTTCAGCCTCTTTGATTGCCTTGGGTTTGGCCAGTTGCATGAGTTCCGCTTGAGCATGAATAAAGCAATATCACATTACTTCTGTTACTAACATAGATGCTCCATTACAAATGCGCTCTGAGACAGTCCCAACCTGTTTGATGACAGCCATTAAGAGGATCTCCCAAATACTTTGGGAGCCCCAACTATAAATCCCATTCCATTTTGTGACACAAAAAAGAGCTGTGCTGGAGACTGAGGAGTTTTTCTCCAAGTAATGGAATTAACTGGAGGAAAGTTAGAACTTTTTTGCTAGTATAGTACTCATAATGTATTTTTTTTTTCTTTTGCAGCCTACAGTAGTTAAGATAAACATGAAAGTTGTATGAAATACTGATTGTTTTTTTAATTCAACTTCTCATGTTAAAATAAATCTGCAAAATTCTAGGAATGGATGTAAGACTTTTGTCCTAAAGCCAAGTTCATTGTGCTAGTCTATCTTCAACTGACCTAGTGTGCAATGGGATCACAGTGGTAAAAAGGCAGGGCGTGCTGTTCGCAGTACAGGTATGAGATATTGGACAGGGAGTCTGAAATGTCCTCTCAGTGGTCTGATTTTGTAGTTTTTTTTCCGGCTGGGAATGCCTTTAGTGGTCTGGATGCTGAGCCCAGCCGGGGCAACACTGGAAAACACTGCAGGACTTGGGGCCAGTCCCATTTTTTTAATTCATTCCGTTTCTATGTTTTGGTATTGCCACGCTGCAGAGGGGTTTAGTTTGAGGTCAGTGATCTGCACTCTCCACTCATACGTCTGTTTTGTCATGTGCATTGTCTCTGTCCAGGTATTTAATTAATATCTGTCCAGTTGACTAAGAAACACCAAAGAGGAAGTGCAAAAAGCAGTGATTTTTTTTCATTGTCTTCTCTACCACTATAAATAATTTTCTTGTCTCTCCATATGACTTTTGATAAGCTGAAAGTTTAAAAAATGTAGTCCCTCAGTGGGATTAGTCTTTTCCCATTTGAACTTCAGCCTTGTCTGGTGTGTGAAATAAAAAATTACATTTTATCTAAAAGACAAGTGTACCACTTACACTTAACTAGGTTAATTTCAGCCTGATATACTGACAAATACTTGTCCCAACTGTAGCTTGTGGCAGAGAGAACAGGCTGTACTCTCCCAGCTGACCTTTTGAAAAGGTAGAGCAAATATTCATTCAAGGGAGGAGTGGTTGCTATCTTAGGGGCTAGTCTAGAAAAACAGAGGTTCTTGACCCAAACTTGTTGCTTGGTGTGAGCTGGCTGAAATGTGCCATTTTATTTCACTTCATTTTATTTAATTTCTCAGTGGTGTCCCTATGACAATGAGCAACAGGTACCAGAAAGAAAGAGGTTTTTCTTTCTGGTCTAGATAACTTGAACTGGGACAAGGATGAAGGAGAAAAAGAAGTCTAAATCCTCCCTGAATGAGATGTTTTCTGTAACACTTTGCAGGAGCCTAACATTGCAGGTGGGGAAGACACCTCTACAAATGAGGGGTCAGCACAAAGTATTATTGCAGTCACCTAACTGCTCTCTCCTGGCTGTGGAATTGACTGTGTTCATGTTGGTGCAATCAGGATACCTCTCAGCAGCGTTGTTGCTTTGACTGAAGTCCCAAAACATGTCCAGAATGATTTCTTGAGGACTTTTCTCCCACCTGCAGAAATGAGTGTTTTATTTTTCAACATCTGCAGTACACAATATGAGATACTAGGCTGAAAGAGCAGCTGTAAAAGTTTGCTGCCTTCTTGAGATGTGCTTTTATCTGGAATGACCTTTAATGCCTTACACAACTACTGGTTATTTAGCTGAACTGGTCCCTCTGAAACCTTATTGCTGATGATGCTGTTCAAACACAGCTGCGGTGGCCAGAGGGCCCTTCACTTCCAACCTGGCGTTTGTGTTTGCGTGCACATCTTTTTTTCTTTAATTGCTACACCTATTAAAAAGATATTTCAGGGCAGCAAAAGATTTTGCTTTTACTGGATGAACCTGAAAACAGGCATTCAGGGACAAGACTCGCTGAAGCTGCTGTAGTCTTCTTCTGTAAGGAGAAGATTGCAGAGGGAATGGTGTGTCAGATGTATTGGAACCACTTCATTCCTCTTGCTGGTCCTCACGTGGACTTTAAACTGAGTTCTGCAGCAAGCAAACACGCACCTGCCTCTTACATTTATACACATATGCACACTTGTTTGAGCATATTTCCTCCCTCTCTCTTAATGTGATAGTAACTTTAAAAAGTGAACAGGTTTATCAGAAGGATGCTTTTTTCCCCTGTTATAGTGTGTTTTAATCAAGCAGTAATTTAGAGATGAGACGGCATCTTTTGACTCTTTGACAAATTCTAAGCTCTTGTTGTTCAGTTGAATCCCTTTTTTAATGATTTCCTTCATTTATTTTAATTATTTTTTGTCTGCTTTAAACCTAAGTTTCATGTCTTCACAGGCCTATTTTCGGACAGTGGAACTTGTTCAGGAGCCTATTCCTGACTCACCAGGCCTGAGTTTCTACTTTAGAATCAATGGCCGACCCATTTTCATCAAAGGCTCAAACTGGATTCCAGCAGATTCTTTCCAGGACAGAGTGACCTATGACACGTAAGCCACATTTGATGTTCTCTAAGGAGAAAGGATCATGTTTTCCTCCTCGTGATATCAAAGGAACTCCTTTCAAGTTAGGACACTAATTGTTGTGGGTTGGAGGCCTCAGAATTAGGGCTTAATTAATATTAATAGCCTTGAGTGATGTTCAAGGCATATAAGTGCAATAAGTGATGGAAAGGTGGTGGTTTGCTGTCCGCAGGTTACTGACCTCTCAAGTATTTTTAGGGGTGTCTGATCCTATTGTCTGGGACACATTCATTGGTTCTACTCCTCCCCCTCTCACTACCCACCTTCTCGCTATGCATAGTGGAATTTAGGAAGAGAGTAAAGATTTCTGAATGAGTTTAAATGATGATGATTTGAGTTCAAGTGATTGATATTTAAAGTAATATCTGAAGAGAAAAGAGCAAACTGATTAATAAAATATAGTATTTCTAAATCTGGTCCTGCTGATAAAAGTAAAAGCACTTAGTTGCATGTGTCACTCCATCTGTTTCATAAGTGTTAACAAGACCAAGTGAATTTTTTCTGAAAAAAATTGCTTTTTGAGAGCTCTGTCCAGACATGCAGGCCTAGAAGCTATCAAAGTAGTCTGGTTTCTAGCAAAGTTATAGTCTTAGATTGCCTGCTAAAGATGAATGTTTGGGTTT
This sequence comes from Streptopelia decaocto, assembly GCF_964273445.1. Taxonomy (NCBI): domain Eukaryota; kingdom Metazoa; phylum Chordata; class Aves; order Columbiformes; family Columbidae; genus Streptopelia; species Streptopelia decaocto. The sequence goes on along the minus strand of NC_138658.1, from coordinate 5,576,390 downwards.
TGTGTGGTGGTTTTTTCGTTTTGTTTTTGGGCTTTTTTTGGGTATAACCTTAGAAACTCCTAAGTGATACAGGTTCACCAAACTTGTATAAATCTTTTTGTATTTGACAGATTATGGCTACTCTTGAAGTCTGCAGCAGATGCCAACATGAATGCACTTCGGGTTTGGGGAGGAGGAGTATATGAACAAGATGAATTCTACGATATTTGTGATGAACTAGGAATGATGGTAAAAACACTAGACACAGAACACTTATTTAAAAACTGACAAGAACTTGTAAATAAAAACCTACTCCAAATGAACAAAATAAGAGATTTAATACATAAGTTCTAGCCATCTTTCCAAAGCAAGTGGTAGAGTACCAACCTGAGAAGTCATATCAACCTGATTTTTTTTTTATTATTTTTTTTTTTTTTAATTTGAATGCGTTTTGATTACTGAGGCTGTCTGTTGAAACTGGAAATGATATTTTGGAAACCTTATATTAGAACCCCAGCTTGTATTTTCTCTTGTTACTGAGGCTACAACTCTGTTCCTCACTCATCCCCACCTCCCTTCCCAGCCCAGATCTCCCCTTTATCTCCTTCTGATTTCTGCCACTGTCTTTTTCCCTCCCTCTCCCTTATATTTCCTCAAATTAGAGCAACAAGACTGTGACTTCAACTTTTATCTCTTTTCAGACCAAAACTCTCATCGCTCTCCCAGTTCTACATTTCCTGCTCTCTTGGGAAAGGATGAGAGAAGGAATGAATAGCTGAGAAACTGGTACTAGTAATGGCACTTGATGCAAGACGACAGTGTTTACGCTGTAATGATCAGCACTGTAGGCATCAACAGGGACTTACAACTCATATAGTTGTGAAACAAGTAATACATGGAAAAGGGGGTTATGCACAAGATCAATATCTTTTCTGAACCTGTGTTTAGGGTTTACTTATGTGAGAACAGCCTCACTGAAGAAACTGAGTGCTTGAGTATGTGGCCCAGGTTGCGAGCAAAGGCCTTGCAATCTGACCTCAAGGAGGTATTTGAGTTTTGTGTTTTCGGCCACCTCCGAGTTATTAAAACACTGCAGAAGGCAGTTATGCTCTTCTTTGCTGTGGAAATAGATATTATTTCTTTGAAAAGTAGTTTCTCTTTTATAGCAATAGCTGAAAAGGCTTGGAGGGGTTTTTTTGTTCAAACTTTTAAACCAAAAGTATTTCACTTGGCCTAAAGCCAAGTGTGGAAGGCCAGATCCAAAGGGCCATTTTGAACAAGCTGTAATTGGGTATAAATGTAGCTGTAAGGGGAACACCTGCTGCAAACACTGATAATTCTAGATAAGTACCTTTTATTAGATGAGCTTGGAGGCACATGTTAGTAAGTTTTGATGAAACAATGACTAGATGAGTGACGGCCAAGTTGCATCTGGTATTAAAATCCAAAGTAGTGTGTTTGGTCTTTCTCTACAGCATAAAAAGCGGGGAAACAGAATTGATACCTTGCTGCTTTCTGCTGTGTGTGCTTGAAAAAAAAAAATGTTACATCTATTTTAGTCATCTGAATGAGTGCCCTGATTTTCAGGGCTTCTGAGCACTTACGGTTCTTTCATTTTTGACACCAGGCATCTAAGTAGGCCACTTAGATCTGTGCCTGTACAGTGCTCAATGCAAAATTTGGGTCTTATTTAGCAGCCAAAATAGCTCGTCAATGCAGAAAATCAGACCTTTATTCTGGGAGGGGGGTGATGATGGAGGCTTTTGGTTTTGTTTCTTCTGGTGGTCTTGCAAAGGCTTAAAAGTGCGTTAGAGTCAAACTGTGCTTAAGGAAAAACAGTGATAACTCACTGAGGGAAATAGCAAGAGAAAGTTTATTTCAATAGAGAGTTTTGACTCTACACAGTCACTGATTCTTCAGCAATAGTTTTGCTTTGTGATACAGCGCTAGGATTGTAACAATTATTAATGGATCCATTACCTCCACCTGTCCTGTTCCTTATCTTCAGTTTTCTTGGGGAATGTATGCTGAAAAACGTAATGGAAAAGCATGTTTTTGCTGCAAGGAAAATGCGATTTTATGAGGAGCTGCTCTGGTGCTTATGTAGCACCATGTGCAGAAAAGCTTGGTCTCCTATGGACTCCTTTGGTTTAATGTGCCCCTTCAAGAGATCTTTTTGTTAACATTTGGGATAGACTATCAGGAGTCTATAAGTTACGTCAATTTAGAATACAGAACGGGTAAAACGAGATCGTACCTATGTCATTGGGTTCCTTTCCCCTTTTTTGTGATTTTTTTTCCTTCAAGGTACAAATAGAGTTCATTGTTGAGTTGAAAGGCTTACTGGTCTCTGGTGGTGTCTACCTGATCTTTCTTTTAAGAGAAAGATCACTGGTGTTAGAGGATCTTGTTTTTTTCTACCCCCTCTTACTGGGTAGGATTTGCTTTTTTTGGGATCAGTTTGTGCATTCATTGTGGAAGTGCTTTGTTAACAAGTACATTTGAACATTCGTTAAGTGTGTTTGATACCATGTCAGAAAAAATGACTCTTTCATTTTTTAATAAGCAGTGGGGATTTGGTTTTACACCTGCAAAGTAGTAAATACAAAATTGTTGTTTTCAGCTGGAGATTGCCCCACGTTCACATTTGAGCAATACATGGGTTGCAGTTATTCCACTGAAACGTACTGAACTCCCTCTACTGAGCAATGAAGGTTGTCAGGATCTGATTCTTAAGGGTGAATATTTTACAACTGTGATATTGAGGAAATACACAGTGGGGTATGCACACACTGAACCCCATGGAGGAATGTGATTGTTCAGGTGGCACTTTAAAAGAAAAAAAAAATAGAAGATTTTCATTATTTTTTACATAAATAATGTCTGTCTTAGTAAATGATTGTGCATCCCAATAACCATATGTTTTTCAAGTATGTAAAATGATTTGCTAACAGACTTTTTTTTCTTTTGTTTTCCTTGTAGATTTGGCAGGATTTTATGTTTGCATGTGCACTGTATCCAACTGACCAGAATTATTTAGACTCTGTAAGAGCAGAAGTTTCTCATCAGGTATTTTGTTCGCGTTTCGAAGCTCTATTTCCCATTACCTAGCTTTGATTGACTGACTGTGTTAGTTAGCTTTCCAGAAATGCTTACTTGGAAGTGGTTTTAGTGTACCTTTATGTAGCAGACACAAAATGTAACCTTCCTAAATCCTCGCTAACTTACTTGCAGGAGTAGTCAGTCAAGCAGAGGTACAGGCCTTCCTCATGTCCAAACTGCTCTCTTCTGAAGGATGTTTTTGAAGCATTCACTGAGAATGAGCTCTAATGATTGCAGTGTGCCTTAGCACAGAATTTACCCTTTCCATGTGGCTGAGTAGATAAGGCTGGAGATACACATGTGCATATGGTGGATACATGTCAGCATATTAAAAGTTTGCCCCTCTGTAAGCGTGTATTACAAAAGTTTGAGCCTCATGGAGAGCTGAGGGAATAGTCAACGGTGCAGATAAAAACAGGAATCGTAGGCTCAGCGTATGTAATAAGCATGTAGACTTGTAATTCAAGTAGTAGTGAAGTTATTTTCTTTTTTAATTGTTAAGAGAAGTAATTTTGCTCGACTTCTGAAACGGTACATTGTATTTCAGGTTAGACGTTTAAAATCCCATCCATCAATTATTCTGTGGAGTGGAAACAATGAAAATGAAGCAGCAATTGCAAGCAACTGGTTTTCCATACCTTATGCTGACAGAGAAACCTATATCAAAGACTACGTGATGCTTTATGTGAAGAACATCCAAGAAATAGTTCTTGCTGTAAGTGATCTCAAGAAACTCTAGGGGGATGTGGCTTGACAAAAGATTTTAATTTTTGGAATCTGAGCAACTTGGAGTTCTTTATTTTTTAATCCTTTTGAGAAATGAAAACCAGCACATTCTTGAGGAACTGTACTTTCCTGGCTCTTGTAAACAACTCCCTAAACTCAGGACTTATCCTCAAAGTAAAACAAACCAAAAAATGACTTGTGTCTCTAACAGTTTGTGATATCTTAAGGAAGACCTGAAAAATTCAGTGGATATCACAGAATGTCAGGGATTGGAAGGGACCTCGAAAGATCATCTAGTTCAATCCCCTGCTGGAGCAGGAACGCCCAGATGAGGTTACACAGGAAGGCGTCCAGGCAGACACCTTCTTGTTTCCTTCCTATTTGTAATACCTCCATAAATACCTTCACATCCAGTGGAAAAAAAAAATCAACTTGCCCATTAATTAAGTAATCTAGATGATCAGATTTCCTTTATCCTGATTTTGTTAAGTTTTTTGGCTTAAGTAGGTTAAACAAAAGCTATGCTAAACATTGTCCTGATGCTATCTAGTCATTATATTGTGTGGTTTTGAAAAACAGATTAGTGGTACTTTACAGTATACGAAGGCGAAATAAAATATCTTGTCATAAGATTTAAACTGTGGTCATGCAGACCAGAAGCACCTGGAATCTGTGATGAAGTTTACTGTGATTTGGCGCTTCTTGTTTTGTGCAGCTTTTGCAGTTTTATTTTACCTCCTAGAAGTAGTGCAGTTCTTCATTATTTATTGGAATATGATTTTAACTGTCTTTTTTGTGTGCATGTAGAGTGAAATTGATTTAAAAGTCCCAAGCTGTTGTTGTGTAACTGTCTAGTGGTTAACAAACAATGCTTCCACCACAGGTGATTATTCTTAACTCTCCTGTTAGCTAAGAAACAAAATGCTGCAAGAGTTTGTCCAGTTAAACCTTTCCTCTTCAACAAGAGTATGAGGGTTTTTTTAACCTAAAAGTAGCATTTTCCTACTCAGTTATCCCTTGTATAGCAGGATCTTATTGACTTCAGGGTATGATAATTTTAGTCTAATCTCTATCTTTTCCAGGATGGCAGACATTTCGTGACCTCAAGTTTCCTTTTGCTAGGACAGGCACTCAGTATATAGGTGACAGTGGTATTATTGCTTGTAATTGGAGGCTACCAGCATTGTCAGACTAGTTGTACTCTGAGAATTTAGAACACATTTCTACTGGAAAAGTTGAAATACAAGGAAACAATAAAAATGAGGCCGGGTTTGAAAGAACCTGCAGGAAAGGATCCCATTCTTGAGGGCAGTTATGTATTCTAAATGGTAATGGTGTCTTATATTCCCACTTAACATCTTGGTTTTAGATTTCTATATTTCAGTTAAGGTTTTTTGGAACTGACTTGTTTGTAAAGATACACTGTGGTGTTCCTGTGGTTAGGTGGTCAGTACATGTGCAGCAAAGTGAGGTGTTCTGACTTGATACTGGTTTTTGGTTACAGTTCACTTGTGCGGTTTTGCTGTCCAGGACGGATCCTCTTCTATTTTAAACCCATAGAATAACTATTTTTTTTGAGTGCCAGAAGGAAGCACACAGTTAAATAATTTCAGGTCCTGTGTAATACAAGCCAGCTTGGGGAAACCTGTAACTGCTAGCACTACTGGATTGGATAGCTTAAAAGGGCTTTGAAGTTTGAGCTAAAGACTTCAGGGAATCCTGGATATCCTGTAGTAAATGGTTTCAGTTAATTATTAATTACTAACATTAAAAAAAAAAATGGGGACAGAGGGGAATGGGACTGTTTCTTAAAATGAAGCACATGTCTAAGAGCTTTGCTGTATTTGAGCCAGTTGCTGCAACTTGCAACTGGTAACTAACTCAGGCCTCTGTTTTACTACAAGTAGCATGCGAAATGAATTATACCTGCAAAAGGATTCCTTCAGTGTTTAGGAGGGTACTGCTAAAAGATTGAGTGCACTAAATGTACTGAGGCTATAAATGAAGGCAGCGCTGAACAATTTGAAGTGTAACCCCTCTTATACTCTTGTCTATCTTAGTATGAAGAGCCAGCCAAGATGACAATAACTTGCAATGCTACCATGCAAGTGTTAGGAGCAGAGTATCTGGATTAAATTGTTAGGGTTAAATTTAGGTGAATACTTAGGGGAAAATCATGTTTTGGAAAAACACTCCAAAAGAAATGATGTTCCATAAAGAAGTCACAGTACTCAATTATTAATGTTCCTTGAGTTTATTTTTCATGAGGCACACTTTAAATAGCTTTCATTAAGAATTTAGAAGCATATAAAGATAGATCTCTTGATGTGAGGAGAGAATCCCTTAGAACAGCAGCACAAGCACTATCTGTCCTCCAAGAACATGAATAAAAAACTAATTAAGCGAGTAAGGATGATGAACGTCGGGGCGCAAAGTGGGATGTTTCCTAGGTGGTGATGCAGAAATTTGGAAAAGGCATGTGCTCCACCCCCCTTCAAAATGTGGTCTGTGTATTGAGGTCATAAAAGCCGATCACTTTGTGAGCAGGTTGTGTTTTTGTTTTGATTTGGTTTTAAATCTCAGGAAGATAAGAGTCGTCCTTTTATTGCATCCAGTCCCACCAATGGCTTGGAGTCGATTAAAGAAGGCTGGATCTCCCAGAACCCTTATGATACCCATTATGGTGACACTCACTTTTATGACTATAGCAGTGACTGCTGGAACTGGACAGTGTATCCTAAAACTCGTTTTGCTTCAGAGTACGGATTTCAATCCTGGCCTTCCTTCAGTACGATCGAAAAGGTAAGGCTGGGCTTCCACACCTGCTTGTCCCCTCTGTTCTCATTTAGCGAGGGCAAAAAGCATCTTCCCAACAAACTACAGCATCTGGAGCGTAGTTGGGATGAGGCATTGTCAGGTGTGGTATGGCACAGGTGGGACAGAGGTGTGGGCTGTTTCCCTCCTCAGTGTTCAATGTATTTACCTGAGGCTGCTATGAAATGATTAATATTAATTCTCTTTAATATATAGCTTAGTAATGATTGCCTAACATCTCTTTCCATTTGCTGTGTCTAAGGGTGTGTGTTCATTTAGAAACAGAAGAAACATGACCAGTGCTGAATTGTGCTGAATTCTAAAATATATTGATTCGTACCATTTTTACCAGTTTCTCTTAAATAATTCTTTATGTATTGCATATAAGAGGATTTGGTTCTGTCTTCCATTAAATTTAGATATGATATATTCTATCTTACTTATCCAGTTGGAGCAGAGACATATCGTGCTGTTTGTCCATTTGTTCAGAGGGAACTGAATATCCCATTGATACTCACGCAAGCAACTGAAAGGAGTTCAGAATGTTCCTTTCAATTTCCTGGGTGAAGTATATTATCTGAGACATAATCAGTGCATTCATCCGTATTAATACCAATGAAAGTTATTAAATCCAGCCTAAAAAGGAATAAATTTAAATAAGAAGATTTTACAGAAATTGTGATTACGATGAAAGTTTGACAATAATAACGGTATGAGCTATGCTGCATTGTTGTCCTTAGTTGAAAAAAAAATGTTTCATGGCCTTTTGTGTTCAGAGGCAGGTTAAATTATTATTATTATTATTATTTATTATTATTTTAAATTGATAGACCTACTAACTATTATTAAATTTATAACTCTGCTAACTTCTGGAACTTATGCCTAAATGTGTTTGACCAGAGGACTTTCTTTCATCTTAATCGAGGGTGTTTCTGATTTGTTATGAACACAAGCAAACCTCTGAGGTCCCTCGGCCAAACTGAACCTTAGGACAAATAAGTTAAATGCCATTCAGCCAAAAGTTGCTCTTCTGGATTCAACAGCAACGTCTGCTTTCATTTATTCATACAAGGATTATAAGCAAAGGGTATTATTGATTCAAAATCGTTGCATGAATGCGGGAGGCACTACAGAAATAGACTATCAATTTTAAAGGATTTAGATGATATCAGCAGAGTGTAATGGATATCTGTTCCTGAATATCCTGTCAGTCATTAAATGCACACTTCACCTTTTCATTCTCATCCCTTTCTGTTTTTTAAAAGGTTTCCTCCGTGGAGGACTGGTCCTACACAAGCAATTTTTCTCTCCATCGCCAACACCATGAAGATGGCAATGATCAGATGCTTCGGCTGGTGGGGCATCATTTCAAGCTTCCCCAGAGCACAGATCCCATCAAGAAGTTCAAAGATACGATTTACCTCACTCAGGTAACAGTGATATCGTCAATATCAGCAGCTGTCAATACTCATAAGCTCATGCTTATTTCTTTGTGATTTCTGCATGACTTCTAAATGACATTAAGTAACTTTTTAATGCTGTTAGGCAAGTTTAAAGTGCTGTTACCTTTTGCTGTTTTCCAAAAATTTCGTAAACACTCTTGATGGGAATAGCTGCACATTCACTAAGTTTTTAGTGTTTGAGAGCTGCTGACACCAAGTTTTATAAGAAGCAAAACATCTGGAGAACTTTAGGCACTGATGACAAGAGAACAAGGGTAGATGATGCTGTAGAATTGAAAACAGGCATAAAACTTGCGTGGTGGGGTCCCGGCTCAGAAAGCTGTGAGAGTTTCTGCAGGGTTAAGTTTGTCAGGGCCTTATTAACATGTTAAAAAATCTAAGAATACCGAAGTAAGGATAGCAAAGAGGATAAAGAGACTAAACTTGGCTCTGGTGTTTAATTCAAAGGGTTATCTTTACCTTTTGAGCTGTCCTAAAGAATAACTTTTTCCTTTATTTTGAGAGTTTCTTGTAATACCTCCCCAGCCCAGTAATATGTGAAGAAAATAATAGACTGTTTGGCTTCTCTTGAACTTGGCCAATGAAATATTCTGAAAAATGTTTTTTAAACACAAGGAAGGGAAGTAGAGAAGAAGAGGGAGCGCAGGTGAAAAAGGGTTGCTCTTACGGTGCACATTTTTGACTGTATACTGAGTATGTGTGTTACAAGTTCAGAGTATGGGGATGTGAACGTTGTGGTAACGTATATTGGAGATAGTGCAGCATAATGTCATTTTGCAACTCACAGGTTTTTTATTTACATTAATTTTTAAAAATGTATTTATTAGTGGTTTTTTTCCCCCCTTGTCTTCCGTTTAACTGTCAAAGACTCTGTTGTCCAGTGATCTCCACTGGCTGGATGGCAGCAAGTAATCCCTCCAGAGTTTCGCTAAAGATACTGCTTGTGTCTTTACTGGTGGGAGCTGCTAGGAACTGATCTCCTTTGAGCACATGTGTACTCTTGAAGACTCAGGTTTAAAGTTATGTGCTATTCCTGTGAAGTCTGTGTTGCATAATATATACGCACAAGCTTTGAAAGTAAAGTAAAATACAAAATACAATACACCAAAATAAATATATATATATATATTTTTTATGTCTTTGTTAACCAAGGTGATGCAGGCTCAGTGTGTCAAGACAGAAACTGAATTCTATCGTTTTAGTCAAAGTGAAATAGTCAAGGGAGAAGGACACACAATGGGAGCTCTGTACTGGCAACTCAATGACATTTGGCAGGCACCTTCATGGGCTTCCTTGGGTAAGTTTTGTGACAGTCTGGTTAAGGCACCAACTATCAGTCTGGTTTTGCTTTCCTCACCTGGAAGTACCAAGAGAAGAAATATGGCTCTTCTCTCTCTTGGACAACTTTGTGAACTTTCAGCATGTTTCTGTCCATCCTTTAGAAATGCTTTCCAGAAAAGTGTTTTTCAGCATCATCCTAATAGTCTGTGGGAGTGGAAGAGCTGTAAAGAACAAAGCAATTCTCTTCCTATGGAAGCTTTGCTGTTTGAGTTCAGATTTAGCAGCCACCTACTCTTACCCTTGTTTTAGTAAGGTTTTACTTTACAGAAGTTAAAATCATATGTAGCTCCTAATTTCTTAAAAACACATTTATTTTCATTTAAGCTGTATTCTCAGGGAAATAGTACCGTTGAAGCCAGACAAAGCTGCCTGTTAGGCACAGTCATGGTTAAGACTGAGCACACAGCCCTCTTGTAAGGTCAACTTTCAACTACTCTTGCTTTTCTTATGTAGAGCTGGATCTTCCTGAAACTGTGTGTGATATCCAGGGTTTTCCAGAGAAATTTGGCTTTTTTTTACAAGTTTAATTATTTTAGAATTAGAAAGATCAGTTCTTTTACAATTGGAGGCTCCTAAGAAATTCTATTTCCATAAGGGCCTGTCCTGCAAATCTCCAGTTGTATTTCTTGGCTCAGCTGTACAGATGCATATATGTACCCAGCCACCCTGGGTGAGAATGGACAGAAAGGGAGCTCGTGTGATAGCAGGGTAAGAAGGAACATCCACGTATAATTATGTTTTCTATAATTCCACCAAATTTCGTTGATTTTGTTCCCCCTGACTCCCGTGGTAAAATGATCACAGCCTCTCCCTTTAGCAGGCCATAGTGCACTGTCAAAAAACCCCTATAGAACTGTGACCTTGTTGTGAGCAGGGTGGGATTTGGTATGTAAAGGATAGGCATCTAGATTTCTTCTGCACTCAGCTGGGGGAGCAATGGTTATCTCCAGAGTGTGATTAATGTGCCCTTAGCTGTCTAACAAGTGTGATGAATGATCTTCTCCATGCTGGATTTGATTTTTGTAGAACTTCATACGACATCTCCCACCATGGCTTCTGAGAAGCTTTCTATAGGAGAAGATGTCTAGTTGAGATTTGAGGCCTAACTTAGTGTCAGGTGAGGCGAATCGCTCTTTGTGACAAAATCATTCTGCTAATATGCTGGTTATGCACATGATATCTCCTTATAGATTAGAACACAAACATGCAGTAACCAGACATATGAAGAGATAAGTCATTTAGTTAGTAAGAAACAGGGCAGGAATGTGTGGTATAAGGGAAGCGGCTGTTTCATGTTCCAAATGCTTTGTCTAGAAGTAATTTTGAAACGGAGAATCTGTTCTGTGGCAGCTGTATAGGACTTGGATAGATTCTCTTTATTTCTCACATATTTAGTTTTTTAAAATATTTTTTTAAGAATTTCATGTTTGAAGAATGATGAGTGAGCTAGAAAAAGCCAAGAGGTAGTGTGAAGCTCATGAGCTGTCCTTAGAACAAAATGCCATTTGGCCTTGCTTTAAAATGAAAATAGCCCACCCCATCCTTCCTCTCTTTCTCTGGGAGAGGTTTGTTTCCCTCCATTTTTGTTATGTTTGGTTTTTGTTGTTTTGGGTTTTTGTTGTTTTGGGTTTTTTTCCCCCCGTTATCATCCAAGCAAAGTAACTTCCACCAACAAAGGCAAACAAGCCCGTATAAGAAACAAGCTATTTTATTGAAATATTAAGGCAGCAGTCCAACAATAATGCTCATCTTTCTGAACTTTGTAGACTTGTATTGGGAAATGGAATATCCCAGCGTTCACTTTTATGATCCCAGCAATGGCTGATGCTCTTAGGCTTTAAGTGCCTCAAGAGAAAAAGATGCCTGGAAAAACGTCTCTTTGTAAAAACAGTTGTATTGATACATGAAGTGATCGGGGAGACCATAAATGTCTTTTAAAGTACAAAGCTGACATCATTGTAGAAAATACATCAAATACTTGAATTATTCATATGTTGTTGAAGTTACTTTACAGCAAAGAAGCTCAACAGAGATACAGCTGTCCCTTTGTTTTGTTCTGGTCCCCCAGTGGAATGAGGAAAGGTTTAATATTCATGTAATTAGGCAGTGTGCTAAGAGGGATTTTTGAAATGCTAATGGCTGAATTATGCAAAACTTCGGAGAAATTAGTTTTATTTGCACTTCAAAACCACGCTTCTGCATCTTCTTAGATGGCACAGTATGAACACCGGTGAGTGCTTCTTATTTAAAGCTGGTATTTCACAGAGCTGTGGACAGGCTCACATCATTTCCTGAACAAAGCGGAAATGTTTCCTCTTGAAGCGAGGAGGGAAGAAGGCAGCAAATGCTTCTTGTTTGACTTGCCTTTAAGATGCTTGCTTGGGATTGAATGAAAATGCAGCACAGCACTCCTGTCATGGTACTTCTGCCTTCAGAACTCAACAGCTTTTGCCACAAACAGGTTTTGATTGTCAGCGCCTGGTGGCGCCTGTTGTGCTGTGTTGAATTCTGTAGCATCTAAGCAGCGTGTTTTGGTGGCGAGCGCTGTGATACACACAGCAATTCACCTCACTCCCACACAAACGTCAGCTTGAGGTGCTCAACTTGGTTGTCATGAGATTCCCTTGAACAGAGAACTTGCAGGTTCAATATTTAGAGCCCCTGGTGGGCTTGTAACCACTCACGCGACAGGTGAGGAAAGAACTAGCAGCGTGTTCCTCAGGTTGCATTTAGTGGTGTGAAGTGATTAATTTAAAATCTGTTCTAGGGAGAACCGTTTGTTCTCACTCCCGCTATCGGTTCATAGAAGGCTTCAGGGAACAGGCAGCAAAAAGGGTACTGGGATCTCATTACAAACCTAATTTTAGTTTCCGGATCTGAAGTTTGATAACGTAAAGAGTGCAGAAGCTGTATTATCAGGAAAGAAAACCTAGGGAGCTTGGATTTCTTTAAAAATTCATTTAAATCTGGGAGGAGAAGGAGAAAAACGCCCTAGGCCTGGTTTTAAATAACTTTTGACTATTGCCTGTGGGTATGCGTGTCTGTTACAGGAAAGTTTAAGCCCAGAGACTTCTCAGGAGAGCTACATGATCTTCAGATTTCTTACATCCATTTTTAGGCAAGGGGAGTATTTTATAAGCAACTTGCCTATTTTTAAATCAAGAAATGTGAGTCTGGTCTTAAGCAAATCAAGACAGCAGCTGAGAGGAAAGCTGAGAGTGGCTTTTTATCAGCTTGTTTTCTGCGCTGTCTGAAGTTACTTTGACAGTTGTTTTACCAAGATCCTATTGCTGGAAAAGTCTTCTTTGGAAGCCCCTTCCTGTGTGAAACTGCTCCGGCAGTTGAGCTTTGTTCTTCACATTGGCTTTGGGCTTTTTGAGAAGGGAAAAATCACCCTTAAAAAGCTGATCTGAGGTAAGCAGACTGGTTACGTTTGCAAACATCCCAAAACAATAGCTGTAGTAGTTGAACCCTAGGATGAGTTTCGAAATGGTACAAACTTGGTGTGTGGTTTGTTCGCCTTTTTATTGGTTGGTTTGTTTGTTATTCCCTGCAGAAGTGTAAATGCCGAGTTTAGTCTGAGTTGTTTTCTCCCCTGCACGGGTTTCTTGAGGATCTCTGTGTCTGCTGCCTGGGTAGCAAACCTTCCCTTTTCCCTCCATAACCACTGCAAGGTGGCTACACAATCCAGTTGGAAATCAGAGCACAGCAGAAATGGAGGGTAAGGCCCATTCAAAGAGAATCAGGATTTTACATTACGCTGAGTAACAGAAGCTGCTCTGCTTCAATTGCATTATTCATTTTCATATTTAAGACAGTTCAGGCCTAGATTTTCATCATGTAAATTAAGCTGAGGAAAGAATTAAAGTCACCAGGCACTGAAACCTCAGTGCAGGAAGGGATTGTGTGCCAAGGCCATCTTGGATTCAGTCTGAATGTTTTTCCTTTTAACCTTTTTCAGAGTATGGTGGGAAGTGGAAACTCCTTCATTATTTTGCCCAGAACTTCTTTGCACCCCTGCTGCCTGTGGCCTATGAAGATAAAGGTGTCTTGTACATCTATGGTGTCTCAGATCTTCATGTGGACCACAAGCTGAGTTTGAGGGTACGTGAGACCTCTCTCCACCCTTGCATCCTCCCTGCATGAACGTGAGAAGCTGAAATGAGCACATCTTTGTATAGACAAAGTCCTTGCTCAAACACGAGGTACAATTCTTATCTTTAATCTTCTTAGTCAACACTGTTTTTTATTATTAGCGTGTACTGCTTCACAGAACAAGGAATTAATGGCCTTTCTTACAGCCCATATGTATAGGCCTGAAGTTAACTGTTCTGCTTAAAACTTAAAGGGATTGATGGTTAAATAGAACAAAGTGTGAAAAGTGGTACCTCACTTCTTAACAAAACTGTTCCCTGGGTGTTGGAACTGGGTTCACTGACTAAGTGGGGGGGAAGAACAAGTATTGGGCCATTGCTTGCCAGTACTCAAACTACACTGCTTCGGGAAGAACTGGATTATTTTCTGAAATACCAACAGAACATCTAGGTGTACTTTAATTCCAAGGTCATCTACGCAATGTCACCATTTTACAATTGATGCCTTAACTGTTTACTTGCAATGCTATAGAAACAGATAGGATTTCTTAGGTAGTATTTGGGCTGCTGAGTTGTCCTGGAGAACATGGTTTTGCTTTTTGATTTGTTATGTTTTGTTGCCATTAATGATATGGCAACCATATCCCAAGCGAATTGAGGGTCCATTTTGCACTGCAAGATGCAATTCCTGACATAAAGCATGGCCCGTGTGAAAAGGCTGGGAAGAATGGCAAAACAGCGAACCTGAAATGATTCAGTGGTAGTTTTGGAATTAGTAGTCTGAGTGTGCCAGTAGTTCACTGCTCTTTCTGGTGGGCTGCAATGAGTTTTCCGATTTCTAAGGTTAGTAGTTTGTAGAAGAATCTGCTCTTATTTCTGCTCTGGAGAGATTTTTAGAGAAAATTATTCCAATTTCTGGATAGTTGGTTCTTAAAGTAGGACTGCATTTACTGAAATGGTTTGTTTCTGGTCTGAGTTATTATAACAGTCTGAAATTCTGATAATGTCACAGAAGCATTTGAAATAGGGTGGTTCTGATAAATAACATGTTTTGCTCTTGAAGAAAAGTTGGAACTTAAAGCTTCTGAAAGGAATTCAGATCTGTACTTCATTGCAGACCCCATTAAGATCACAAACAACCTAATATGTATGAAGAGATAGACTGCTGTAATTCTCATTAAGTGCTTATCTTCCAAATTATGCTGCTTTTTCTTTTCTTTTTTAAATGTAAGGGTGCATTCATAATGCACGTGTGATCTCTGGGAATGCATATCTTATTTTAATAATATCACTTCCATAATCCCTTTTAAGATGATGCAGTGACTGTGCAGAAGCTCTAGATTACCCAGTTGGATTGCATCAGATAACAATGAGCAATCACAAGAAAATCCTTTGTTTGACTTTTTTAATGAGGGAGGGGAGGAAAAGGACTCAACAAATGATTCACTTACTAATTCCATTTCCCAGCACTCCCACGGCAGGAATTGGCAACCCCGTCCTCTCAAGGAGCCTGGAGAAATCAAAAAGCCTTGCAGGTCAAGAACAGCAGATCTAGAGTGTTTGAAATGGACTTCTTGTTAGGTTTATGTAATCATGTAATTAGTATGCCATATCAATGGTTTAAATCTTTGTGGAGTTCCTTGCTACGTGGAAATCAGCTGGTCCTGTCAGGAGAACATCTCTTGGAATGAGGGTTCTGAAACCCAGGGTGCTGGGTTGTTTTCACAGGTACAACTTTTCTTCTAAGCTTTGTGCTCTCTCAATACACTTGATAGGTCGTTGTGCACACCTGGAGTTCTCTGGAGCCTGTATGCACCCTGGCCAAAGACGATGTGACCGTTCAAGCACAAAGTGCTGTCCCCATCTACAAGGAGTCCATAAACGACTTGCTGGAAAGATGCAGAAATTGTACCAGGAAAAGCTGTGTTGTTACTTTCTGGCTTGTGGGAGAAAGTGGCCTCCAGAGTCCTAGGAACCATCACTTCCTTTCATCACCGAAGGATGCTGTAGGACTAGAAAAGGCCCAGCTTAGTGTAAGCATCAACAACGCTAAATTACTGTGGTTGGTTTTGCTAATCTTACTGTTTTGAGTTGTTTGCCTGCTATGCAGTGTCTGATTCTGTTCTTTTTCCTTAGCTGTTGCAATTCCAGCTTCCACATTGAGTTCAAAATCATAATTTTTCTTTTTCTTTGTCACTTTATGCCTATCTAAATAACACTGGTGGTTTTGCGTGTGTTGTTTTGGCTTTTTGTGCTTGGATTTTTTTTTTTTGGTCTTAACTAATGAAGTCTTCATTTCATTTGTTTTATTGTCTTTTACCTGACTGCTGTGGCATTGCTCCTTTCGTTCTTTTTGTCCCTAGATAGCAAATAGCATCATGGCAGGTGTTTTGGCTCACAGGCAGTACTGTATGCCAGTACTGGGTCACACTAATTCAGTGGAGTGTGGAGCGCGTTATTGTCACCAATATTTCCTCTTGCAGTGCTCGTGTACCATTGCTAACATGCAGCATTGCATGCTCCTTTCCTCTTGCTGCAAACCCCTGCCTTCCAGCCATGGGTTCTGATTTGCATAATAGTGATTATTTCTTAATATCTGGCAAGCGTGTCCGTCTTCCGAACAGGCACACAAAGCATCAGTGTTGGATCACTGTCGTTGAGCCTATTTGTTGCTTTTTCCTTGGGTTTCTTCTGCTCCTGGCAAGCATGCTGTGTATACAGAGCGCAAACACGCTCTGTGTGTGTGTACACACGTTTTGTTAAACCTTACTTCTTAGTATGTAAATCTTATTGCAAAATTCTTAATGAGCAGATTGGCTGTGTGTTTTCACATTTGGCTTCCAAACTGCAGCTTTGCTCTTTCGAGCTAAACTAAACAAGCGGGGGATAGAGCTCTTCAATCTCTTTGAATCTGGACCAGCATAATTACTTCACAAAAAGAAAATGGGCCAGATTTTCCCGTCTTATCTCTTCCATGGCAGCAGGATCTGCCTCCTGAGCATACAAAGGAAAGAAATCAGCCTGGGTTTATTTTTTTCAGTTGGTGGCACAGTCTGGAGTCCGAGTCCTGCTGGGTTTTTTGTGGGTGATATCATTGATAATAAAAGCTCTGCAACCGGAGCATCATTGGGAAATGTCACTCCTTTTTCCCATGGCTGTGTTGTCTCCAAAGCACTAACAGAAGGATAAGCAAGTGAGGAGAAATGCAAAGTGGTTATTTTAGGAAAGTATGCCACTGTTATTTAAAAAAATATTCTGGTTTGTGAGAAGCTGGCGCTTCTATACATAGTTACTAATAAACTAAGTAGCCTTTCAAATGCATTGCTAATCCAAGGGCTACTTTTCATAACGTTGCTTTTAAAAACCATGAAGACTTCAGTGTTTCTTCAGAAAACACACAATGTAAATGATGTGTGCTATTTCTTAAAAAGAAATGGTGCTGTCTGTCTTGCAAGCAGGATGTGTTTTCTGCACTTAACATAATTTGTCTGCTTTTTCTATATAGTTAATTGGCATTTGAAAATGATGTAGCGTATAACTAGCTGGGTGGTTATTTAACATGTATATTTTATTTATTTGGGGTTTTAAAAATGTTTCTTTTCCAGGCCTCTGTCTCGCAACGAGATGACATTTACATATTTGCTCTTCAGACCACTGCGATTGCTCCTTTTGTTTCTCTGGACGTGGGGAGTATAAAAGGCAGATTTAGTGACAATGGTTTCCTCATGACCGAAAAGAAGAAAGTGGTTGTGTTTTATCCTTGGGAACCTACCAGTGCTGAAGAACTAGAGAAGTCACTGACCTTGACCTCTCTGCTGGATGTTGCCTGAGGATACTTTGTCTCCTTTTAGATAAGGAGTGGAAAAGGAAGAGGAAAAAATCAGAATTTAGCTAAAGTTGAAGCGATGTACAGTTTGAGCTGACTGGAGAACATACTGTCTGTTCCTGTCATGTTAATTTTAATTGCTGGCTCAGTGTAAAGATATCAACGGCAAAACTTGCATCTAATATATGTGGAGTATTGAAAGTAAGGCTTTCTCAGGTAACGGGGAAAAATATATCCCGTGTATAAAATGGGACGGGTGAGTTAGTGCGAGTGAGCTGGCCCGACTTCTCCGGTTCACAAAAGATGAATTACTGAGTTGTGAGTTCATCCTAAGAGGCAACACAAATATGCATCTCCACGCTATGGTTGTAAAAGTCTATTTTTTTCCCAGTTTCACTATGCCATAAGTGGAAATTCATCTTAGGATAACAGCAAGAGAGTGGAGCTGCCACCACCTCCATGGCTGTGCCCCCACCTGGAGTGGCTTTATCTATCTACACCCAGATTGGGAGAGCACTAGTCCTACCCTGCAGGCTGTTGCTCTGTCAGGTGGGCAGATCTGCTTCCCTTCCGAAAGGGGAATTGAGTACAAGACTTTCTTCTCTCTTCTCATGCAACATTGAGCCAATAACCTTGAGAGCTCCACATCTAGCTTTGTCTCTTCCCAGGGTGCTGTGGGTGCAGTCACAAGCCCTTTGCTGCCGCATGGGATCCTGCGTAACGTGGCACCATACGAGATATACGTGGCTGTGGGAAAAGGAGCAGGGAGAGGAGTTGACCGTGGGTGCAAAGAGAGAGAGGGCGGTACAGAAGATAAATGGTGGTTTGCGAAGACCAAAGAGTTACAAATGACTGGTTTTTATCTAGTGGCTGCAGAGTGCAGGGGCTGCTGTTGTCACTCAGACATTGCTGCACAGCTGCTGCGTTACCTCCTGGCATTCCTCATGAGAGACCCTGTGCTCCATACTGATCCTCCTCTCCTTCCAACAAAGGAAAACCTCAGCTGCATTTCACATCTTTGTGCAGGGGTTCCCCATGCTTAGATTGATGGCACACTGAACTCCTTAGTCCATACAAAGTAATGGTGCTTCACTGTTCTGTTTTTCCGTAAGTTGTTTTTAAAATGTCTGGGTTTCCTATGGAAATGTCGTCTCGCTTTGGCATTTGATACAAAGAAAGAAGGCTTGCTGCAGCTTAGGGGCTGCTGGAGCCTGTGGAGCTGAAAGCCTGAGGGTTTGGCAGTCAGGAACTCCAGGTCACCCAGCCGTGCTGTGGGCAGGTTGCTGGACATTGCTCTCATCTGTCAGATGTGGTTTGAAATGCAGCCGTGATCTTGCTGGGGTTCCCCGAGGATTCTCTCTCTCACTGTCCAAGAAAGTATTAGTTTCCTTGCAGAGCACTTTGTGGTGCTTGGACAAGCTCTACTGGTGATGTCCTTCTTGGTGGCAAAAGCACCAGGTGGGTGTTGTTTGCTGTGTGGAGAGAGCGGCTGCAGGTTCCTTTGGTCACTTAGAGAACTTGGAGCTGGGGGTGGTTTTCTTGCAGCGATCACAGTTTTAATGGGCAAACAGATGAGCGGAGTGACTGATGCTCAGCGTCTCTGGTGCCTTTTGAATTGGGTCTTAACCAAAACTGATGTTCTCCTGAGCAAGATGGAAAACTTCAAGATAAAAGGGAAATGATAAATAGAAGTTGCTTGCAAATGTTTTATTAGGTCAGCAAAACAACTGACTGTAGCTGCACAGGAGGGGTTTTCTGATTCAAAACTTGTCCTAGTTGAAAGAAAACATGAAAGTACTCAAAATATGTATTTTCCAATGTTTAGAGGTTATATAAAATAAATAGGAAAAATTATAGTCGCAAATAAATCTTAAGAGAAAATGCAGACAGTGATAAAGGGATTTAATAGTAATCTGAGAGGCATCCTGGGCCAACAATACAGGAAAAATCCTTCAGTTTTTTCAGTGTTCCGGAGTCAAAGTGGAATCAAAGCAGCAACAGCATCAATATAAGGTAAGGATGGGAAAATGTGGAATAAATAAGATTAATAAATATTACTGCAGTGTATTAGGAAAAGGGTGTTTTGGTTGATGTCTTTTACAGTGATGTAGAAGTGTCTCTTCCAGCAACATCTAGATAGAATTGCAAATTGGCAGTTAATGGTGTTAAATAAATAAAAACTTGGACAGAATTACTTGTTTCAAAGGGGATCAAGAGGATTATCTGAAGGCAAATGATATTTGTTCTTAGTGATCTCAGAATATGAGTAAAGTTTGAGAGATTCTGGATGGTGAGAAAGCATAAACTTTGAGTTGGATAACTGTGCCCTTGGTTAGCCTGTCATGAATTTTAGTCAAAATCATGAAAGAAATAGCGTGGTACATGATCAATAATTGATGAAGTGGTGATGCAACTAATGCCTATCAGCACTGTTATGCACAACAGCATTCTTTTATAATACCTTTTTTGCTGTTGCTTTCTGCTGTTACCAGATTGGCATAAAAAGGCTCAGACAATTTAAAAATTGTTGTGATTTTTGAAGGTCAGAATCTCCCTAAAGGGTGGGTCCGTTCTTTGCCACTGCAGAGCTTTAGTTCAGCACTAGGTGCTGTTATGAAAGATTAGCAATAGCTTAAGCCAACTGCTTGAGCTCAAACCAGAATTGAAGGGGGGAGGTTCACTTCCATTATTGTCTTAATATCTTTAAGATGTTCTTTTGGTTTCCTGGTGTTGTAGTAGGTATGGATTTATAGCTGCTATTTTCTCCTCTCCCCCACACAGCTGTAACATGTACCTTGGTTAACCATTTCTCCATGGTATTTGGCCGTTACATACTGTGCTTGGTGACATTGTTGTGCCTTTGTCTCAACTCAGGGTGAAGACAGGAACGCACCAGTGAAGAGATCTTGAGAGCAGCCGTCACTTGAATCTACACATTGCCTCTCTAAGTGCGTGCTTATAGCTCTTTGTCAGTCTTTGTTGTTACCTGCTGTCTGCATACCTTGGGTCCTGAATAATTTTTGTGTCTTAAATGCACATCTTCAGTCCTTTTACATTTCTTAGTCCCACTTCTGGTTTTGGAGCTGTGTAGCAGAGACCCCTTCAGTGACCTGTAGCATTGTCAGGTGCAGAGGAGCAGGCCAGTGAGTTTCTTGTTCTCTCTTGCGGCGCAGAAGCCTTTACGCTGTCAGAACTGCAGTTTTCTTTCTTACCCTCTGAGGGGTAAGTTGAGTTATCCAGAACTTGTGATTTGAATGTTTAGCGACATGTCCCAGGCAAGGAATCGGGTTTACATAACTCTCCATTACAGTCAGGTGTTACAAGACAGTGAAACAAAACCCTGATTTAGTTTAATTGGGGTGGGGAAAATCAAAACTTAAGTGAAAAACACAGAACCTTAAAATTACTTAGTTTTGTCCCTGCCAACACTGAGGAAAGGACATCTTACTCTGCAGGAGGTAGAGTCAGTTAGTAAAGACTTGGAAACATCAGTTTTGATTATTAATGTGCATTGTAGCCAAAACAGAGGTGTCTTTGGTCTGGGCAACTACAGCAAAGGACACACGGTGCAGTATGAAGGGAAACAACACCCTGAGGACTAGTCAGGAGGAAGGTGGTGAGTCTGGTTGCTTGCCAGGACCCCATCTTGGGGGGGGTCTTATTTGGAAGTTGATCTTGAGATTTCTTGATGGGCTCTGTGAGTGCACAGTGGATCAACATTGCTCTCTCTTTGCATAGTTTTATTAGTTTGTAGCTGGCTGGAGACCTGGTTGACTCTGTTGAGGGGATTGGCTGTGGTAGAAGGGACTTGACCCTTGCGTATTTGAACCACTGGCCTGTGGACTGAACCAGGCTCTATGGCCCAGGACGGTGTTGGATAATCCAGAACAGGTCTCAGTAAGAATGGGAGCTGTCTGTGCAGGCGGTGGTCTGGTGGGGAAGCATGCTGTTGTCAGATGCAAGAGC
Organism: Streptopelia decaocto; assembly: GCF_964273445.1. Lineage (NCBI taxonomy): Eukaryota > Metazoa > Chordata > Aves > Columbiformes > Columbidae > Streptopelia > Streptopelia decaocto. The sequence goes on along the minus strand of NC_138658.1, from coordinate 5,555,079 downwards.
TGAACTTTGGTCCTTTTTCGTGCTGTTGAAAAATTAAAACCTTAAACGCTGACTGAGTTACACCATTACTACCCTCTGCTCAGCAGTTACGTGAGAGAGGTTTCTCTCCTTAAGTCAGGTATAGACAGGAGCCCTCAGGCAGTGAATTCCTGAGCTCCTGCAGGACTCTTTAGTTTCTTCCATCACATTTGTGAAATAGGAGTAGCACTTCCTTTCTGGGCAAGGAGATGCAAGGATAAATCTGTATCTGAGGTAAGCAGGTATGATGAGGCACATAAGTACATCTTGATAGTTAGTTACCTGTTAGGAAGAACATATCCACTTTAAAAGGTCAAGACTTGCCTGCATTGCTTATGCTTTCTCTTGCTAAGCCTGGTTCCCCTGTACGCTGCCTTCATGCTCATCCCTGCACGGAGAGCGGCCTTTCCCCAGCTGCCACCAGTGCCAGCCAGTGGGCCCTGTATGGGATGGCCACCTGCTAGTATGAAAAAAGGTAAAGCAGAAAGAGTAAAGCTGTGAGGTTTGGCATTTTCTTTTAGTGGAGCTGCTTGAGGTACACATGAGGCTCTCCAGTAGGTTTGCCCTGCTGGATGAGAACTATGCAAGATGGCTCTTGGTAGATGTTGTGCCACTTTCTGTAGCGTGTTCTACACAAGCCAGTGTGTTCTGCCTCCTGTTGTTGCCTAGTCCTGGCAACGTGTGCCTGCGGCACATGCTTCAGATGTGAAGGGTTAATAGAGATGGGAAAGTTGTCCCATTATGTGACTCAACTGTAAAAACTTCAGTCTTCCTGTTTGAATTAATGAGAATATTTAATTTTTTTCTATTTCTAAACAAAGAGAGGGGAAAAAGAGAGGACCAAAGCCTCTTTTGTTAAATAGACTGAGATGCTGCAAGGAAAGAAGCCGCCAGACTGCCATTTAAACACTTGAATACACAGGGCCTAGGGCAGATGTCCCGCTGTTCTTTGCATGATCATGAACCTGATGAATAGCTATTATGGAGCATTTGGTCATGAAGTGCTTAAGGAAATACAGACCCAGGTTTCTTCTGGTGGTTTAAAAGCATAAGCTGGTCAGAAATAAGGCTGAAAGGTGTGAATCAACAGCCAGGGTGCCCTGGTGACCTGCAGGATTATGGAAGCCTCAATAACAGTCTGTGCCAGCCCCCGAGTTGTGCTGGAAATTCTGTGCCAGCAGACAGTTGGTTTGACTCAGAGCTCTGGAGGGCTCAGGAAACTCCCCACCCCCAGAACACGAGAAACTTGGCCTGGTTCTGTTAGAGCTGGAGTGCAGAGAGACCACTGGACAAGTACAGGAATTGAACAAATCCATATGCCTTTGACACTTCATATGCAGGTTATACCTACAATAACTGAAAGAATAGCATTTTTACTATTAGGCAACTTGCTTCTCTGGAAGTAATTAACATGCTCAGTAATTTAGCTGGATAGAAAATTATTTCATATGTTTGGGGTTTTTTTTTTTCCTTTACTCATGGTTTAATTCATTACAGCAACTACTGCTCTAAGAGTAACAATTCTTAAGGTTGATCTTGATTCATTTTCTCAGCAATGACACCATGTTACTGAAGGCTGAGCTGAGCCAAGACCGTTGCTGCCAATCTCCACCTTCGTGCCAAGAAAACCGGCTACGAGTAAGTGACAATAGTCCTCTTTGCTTTTTTTTTACCATTAAATCTAATACCTGTTATGTATTCTTAGTAGGGCTGACATCCATAACATTTACGCTCAAACAGGACAGAATACTGCTCAGGAACATGGTTATGAGAGGAGTTTATAGACAGCCCAGAGAACTGTCTTTTCAGAGTGTTGTTGAGATACTAAATAGTTGGGTTTAGAGTCAATAATTCTCTGCTGCCATAACTAAGAGAACTAAAAGAGACCATGAGTCAGAGGCTTCCGTTCCAAAGCACAGAGCATGGCTGCGCAGCTCTACCTGCTGCTCCTGCTCTCCCGTCATAAGAGATACTTAAACTTTAAAACCTTGCAACCCTTTTGTTTTTAAATTTTAGAAGCTGGAAATCAGCATAATCTTGGATCAATGCCTCAAACTGAAACAACAAATCTTCAATGACTCTACTTGAAAGATACATAAAAATTACAGCAAGTGTAAACGAGATATCATTTTGGGTTTTTATTATAAAAGTAAAATAAAAATAAGCATTTAAAAAGCACTTTTTTTTTAAAGGAACAGATATTAAAAAACTATTTACAAATAGAAAAATGCCAAACTTGAATTTTTTTTTATAAGAGGCACCAAAGTTAATTTTAAATACATTATTTGAAATATACAAGATATATTTTTTTTAGGATTCTCTTTTTTCTGAATTGTCATTGTTGTGATTGAAGTCATGGTTTTTCTTTGCCAGTTATTGTATAAGCCTTTTTCATTTAACTGTGCTGCAAAAATTATGAAGAAAGCAGCTAGAAACTGTACTCACTGATTGCTCTGTGTGCCTTACCTCTTTTTATTAAATGTGTTGGTATTATGCATTAGCAAGGAGTGACTTTCGGCTATAAAAGAAAATCCTCACAAACCAGGAAAGCTCAGGTCAATCACAGTCCAGTCCTGTGTATTAATGCAGCAGGAGAGCCCTGGTTATTGTACATGGCTTGTAAATGAATAAAATGAAACGTACTTGAGGAAGGAAGCAAGAGCTGGGAGCCACAGGCTGAAGTCACAATTGGTTCAGGTTCGTTTCTGGTTCCTCCAGCGCACTTTTGGTTCTGAATTCACTTCCTTTGGGCCAGGATTGACACTGGTGTAATTTTAAATGTCACATTTGTTCCTGGAACTGCATGTTGCTAATGGAATATTACTAGTTGGCTATGTAATTACTTTGCGCTGAACTTCCATGGCCGTAGTCCAGGGTCATTTTGCTCAGTGTTACTGATGATTTGCTGTTCAGAGAGTCTGAGTAAGTAAAGCTCAGTTTGCGGAAGGAGGTCTCCACGCCGCTGTCACACGTGCTTTCGGTGTCTTGAAATTTGCTATTGTAAAGCTCACCTGAGGGAGAGAGAAAAGGGAAATACATGATCGCTTGTGTTGCTTCAGTAATGCTACTTTCAGGAAAGCCTAAGGAATGCAAGCCAATAGTTAAAAGTTCTTCTCTAGGAAAATTACCCTAATTTTAGATATTAAAATAGGAAAAGATGTGCTGAATGCTTTCAGTTGACCAAAGCATGTGGTCTGCTGCACTGCTGAAGGTCTCATGGGGGCACAGTGTCACTACAACAGTGGTCAGCATGATTCAGTATTTTTCTAAACAACAAAACTGTTTTAGATAAAGCTCTTGATGTTCTGCTGTCAGTTTTACCTGTCTCTCTCTTTGCAGAGGTGGGTGGTGATGACAACGGAAGAGCTTTTGCTGTATTGTCCTGCTGCTGAGATGGGCTGTGGGAGATGGACAGTGCTTTTCGAATTACTTCGATGGCTTCTGTGTGATCCATTTGTTTCAAAGCAGCAATCAACTCTTGAACTGTACCACCAGAAACCTACAAGGGAAGACACCACATGCTCGCTGTCATCCAGAGCAGCTAAAACCAGAGGGCTGCCCTGTCTCACCAGGCAGGAGAACAACATTCTCTGCGTGTCTGTGTGTTCTTTAAAACTCATTACAGCCACATTACCTCGTAGTTATCTAGCAGAGTTTTTGATGGGGAAGGGCTCAACCTGAAGGCATTGTTAAGTATGCCAAGACCCAGTTTTTGTGCTAGAGTGGACCAGTTTTTCTCCGGATCAGGTGCTTCCAGTAGTTCGTAAAGCTGCATTCTGGAACTCTCATTCAGCTCTTTCAAATGCCCTGGGGAAGAGAGAAATATGTTAGTTTATTATTTATACAAATCACGCAACAGTTCATTTCTAAGCAGAAACAAAGCCAAATTAAAGAGTATTTTAGAGTCCATCCATCCCAGTGTTGACTGATATATTGCTGTAGCACTGAACATGTCCTCCTTTGTGTCCTTGTCACCTACATCTGAACAGGCTCACGCTCATTCTATGAAAGAGTGGATGGGAAGGAACCTCTTCTCCCTCCCCATCTCAGGTACCAGCTCTCGCAGGACAATGATTTCTGCAAGCGCATTTTCAGTACTCAGTTACTACAGGGATATTGTCTTTAGAGATGTTACCTTGTGGCAGTAAGTCCTCCGAAACCACTGCTGCCTCATAGGGTTTGCCATTTAATATATCATACACCTAAGAGAATACATTAAAGTCAATATTTAGCAGAAACCTGGTTAGCATCCATTATCTTGATAAGTCTCGGCAGTATTTTATAAAGTCCTAATCCCATCTGTAAATGGGCATTTTTTTCTGTCCCTGGAATCAGTGTGACTAAAGCTACTGTAGAAGACTTGTGCAAAGCTTGAGGTACAAATGTTGAGAAGTGAATCCCCTTGCCCTTTCACTATGTCACCTGGCAACTGTTCTCAAGATACAGAGGAAGTCTTTGCAGTAAGCAGCAGCGGCACCGAGGGAGGAGTCAGTGCCTGTCTGCAACCAGGAATTCAAAACAAAGCCTGGCTTAGATTTCCACCTAAAGCTGGTACCTCTCTGCAGCTCCTGTGCTCAGAGATGCTGACTGGTTGTACCTTACACCAAACCAAGTGCACACACTCAGCTGCCAAGGCACGGACCATGTGGCCTATTCACTGCCTGGGCAGGACACAAGAGTGTGTTTTTCCTGCACACAAAGTCTGCAATTCTGAAGAACATGCAGCAAAAAAACCCACTGGAGAGTGTCTCACTCTGAATGTGGGCTTTCAGACACCAGCTCCCCAACCAGCTAAATACTTTTCCCTATTGAAGTCTGTAATGCAACTATTTCAAGAAGAGCCTGATCATTGGGTTTTTTTTTTTGGTGGCTGAGCTAGTTTAATTTCTGATGACAAATTAGTAGCAGGAGTTGGCTGAGAGAGCTGAACTATCCCTTTATTATTAAAAAGCAAAAGGAAAAAGCCAGACCACGTACCTCACAGTTGGCCGCCATATCTAGCGGTGTTGTTCCAGGCACGATCCCTTCATCGTCATCTTCATCATCTTTCACATCCTCTAGATCAAACAATGGCTCAAAGTTCTCAATGTGAGGATCCGCACCTAGAAAACAAATGTGCAAAAAAATTCTTAAGAAAAGGCTTCAAGTTGGCTTTTCAACAATATCTGAAATATGCATTCTAAGTTCTGAATGGCAAATCTGCTAATTTAGCTACTCAAGCTAAATTACATTTTATATTAAGTCAGCAAATCAACTAAATTTAAATGCTGTCACGTCACTGTATAATGCAACGCTCTGTTATGAAGAGGGAAACAATGGCAAGCAGGTGTTAGGGCCCAAAGAAGGAGCCGTGATCATACAAACTGACTTTGAGTCTTGGCTCACACAGAGCGCAGCACAAATGGGATAAAGCGATGGTGCGCTGCTGCTTTTTGTAGTGTCACTGAAAGTGTGAGGATTAGTAAAGGACCAAGCACACAGAAATCCAAGCCTCCTCTTGCTCTGGCTGTTTTGAAGGAGAAAAATCAGGTCTAAATACAACTGAAAAAAAAAGTTCCAATAAATATTTAAAACTAACTCTTCCACAATGATATGAAATGGGAGACACCAGCAAGCTCATGTTTCAATGACCTATTTCTTCTTGTTTTTAAAGCAGCCCAACGCTTATCCCAACTGGTCTCCTCTGCTTTTTCAGCTACAAAAAAACCTACAAAATAAATAGTCAAAAGACATCCAAGAGTGCCAGAGATTTGTTACTAGCATGTTTTGGTTTTTAGCCATTAGATGGTGCTAAAGAGCAGCGCACCTGAAAGTAGATACTGATAAAAACCAAACCTCCATGTTTCTAACGTCTGATCTTCTGCTCATTAAGCAAGTTCACTAGCACATTCTTTTCTGCTTGCAGCCTTGTAACCTGAATTGTCACTGTGAAAGAAATATTTCCTTTCCTACCTGCTGCTTTGAGGACGGCTGCTAGTTTTGTAGAGCCCCTTCCAGCTGCTATGTGCAGAGGAGTTGTCCCATCGTACGTAGTGCTGTCCACATCCGCATCGCCCTAAGTTTGTATTTAACAACAAAAAGACAATACAGCTGCAGACTCACATTGCACCATTGTCTGTTTGCGTAAGTGCTGTCCAAAAAGAAGGAATGAGAAAGTAATGGCCCGCAGCGCCGCGTTCCTCCCCAGCTGCAGCTGCCGCGGGAGCTCTTAAGCACATGAGGATCAAGGTGTTAAGGAGATGAGACAAATATGCACAGATACACCAAGCTCTCCACGCACACCTGGATCCACATTCCACTTCACAAAGTGATTAACTTGTTCATGAGTAGTTTTAATGGCTGCTGGGATTACTCAGTGCAAATTAAACACAGCACAGAGGGTCACGTCAGGGTCACAAACTAAATTCCTCAACTTGGGCAAAAGTTTCACCAGTAGTGCTGAACAAGTAGTAACGAACAGCATTAGCGATAATTTTGCCATTATACCAATTTAAGTATTCAAGTCAATAAACAGGAAAAAACCCTTATACCTCCCTTCTAAGGCACTTGAGGATTTTTCAAGATTTTAAAATTACGTAAGTGAAAAGACCTGGAGAAAGAAATTCCACCCTTACCTCAAGCAAAAGGCAGCCTGCCAAAGGGATGTTCTCGTGTTCAACAGCTAAATGCAATGCAGTTCGGCCAGATTTTTGTTCCTGAGCATTGACGTTAACGCCAGCAGCAATCAGCTGTTTGAGGCAGGACATGCTGTTTGCCATCACCGCCATGTGAATTGCACTGAGACCTACACAACACAAAACCCATCCATCGTGTACATTAATATTTGAAATATATGGAAATGTCAGTAATGAATTCTGAAGTGGCCTCATCTATGAGAATTATAAAATGACAGAGTCACTGTAATTACCTGAGCAGACAGGACTTACTTTGCCTGCTTGTACACTGAAAGTTGGTGTTAATAAAAATGTTCTTCATGTATAAATTGGAAGCAGTTGTGTTATTCATGGCGAGTCAAAGCCATGCGTGGGGAAAAAAAAAAATTCAAATTACAAGGTAGAAAAGAAGGCAGGAACTAAAGAGCTCACCTAGATAATCTTTTGCCCTCAAAGGAGAGTAGCCTTAAAAAGAGAATCTGCACCTTGGTAGTAAACAGAGGCAGCCTGCACTGGCCCCATCTGCTAGTGAACATTGCTTTTAGAAACCGTCTGGCCAATAACGGGTGTATTTTAGTAAGCATCCTCCTGTAAGGTCACACTGCCGCACCACCTCAAGATTACCCGCACCAGCTCAAAGAATAATAAAGCCTCGTATCTAAAATCAACCAAACATCAGCCCCAAACCAACCACACCAAAAATCTCTCTCTCTGAGAAACTTAACACAGTTTTTTGATTCCCATAATGACATTTTTAGGTCAGACATTTTATAATCACTAGAGCAGGAGTACTAAATTCAAGTGACCTGCGCCACCGGTCATGGTCCTTGTGGTTATTTTATAGGCTCTAATTCTGTATGGTCACAAAGTACCAGACATGAAACTTGACACTGGTCCAGAAATTATTTTTGAGGGGATTTCATTCACAAGAGAGGAGGAAACATTTTCTTCTGAGGCAAAAATTCAAATCCATACTGTGTCACATGGCCATTACAAATCTTTATGTTCTGTATAACCACAAAACCTACATGTCTGTGTTCTTGGCATATAAAAGCCAAGGACGGCGTGTGCAAAATGAGGAAAGATGCTATTTCCACGGTCTGTATCTATTGTAAAAACACTATGTTGGCAGGAACTGAGGTGTGCTTGTCCTGGAGGTGTGTAAAATACAGCCATTATCTTTCCATACCTTCACCGTTGGAAAGGTCAACCATCGATAACATCTTCTTGTGCTTGAGGAGTACACTCAAAATCTTGTCGTCTCCTTCAGCAGCAGCTAAATGTAAGACGGAATTGCCATGGCGATCCAGAAGGCTGACATCTGCTCCGGCCCTCAGCAAGTCTTCTACCACCTCTGCCTGCTTGGTGATCACTGCCAGGTGCAAGGGGGTCTACAAGGGACAAAGCCAGGAGAAAATAAGCAGCAGCAATCTTTTAAACCCACAAAAGCTCCTAGTGTGAGAAGACGTTCCTCCAGCTCAAAGCTAACGGGAATGAAAAGCTCGCACATGCGTGCATTTTTTTCTACTGCTAACAGGGTTTCTCCTTACTGGAAATAAAAGCTGCCTTGCCAGTGTCAGCAGTCAGACTTTGGGAGGAACGAAGCTGCTGCCTGCTCTACAGAGCCAGGGACTGACCTGCCTATTTGAGCACTGTGGGGCTAGGGACTTGGGAAATGAGATGATCCCTGTGCCCCACAGACACTGTAACCCCGCTACCAGCTGCCCCATGGCCGAGTTCATGCCAGAGGGAGCACCTGTGCTTTCCAGAGCCTGCTCAAATTGGCCTTGGGCACTCGGCTATGTCCTGATTTTGCTCCTGCATGGGGCACTCGCAGCCATGGGCTTGGGATTTCCTTGTCCCCCAGAACGACTCAGCACAGAAAAGAAGAATATCTTGTTGTTCTGTGCATTTGGCAAAGTGCAGAACAACTGTGCATTTACACAGTGTGTCCAGCTGATTGTATTTGCACATTCTCCATTTTTGTGCAAAGACACCTGAGCACCGAGAGGCTCTCTGACCAAGAGGCTTCCAGTATTTCTAATTGTATATGGCTTTCTCGACAGTCTTTCCAGTGAACAGAATCATGTACAACTCCTCAAACTCAGAAATGTATGTATTTAAACAGTAAGGCATTCCAGTAAGGTTTGGGAAATCAGATTTCCAACACTAAAATAATCTAAAAATTGCACATGATTCTGTATTATTATCCTTATATTAACAGAGGACTATATGAAAAGACTAAATCCAGCTCTGTGCAATAAATTTGTGTTTGTCAATACATCTGTCAACATATTTGCAATTAATTACTGAACCTATAGGGTACATGTACGATTCAGCTTTCAGAACACCTGCACAGAAGGAAAATTCTAGCCCAAGCTTACATTCCTTCCCACCATTGGTTTACGGATTAAGTAGAAGGTAGAGGTCCTGGTAGTTAGAGATTTAGTCCTTGTCTGGAGCACAGCTTTGCTTCCTGTGTCTGTTAAACAGAGGCTACAGAATTCAATTCAGAATCTTCCGCTTGCTTTCAACAGCTTCCATATTGCAAACTTGCTTTATATGAGCATAAAATGATATGCAAAAGAGTACAAAAAAAGTCAAAATAAACGCTCTGGGACAATCTGTGTAGGATAAAATGCTGCCTTTAGCGTTCCCAGCCAAAGAAACAACACAAGTGTCGGAATGCTGCCGTGTAACGTCCAGCTGGTCACCTTTGGGCCAACTGAATGGCACACACAGTTGACAAGAGATTCTTTTCCAGGCAGGTTTCCACAGCTCTTTTTAAAGCCTGAGTTATGATACAAGAACCTCAGACTAAATCACAGCTGAAGCTGAGGAGACAGAATTGTGCCTGGCAATTAAAAGCGGGATGTTGTTTTGATTGTTTGTTTTGCTATGATGTGAATCTAGAAATGAAAGGGAAATTGTGGTGCTCATGTGATGGGCATGAATACCAGAGGAAAGGCATCGTTTGTTACAGCTTCCACGTGCCTACAGATAACTGATGACACAGCAACTGCCACATGATCCCAAGTTAGCCTATGTTAGAAAGGTCACAAGACCCCAAAGTTGGCACATGATAATCCACACCACTGGTTTAACAACAGACGAGCCAAATAACAACGACATGAACAGAAGGATTTTGTATTTTTGGCCTGTTCTGCGATTAACCCATGGAGACGTTTCTGTTAATGTCAAGGGAAGTTACAAACTAAACCAGTGAAAACATGCTCTTGCTCCTCCACCACCTTAGAATATGTCATTATGTGTCTAAACTTGTCTGCCTTACAGTCTGACCTGGGCTCATTCCAATGGATTGACGATAAATAAGACAGACAATAAGTTCTGCAATTTCTTTTCTGTTGGCTGAACAACCAACAACAGTTAATCACACCAGCATACCTGATAAAGGTCGTTTCTCATGTTAATGATGTCATTAGAATTCAGATCACGAATCACTTCCAAGAGGTTTTTCACCAGCTCAGTATGAAGGTGGATAATTGCTAAATGAAGGACACTGAAACAAACAAGAACAGATTAACAACTTCATGCTATTTTCAAATTTATTAAAAAAATAAAGTTTTACTATAGATCTGACTGAATTCTAACCGGTATAAACACTTGACTATTAGTAAATATCAGCACCTAAAATGAACCCCAACATTAAAAAAAGCCAGTCAGAAGAGAACTGTGTTTAACTTGGAATGGCTTTTGCTGGTACTGAGCACAACTTAACTACTAGTCTAATAAATACAAACTTTGTAGCACGAAATAATTGTTTCAGAAGTTCTTTGAAATCCCCAGATTCTTTGCCGTTTTGGTTTTTTTTCATGTGTTCAATTCTGCAGCACACAAACAGCTCTTACTGTCAAAACCTTCCTTCAGAATTTCCACAGGCCTCTCTGCCACCAAAGCAAATTTTCCCTTGGGGGTTTCCCCAGATCTGTGGGTTTTTCTTTTCTTCGTTTTCAAACAGAAGAATGAGTAAGGACTCGGGCCCGGTGACTAACTGCCACAGGATTTGCAGCAGTGGCCAGAGATGTCAATGCAAAGGAAAAACCTGCTTTGGGACACGAATGACCCTGCACAGCAAGACATTTCACCACTTGTACCAGGTTAATGCAGCGGCCTTTCCCGTGCTCTTCTCCAGAACCAGGAGCGGCTGGACTTGTAAAAGCCGAAAAAAAGCAGGTTGTAAATCCCATCACCCGTCTCCAACAGAGCTGGAGTTGGTTTGTTCCATTGAGACTTCATTTCAAAGTTCTTAAAACATCTTGCCAAGCTCTCCCGTGGCAACTTCTAGACTCGTCTCTTGAGCATATTGCTGCTGACACTCCGTATTGACAGGGCACACGTGGGGTGTTTGTTGTGCTGCTCCAGGAATACCTGGGTATACTCAGACCTACACTTTCATCAGAAAATAAAAAGCAGTTCCTTGCCATTAGGGGCACAGAGTCATCTTGAAATTGAGACTGAGAGCGCTCAAAACCAGAAGATACTTGAAAAAGAGAAAAAACACAATTTCTAAACCGAACTCACCTTCCAAAGGTGTGTTTTATTGGTTCTGGATGCTTCCACAGGCAGTACCATGGCACTTTCCCTCCTGGAGTCTCCTGTGCTGTTCAAACAGTCCCACCACTACCATAAAATACCTGCTCCTTTGCTCTCTGGTAGATGGTTCTTATTATACTCTATCATGCTGACATTTTAATTCCAAATCTCGCTACAGAAAGAAATTTGCTCTTCTCCGGCCTTTAAATCTCTTTCCTGTAGCAAGTATCTTGATTTTACCCTGCCACTACATGTGATGCTGTAAAGACATGCTGACTAGACCATGAAAGTGAAGCCAATTCCATTTCTTGAACAGTTCTATGTCCAAAAAATGCATTTCAGCACCGCTGTGGAAGCAGAGTGTCGGAACAACATCAGGCTTCTGGTATTGATATGAATGGAGTAACAGCTGGTGTTACTGAGTGCCTGCTGTAAATATACACTAATCACAGATTCTACAGTTTTTGCCATATCATTTTAATGATGAAAGTGAAAATTAGGGAAATTGGTTTATGAATTCTGACTTTTTAAAAAGAAAAAAAAGCAACAGCTCCTGCGAGAGAGCTGGAAGACAGTCAACAAAACTTCGTTAAAAAGCTGCAGAGTAATTTAGATGCATTACATGCTCACAAACTAAAATCCATCCCAGGGGAAAGGAAACGTGAGCTTGAGCTTCACATACTTGCAGGTACTTCTTGATTCAGGATGAAAACAACTATCTATCATCATTCTGAAAAGTATTTTGACTTTGTTGAAATGCCCTGGCAAGTCCAGATCTGTGGGGCACCTTACTGATATTTAAATGCAGGTCCTACTTGCTCAATACTCCTTTATCCTCCGCTTTTTTTGTTCGTTTTCAAAACACAGGAGCTGCATTGTCCAAAGCACTAGCAGGTTTTGTTGCTCGCCCCTGCCGTGTTCATGTCCCTGCTTTCCTCGCAGCAGACATTAGGTTGCCAACTGGAAAGCAAAGCGAGTGTCTCTGATTTTGCACTCCTCTATCGGTGATCTGAGACTTGTTTTCACTGGAAGTGAAGTGAACGTAGTAGTGTCTCACAGGGTTAAGTGAACAGTAGGACAGCAGGTCTCAGTCACGGGAAATTTTCCATCTAGATGGAAGCCTTAAGGTTTATGTGGCTTCTGCTGTACAAAATACTGCCATTTAAGGAAACATAAGTGATTGCACAGGGCCTGCCCAAAGCCTGCCAGCTAAAAGGTGAGGATATGATAATGTCACTGGCTTACTCAAGAGATTATCTTTGCACGTGTTCACAGCCACTTCCACTGAATTTGCTTTTAAATAACTACTAATCATTAGTTCCCCACTGTATTTCACTCTCTGAATACCACAGAATCTCCAGAGCTGTAGAGGAACAAGATGGATTTCTACTCCAGCTCACATTATTGAAGAACCGATGAGTAAATATTAGCACTCAGGTCTGCCACAAACATCCAAGCAATAACTTGGAAAACAACAGCATAGGACAGATGTAAGAGCAAAATACCACCCTCTGGGAAGAACTTGGTGTCAGTGGGAGAAAAGCAGCATGGACCCTCCAGCCTTTGCTTCCACGTCTCCCTATGCATCTGTAACTTAAAGCTTCCTATGAAGACTTAAGGACTTGCATGGAACAAAAAGCAGGACACGCTCCTTCAGCACAAAGCTGAGGATGCCCATCAACTGTGTGTCACCGTGCAAGCATAGCGATTCATGCTCAGGCAAGATTTTAAGTGAAAAAAGCAAACAAACTCACAACTTGCTTAACACACCCTCAATGATCAGATTACTTTCTGACAGTTACTGGATCAATGAACATTGTGGTGTGAGTTTCCAGCAAATGCAACAAAAATCTCTCAGTTGCAGTTGTACTTCTACCAAATAGCACAACAGAGAACGATATTTACTTGATTAGAGCAGTGCTGCAATTCATGATCATCACCCACAGGGGACAGAACAAATTGACTACACCATTCTGCCACCAAAAACATGACTTTCAGCCCAGTAAGTATAGGCCAACTTACTTGTCTCCATTATCGTCCTGGACAACAGTGAGATGGCGCTGAACAGCCAACAGCATCTTCACATCTCCAGTTACAGCATAATCAAAGAGAGCATTGCAGTGGCGCTTGGCAAGCTGCATGGCCTTCTCCAGGAACAGACCATCTGCAACACAAAATTTTGTCTTCATTCGGTTGTTTTCCTCGCAACATCACTTTCTTTTGACAGGCATTTGTGCTGCCAAAGAAATCCAAAGTGCAGACCACCAAGCATTATTCACTGATTCACTGAGACAGGTTGCTAATTACTCCTGAGAGGTAAGGATAGAGGGAATGAGTCCTTTGGAAGAAAAACTAGGTGCATGATGAGCACTTAGGCAGCAGGAATGCTGAGAACAGTCAAACCCTGGAAGCTACCTTTAGTTGGAATGGCACCGAATTAATTGCATTGACAAAAGGAGCAGGGACTTGGACCTGCTTGGTGCAAGTGACATTTAAGGACTCTTGTCCATAAAGCACTTAAAAAAACCTCCCATGCAGTGCTGAGTAGTTTAGACTTGAGGAAACTGAGGCACAAGAAACCTAAGTGACCCGTCTAATATTGCACAGAAACTCAAACAAAAGCTGTGGAATAAATACAAGGCTTTGTGCCCTCTTTCCGACTCAAATCACCTGGTTAAAACATTCCAGTGTTTACCATGCTTAGTATTTGTAGCATCCTAATTTTAGATTTATAAAATGTACAACCACTGAGATTTCAAAAATCAGAATTTGGCATGGTGGGGAGGCCAAAGGGAGAAAGAGAAGGAAAGAAACTCATTTGTAGAAAAAAGTCACTCAAGCTGCTCTGTCAATACCTTTGTGGTTCCCTATCAGCAAGAAACTAGTGAAAATGAAACAGATGAACTTTCAAACCACAGATGTAATTCTGGGAAGCAGTATCATCTGAAACCAGCCTGTATTTTGAACAGTTTCAAGTTTCTATAAAACCTTGTAAGGTTAGAAATTACTAAGAGCAAACAAGTAAAATAGACTTTGCCATTTAAAACACACAAAGGGAGAGAATGCCCAGGATTTCCAGCTACACAAACCAGGCACTTACACTGGCTCAGAAGCGTGTCCCTGATAAACATATCATTTCTGTAAGCCAGAGACTTGCTCAGCTATCCATGAATCTTATTGTTCCAGCCAATATATCACTGTGGTTCCAATGCTATATGCCGATACATTCATATTTGCTATTTACCTCTTCACACTAAGTAATAGCATTAAATAGATGCTATGTTCAGGATATTCAGGGAAAGAGTGTTAAGAAATTTAGTCTTTTCTCATTATAGACATTTCCAAAGATAAAAAACTTGATGCTCAACCTCCCTGGTTTCCCATATCAAGCAGACAGAAAATATATCCTTCAAAATACTAAGAGATAGCATCTTTTAGTCTAATATCCTAATGTCCTAGCCTGCAGTAGCTATTTCATAGCACCTGTTCTTCATATAATGCAGAGCTTCAAATCGCTTCTTTTCCTGTCATTATAATAGATAAAGAAACAGTCAACTTCTTGCCTACAACGTTCATTACTCAGAAACCGGGTCAACAACCCAGGCTCCTCCTTGGCGACTGCTAGAGTGGACATTGTTATTTCTTCACATAACAGCAAGAGATTCTGCTCTCTGAATCACAACCAGAACTGCAAAAAGCAAGTTCTTCAGCTTTTCTTAGGAGCAGCATCTGTTTCTCAGATCACAAGAAGCTACACCTTGGAGGTTTTCACAACTACTATGCAACTTTGATTTCCCAGGTCACAGTTTCTGTTATTAACACAGTGCTGTTAATAGCAAGTGTCACACCAGGCTGATACACACAAGATAACGCGCCCTTTCCCTGACCAAGGAGGGAATTAAAGTGGTCTAGATCATATAGCACTTGGTAAAAGAACTAAAAATTCTTTCCTGCTCAGTTCCTACCACTACCATGTCTCTCTAGTCCAACTGCTGTTTTTTTAATACTATGAGAAGTATGATTACTCAAATCCTTTTTAAAAAGGGACCATTAACTATTTTTAAAAATAATTAATGAAAAGGAAATCTTACTGTCTGGGAAAGGGTGATTTGTAGTCTTCATATATTTCACAACTCTGCTGCTAAACCATTTCTGCTTGCTACTCTTGCCTTCCTCCCCTTCTGTTCACCAGTTTAATGTATAAGACTTTGCTACCCAACAGTGTTATTTTGCTGCACGTCTCACATGGGAACAGATAAACTTAAATTGTGGCAGTACAAAGGTAGAAGATTATTTACAGAACTATGTACAGGGAATGGAATCCCTCCCATTTCCTCCAGGAGGCATTATCATGTTTTGAAAACAGCAAGCAGACGGTTATGGAGTTTACAGGCCTTTAACACCAGCTTTGCCCACACTGCAGTCTGATCTACCCTAAATACATGTACTTGTTCACTTACCCTGCCACCTGCAACCTGCTTCATTTACTTCAGTTTTACAGGAAGCAGCAGCATCCTCCTCATTTTCACCAGAGGTTCTGCACTCTTTCTTCTGCAGAGTTTCCATTTTCATTTCATGTTTGGTGTCCCATTTGTCACTTTGCTTATCAGAACTCTTCCCATCTTGATCAGCTGTGCTATTTGATAGTTCTTCAAACAAAAATCAGTATCATTAGTGTCCAACACCGTGGGGTTTTTATGCACATGATAAAAGCAACTGGTGAAAAACAAATCCTGAAGAACTCAATACAAATATTTACTTTGACATAGGTGTTATCATTAAACACTCACAGTACTCCAGATGGCAACACACATGGACAGACAATAGCAATGTAACTCGCTCTAAAGTGATGTTTTGACAGTCTCTGCTTTAAAGATAAACTTTTACATATAACACATACACCTTACATTCTGTGGTACAAGAATGCAAATCTGCAGTATTCTCAGGAAATGTAGCAAACTTATTCAGACAACAAATTCATCCCTGAGACTTTGGAAATAACTACAGAGCATGCAACATCCAGATCTGAAATGACTTCTCTGTTTTATGTAGCCAAGAACGCCCTTATTATTAACCCAATATTTTCCATTGACTTTAATGCTACTTCTCTGGGCTACTGTGTAGTATCAGACTTCAGCTCATACTGTAGAAGAATATAAAGATGGTGCAACTGTTACAAGAACAACATTTTTACCCTTACCATGTTTCATTCCAGCATTAGACTTTGTTGTGCCAGGGTGGAAATGCATCCCTCCAAAGGCAGAGTATCCATATGAAGGATAACTGAACCCTAAAGAAAGCAAAAGGATTAAGAATTAATACAATTACACCTGAAAGGAATGAAAACACCATCTGGAAGAACACTGAACCTGAAGAACTGAAACTCTGTTTTCTACATACCTTCTGTTTTATTCCATCTGATTAAAATAAATTTGTCAGGCTGAAGGTGAACTCTACCCCACTGCTTCAAAAATCCAAAGAAATTCTAGATAGTTGGCTAGTGACACTATCCCAACATCAGTAAGACCACACAAATGTAATAGGGTCACAAAGGTACTGTGGTTCAGATGACATTTGCTGATCTACAGGTTTTTAATGCTCTGCTGCAAGAATCAAAGCAATTCTCTTATGATCCTGCCATCTCACATATGCTCTGGCTTCAACAGAGCACAGGAGAAAATTTAGTAAATAGTATCTCAAATTTTTTAATAGTTCTTTGCACTAACAGGGTAAGTTTGCCAAATTCCACTCCTTGTCCCAGAAATAATTAAGAACCTGTTTAAACACCCAAGATGGTACTTAGCTGAGCTGTCTCTTGAATTTCAGTGCCCTCGAGGCCCTAGGAACCAAGAAAGCTGAGGTATGACGTATTCCTGACTCAGACTCCCTTGACTAGAAAGGTGTTATCTGTGACTAAAAGCTTCAAGGAAGAGAAATAAAAGTCACCAAGAGCCTTATATCCAAGCAGAAATGCAAAGGAGCTGATGAAATATTTAGAAAACAAGGATACGCTTGACTTGAAATGAGTAACACTGGTATTAAGACAGAGAGTCAGGTCTGATCTACCTAGGAGGAGATTAAATCCTCCTCACATATTAAAAATCTGAATAAACACCTGTCCTGCTCTCAAAGGAGAGCCCCTTCCCCTCCCTGCCCAAAACTGCTGTCTTACCAGAGCCAGCACCGCCAGCGCCCCCTCCATACATGCCACCACCTCCTGCGCCACTGCCACCACCATAGCCATCGGAGAAGTTCGGCATGAGCTTCTGTCGTTTCCTTTGCACTTCTTCTTTATCTGGGTTAGAAGGAATAGATGGGATAAGGAGTCACTCTTACTGGTGACACACTGAACAGGATGTGCATACAGAAACCATTACTAAAGTTTACTGGTTTATAAAGGAAAACGCAGAGTGCTGTGGAAGAGTTAACACTCTTCGGGCTCCAAATAACACAACAACTTTTTATATAAGGGGGCAGTGAGAATTCCTGTAAGAAACAAACTAGTGCGATCTCTTCGGTTATGTGAGGTGCCTTGTGCTCGGACTGGGAGGGAAATGTGCAGACACGTCTTAGGAGGCTCAGAGTTTCCTTCAAAAGTGTCTCACGCACTTAGTGCCCTGGAAATCAGTGGTCCCCAATTCTTCTACGTCTAAACCAAGTCATAAACTAGCACAAATGCCCCGAACCACAAACTTGTTCAAGAAAATTTGCCTTTGGGGAATATAAGCACAAGATCTTCTACTAAGAAAACTTAATTTCAGCAATGGGCCCTTATCAAAGGGTCAGCAAATCACAAGGCACTTTGCTTTCCAACAGAGCAGAGCACCTGCAGCGCCCTTTGAGCTTTTGTGTAAGTGCAAGGATGACAAGAAGTGGTGACAATGACGTTTGCTTGAAATTATTTACTTAAATTATCAGAAAAGCTATCAGAATAAAGATAGCTTATTTTCAGGCAGGACATAATACTTTCAAACCATGCTGAGCAAAAGTAGAAAAAAAAGTCTAAATATTTTATAGTGTAAGTACAAAATAACACTTAGCCCCCTTGGAAAGCAAAACACAAGAGATTTAAAAGAATTATCCCAGTGACTGGAGAAAATGGAAGTGTCATGACAAGAGCTAAAAGGTAGAGATACAAACATCATAGGGTTAAAATCCAGAAGAACTGTCGAGGAAAGAACAAAATATCCTTCTTTCATTAAACTAGTAGCTTTCAACAGCCGTATTATAAAAAGAAATTTCATGCACAGGCACATTGGTCAGTGCATCATATGAGATAGTTGAATACATGAAAGAGGATACTGGAAAGTACAAGTGCATTACTTGCAGGCATATATGATCTGTAAGTATGTGTGCATGCGTGCACCAGGCATACTCACACTGCCCAGGAGACAAAACTCTAGAGAGCAATCTAGTCAGAGAAACAAACAGAAAAAATCCACATACACGTCTGTTTGTGTGAACACTTGCAACAAGGGGAAAAAATGGCCCTAAATGGTGATTTCATGATTAGGTTGTGTAGGGGATCCGAAAATGCACATAATTATATTGAATTAGTTTTATTCCATTAAGAAGCACACAAAAGAGGTTTGCTTCAAATCTGGCAACTTTGCTCTGCAGTTTTATGCTCCACTTTCCATAAAATTGGGGCAAGAGGTTTCTGAAATTATTACAGATACAAAATCCTCTAGCAACTCCAAGTTTTTGTGAATGCACGCTTTCTGCTATTTATCATAATAGGGGTAAAGTAGATTCACTTGGACACCAACCACCACCCCTCTCTCCTCAGCTGTCCTTAGTCCATGACCACTGATGCACACATATTTCCCAGAGTTTGACAGGGTATTTATTTCAACATGGCTCTAAATTAGGCCCTGAAAATGTGCAAGATTAGGACTTAATAGTGTAACTTGCAGGCAGTTAAACTGTTAGGCAGAAAGACTATTGCCTTAGTACAATGACACAGCAATTCTGTCTTGGGCCTCAAGGCATTTCCATTTCATTAACATCATTGATATTTAAAACCATGATTGCTGCTGCCATTCACATCAATAATTTCAAATGCAGACTTTAAAGGGGACAGATCTACTACTAGTTAAGCTTCTTTAATGCCAACTATTAATTAAATTATTAACTTAATAATTTAACGTAATTAAACTTCCTTAATGCCATCTAAACTTCTAGATGCCAACTAATCTACTTCTGCTAAGTGACTAACATTTTGACACAAGAGACTGAAACAGCACTTTCCCTGCTCTCACAAGAAGTGGTTTTGGCTTACTTAACTAGTACAGGCAACTGGAAAATTCAAAATCATCAGTGAAATTGTGAGGCATGATGGTAACAGAAGAGAACTGCAAAATATCTCCTTTTTCCACCAGATACCAACCAGTCTTTGGTTTAAGGTTTCACCTGAAAGTACTGACAGTAAAACGTCCTCAGATATTGTTTTGCAGAAACTCAGAGGAAGGGAGTGCCACCCTCTGTAAGGACAGGCACGCACAAATATAGGAAACTTGCAGGGAGTAAACCTCACCAAGAAAATACTCACAGATTTACCGCCTGCCAGTCCAACAACGAACCTACAAACCCATTACAGAGCCACCACTATTCATATTAGCTCTGCTCAAAACAAGGAGGCAAATACACTGTTTTCTAAAAATAACAACTACAAAAATAATCCCTCATCCAACAAGTCCTGTCTTGTTAAAATCATTCCTAGAGACCCTGCAGTTTCTGTTTCCAACATATAAAACAGGTTTAATGAATTACCTTTGATTTCTGGATAGTAGAGAAAAGGCTTTGGTTCGCTTGTTTCTAGATCAGATTTCCTCCGCAGTTGTACAAATACAGAGGCTGGCTTTGTGATATTGACATCTCGGTACTTGGGTGTTTTGAACACAATAGCAAACTGTGAAGGAAACAATGATAAGCACATCTGTCATGGAGCATGGGTTTTGACAACTCTGCTTTTACATCTGTAGGAGCTGGTTCACAGCCTTGGAGGCAAAAATTCTTAGCAAAAGGCTGCTACAATAAAAAACTTCAAGTTTAATTTCAGTTGCACTTTTGAGTTTGAGTCCTAAAGCCTTTTGGGAAAGACAGAACTGCCATGCAACATATTCCTTTTTACATACCCGGTCCCAGTTTACACTGGTACATGTTAAAGCAATGACTCTGTCTCCCAATTTCCTTGCACTGTATTCCTAACTTGCCTACTTACCTAATGTATGTCTTTACAGAACAGTTAAAACTACTGTTACTAGGAAGTAACCAACAGAAGAAGAAGGTAGTATAGAATACACATGCTTTCACCTAATTTACTAGTTATAATGTAATCCTACTTTATAGAGATAAGAAAAATCATAAACAAATGACAAAAGCTATTACTTACCTGCCTATGTACATCTGTAGGAGAAAAGTCTCCAAAGCCTTCCCACATACCTCCATTCTCATCCTCTTCATAGAAACGTATTTGAATATCATCTGTGAAGAGTGAAAGAAACACTCTTTGGGATGTTTGTGCATTTGTTTAACCTTTGGGATGTTTATGCATTTGTTTAACCTTTGGCTAAATGTACTTCAGATGGAAAACAACACAGTTACGTTTTGGCTGGATGATAATATTACATGAATAATACATGAATTATCTTTATCCATTTGATGCAAATAGCACAATTAACCCATTTGTATATCAATTTTAGATCAGCCTAATTCTACTGACTTCACTGAAGTTGTTCTCTACTTACTGAGCAGTAAAAGGAGAACTAGGTTCACTACCTCTTCCTATTCTAGGGCTATAAAACATTCCAGAGGAGCTTTATTTGGAACAAACATATAGGGAGGGGAGAACCTGAAGCATGAAATGTAGAAACCACCCTCTCTCCTCCAACAGTTTCAGTTCAAAAAACTGTAGCAAAACCTGAAGTGCCACAGCTCAAGTTCCGCTTGCAGCTGGCAGAGTGCCACTTGGAGCTGCAGCTCAGAGACAGAAGGGTGTGAACGAGCTGCATGGCAGCGGAGATCACGCGTCCCCCAAACAAACACGGGCCAGAAACACGAGATTTGGCTTCTGCTCCTCCAAACAGATTTTCTTTGGTTCTCTTTGTATTTATTTATTTGTATTTTTAGGAGAAGCTGGGGAATATCACACTAGCATATTCCTTCCCCAGCACTCCTGGTGAGAAAAACAATTTAGAAAAAGCGTTTTCTCTCTTAGGGTGACTGAAGCAGGACAGGCTTTTAGGACAGACAGACAGCTTGTTCTGATCCACCACCTGCTAGTCTCAAGACTGTGAACCACCGCTTCCAGCCCTGCTGTCCTTCATGCTCAAGTTCCTTCAGGCAGGAGGTTTCTGAGAGTAATGAGGTCAGGGGAAACCCCGATCCGGCTGAGGGGAAACCCCACCTCAGGGCTTCCACTGAGTCAGACATTTATTTGTTTATTTAATGCACAAGAGTTATGTTTCATCTCAGTTCTCCTGATAGTAGAGGGTATATACACTTCTAATCAAAAACCATTTTTTTTGACAAGCCCTCTCAGTTTCCTAACTGCTAGAAGAATATTTGCAAAAAAGAGAGGTGGAAAAGGACAGCCTATAGTAAGAGAGAATGCCAGTGTGATTTTAACAACATGTGCAGGGACCGATTTCAAACAGGTGAGAACAAGGCACCCGCTCCACCACCCAACCTACTCCAGGGAGTCCCAGGTACTACCCATAGCTGAAAAGTGCAAAGGATTTCCTTCACTCCTATTTTTTATTTTTAGTTCAGCCCAAATACTACAACCAACTACATTAACCATTATCTTCCTATCCAGAAACAAAGCATCCAAACCCACTCTGCCCCATCTCAACGCATTCAGAGCCAGGAGCAGAGATTACCAAAATGAATCTGTGAGAAGTATCTGTTTACACTGAGTAACCTCTACTATTAGTATATACATAAAAATTAAGTTACTAACAGCAGTGCTGAACACATTCAGTTCCCACTGGTGGTTAACAGAGAATGTTCACACTTTTTATAATCAGAAACTTAATAATAAATCAGAAACTTCAGAATAACTCAGAGCAGGTGTTACTTAATGGATTCAAACATCACCCAGGACCCACCACCCACAAAAAAACCCCAGAACATGGGTAAGGGCAGACATTCAGGAAGAAAAATGACCACTGGAGGCAACACAAGCTGAATTTGCTTTGCAACAGACTATTTTGATATATTAATTTTCTGGACTG
Organism: Streptopelia decaocto; assembly: GCF_964273445.1. Taxonomy (NCBI): domain Eukaryota; kingdom Metazoa; phylum Chordata; class Aves; order Columbiformes; family Columbidae; genus Streptopelia; species Streptopelia decaocto. Next base: position 5,532,617 of record NC_138658.1, on the reverse strand, counting down.
CTGGCCTGACTGCCAGAAAGGCTGAGTGCTTACAAATCCTGCTGCGCTACTGGAGTGGGAGAACACTAAGGCAGCACAGCAGGCTTCATGTGTACTCCAGATCAACACCCCGCTGTGCCTTAGAATACTCAGGACTCTTACCTTTCTGAACCTTGTCACAGAGAAGGTAAATCTCTTCCCCTCCTGTTACACACCCTGCTGTTCTGTCCATTCTTACAATTTTTAGGTTGGAGGCATTGGGAGCTTCTATTGAAATGAAAGATTAAAAAACACCTTTATAATAGCTTTAGATTTAAAAAAAACCCCACAAAACAAACAAGCACAAAACACAGAAATACAAGAGAAAGACAAGCCTCCAATACAACCTACTTAAATTTGTCTATGTTTTTTCCAACATGAAAAAAATCAACAGTTTTTAATCTGAAAAGCATAATCTTGTATCCTCTAAGCCTCTAAGTGAACTATAAAATCACACCCTGGCCATTCCAGCACAGTTACTGCACTAGTAAAGTAGCACAGCAGTGAACTGCATCCAGCACTCTGCACTAGTACTAAATATGTGACAAGAAAACAGAATTTTTTCTTCCCTTCTTTCTTGACAGGGCAACACTCCCGAGAGCTGCTCCCTGTCTCTCACTATTTCAAAGCAATATACAATTCTTTGCTGTACGCTGTGGGTTATTTGAAAGCATTGTCAGTCCTTGGCCAACTCACAGGACGGTGATCAAAAAGCCCACCTCCACAGATCTTAGCAGAGGCATCAGTGGACACCCAATGGTCCTCAAGACAGAACTACCATCTGATAAATAAAAGCAGTTGTGATAGACAGTTCTGCTACCACAAGGTGTGTCTGCTCTGTGGAAGGGGTTCGAATGGTGCCAATGAAGAGTATTAGAAAAAAAAACAAAAGCCAAGAAAAATCTTTTGGAATTAACAATCAAGAATTCACCTTGGGAGCTTAGAAACTATAACGGACATCTAGGTAGCAACTTAAACCAGCAGAAACATGCATGCAAAATTCCCCCTCTGTTCGTTTGGTTGAAGCAAAAATTTTGATGGTCAGACTCAGGAGGATGGGATAACTTCAACTGATTTTACATGTATGGCTTGATACACTCTCTACCTCTGTTGATACTTCATTTCTCCTCTTTGCTTTACAAATACTCTGTCATTATGCAAGTGTGAGATGAGTAATGAAAACAAATGGAATTTGCAACTGTTTCTAATGAAAATCAAGATTGCTTTAAGACACTGCTTGGTAAATCACCTCAGCCTCCAGATGAAAAGACTGTTTTCTCATCCAGAAAATGCAGGTCACGTGTGCCACAAGAACAGCAGATATCACTTTTTTCACTCAGTGAATATATGCAAAACTAGAACAGTATTAGAACAGTTGCGTTTAATACCTTTTCATCTAGACTTTGTCCTTAAAAAGTGATGATATAGACAAGACTGTTGTGCAAAGGAAAAAAAGGTACTTTTTCAGAGTCATCACAGAATAAGTATCAGGAACATGATAATTCACAGCTACAGAGAGTAAAACTCAGGCAGCAGAACAGGGTCGGTATAATCAAAAAGCACAAGGGAAAAAATGAAGTGGAAAGATCCACTTAGAAAAAAGACAGAGGGGTGTAACAGAAGCATAAAAAATTCTGACAGGTCTAAAGGAAATGGACTGAGAACCCTGGTTGTGTTAGTCTCATGAAACAAGGCCAAGCAGATGGCCAGCAAAACTAAAAGGTGGCAAATTCTCAACCAAGATTGACGCAGGGTAATCTTTTCCTCACATCTTGTGTGCCTTTGTCATAGACAGCGACTGATAATTCTGCAAAATTCAAGCACTTCTTAGGAATATCAGAAAAATTTACAAAACCCTCATAATAAAAGCGGCAGGATTAAACACACTAACAGCAAAAGAAAATCTTCTTTTATGGCTTACATCACCTCACCAGCTATTATAAGCCGGAATGATACCATGGGTACTTGGACAGACATGGGGCCAATTATCCACAAGCTACTTACTTGTTATTGACCAAATACCAGGCAAGCAGCAGCGCTAGATGAGTCTACGTATAGCAATATCTATATATAATTCTTATATGTACAAAAGCTTACCCCTTATTAAAAAAGTAATTAAAGCCAAATATACTTACTGCTGTCATATATTGCATCTGATATAACAGGATCGAGTTTCCGTGTGAAACTACCATTACTGTCAGGGAGAAAGGCTGTAAACATAAGACGCACCACACTGAGATCCATTTCTTTAGTCTGTTGTACGGCTGCCTGGCGAATAATTTCTCTTTCTCGTTCTGGAACCGATAAGTAGACAGATGAATCAGCACAAGGGACAAGGAACCCGTAACAAAAGAGAAAGTGTGTTTTCCAAACATCATTACCAAAAGGCACCAATACCAAGGAAATGTTTTCCTTTCCATTTAGTATCCATCGACTTCTCTCTTTTTAAGCAGAGAGGAGCAGCTATTCACAAAATACTGCATTCACCTTGCAGCGTGTGCATCAGATGTTATTTAGGACAAGGTACGTAATTAAAAGACATAGAGAAAATTACTGTTTTCTACTCTCAATTTATAAAGGTTGCAGAAAGGACAAAGGCTGCCACTAAGGATATTTGAATGCCTGGTATTAGAGTGGTAAAGAGAAGGCTGGCCCCTCTATACAGTGCCTCAAAGCACTGCAGACCACAGGTTTTACAGGGATATGGGCAAAATGCAGCTGAATGAAACAGTATTCTCAAGATAAAGTCCCCAAGTTACTGAAGGATATAATGTCTTGCGGCAATAATGCAAAATGACTCTATCAGCTTATTAAACAGGGTAAGAGCAACAAAATACAAGAGCAGAGGTGGGCACAGGCAGCTATGGATGGAAGGTGCTCCGTTCTCATGTGTATGTTGACAGCAAATACTCTTTCTTTCAGATTCCCTAGACAATGGCAACACACCACCTCTTAAACCACACAGCCATAGGGTGTTTTCCTATCTTTCCAGCTTTTTTTTGGCTAAGAATCCATGTTTTCAGAAGCTAAACCTGTTTTTAGTAAAAGGCCTATTAAAACCAGGCCATCATTACTACGTACCCGTTAGCTGTCTGTCTCCACACGCATCTGCCTGCAGATAGCCAAGTTCAGGATGCACCAGGAGTCCTGGGTTGTATCCCTTTTTGCAAGCGTCTATCATGCGTGCTTCCAGAGTTTCAAACACTTTCTTCTTTGTGACATGAAGTATTCCAAGATTTGCAAACCTGTTGAATTTTGACGAAGGGAAATATTTTCGTAGCGCTTTCTGTCAACCTGCAGCAGGCAGTCCCTCTCCTACCAGAGGCAGCTACACAACTGAAGTCAATGGAAGGACTCTATAGACACTATTAATTCATGAGGGCATATTTTCCAGCAAGAAAAATTCAGCCAAGCTTAGAAAACATACAGAACGTGCACCATTATATGGCAGCAATTGTATGGGTGCACGGGATTTTCCCATGACGTAAGTAGATATCTATTAGGTTTCAGACTTAGATGGTGGAAGCAACTTACAAAACACCTGAAAATGTGGTTGTCACACTCTGCTCTGTCTTGGCAATGACATTGATGTGTCACTCTATATGGTTGTTGTGCAGAATAACTGCTCTGAATAAGCTCAATCCACTCAAAACGATTTGGAAAGCAGGCTAAGAAGCTACAAACAGTGCAACATTTTCCAAAGGAAATGTTCTAAGCAAGGCTCTGGACATTCAGCAAGGTACTTCAGGTTTCTATTTGAACGACAACTTCCATAATACAAGATCAGCTTTAGTAAAGATCTCCTGGCACATTTAAGAAAATCAATTGGATCTGGAAGTATGAAAACAAGAAAATAACTCAACTTTCTTGTGGGTCAATTAAGGATAGAAAAGCTGTTTCTAAACATCTGATGAAAAACAAGACAGGTTAGGAAATGAGCCAAACTTTTCAAGATGAAAAGGAGCATTTCAAATAAAGTTATTTAAATTGTTGTGCTTGGTAAAGTTAGTGCACTGGGCTTGGACATCAAAAGTTACACTTTAAAAGAATCTCTCTCTCCCAACCTTCTCAGCTTTTTAAGCTTCATCTTTTTCACCAACAAAGACATTCTTGAGATCACAGAACTAAAGCTCACAGCCAGCATGAAACCTGATCTAAGCCTGAAAACGTAGACATGAGCCTCAGCTCCATTTACTGATATAACCAATTATTCTTTTAAATTAAACAAGAACAGACCAACTACAATTTCACTATAATCTTACTGCTTTAAACTTTAAAAGTTTGACTCATTTAGGAGTATTCAAGTTTATACATGTCTTGCATTAATTTCAAATATACTAACCCTATTTTCTTAATGCTTTTATCTTCACTATATTCCTATTGGCAGACTTCAGCAAAAGTAAAATATTGATCAAAATCGTAACAAAAGCTTTTCTTCACTAATTGTACAGTCCCCGCTCTTTGATCAAAACTACTTAGGATTTTAAAGAATGGGCTTACAATACAAATTTGGACTGCATGCCAAGAGACTGAAACTCTACAAATTTTCAGTGAAAATTATTTGCTTAAATTTATTTAGCTTGCTTAGGGCAAATTCTACAAAGCTAAAAAGAAACCCCATTTATTTTACTATTTAAGATACAAAAAAAGACAGAGATCAGAGTGGCAAGACTATTGCTCCACTTAGCTGCCTCTTAGTAGTATTTTTGTATTGCTTTTTACAGTGTTTATACTTTGTTCTCTCTTCCTTAGCTCAGCTTTACAAATGAGTTGACTTTGTTCTCTCTTCCTTAGCTCAGCTTTACAAATGAGTTGACAGACTTACCCCACAACCATATCTTTAGGTCCTGCATTAACCGTGCATACTCCATCTTCACAAAATTTACCCACTAAGCTGTGAGCATGTAAGTGGACATATTTTCCATTAGTAACTAACTGGACGATTACTTTTGCAGGTCCAACGTAATTGCAGATCTGTAAATAAATATTAAAAAAGTGGGATTTTTTTTTTTTAAATGGAAAAAGTAATTATTGCAGTTGAGTATTTTCTGTCAGCTAAGTACAATCAAACTTACATAGGAGAAATGTGTATGCCTTTCCTCACAAAATACAAATGACAAACTAACTGTCCCAGATCACCACAAAGAAAAGCCAACATTTTTTTGTAGTTAATCTTGACATACATATGGCTGGAGCAGTGACCAAACAAGTTAAGAAATGAAACAAAGCTAAAGGAGAGCAATCTTCTGTTTCCCAAATCATGAATCTCAGTTTTACATTCTGGCCAGTTACTCCATGTTGCTGTCCTTAAACTTCAATTAGTACCCTGGATTCCCAGTAAATGTTTCTACATGTTAAACATTTTGGTGTCATTACAATGACTCTTCAGGTAGAGATATTAAAGTGAATTAATTCTATATGCAGAGGTGTTTTTTTAAGTCAATATGTTACATCAACACATATTACTCAATCCAGCAAATACTCCCCTTAAGTGTATATGAGGATATATGCTAAATCCCTACCTAAGATTTTGCAGGACTGGAACTGTGATAAATTGGGTCCCCTAGTACAGCCAGTTCTGTAGGACTACAAAGCTTTTGCTCCCCGTTATAATTTCTGATCACCACGCATTTTTTAATAGCTTCTAAAATCGTGATGTCAAGTAATGCCTCAAAACCAAACCTAAAATTACTAACAACATATTGTATTGGTAAGTTACTTGCTTTATGTATATTATTTAGAACTTTCTGTCCTCACAAGTAATACTCTTCAAGTCAGTTACCAACTATGCACCACTTTTAATTATGCTGAATATAAATATACCCCACTTTTAAAAAGCAAACATAACATTACCTTCCCTTCCAATTCACTTAATTAATCCTTTTATCAATGTTGGGGTTTTTCCCTGCCTCTTCTAATTTTTCTTCTAATTTGCCTTGGGCAAAGTTCTTTGTATTAGAGCAGCTTATAGATCTAATCAACCAAGGTATTAAAGGATCATGATAAACATTAAAGTGATGAATCAGTGATGAACTGAATACTTAAAGGTTATACTGTTGATAAAATGCTGATAACCAGGGATTGCCACGGTTTCAGCGTGTTGCTAAGTCTTGCTAGATTCCTTCACTCCAGTTAACCCCTCTCTTGAATCCATTCCATCACAGCTGAAATACTCTGCATACGTATAACGCGTGCCCTTCTCCATCTTCCCATCCACTGCTAAAAGCAAAACAAATCTTCACTATGGAAAAGCTGCTCCAGGAGGAACAGGTGTGCAAAAGTCCTCTCATTACTCACTGCCTGCTATTTAACCATTTAATGCTGTATTAATGCACATTTTACAAGCGGCAGTTTCTAAAATACAAAACATGGGGTACTCAGGCTGCTCTCCTGTTTCCAAACTGTAATCCCTTCTGGACTAAAACTATACAGAGACGCAGAGTAATCACTGCTTTACCGTTTCCACCATCTACCAGCAGTGAGAAAACGCAGAGATACCTATGTAATTACAGAAAGTCATCTGAAAATAAAAATGACTGCATTTGATGCTACATGTCACCACCATGACTACAATTAACTTTTCAAGAGAAGGACTTTCAATTTTTTTTTTTCATTTTATCCCTCACTAAAGTCTTTCCCTGTTATAAAGTTCCCAGCACATCTACAGCATTACATTCATTATGAGTAATATGCATGTTCTAGTATCACATCAGAAAAGTTCAAGACAATCCTTCATCAGCTGTAGAAACCACAGTGAAACTGTAGGTAGGACTGCTGCACGTCAAGGACTTTCCAGCCTCTGAAAGCAGAACATGTAAGTGCAGCGGTAACCAGATTGCAATCTCCCCCTGTTACTCAGCTCAGCATGATCTCTGTAGTCTCTCTGAGGGGAAAAACAAAAGAGTTCCTAAAACGTAACAGCTTATATAGGTCATAAGTCAAAAAAGGACTATTGTCATCCAGTCTGATGTCCTACACTGCAAAGGGTACAGAATGTCCCTGAACTGCTTCGTACCTATATTTCATATAGACAGATTTCCTACCTTATTGTGAGACACCCAGTTTATCTCAGTGCCCAGCAACACAGCCTGAGTGGTTAAATATTCTTGTTTACCACCAATTAAGTCTGAAATAATTTCTTGATGTCCTTGAATTACTGACACCACAACATCAGAATAACTTAAAATTTATTCTGGCACCAAGATATACAAATCAGTATCACCTTTTATGTAAGAACTTAAACACTGTCAAAAGGTAGACAGCGTATTACAATGCTCAATATCTAGAGAAACTTAAGGATTCCGGTGTTGACACAAAAACACATACTCAACATAAGAGGGAGACAGCATGTGGGTGCTGTACTGCTCAAAATCACAGCTGTGATCTGAAAAAGTAGCTATTGAACATCAAATTAAAGATAGGGGAGAAAAAAGAAAATCAGGAGTTCCTGGGAAGAGCATAGCTGTAATACTTGATTACATCCTGTACTGAAGCAGCATTCAATTGATCTAATCTGATAAAGTTAGAAAGCTGCAGGCTCACATTTATCTGCTGTTTCTGTTTGAGAGATCTGTCGGAGAGATTAAAAGGACGCTGTGAACCTGAATTTGAGTCAATTTCAAAACAAGAGTTTAAAGTTTTTTCAGTTATTTCACATCCTCTTGCAATCCAGACCCCAGATAATTATTTTATAGTTTCTGAAACTTTAAAAAACTTTACAAGAACATTTTCCTACTTCAAAGATGTTATTTTCTAGTGAATCTTACAAGCAAGAAGTGAAAGCAACTGGTCAACAGAAAGCAAATGACGGAAAGGACCGTGGCAAACCTACAAAGCCAGCAACTACAAAAATCCCTATTTCTCTTTCTAATCACTTTGTTATAGCAACTATACCCAATCTTGCCTGACTGACAGAGTGTGACTAGTGCTGGCCTCAATACACGAACCCAAGAAGTGTCGCAAAGATGAGGCATCACTCTTTACAAACTGTTTATTTTCACTGAGCAGCAGCATCGGGTTTTTTTCAGTTTCCAGTTTAAGACAAAATATTTCAGATGTGGTATGAAACATTTAGGCAACTGAATATCCATTTAGAAATCTAAGAGTATGCAATGCAAAGTAACTTAAACCAGTGGCAGTGAAAGATCTTCTGATCCTCTGGATGTGAGGTCACACTCTCATGTCAAAAATACAGTTAGGTGCTCTGCTTTAGGAGCCCAACTAAAGGGACCCAGTGCCTCATATTCAGCCAAATTAACCGTAGCACTAAAAGGCACAAATCTCATCAAATTTAGCTTTGGCTGAATTTGGGTCAGTACAGGTGCTTAGGAGGGGTAAAGACTTAATAAAAAGTCTGCTTATTCCTGTCTCATGTCTATTCCTTAATTCAGCTGTTCAATGAATTTTTAACTTGTAATCAGCGATATACCACTCCACAATTTAATTCCTACAAGAGAAAAAAAGGCAAATATGCTGCTCCTTTCTTCACCAAGAAGGCTCATCAACAAAGTAACTTGCTTAATTTTCCATAAATTTACACCCTGAACTTGAAACACATGCTGAAATCCCCCTGATTTCAATAAGAATGCTTATCTCCGAATTGATGTATAATGTACCATAGCCCCAGGACACAACTGGATGAGCAGTTCTCCTGTTCAGGTGCCTGGGTTCAGGGCTCCTAACTGGTACGCAGCTTCAATTCGCAAGCTGAACTGCACAATGTCCAAACTCACCAGCAGAGCGATGGTGCTCAGTAGCTTGGGTACACCTCCCACTAACTGGTTACTCAGCCTCTGGGCTGGAGCCGATTTACATCCAGCCCACAGAGGATGAGCAACTTGAGTTTGCAGCCACCCACGTAGATTTGCCCCCAAGGAGATGAAAATTCAGGACATTTCCTTCACACTGTTATTTTCAGCAAATTCTTTTCACACCCAAAACTGGATCAAGTACTTCAGCGTAAAACATGAATATGCCTACAGTAACATCAGTATGCAAGACCACGACACACATGGTGAACATGTAAGAAAGCCAGTAGAATTTTTCTGTGCAGATTTTCTTACAGTTTTTCAAATACATAAACCCAAGGCAATTAAGAATAAAAATTTCAGCTCAGGAACTTTGATTTCAACTGTTCTAGGCAGTAAAATTTTCCAGCATTGTGTTACTTACATTGGGCAGATGAAAATGAAACTTAAATGAAGAATTTTGGGTAGCTTTCTACTGTAACCACAAAACTTGTCATAAAATGTAAATTCATTATCACATGTTCAGTATCTACAACTTCTCTGCTCTCCATAACTAGATGCAAAGTTACATAAAATCCTCTGAAAATATAAGACGTTTTGAACATGATATTAGGATTAGGGTTAGCAAAGACAGGGTTAAACAAAGGAATATCATTCCATAAAACATAAAGATTAATTAATCCCATTTTTTACATTATAAAAAAATACCACTATTATCCAGACTCCATTCATTATGACTGCGCTGTTAAAACAAGATGTTTTAAATCGATTCTGCCTTACTGGCCAGCACAGATTTGTCTTAAGTGCGAAGAGTGTGGCATTGTAGAACTACTACGCTAACTCCTGACCTACACCATCTCCTTATACGCTATACAAGAGGTGGTTAAATGTGTTATTAACTACCAAAACATCTTGCTTAGAGACACAGCAAAGGCCTCAGCACTCCAGCCTTTACATGAAAGATAAATCTTGATGTGTTCCAGCCCAGGCACAAGTTAGGGACTAAGTACAAGAAAAAAAACAAACGAACAAACAAAAACTGCAAGGTTGACAGTCCACATCATGCAAGAGGCCACATCAGATAAATGTGTTTTCTTTTGCCAGTCAACCCATGATCCTGCAAAAGGGAGTAGGGAGACAGCAATACATTTTTGTGCACCAAATGCGTCAATTTTCAGGACACTGCCTGGTAGCTACTGGTAAGTTACATCAGCTTGCAGTTCAGAGTTGGCCAAGCAGAAGAGAGATCCCAGTGTGAACTGCACTGACCACACCACGTCCAGAGTTTAAAGATCTATGACAAAAGCTCCTTTCTACATTACAACCAAAGCCTTCACAGCATTGTGATGAACTAAAAGAGGTTTTATGGTGAAAGCCTTGCCACAAGAGTTATTAAAAAAAAAACCAAAACAACAACCCACCAACCTGAAACAAAACAAAAAATCCCAATGCAATAAAAAAAAAAACTAGCAATCTTCAACTGTGCTTACCTCAGTGATGACAAGGTGAAGCACCCTTTGACAAAACACAGCAGAGACTTACAGGAAAAGGTGTGAAACACTTCTGTCTTTACTGGCACCACTTGAATCAAGAACAGGCACTAACAAGCAATGGCCTTGAGGAATTTATATGTTGTGTTCCCTTGCCAGCCTCTCCCAGCAGGTGTTGCCATGTGGGGATTTGTACTAGAAAAAAAACCCAGATGCACACAGCAGGACGAGAGGGAGGGAGGGAAGGAGGGAAAGGCACACGTGTGTGTGTGTGTGTGTGTGTGTGTGTGTGTGTGTGTGTAAGCTTTAGACAAAATTAAAAATCTGATGATCAATGAAAACAGAAGGTTTGATGGAAAGCCAAAGAACACTTTGGTTTCTAGTTTACTCCATTTCCTGTATAACTCCTAATTGCATATCTCCTTGTCATGCTATTGTGCGACCTATCGCATCTTTATAAAGGATCGTCTGTAATATTATCAATAGGATTGGAGTCCAAAGATCTGGCTCAACTGAGGTAAACTATTCTATATCCAAACATACTAGTGAAATCTCATTCATCAGTTCATCATCACCGTCACAATAGGAAAGGGAAAAGTAAGTAGATCATTGCCTGGGCTAGAATTTTTTCACAGGAGTTTTGTAAGGCTACACAAAATCAGCTTTCCCAGCCTCTTCTCAATTTACAAGACTAACACCCTGGGCTATGTCAGCCAATGCCCATTATTTTCCATTGAGTCATGCTCATACTGATTCATTAGGGAAACGCAACTGTTCCAAACTCCAGCCTTTCTCAAGAACTGCAGAACGCCAGGCATGCTGCACAGAGAGCTGAGGGTGACCCAGGCTGCCTGCCTGCCACTCTCCCCTTCTCTCCTGCTAAAGGAGAGTGTAAGAACTAACACCAGAATTAAAACACATTAACCCTGCTCCTCAGGAGACAATCTCTAGTGCAATAGTTCAAAGAGATAATGCAACAACAAGACTAGGACTTTAATTAAGTTAAAAATTACTGAAAGGACACAGAGTATCTTTTCCCCATTTCCATGGAAAAAGAACTTGCTGCAAGAAACATAGGCAAGGACAGTTCTTCTCTAATCCTAGAATGATTAATCACCACTGTTATAATCTTCATATTGCGTTAGCATAAAATGTTTCTTTGATTAACATACTTGAATTTTTTCCAGGGAAAAAAGCACCAAAAAATGTTCAGCCAACACCTGAACATAATGTTGCTCCTATTAAAATGAGATTTCTGTTGACTTTAAAGTAATCCTTAAAAACAGAGTATCCTAGAGATATTGGATAAGGAGTAACATGAACAGAAAAAGAAGGAAAACTTGGGAAACAGCATTTTAAACTGAAAGAGTAATTGACTGGACTCATACTCTACAGTATGCTAGAAGTGGAGTAATTAAGAAGCTCAGGCCTTGCTTTTTGCTAAAACTGCACCTCGAGGAAGAACTCCGTTACTGTGCAGGAGGGAGCCGAGGTGGTGGGTGCAGGAAAGCTTACTGATCACTTGCTGGCAGTTAAATATGGTGCCAAAATCACTCCATAAATCTGAATACAACTTCCTTTTCAAAATCAATTACATTTTGAAAATTGTGATTGAAATGCAGTCAGTCTTGAGTAATTCAATACAAATTTATGTTGATATGCAGTAAGGTTCTAGACACAAATATATGGCAACTTGCATTCAGATTGCAAAATTAATTATTTCTGTACTTACTTTGACCTGAGGGTATGACTTTTTGTTCTTTTCACTAGAAGCACCAGGAAGCCCACCATGTGAAGGGCCTTCGCATACATATCGAAAACGAAACCCCCTCTGTGGAAATAAAGGAAAATACACTTGAAAGCTGTTTAGAAACAAAACTAAAAAAAAAGAGAACACGCACGCGCAAGCTTGCACACACACAGACATAAACAGGACTTGCCCAAACAGCTCACAAACAGAAAAGTTATAACTGTTCATCCCTGAAATGCTGTCTGTGTGCTGGTTGACTGAATTGTAGCCCTGGAGAAACTGTTATATTCTCACTCTTGCACACAGCAGCAACCCAAAATTTTTATTTCAGTAAGTGGAACTATTTCGAAGCAGAGATCTATTTACACTCTCAAAACAAGATAAAAATTCAAGAATGCAAGAGCAGATACTCTTTCTCCCGTGACTGCTGCTAGGCAGAGAGAATTGAAGTCAATAATGATCAAGGAAGTCCAAAGCGTCATAAAGAAAGGAACAGGGATGAAACAGAAATGATTCTTCCTTCTGGGCAGGGCACGTGAAAGTTGCATCTCCAAGTGGAATCCAGAAACAGCACAAATGCTTCAGGGGACTTTGAACGGCTGAGTTTTCATTTCAGTTACCTAAATAGGTATCTGAATATACTTTAGGGAACTGCAAGATATTAGCAGCCACTCTAGAGTACAGCTGTCCATTTATTCCACTTCTATTTGCAGGAAGTAACGTCGCCTTTACAGGGTAATGTATAAGGCACAAAAGATGCTACTCTTAAGCAAATGTATTTGGTAATTCGACTTAGTTGTATTATTTCATGTGGCTCCCAACATCGAATACTTTCAGACCTACTCTGCAGTACTGCAATTCCTGGCAAAGTCCCCATCTTATAAAGGACTCCCAGTGTCTGTCCTAACAGCACCAGTTAGCGTTATATCCTTCATTGGAATCATTCAGCTTCTTTCTAATAGCAGAAAACTCTGAATTCAAAGTCTGTACTAGCTGACGGTAAACATGGCTCAAAAATAGCTCTGTAATCATTAGCTTCACTACCTATCTTACTAAAGCCTTTCCAGTTTAAAAACTTGATTCCCAGGCAAGTGGAAAAATCTGACTTTTATTCAGACACTGACCAGACAATGTAATTCATCCTTAAGTATGTATTTTATTTGCCTTCCTACAGTAAAATGTGTGACAGTTATGATAAGCTTGAACTCAAGTTGTCCAAAAGGCAAAGCAACCTCTGGCATCACGATGCATGAGATGACTCGGTCTGTCTTCACCTCTATGCCTTTGGTCCAACAGAGGCACAAGTCATCTGTGCGGCCTTCCCCCACAAATATCTTCTACCATCTCCTACAAGGAAGACTGGATTGTGGCATGCTTCTGCACAAGACCAAGCTAGGATGGGACAGCTTTTGGTCACTCTCTTTCCCTGTCTACTTAACAGCTCCCTAAGGTAGGATTTTATGCAACTGACTGTGAGAGGCAGGAAGGTGGTCTCCAATTCTATACCAGCTTAAGGAGGAATACTTGTAATTGCTGATGCCACCAGCTAAAGGGAACAATGCCTGGCATTCTTTAGGGCTATCTTCACCCAGCAATTACTCTGTACACAGTTGCATGAAAACTGACCAGTGCATTGGAATGACTCTCGTACTGTCAGACAAGCGTGAGTGTTTGTTACAGAGTCACACACAAAAAAAATCTACATTCAAGCATTTATCTTCATTTTTCTTGGCTTATTCAAACAGCCAACATGATGAAAGGAATGTCAACGGACAACAGAATTTCTTAACGATGACAACACACAAGTCAAAAGTTTCTGTAACTTGGGAACAGAATAAAATGTTTTTATTTTTTCTTTCATGTGTTTTAAGAAACATGAAACAAATTCTAAAAGTCTTCCATGTTTGGTCTAGCCATTTATGTTTCAAAACACTGGGGGTACCATAAGAGTCACTTCTAAAATTAAGAGTCTATACTTAGCAAGACATTTTTTTAAAACCCTCAGTGTTTTGGGTTTTTTTTGTCTTATGGTACTTCCAGAGAGGCACAAAGATGAAAACAGAACAAAACAGGAAATAATTTTACGACAAAAGAGAGAGGAAAAACTGCTCATGGTTAAGTGCCACATTTGTTATGAGAGTTCAACCGCTTCAACACACTTTTTTTCTAATCTTAAGTCATAATTTTATTCAAAGCTGAGCATAGTGACATAGCTAACTCAAAGATTTTCAAAATGTAGTGTTCTTACCTGTTTTGGCTGTTCTATGATTTGAAGATAGGGTCCATCTGCTAACATAAAAGAAAAAAAAGTAAAAATAAAATATTTATTTCTATTACTATCACAGGTAAGTTGAAGGAGTAAAACTGATGTCCTCGAATGTTTTGAGACAAAATTTTTGAACGCACCTAAGCATCTTCAGAACTTCAATTTTAAAAAATAATTTGATCACCTGGTAGTGTGTAATTTCAAATGTTTTGTAAGACCAGTGGAGTAAGAAGGGAAGGATTAACACAGAAAAGTTAATTTTACCTCAGAGCGCCTAAATGGGCAATTCTGATCACTCAGTTAAAACTCTCAAGGGTGAGTAATAAGGATCCTTCCCTTGCCACTGACAAGCAGTCTGGCCTCCTGAGCTAAGGTTAACTTTTGTATTTAAACCCCTTGGGCTCTAAAGACTATATTCACAAGCTTTTGGCTCTAGGGCTTTCTACTGAATAGGTTCTTTTGAAGGTCTAGAGACAGCCAATGGGAAGCTCTGAGGTATGGGAATATAGGAGGAATTTAAGCTGTCTCAACATGCCCTAACAGTCATAACTGCTTTAAAAAAACACCCTGTAATTGAGGAGACTAAACAATTTACATTATTTTAATAATTTCAGATACACTTTAAAATATACTGTTCTGCTGTGCCTCTAAAAACACTGAACACACTATTTGACTAGAGATGCAGACTCCATAATGAGATCCATCTTTGAGCATGATGCCAATACACAGGATTATGTTCTACTAAAATTCTATTTGTGTCTTTCAAAGAAGGCTTCCTTAAACAACTTTTAGTCTTGCACCACTCCCTCAACAGTGACTAACTTCCATATCATAAACCCCATTCCAAATTCACCAGTTTAACTAGCCTTTGAGCAGGCCCTAAATCCAATGAAAACTCTGTGCCACCCGAGTTAAGAATCTGTCACCTAATCAAAGCTTAGTTCCAACTCTGCTCGTTTAGATTATTTACATTGAGAAGGAAAGCTCCCTCAGTGGATGGCTGTGAAATACCTACTAAAACACAAGGCAGTCCTGGGTCTGAAAATGTCAGTTCTGAGAGGCATGATTTCTTATCTACCTCTTGCTAAGCAGAGAACAAGATTCAGATTTCAATGCTAAAAACTCAATTGTTACCAAAGCAGTTCCCAAATGACGGCTTCGCTGTGAATACTTACACAATATTTTGGCAGCTACATTCCTGTTGGAATTACGTATCATCTCTTATACTCTATTAAAGGTATTAAAGCTAAGGAATCAAGCGAGTTCACTGGGACACATGAAACCTTCAAAGCAGACAAGCCACAGCTATGTGGCAGAGCCTGCAAGCATGTAAAACACATCGTGCCCTGCCAACCTGCAGGTATGACCTGCCTTGGCACAACTGCACCATCTGCAAGTGCCACACCACCCAGCTACCTCGACTAGGTAGTACTTGGCTTCGGCACAGAACTACATACTTGCATCAACTTTCACTTGCTAATAGGTCTGATGTACACTGATGATTAAAAATGGCAGAGGATTCATTACTTTATAGTTTGTAGGATGACTACACGCATCCTTCTCAGCTCCTCAATACAACTTCACTTTAATAAAACAAGACCTTTGTGCCTTTACTCAGCACAGGTCTTAACTGAACAGGGTTCTCTCAAAAGGGAAATTTTGATAAATATGCTAATAGATGAAACTAGTATTTTGCTGTTGAAGTTGGCTGACTCAGCGACTGAATTATCTTCAAGCCAAAGTTATATTGCACATCAGTCACAGCAATTTCACATATAAAGTTCATTTATTTCCCAAGTCCAACACTCTTCCTGTGAAAAAGTAAACACTGCTACAATTAAAATCTTGAAGTCATGCGAAACAGTGTCCCCGAGATCATGTACACATCAACTTACATTAGAAAGCATGAAAAACAGTTCGGACTTCAGAAACTTTAACAGACATAGAACAATATTGAGCTTTGGTGTGGTTTTATTTTTCAGTTTTTGTCTGTAATACAGAGTCAAGATGAGGCGAGTTGGGTTTAAGCATTACGTCAGCACTTAAATTTAAGATTTTTGTTCACAGACCTCTAACCCGACTCATGCTTTAGGCACCTAACATTTTATATTTTAATGATCCAGAGGCCTTGTATATCTTCTGGGCACTGGCAGAAACAACGTACCTAAAATACAACTGCGTAGTTCCAACTTCCAGTGAAGCCTCTAGGGCAGGATCTGCCAATGAATTTTCTTTGGCTGTTCTCCCCTTAGGAATTCATTTTCAAGGCATATACACTGGGTTAATATAGGCACAAAATACCATTGCTTTCTCTTAAACATTAGCCAGAAAAGGAAGTTCTCTTTTATTCAACAGCTAAGTGGCTCCAGCAGTCCCCCAGGATGCAGCAGGTTCCAACTTTTCCTCAGCATAAGGAAATTCAAACTCCCCAAAGAGGGACATACACTATATTGGCATATTGGAAAGCTCAAGGGGAACACTTTCTACTGCTGAAATGTTTTACCTTGCATGGCCCTTGAGAAAATGAAAGAAAATGGAAAACTTAGGACTGTGATTCTTATGCCCCCTTGGGAAAAAAGTTTATATAAAGCATACAAATATACTAATACAAAAAAAACGCTCACATACTAATACTCTGAAAGTGCAAAAATGGTGTAGTGTAAATGTACAAAGGCAAATTACATGCCTGCTATGATTAATCCAGATTACATAAATCATGTACTAATGTATTTTAACATAAAAATTTGCAAAAAATTTGGAGTTTGTGACTAAACGTTTTCTTTTTTACAATGACTAAGTAATTCTCTAGTATAGCATCTGAAACAGATCCAAGTAACAGTACAGAGAAGGCACTCTAATGCAAGTCTATTTAAAAACAAAGCAGCAACATTCAAGGTAACTTCCAAGCACAAATGGTGTCTTATTTTGACTATAAAAAGGATTTTTACTTAGTGAAAGGTCTCATACAGTTGTCTTCACTAAACTCTGAATATTCAGAAGTACATTAGACAGACAGCCTAACATTGGTTATGTGCGGTTCCTTCTTTCTCTCTCTCTCATCCTTTCTCATGGGGAATAGAAAAGATGTTTAGTGTTTTGCACCAGGAAGTTTTTAATCCGTTTCTATTAGTAGGCATGTCTGGTCTAAGCAGACAGCAGGAACCTGAAGATGCACACCTTGCAAAAGGAACTAATAATGATGAGATTTGTGACAATCTTTTATACCTCTGTGCTAGGCTGGAAAATTGCTTGCTTCAAGTTCTTGTTTAATGAGCAACCTCCTTTTAAGTGTTAAACAACCACAAGAAGGAATGCTACTTAATGCATAGCATAAATTCTGCTTTTGCCCTGCAGAGAGGCTCAAGCAGCATAGAATCATGGAGCTGGCCTCTACACTGGCATGAGTCTCACGGTTGCCAAGAGCCAAGTTTTGACATGAGCACTCCTCATTGATTTCCATGGCACTGCTGCAGTCAGGAGGGCTGAAAACTGCAACTAAGACATGCAGTCCTCCAGCCTGGAAGGGGTTTGCTGCAGCGTGTCATATCCTGGCTATGCTTCAGTGCTTCCTTTTCTGTCTTCTTGCCTCAGTTGCCACAGACCTACTCGCATCCCACTGCCTCCTCTCCAGCCTGAGTCATAGTCCCACTTCCCCACGTCTTCTTCAACGGCTACATTTCTTTACTTTCCTTCCTGCCTGAGTCAGAGCCCTCCTGCATCTTGACACTCCCACCACTTAACATTCTTTCTTCCACTTGACAGGCATCACCCTGCACGCACACTTCCCAAAGGAGCACTCATCTTAGGCTTCCCCTTGGTTCCTTCTTCCCACCACAGCAAAGTCAAGAACAAAAGGGCCTGTGAGGTTGGTGGGATATCCCTGCAAGCCTGGCAGCCTGGACTGGTGGGGTCCTTTATCTAACGATTTACCTTGTACCATTCAATTTAATCTGCAACCAGCTGTGGTCAAGTCCCTCTCTCACCTCCTCTCTGTTAGTGGGTCCCCCAAAGCAGGCATCTCACTCTTGTAACTGTGTGCTGGTTTGTTTTGTGGACATGGATGAAAATAGTCATAGCCTCGAGGTTTTGATTGTAAAATCTAACACCATCCCTCTTGTGTCCATCCTGACAGTGGCACCTTGCGCCTAAAAGCTCAGACTCTAGATCTAGAGTCATATCCTTCCTGAAGGCCCATCATAGCATTTGTATGTCCTTCCCCTCAGGGGTTCACCCGCACAGGAACACTCCCCTGTATCTTGACTCTGCAGTGTATCATGTGAGCATGATGCTCACAGCAAACAGCACACAGGCTTTGCTTAACCTGACTCTTCCCTCTGTTCACTTTTATAAATACAAGCACAGAAGACCTAGAAAAAACACCAGAAGCAGTATGCATGTCTGCTCATGCTTCTGAAGATTAGGGCCACTGCTATGGGACAGGGAAAATGAACACTCAACCAATTTTTGGTGATGGTCAAGTGTCCTTGAATCTCTTCCTAAAATCATCTCTCTGATAAAAAATGAAATTAAGATTTTTGTAAGTGTTTTCTTTTTCCCTCTATGCCCATTTCACCTCAACAGCACGCATCACAGAGGGTTGGCAGAGGAGGTTAAAGAAATAACAGAAAACTGTAACTCTAGCAGCCTCCAGGCAATACTGTTCAGCTGCTGATGGCCCTGCTTCAACTTTACAGGTTTAGCCTGACTGCAAGAAAAAAACCCAACACCTCAATGCCAACAGCTAGTTGGACCAGAGCCCCTAAAAAACAAACCAATACCAGTTCCCAAAACCATCACGAACTGGCACACAGATTGCTACATTACGCGGCTGTAGATGGCCTTGTATAATCAAGAGGAAGTAAGAAACACCCAAAATTATAAAACATTTTGCTCAGAGTTCTACCCAATTCCATGACTAATTCTTACTTAAAACTGACATACAGGAGATAAAAAAAGAAGCGAGCAAAGACACCAACAAATATATTGAGAAAATCCTTGCCCCAACATCTCAAAGGTTTTCTACTATTACTGTAAATATTAACAACACAGCAGAACATCTATCATCAGGAAGTCCCCAAATTCCCCAGGTATTTGTTGATTCACTACCCTGGCGTGATATGGCAATCCACAGTTATATATTAAACCTGCCTGCCAATGTAGTAAATCTGACATTGTGCATTCATAAACGTACAGGTTGGAAGATGCAGGCACCACACCAAATCATGAGCAACAATGTCTTTGGTTTTCCTGTTTAAATTATCCAACTGTTCTAGAGAAAAGTTCTTTTTAGAACACTTACTTTGCCCCCTTCATATCTCAGCTGGGAGAACTTCTGGAAAATCTCGCAAGAATTTTAAACTGACCTTGCTGCTTCTAAAGAAATTATTAATTCCTGCTTTGAAACAATTAAAGCATAATATACAAATTATTGTATTACGTTATAGCTGAAGAGTTAGTCCGCAGTAATGATGCATCCTGCTTTCAAGCAGGAGAGGAACCAAGCATTATAGCGATACTACCCAAGAAACAAAACCACTATGGCATCATCAGATGGCATTGAAATGATCAACTTTTTCTAAAACTTAATAATAAGTTCTTGTTTGTGATACCTGAAATCCATGATCCTTTATCAAATCCTGTTTTGTACACAGGGAACTTGCCACCTATAATGCAGCAGTCAACAAGAGCAGTGCCATTTAAAAAAAAGGTCTTTTCTAACCAATTTTGCAAATTAAGGATAGAGCACGAGTTTTCTGTGACTTCAGAACTCAGTGAATTCTTGACTTCCCCAACACAATTTTAAACACAGCTGTTTTCTAGTTTAGACAGGACATATATAAAACGGATTTTCAGATATCTATCTGAATAATTTGTATGGAATGAGTCTTCTACAAGGAGTACAGAATAAGCTAAAAAGTTATGTGTAAGAGAGATCATCACAGGGAAATCAAAATTCCAACAACCTTATTTGTTCCACAGAAACTCTGAGAACAGTGAAAAAAACCCTTGGTATAAAATGGACAAGCCCTTTAATCCTAAACAGATGAATATTACTGAAAATTTTATCCGTCTTGATAAAAAAAACACTGCAAACAAATGATTGCAACATCAATTTGTTGGATGTTTGTTCATATTTGTCAAGAGCTTTGCTCATCAGAACATTTTATCTTGAAACAAAATTATCTGTACCATATGTATTTCTTCATCCTTCCTCACTACTATTCAATCAAGAAACCTGAAATATGGTTTAAATCAGAAAACACTCAAACAGTAAGCACGCCTTAATTTTTATTTTTAAATCATCATTTATTGTTACTTTAGGGTAGAACTTTACCTATGAAGTAAAAAGTTAATTGCTTATTTAATTTTACCCTTCAAACCTTCACTGCTGCCAAGTGTATAAAATATTTCAAACAAAAGCGATTTGCATTTTCAACAAAAGAAAGCAATCTGCAATACGGAAGATACCAACTACATCCTGATACAATAGCAGGAGGTTGTCATGTTAAAAGACATTAATAGCTTATTGGAGATATATTATTTGAGATATATAGGCTTATATACATTTTTATTTTCTTTCTCCTTTCATATCAGCTATTCTAGTAAACTAAGCAGGTGAAACAGATTTTTCCAAATTCAAGCAAGAAGTAACACTTACAAAAAAATTTCACAAGCAAAACCAAGCCAAGGTTCATCAAGCAGCTAATACTGGCTGAGATATAACACACTGCTATTTGATATTCCTGTGCTGGAACCATACTGGAAGAAGTGCATATCAGACTTTCGCAGAATACTATTTGCTTATTTTCAGTGGTTGGTTGCAAAATTTTATTCTGAGCTTTCAAACTAGTGTTATTATTCAGGAAATTGTCAGGTTCTTTTAATACCAGACTGTTGCTTTACAGGAAACAGAGAAGTCACCAAGAAGGAAAAACAGATTTGAATGATACAGGAAGTTGAATATACTCTGTATTTTATTAGTGAAAAACAAGCACCTTAAGAGTTATTACAACTGAAACACCATTCAGAAGAAAAAAAAGTACATGTTGCACCCTGAAAACTGGCAGTACAAACATGTAGGTCATTGCAGATGCAAATTTAGAAAAAAATACAAAATAATCTATAAAAACACGTCACTCAAAGCTCTTCGGTCACTCAAACCATTTAACTAACAGAGACTTTCAGTTTCTGTACACGCCCAAAGAAAATGAGATTTGCCTCACTGTTTTAAGTTTCACGGGGGTAAGAAAGAGATGCGTAAGGGGGTCATAAAAAGTCTAGTTGGCAACTTTGGGATCCAGTATTATGAAATACAAGAGTGTAAACCAAAAAGCCTCTGAAAAGAACTTCACAAAAAAACAAACTGGAAGAAATAGGAGGACAATAGCACAATCAAAGAGCAACAGTTCTTACCTGTTCGTAGTGGTAAGTCTGAAGTGATGTAATTTGTATTATTGAATAACGCATTCATTCCCATGAACTGATCCATTGTAAACATCTGTATTGAAAGAAAATACACTCTTCATTACTACATATATACGTAATTTCATAAAGCATCTATAAGCAGAGAATCTCAAAGTTCTCTGCAAATATTGAGACTGCTAACATCCCAGTGCAGTACGTAAATGTTTTATATCTCTTTTATTTTTGCTGGCAGCAGCAGTGCAAGCAAATCTGATCGTAATGACCAAGTTTCAGCAGTATCATGAGACTGCACTGAGCTCAGCACAGTTTCTAAGCACACATTTTGCCTATATGCACTAACAATTATACATTTGAAATTGCTTAGATGGTCAGTTCTGAAAATCTGACCCTAGATGCCTTGCCCAAAGCCTTGCTGGGAACCTATGAGTTTTCATTTGCACTCCTGTGATTAAACCTCACCAGACTACATTCTTTATTTAATATGTTTATAAGCTCTAATGCGAGAAAACAGTATACCCAGGTTAAAGTTTAATTTTTTTTTAACACACTGACATGTCTTAACTCACTGTAATTATTGTTAGATATATTTATATCTTCTTCCAAAGTGGAGCAAGCATAAAGGATTATATAATTTATTTTTTGAAATTAAGGCAAGCAGAAATAATCTGTTCTTCACTCAAACTTTTCACTTGAGTGCAAGTCTCATAATTCAAATAAATCACAAAATGACCTAATGAAATCCGGAAGAGCTTCTGAAGAACTAGGCCTACTGATCTGTATGAGTGAAGGAACACTTTAGTCATCAACGTTAATGCAAATTTCACCAAAAAATCTTACAAATTGGCCTTTTAAGGTATAAGGGGCTTTATTTGCAGATAAAGTCCAATGTCTACGAGAGAAGAAATTTCAGGGCATAAAAATGAGTATTTTTTCAATTGCTTCTTTGGCCTAGCATTCCTTTTCACTCAGCTATTTCTCCAGCAGCAAGGCAATTTACAGGTCACATAGAAGATACCTTTGAGAAAAAATAACCCTAGATTTCCCCAAACCTGATTTCTGCCAATAGCTGGAATGCATTTATATCTGTGTTGTCAAGTCTAGGAAATAACCGGACAATATGAGAGGAAGCCAAAACAGAGAGCTAGGAGACAATACCGGGATATTGAAAATACACAAATCCACTTACCTGGGGATCGGACATAATATAGGAATCTTCTCCTGCCATTTTAAGTCCTGAAACACAAAAAACATCATCAGAACACTCTTTTGTTTTTAAATGTGTATCAATAGAGAAACTTGAAAAATGTTAGAGTTCTAAGTCCTAACTCTGACTCTTCTTATTTTAATCATAATGTTAATGATTCCTAAAACACCCTTAAAATTCCTCAGTATTTGCAAACAGCAGGCTACAGTTAGGATTTTCCATTGTCTGCTCCCAAGCAACTACTATAAAAATTACAATCAAAGTCTTTAAGTAAAAATTTATTAAAATCTGCAATCCATTTGTTTCTGGCTTTGCTCTGACTATTCTGCCATTAGAGTTTAGGCACAATTAATTATCATAGTTTAGCAAAAACAGGACTCCGCATTTTTATACAATAAAAAGACTTCTGAACATTCATGTATGCCTGATGGTTTTCTTGGGAAGTTATCACTAAATGCAAGATAAAGATGCCTTAGAAAGAACATCCAATACTTTTTCTTTAAGTAAAAACAGTCAAGCATTGACTAATTTTGGACACCTTTATTCCCAGAGGTCCACAAGTGCTTTGCACCCACAACAGCTGAGTGCTGACAATGGCAGTTACGGATGTACAAACTACCAACCCGGATCTCTCACTGTCTACATGTAAATACTGGACACTGGGAAAGTTTAGCCTGGCTTAGTTTTCTTTGGGCCAGTAGCAAGTCAACAGGTCTATTCTTTAAAAAAATTACAATTTCACTTACGTTAATCTTACTAAAAAAGGCTCTCCAAGAGAATATCTGAAAATAACTAGTGAATATTTCAAGACAGTCATGTCTGCATGAAAGCAGACATTCTAAATAAGGTTAATAGCTAACAGAAGATAGAGACATGTCACCAGCCCTCGTGTTCCACCACACTGACCATGAACAATGTTTTCCAGCAAAGCAAAGTGAACTGCAAAAACCTCCTGCCCTATGAAAAAGTGAGAAGTGATCAGTAAACCAGCAGAGGAAAACTGAATCACCATCTACATTCTACAGGAACTAGAAAGGAAAATATCAAAAAGAAATTGCAATACTTGGGTACTTCGATTTGATGGAGGCGCAACTCAGCTTGTTAACAAGCTCCAAAGACAACATATAGCCACCCATCCCACACAAGCAGAAAATGAAAGAAAATTTTAAGTGGAGAAATAGGAGACACTTCCACCTGATTTACCAGAAAAAGAAGTCCCTGAGGATAAAATTATTCATAACATAGAAAATACAAGAACTCATCTGTTTGTAATTTAATTTTCAAGAGAAAAATTTAATGGGTAATATTATTTGTAGTATTTGAGCACATATCAAATAACTGCTCATAAGTTTTCAGCCGAAAAAGAATAACAGATGTAACAGGCAGCCACAGAAACCCATGCTGTACTTCATCGCCTAATACATCAGGATTTCGGCTATATAAAAAATACTAGTCAATCACATTATCTCCCAGGCACATTCTCCAAACCATTCTGTTGTTATTACCAACCTTTAAGGAAAAAGTCAACATACAAGGCATAACAAAACCTTCAGCATACAACAAACTTTAGTAGATGTTTTTATTTGACATTCCATTCCTCAGAAAGAATATAAACCCCACCACCAATTGACAAGTTATTGACATCACTGAAATAACTGTAATTTAGTTTTTGGCAAACAGTTAAAGTTGTAGATATTACAGAAAACAATCCGAAGACTTCAATGGCCAACAGATTTTAGGAAGCGTCAGAAAATACCCACCCTGCTGATGCAGCCTGATCACAGAACTGTGAGTGCAAATGCCAGACTTCTTCTGCACAAACAGAATAAAAACTGGTTCTAAAAGTCTTGGTTTGTGAGCTCTCCTATTTAATCACTTACTATTTCATGAGTCACGTATTGCAAAACTGTGTTCCAAAATACCTAAAGTACCCAAAAAAACACAGTAAGTATGCTTGTTCAGAATAAAAAGTTCTGAGGAGCTAATATGACTAGGATCTGCCCACTTGCCTGTTTGCTAAATGTATACTTAACGCAAAACTTCCAAACAAAGCATCTCACAGCTTCTTCTGTAAGCCTAATAGGATAAATTTAACAGCATGTTCTATTGTCTTTGTCCTGTTCTGGTTTCTCAGACTGCATTACACTCACTCCAGCAGAACTCCCTAGGAGAAGGGCAGTTCTCACACCTGCTCCACTTGCTGGTCACAGTTACAATTCTACAGTCACATTTGCAGTTCTACAATACACGACTTCAACGAAGTGGAAAAATACCACAGAGGCAGAATTTCTGAAAACTTTTCATTTAAGGTACTTTGATATAAAATTTAGACTCCACACAGAAATAAAACCTATGTCTATCTGAATCAGTCCTTCAATCTCACCTGATCAAAATGCTCATTTCTGGCTTTTTGGCTGATGCAATGAACAATGTCATGAGAGCAAACAGCAGCTATTAAAGATAAACATACTTGGAAGCAGCAAGGTAGTTACCCACATACTGCCCTGCTGTAGGTGTATACTTAGGAGTTTCTAACCAGGTATTAAACACAACCTTTCTCACACCAAAAGCATAGGTGTCTCTTGCTTGAGATCTTTTGTGTTCAACAGTCAGCTGCAGGGTTTGGAGGGGAGGTTAAAGACATTCGCTCTGGACTGAATGCTAAACCAGTTTATTATGAACACACGATGATTTAGATGTGCAAACATATGCCTTTTTGTATGTAAACGGACACCTGATTGCCTTTTCAGGGCCTAGACAAAAATTAACCCAGCAGTTTAACATGACCCCTCTAAATGACTGAAAACACTCTCAGTTTCACTATAGGTTTTGTCCTCTTTCAAAGACAAACAAATGACAAAAATGTTCCAAGAGCCATGACTCTAAAATCGGTTCGCTTGGGATTTATTTATTTAACAAATCCCGAAGCTTCCTCTTCTTACAAGAAAACTGGAGCAAATCCAGGGAGTCAATAACATGACTAAAAACCAAAAAGACACTTGTAGAAAAACAGACCCTAGCATTAATTGCATGGTTTTTAATCAGTTTCTTCCCTTAACGCTTCAGTTTCTAAACATCTACTGTACGTGCATTAAGTGGTAAGATTAATATCCACCAGAGTATCTTTGCTCATTTTCTCCTCACATGAGCTGTATTTTGGGGCAAAGATTGCTTTTATCCAAGCTATATTTACTGCTATATGCATCTTAGAGAAGTCAGGTGAAAACCACCTCTCTTTCATTTGAAGATGACTGGGATTAAAATTGCTTTGTGGCAGTTCACGTTACCATATATGCCCGCTCCCCACATAACCTCCGATGCCCACAAACTGTACTGCAAACTTGCACCTACAATAAAAAATAACCCTACACCTGCAGACCACAATCAACCATGACAGTCTCCACTCTGGAGATCATCTGAAGTCTTTCAGCTACTGGGGCACAGGAAACTAAACATTTCAACTCACACTCATTTTTAGTGTGAAAATTCAAAGGTGGGTGAAGGAATGTCATTTAGATCCTAGTGCAATGGGAAAACGCTAAATCCAGCTAAACTTGTCCAAAACCACACAGCGGTGCCTCCTGAGGGACTGTGTGTACGCATGTGCATATGCATGCAGTATTCCTTTCTCCCCACAGCAGGTCAGCTGCCATTGTAAAAAAAGGTTAAAAAAAAAAAAAGAGAAAAAGAAGAAACCTAGGATTTTATATATATCTATATATACATAAAAATATATGGAAGATGACGGGGTTGCACCAAGCGAACATAATGGCAGTTACTTTGTATTACTACTCCTCCTTAATAAGGAAGTAATAGCAGGTACAAGTAAGCACAGCTGGAAGAACAGAAGTTCATTTATTGTATTCTGAATAGGTTTTAAAGCTTCTAAAGGATCAGGCATTTAAAATGGAAACAACATAACTAGTGTAAGAATGCTCCCATCCAGGAACAAGAATTCTCATTTCTGTTTATCTCAATAATTTGATTTCAGAGCTCTCTCCTGCTGTTCTCCAGCCTCCACTGTATCTAAATACTTTAAAACAAAGATAGGTTTCTCTAACCAACTTTTTTTAGGCCCCTAATTTTTCTGAGCCCAGATCCTTCCCTCTGCTGTTCCTCTTCAACTTTCCAGCCTGAATTTTAAAAATGAAGTAAAACATTTTCCTCTTTGATATCAGCACCCAATCTAATACCTACGAACAGGGCATGAGATGTCTTCCTAATATCTTTCTACAGACAAGCGAAACCCAATGCAAATTTCATCATCTATGAGGAATCAAGCTTTAATGTGTGATTCAGATACTAATAATACAGATGTTTCTGAAAACATTTACAGACATCTCACTCAGCAGCTGCATGCCTTTTAAAAAACTAAGACTTTAAACTTAATTCTTTCTCTTTCTAGCTTTGCTCTCATACTGGTCTGGCTAAAAGCCTGAACAGTAAAAATATTAACAAATTAGGAAGACTTCTTATTAATCCAAGTAGGAAATAAAATCATGCAAATATTACCTCTAATAGTTGAACAACACCCCCCACACCCCCCAAAAAAAGAGCTTTAGTAGCCAAAATCTATCTTAGTATTTTAAAGTGCCTGAGTGCACTTACTAATGAAGCTAACATTTCAAATAGGACCAAACGAAAAAAAAAGCCAAACCAAAACATGACACATACTTCCTTTCCCAGATTTTCAAAGACAGACATGGTAAGCAGGTCTCTGCTTTTAATCTGTGTTCTTTGAATATAAATGTATTTTTTTAATCAACTTGGAGAGATGAAGGATGAACAGTATGACCAACTTCTCTACCCCACAAAGAGCTGCCTCATCATAAAAGAGGGCGATGCCTGGTGGAAATTCTTATCAGCCACTCATCTCTTCTAAACTTTCTGTACTTTGAACCAATCAAACAAAATAAAAGCATAAAACCTGATGTGATAGGGTAACCATCATATCCTCAGAAAATGAATACAAAAGCCTAGCATCAGGGTATCTCTCTGCTGTTTTTTAAGATACAAAGAATCAATTAATCCCTTCTAAACCTTGTTGGTTATTTTTAATTAATTCAGTGTAAAGACTGAGTCCAGGAAAAAATAATATTTTATGGAAGAAGGTTTGGTTATAGCATGGATCAGTTTAACAGGATGGAAAACAAGGCATATTCTGTAAAAGGTACACCGAAGATACATATGTTAGTGAATCATGATCTTTATTACCCAGAGTTCACTATACTTGTGAACTGGAATTAGTCTGACGGTTTAAACAAATTTCTATGTCAAACAATGTCCATCTCTTACTTTACGAGACATTTTGCATCAACCTCTTCTCACCTTTCAAGACCAAGATTCAGAAAGCAAGCCCCAAAATGAGAAACTCAACTACTATACTTCAGCTGACTTGATATATTGAAAGCATAGCTCTTCCTGCCAAGTTTTCTAGCAGGTTGTTTTTTCCCTTTAACTTGGCTTTCACTGGAATTTACCTGTTAAACTTCTTTAACTGGACACTGAATGAAAGTAATGAAGCTCACTGTGATTATGCTCTTAGACTGTTTATTTTGCTTCTTAAAAATAGAGAAGAATGAGGATGAGAGGTGAAGCCATTTGAGTGTTGTATATTATACTGTAAGTATATTTTGCTACATCATGGCTATAAAACACAGTAGACTATCTGATTGCAGAGAACTATGTTTTCAGGAACAGTGTGAAGTTCTTTGAAATCCTATAGCAGCTATGAAATACAGAAACAGTAGATATACTAACTGTTGTACTGTGCAGTCTCTACAATGTATTTTACCCCGTATTGTTTACTTCTTTTAGTGGTAACTATTCATCCTTGAGCCTCAATTTTCTGACCTTTGCAAAACATAATCTGCATAGAGACAACTGTTTAAGAAATCTGCATTTCCCAAATGGAGATGCTGGGAAACATATTGTGCAATAGACAGTGAGAGTTGCTGGGTCAGGCCTGGAAGGACAAGAGCCGCTGAGATGATTTTGGCTAGAGGACAGAGCAGGCTGCTCTGATGGGACAGATACTGATCCAAGACGTTTAGTCTCAAGCCTTCATCACTGAAGTGCCTTCAAAGTCAGGATGCTGCCCACCCCTTTTAACACCTGGCCTCTTCACCTTAGCTCTGGTCACCTCCTCTCAACTTCACCCAGCACTCTCATTTCCCTTGGAACCCAGGACTTTTCCCAAAACACTGGGAGCACAGCTCCAGAACAAAAAAAAAACCAGAATATCTTTTCAGAGAAGCACAATGAGGGCAAAGTAGAAACTTGAGAAGTGCTATCTTCTACCTCAGCACAAAATAGCAGGCCACATGTATACACAGACTTAGGTCTTCTGAAGCTTCAGAGAACATAGAGGTTGGGTCATGAACCTACAACGTTTATGTGGACAACCCTTAGTTTAAGCTGTGCATGCCTTTTTGACCACTTTATTTTTTTAAGGCTGAATAAAAGATGCTTTTCTTAAGAAAAATCAATCCCATTTTTCTTAAAAGCAATGTAGCAACAGCGGGAATATTGTACAGGCAGGAATCCAAACAGTTGCTGGCACTCTGAACACATATTGTCTGAGCCTGCTTAAAGCAGGTCTACACACCTGAACTCCTAACAGCTGGGAGCTACCAGCACCTTGCACTTCCATGACTGTTGCCATTAATGAAGCTGCTGCAGAAGAAAATTTTCTGGAGAGGGAGAGCAGGGCGAGGACAGAGACATCCCCCTCCCAAATACTAATCAAGAAAAATTTTAACACAGGAAAGATTTTACCAGTGGTTATTTTATTTACATTGTTCTCAGCTACCCATTTTGATTGCTTCCATTTTAATAAATTATACTGTTTCTGAAGTCCCCAGGCAAAGGTTAAGACAGGACCAAATATTTATTATTTAGATGAATGCTATCCTGATACACTGGCCAGAAAAAAATGGAAAATACAAGCTACACTCAGATACACACATTTTCCTTTTTAAAATAAAAGGAAAATAAAAAAGTGCCACAGACAGCAAATCCCAGGATTGTTCAAAATAAGAGGTGACAAACAGCTATAGTATTCTGAAATATACAGAGTAAATAGAACCAAAATATTAAGGGAACATCATGCAGACTTTCACTCCTATTATTGGCACAGATCTCTTAAGCACAAACAGGAAAGAAAAAGAATTTTAAAAAATATGAGAAGTGATTGCCAACTTGCTCAAGAGTCCCATCAGCTATGTCTTTTTTGAAGGGAGTTTAACTCAGTAATGAAACAGACTTGGAATTTGAAGTTTGCCTTTAAATGCTAAAAGTTTATTAATATTTCTTCTCCCATCTATGACTTCAATACCTGGAGGTGCAGGGGGCTGTTTTAAGGAAACCATATGCTCAGTATAAAATGCAGCAACGCTCTGTTTCCGCAAAAGCGGCATACGGAAGTTGTTGTTTGGTTTTCTTTTTTTATTTTTTTTTTACTTTCCTTCAGCTGCTACAAAGACATGTAATCTCTGAATAAAAATTTGAGTATAATATCTCAGTATACAAGCGAGAAAAGGTCTGTGCAGACAGGTATTTTTATCAAAGATACTACTTTTCTCTGCAGACTTTTTCCTCATCCATAGACTGCTGCAGTTGCAATAACACCACATAACCCTTAATGACATTGTTTATTTTTCTAGTACAACACCACAAATTGCTTGCTCTTGTTATTAAGTCTGCTTATTATTTCCTGGTGGGTGGGACCTGGGAGTTCTGGCTGTTTATTTTTAAAATTTAAAAACTAAGTTAAAATTTTCAAATATTTTCAGTCATGAGCAGATGCATTATTGGACAACAGTACAAAAAATACAAAACGTCTAAGAAATTAAATCAATCACAAGTATTAAAGAGATTTTGGAAGTGTGATGCTCTGAATCAGAATTCTTGGGTGCAGAATGATAGCAGGAAATCTAGACTAAAATTTATTACACCAGATAATGACCAAATTTGAAGAAAATTTCATCGCATGAAGAAATCCACTTGGCAAAGGTAACAGGACTACCTGAACGGTTGTTTTATTAAGTATCTTTACAAACAGGATTTTTTTGTGTTTTATTCCTTTCCCAAACATCAAAGTAGTGAATATGATAAGAGCAAACACTAAAATGCCATAAATATAGAAACCATTTTTTCCAGTATATTGTTAGAATAAAATCAGAATGTTTTTGTTAAAGCACATTCAAAGTAACTTAAACCAAAGGAATAAACAATATTCAAATATATGGCAAACATAATCTGGTATATGTATAATGGTAAGTATATGTAAAAATACTGAGGTTCAACACAGCAAAACAACTCTGGTAACTACACTGTATTTTAGTCACGTGAGGTGGTAACACTACTTGAACTAACCTGAATATTATGGTAAAATGCTGCTACTTTTTTCCTACAGATTAAAAAGAATCACTGAGCGTTCTTCAGAAACAGTTCTAGTTCAAAGTTGTTCGAAGTAAAATTTTAACTTAAAAAGCCACACATACCAACTTCGTAAGTCTGAAGTGCAATGAATCATCAATATTAAACACCAAACCTTTTCCCTTTTTGGGGGGGAAGAACAGCATTCCTGAGAAGCCAACTAACAAGCAAACCCAAGATTTCTGAAGTCCAGTTCACACAAGGTTTGCTGTATCAGCTGGTACTTTCACACAGGTTCTGGGGTCTCTACTGAAGACACAGTTCATCTCATGAACATGGCGGTAGGAGAGGGAGGGCTCAGACAACACCAAGGGCTGTGGTTGCTGCAATCACAAATGTTAGCTGACGATTCTCAGTGTCCTTTTGGCTTTGAACAGCCACCAAAATGTAACACAATAGAGAAGGTCAGTTAAGTAACACCAGTAAGTTGGACTGTACAGGTAGGACCAAGTCCAGCACTGTTACAGTTACACCCTAGGCTTCAAATCTACAGGTGCAAAGTGGTTACTAAGGCTTTTTTTTTTTTTGTTCTGTTAAATAGTAAAACTCCTGTAGCCTCAATTTTCTACAGTAACCTACAATATGGCAAAGCCTATTTAGACTAAACTAATGAGACCCCCCCCCCCCCAAAAATCTGCTCACTTTGTTTTAATTTCATTTGTGTGGCATGGTAAAATCTGTCTGTAAGTGTTTAAACAGATAGAAACATGACCTTTAAAAGAAATAAACAAACAAAAAGCAATACTACGCAGCTCAGACTTACTTTGTTCTTGATCTGTTGATACCAGTACAGTTTGCTTAAGAGTATGCAATGTTTAGTATAGCTAATTCTGCATTTTAAATTAAGAAGAAATATATACCTAGCACTGCTTTTCAAAAGAACATAAAAGTTGGAAGGGGTAAAAAACACTAGCAGTTGCATTAGTAGTTTCCTCCCTACATGTGGTCTGTCAGCTCCACCTAAATCCTAAACAAAGGATTTTTACCTTGACAGTAGAATAATTTGAATAATCTTTTAAGACCTTCTGAAACTGTCAACATTGCTTCAGCAAAATACATATGTTTATATGAGAGCACTGAAGAAGACTCACTGTATTATTTCCATGCTCGAAATTAGATGCAAACTTAGGGCCTGACTGACCTAAGGGCACAGTTAATTACAACTGTAATTATGATCTTATCAATGTATAAATTCATTAAATGTTCACAGCTTATTCAAAGGACATCAAACTACAACTTCCACTTCTAAAATACTTGTGTCAGAGCTAAAAGTGACCAAGACCAGGAATTTTTTTTTCATTATTTGCCAAAAACAGTGTCTCCTCTTTGTTTTTTAATAGTTGAGTTATTTTGTTTCTGAGAACCAAAGGAAAGTTATGAACATGTTGGGAAATAAAAAAAAAAATTAAACTAGTTTTCACTAGTTGCTTATGGAAATAAGCAACAATTCTCTTTAAGGCTAATACTTCTGAATTTAGAGTTGGCAAACATTTACAGTACCGAAAGGTGAGAAGAGCACATTTTGAAGAGGTCTATGGAAACATAAAGTAAGTAAGCAGAACCTCTGAAGACCACAGAATCTTCTCATCACTAGCTACATCAGAAAGCAAACTGTAAGTTAGTAAAAAAAATGTTGTCTTTCACCGTACCTTTGTAACTTCAAAACAACATTCACTCTGTATGCTTGTAACTAGCAAGGGAGACTTGAACTTTCCAGTCAGCATAGAGCATCTTTGACAGTGAGGATTCACAGGCCTTTGAACTTGGTTTCTGCCCCTCCAGACTCAGTAATTACAAGCACGATAACATGAATTCTAAACTGCACTTATTTTTGGAGCTGGCATGGATTAATGAGACAGTGGCATGGCAGGATTTTGGGAAAAGGCAATGCCAAAGAGGAGCATTGTTTTCATGAAAACTCCAAAATCTAGTTAAGTAGCAAATTGGCATCAGTGATATTTATTTGCAGGTATCCATTAGTGAATTCACATCATGCCACCTCAATAAAAAAGTAAATTTAAATTTATTAAAATTAATTGTACAAGTCAAATGCATCTAGTAAGAGAAACAATTGCTGTTTTTCAATAAATGAAATAGAAAATTTTAGAATGCGCGCAGAAATGAAGTATCACTGTCAGCTTTCCTCTCGTTCTCTCCCGAGGTTCCCTTATTCTCTCCCCCAGCACACTGTTTTTTTTCCATTTAACTTTTCTAATTTCAAAATACATACTGCAAAAACATTACCGAGGTGCCGGTAACTTAAGCCTGTACAGGTATGAAGTTTACCTGCTACACTATTTTTTGAAAACACACAACATGACACAAAGCAATACAAAGCTGTTCTCAGTTTTACAACCTTAACTCTACTCAAAGTGCATTTGTCACTTGCATGAGAAAATAACTTCAGTTTTTATTACTCTACCACAGCACTTTTTTCATTAAAAAGAGAACAAAATGCAGAAAGAAGGCAGCTTATGTTCAATATTTCAGACTAAATTATTTAACAGATCTTGCACATATTTCAGCACCGAGTTTCCTTGAAATCTCCACTCTGTGGCAGATCCCAACAAGAATATTTCAGCATAACTGTCAGTCAAATTCTTGATCCAGGGAAGTTTACAGAACAGAGGATCTGCCTCTGGACAGTTACAGGCTGCATTTTCCTCTTTCGTTTTCTAAAACTGTAGTCATTTCTGTAGATTACAAAACACTGCAGACAGGATGACGTCTTAAAATGATGTCTTGGTTGATGCTTTCCTAGAAGCGGCAGCTACACTATCTTTTGCAAGAATAAAAATGCTTTAACTGAAATACTATTTCAAAAGCTGATACTTCAACAGTACATCAACTCTGGATGTCAATAAAAACAAAGAGCTACATTTTCAACTCTATTCTGTAAACTTGACAGTGG
Source organism: Streptopelia decaocto (assembly GCF_964273445.1). Classification (NCBI taxonomy): domain Eukaryota; kingdom Metazoa; phylum Chordata; class Aves; order Columbiformes; family Columbidae; genus Streptopelia; species Streptopelia decaocto. The sequence goes on along the minus strand of NC_138658.1, from coordinate 5,498,367 downwards.
CCGTGTAGCACCTTACAAGATGATATGGCAGAGAACTCATCCACTTAATACTAATTTTCTCCGTGAATAGAACTTCTGAAGCACAAAACATGTCAAATAGGATCAGCACTTTAAAACAATTTTTTAACAATATAGCCTGCATTTCTTTTAAAAAAAGTTAATCTTTAGCAAAGATTTTGAGCATTTTAAAGCAGGAAGTTGAAATGCAGCACTGAAGTTGTTATGATCCCTTGCCTACAAAGCCTTATTCTACAAATGCTTACAGGCACTCATGTACTTATTTGAATGAAATTACATAGCAGCACACTGCATTTTGACAATGGCCAAATAGCAACTAGCTCATCTCTACTACAGTTCAGAAATTTTACTCCATTTTAAGTTCACATAAAATAAGTCAATAGTGCTTCTTTATCAAAGTTGCCAAAGCAGAAAACATCAATAGGTTAAAAATAATAATAATAATAAAATCCCCGCAAAACTGTGATGATGAACTGTCGATTATTCTTGGTTTTAAGGTCAAATGTCTGATAATATTGCTTGTCATGGTGAGAGCATTTCAGTTTCATCACTTACCAGTAAATTGCCTTTAAAAAACTCCCTGTTTACTACCTTTGCAATCAGTCTTTATTTTTACCATTTGTGTCACTTAGGGAACTACTGCAAGCCCCATCCAAGACCAGGACATGAAGCTGTCCACAGCAAACCTACGTTTGCCCGGTAATCACGCGTTTTTTAAAGGCCAGCCCGTGCCTATCCAGCAGCAGACACTCCAAACTGTGTCTCAGGTTGTCACGAATGTCACCTTCGAAACCAAAAGCGTAAAAAGAAGCCACTCCTTTGCCCTCACGCACGTACTATACGATCAGCAGAAGCTGGGCTTCCAAACTCTTTCATGGTAGTTTAAAGTCCTTCACAGGCACCCCTTCCTAGCTCGGAAGACACATACAATACATTAAGCCCACTATGAGCGTAAAAAAGAATAAATCACAGAAGAGGCGCAAGGCGTTTCACGCACTAACAGCGCAACTTCGCAGATCCGCAACAGAAAGGAAAGCGAGCTGGCAACTACCCTTCTCAGAAACTCCGCACCGGGAAGAAGGGGTGCCCGCCTCCCGGGTCACCCCCTCCGCAGGACCCACACCCCGCGACACCCCGAATCGCGGCACCGGCCGCTGCTGCCGGTTGCCCGCCTTCCCCTCTCGTTTGCTGCAGCCGCCCCGGCGGGCACAGGCAAAGCCCGCGGCAATCAGCCGCTCCCGGCGCTCCAGTGGGAGCTCCGCGCCCGGGCCGAGGTCACAGGCGTGGGGCTGGCCCGGAGGACACGCTTCCCGTCGGCAAACCGCCCCCTCCCCCGGGGCCGCCGCGCACCCCACAGCGCTGCCCAGCCGCCTGTTCCCGCCCCGCTCTCGCTTCGCATCGGGCCGCAGGACGGCGGAAGGGCAGCCAGAGGCACCGGGTAAGGGCAGGGTCGAAAGAGGGCAGCGAGCGGCGGGTCAGGGGCCGCCTGAGGCTCACCCGGGGCAGGGCAGGGCTGGCGGCGCCTCCTCTTCGTCGTCGTCTGCCGCTGGCGGATCGCGGGCGCGCGTCCCCTCAGCGCCGCGCCATGTAACCGGCGTGACGCCACCGGCGCCGCCCGCGCCCTGGCTCCGCGCGGACTTTCCCCTCTCTCTCTCTTCCTCCCGTCCGTCCCACTGGCGAGGGCAGCAGAGCCGTCCCGGCCTGCGCGGCCGCCGCCTCCGTAGCCCCCACCGCCCGCCCCTGCCCGCCGCACTTCCTGACTGGAAATTCCCGCAGACGCTCCAGCAGCGCAAGCGGCCGCGCGGGAGGGGCGGGGCGGGAGCGGGCGGCCGTTGAGGGGCAGAGAGCGAGCGGGCGGGCGGCCGCTGGGCGGGAAAGGGGGCGCGCGTGCAGCCGCCTCAGCGCCGCGCGCCGTAACGGCCGCTCGCCGCCTCACGGCGCCGGGGAAGCCGACGCTGGGGTGGCGAGAAGAGGGAGCAGGGCAGCGGGGAGCTGAGGGAGCGCCTGCCGCACACCCTGTGGAGCCGAAATCCCTCCCACCTGGAGGGAGCCTTTTCACCCCGGGGGAATTGCCACCGCCACGAGTATAATCCTGTCGTTGTCCGCGATGCTGGAGGCTTAGGTGGAGTCAGGCCAGACCTGGTGGCTGCCAACGTTTTCTTGTTGGTTAACCCCTAAAAAGATTTGAAGAGACTGCGTTGAGTGAATTTAGACCTACTGACATACTGTTGTGTGCCTTTCATGGGCACTTAGTAAAAGGAAGTTTGCTGATTGACTGTCACCTGATGTCTGAAAACAGCAGAGTACAGTCTACATGGCACCATTTTTCTGTGGATTTCTACAGCTTCTGACAGAGCAGACACCCAGGTTGGTTAATTTCTGGTAAATAGTGCCAGCCATCAATGATACACTGGTCTTAATACTGAAACCCAGGTTTGTAGAACAGTAACCAAGTCATCCAGATGCATGTAACCAAGTCAGCTAGTGCCATGTTGAATTGGCACAAATACTATGTGAAACATTTAAGTTCAAACATCTTCATGCTGAGTCTTAAATGTCTGGGTTTGATCAGGGTGAAGAGGATCTCAAATCAGCAGCCAGCATGGCTCACCTGATGCATTTTAGCCTAGAAATTCAGCAGCACACCTGAAAAGCACATGTGGGGGATTTTGTTATACAAAGGCCACATGAGGTGGAACTGCTCTGATTATTTATCTCAGGGTTGAATTGAGACTAATACAAATAATAATTTTATAAGAAGTATTAAACAACCCTATAAATTAATGAAGTGATATGATGATTGCTTCTTGTATTGAAGCAAGGAACTGTAATCTAGAGTCTAGAGCAAAAAAGGATTAAAAAGAAATAGAGTCAAATCATAAGCCAACCGTTGAACAGGAAGAAAGGGGTATTTTTACAAGACAGCTATTACAACATTATTTTTTTACACTCTATAGATAGTCCAGTCATGTCATAGAGGGATACTATGCTGTTGAACACCTCCAGTCTATCTGAATAATAGCTCATTTCATTCCTGGAAGGGGAGTAGATTCAAATGTTAGACTTTCTGCCCCATCTCTGGGTTAGAACAGAGATGTGCTTGTTGAAAATTAGTGCTGAAACAGAAAGAGAGCTTGAAAATACCAAGGATTTTCTCTCTCTCAATAAAAGAACTGAAATCTCATACAAGTTACACATACGTATGAAGAGACAGTCATTTCTGTTACTTGGGTTGCCACTCACGTTCTGTGACAGAGTTCTAAAAACACATTCCTGCCTTCTCTTCCAAGTCCAAATTGGGAATTCAGAATGACTCAGCAGTTCTGAGTAAAACATGTTTTTCCTTATTAAATGGGGGGATTTTCTGGACACTCAAAACCCAATATTAATCCTTCCTGTGGAAGCAAGTGCACTGAAGTAGCAGAGCAAGTAAGGAGATAATCAGACCCCCAAACCCTTTAAGAAGGAAGTCTAGATAGATTTAAAACAGAAGAAGTGTTTCAGATAAAATTCATTAGAAGGGAAAGGTGCCATGTCACAGCTACTCAAAGGTGTGCTCACAGGGCAAAACCTGTATGAACAAGTACCAGGAAATCAGACAAGGTGGAAAAGTTCCAAAACTTAAGGAGACTTACCTGGTGGATTTATTTTAAAAGGCCACATTATCAAGTACTCAGGCTCCACTTTCCCTGTGAAATCCTAATCAGCTTCCACAAACATCTAGAAAAGAAAATCCTCTTCTTAATTATATTTAAAACATAATTTTGTCTTTCTTATAACTTAACACTCTAACAAAAATGTTATTTTTACTGAAACCCACAATAGTGCCAGATTGTAACCTCAGAGTTTATTAAAATCTACACAGGATACTCTAAATAAATGAACTGCTTTAAAACACAAGGTTCTCACCAGAAGAGCCAAATGAGCAATTATTTCTCCAATCCTGTTTCCAACCACTAGGGAAATTAGGCAGATAATACAGACTCGGGTGTGAGTGGTTTGCAATTATCAAGTGGTGCCTCTTTCCTGGGTAACACATGTTTGCACTATTACCATCAAGATACTTTAGTGCCTGGACAATATCACCTCACAGAAGAAGAACCGGTGATTACAGCTGAAACCAAAAGAGCAAATGCTTATGCTGCTGAGCTGAGGGAGGCATTGTGAAATGTTTCTAGCCATGTTACAGCATCTGGTAGCTGGGGAGCTGTATTGGAGGTAAGGCTTTCTAGTTGTACACTTACCTAGGCTGTATTACCTTACTAAGGTTGTGTATATTTAATTTCCCTGATATGTAAATGCAATCTAGGAGCTGTGTCTGGTCTCTGCTAGGTTTAGTCTGGGAGTACAGATCCCTTTCCAAGGTCAGAAATTTTTGGCCTCAGTACCTTTTAATCCTGTAACTAGTATGGTTTCTGGTCAGGAACAAGGTATTGCTGTTGAGAATTAAGCTTTATTTCTCTAGGGGTGTCTGAAAGAAGATAAATGTGTAAGATTAGCAGAGATTTTCAAAATAATCACTCTTTAATTAGTACACCTAAATTTAAAAAATAGTTCCCTGTTTTGTTTTTTTGTTTGGTTTGGCTTTGTTTGTTTGTTTTGGGTTTTTTTGGTGGTGGTGTTTTTGTGTGGTTTTTTTTTTTTAAAAAAAATCCCCTGTTTCTGAAGTATTTATTGGAATTGGGACAGGATCATTTCATTCCCTTTAACCCAGTAGATTTGGTACTAAACCAGGAAGAGATAAGGGAAAGTCTAAGGTAGCTACTGAGGGATGCATTTTTTTTTTAAAGCTTTCACCTTCCTGTCTTTATTGGCCTGCTATGCATTATGATCCAAATCTCTTTCTGGTTAATCCATTATTTCTTTATCATCCAGAAGTTTTAACGTAAAAACTGCTTTGCCTTGGGTAGTAGCCAATGATTGTCTTTTAAATGCTTAGCCAACATTTGTTGTTGGTGTTGCCATTATCTCCTGTAGCTTGAATCTGCCAGGAACATAAGATGACAATATGCTTAAAAATAATTTGTATTTTTAAGATTTATATATTGAGCTCTAATGAAGTAGAGAACAGAAAATGTATTAAAAAAAAAAAAAAAAATCTCTGAATAGCCAAAGTACATATTGCAAAGCCAACCAATTTGAAAAGCAGGCTCTAGAGTTCAGTGATGCTGCTGAATCCCCATATTGCAGCATCCATGACAAGTACTTTCATCTTCACAGGAATGATGACCTGGCTTCAATTCGTCATGTATTTCATCAGCACTTAGATGGACACAGGAACACGGTGCCAAACTGAGAACAGGGTGTTGTCGCCTGTAGTTACACAGGTTGCATCCCAAACATACCTTTCACTTTCTTCTTACAGAACTGCAAATCAGATACGGGATCTCATATTACCTCCAAAGTGGTTCAGACCTGTAACTATGCTAAAAAAGACTTTGGGTAAAAGTGCCAGAGCTAAAGCAGGAGAAGATTTCAGTAGTTAATAGCTGTTTGGGGAAAAATCTATTTAATAGATTTAAATAAGAGAACCATGAGGCTGTGGACATTGCAGATGTGTATAATTAACAGAGAAAGATGAACCTTTAGAGAGAGCTAGAAGTAAACAAGAAAAGGAAGAGTAAAGAATTATTAAAATAAACAAAAAAACCCCCAACCAAACAAAAAAGTGATCATGAAAGCTTGAATAGAGTAAATAACAGGTTAGCTCAGTCCTATGCTCTGAGTGGGGAGACAATCTGAAGGAATGGGAGTCTATCAGATTGCCTTTTGTCTTCTGGAGTGCTATAGTTTTCTTGCATTAATAGCTGGTAGATACACTTGTGAGTCTACTTTTATATGTTTTTCCACAAAGTAAGCCTTTCATTTAACTTAGAAAATAAATCTAGGCATGAATGCTCACATTAGGTATTATGATAACCACTCTAGCTCTGCCATGATCTGCTTTGTCTTCATGTATGACTGGACAACACTCACTTTTCATACCTATGATACAGTGTAGAGCATCACTTAAAGATGCGGAAAGAGCCAAGCAGAGAAGGCAATTCTATGTATATCATTTTTGGAATGGTTGTTCTAGCATCTCCTCAGTTTGGCAGTGTAATGCCAATCCTTCCTCTCTCCCTTTTTCCTTCCCAGCAAACCTCTCTGTTACACTGAAAACAGCGGTTTATATATTGTGTGAACTTGCTGCAAGGTAGCTGCTCTCAATGGGGAGCACTGTGAGAAGCTCTTAACTGACCAGCTCCCCTGGGCCCTGAAGCTGCTTTATGCAAAAGATACAGACAGCTTCAAAAGTGTTTCCTAGGCTGGTCCTAGTTTCCAGTCTAGATTTAGAGGTTGAGCTATGTAATGGTGTACAATAGTATGTACATGTATTCTCAGAATATAAATGATTATGTTTATAGAAACTATTTATGGGATGATTTGTGGTATGTAGCAGTATAATAATGTGAAGGACATGCACCTCGTAGCCAAAAGCAAACTGCTAAAGCAAGCAGAGTCACAGTTAAGAGTTGTGCTTTCTGGTAATAAATCTAATAGTCTACCAGTCAATTCTTCAGAATCTGGCCTCAGTACAGACTGCGAGTCATTTACTCTTCTGTTGCTCAGCTGCCTAACACCTTGGCCAACTGCTGAAGGCAGAGGGATGGGCTTTTGCCATTTGAATTCAGTGACAGAAGGTTCTTTCTAGTCCACTACGTTCACTCCCTTCTCTTCCCATCTACCCTCCCTGTGTTATGATTAATACTGCACTATGTTCAGTATTTCTTACATGAGTGGGTCAGTTTCTCTTCATAGTCTTTTGCATGTCTGAATTATATGTACTTCTAACTTTTATCTAAGTACACCTGTCAGGACCTGGTTCAGGGGCCCAGTTGTTTTCTCGACACAATTTCTTCCCATTACATGACTGCATCTTTAGAGCCTCAGCAATGTTTCACCCAGTTAGCTAATGCAAACAAGAACAGCTGTTCGATTCTTCTTATCTTTGTCACTTTGTTTTGTTAATAGTCCTTAAATATATACTCAGCTCAATTTATGGGGTCATTTTGTGTCAGGTGTACTGAATATTACCATCATTAACTTTATAGAGAAAGCAGAATTTAGCTAACTTGATTTGGTATTACTGCTATTTTATGCTTCCCCAGTAGAAGAAAGAAGTTTCAGACAGCTAAGCATTGTACAGATAAATAGGGAAGAGACTGCTGCTGCTGCAGAATTTCCAACATCTAAATATATAATGGAAAACAGACTATGGAAGCACGAAGTGGCATTTTCATTGCTATTTGAGCTCATGCAGGGAATCGTTTAAGTCTTGTGTTCAACTGTTGACAGAAGTACTGATTTCCTGAACTGTTTCTTATGCAACTTTTAAGCCTTTACCATAACTTGTGATATTCTCCTTAAAATTCCAGGCCTAGAATCTCGGTACATGGCTAGTTTTCTCTTGGGTTTTAATGAAAACTTAAAACTTATGTTTAAACACTCAGAAGTATCATCTTTCAAAAGGTATTTTTTAAATTGATGTGATTCTCTTTAAGCAAATCCTGTGGGCTTGGGGGACTTTGTTTATAATTTTGTAATGGTGGAGGTTAACAACAGTGAATGGTGAGCTAAGACAAATCACTAATGTAATGGATCAGGCCTTCTAAAAATTTGACATTATGAAAGAATATTTGGAGGGCAGTTAACAAAGGCAAGTTGTCTCATGGATTTGGTTTCATAAAAGCTTGTGTTTTCTACCTTTGCTCCAGGGCTGTGAGGACTGGAAACTTTTTTTTAGGATAGTATTCTGTACTTAAAGGTGTAACATCAGAAACGGTACAGGTGCTATCTAAGATAGCGATAAGATGATAAGCAAGAGAGTATGCTGTAATAAGAGCCCCGTGATAGAGCAGGGTTTCAGGAAAAGGGAGAGACCTCCCTCCCACAAGAAAAACCATGAGTGATGGCAGTGAAGGAAGCAGAGTGTTCTCCTTATTCTAGTTTCTTTCTCAGTTCCTCTCTTGATTTACTGATTGGAAGCTGAAGCCTAGGTGATGATGGGACAGAGTCTTTTATTCTTCCCTACCCTGTGTAAGAGCTTTTAAACTATAAATAAACATCCCAGTGCTGAAGGCAGAACTGGTATGATCATGCAAGTCTGTTACTGTTCACAAGCACGTTGTCTTGGATGTGGTTGTGCTTACGTGGCCTGCCACGCTTTCACTGCTAAGGATCACCACACAGTGCAGTAACACATTAAGTACATGTATTTGTACAGGCTCAGGGTTTCTGTACTGCTGATACCTGACCTGAAAGTGCATGTGGCTTTTCTCACCTTTTCTCACAAGAGAAATGGAATTGCAAAGTCCCAAAATGTTGCTCTTCACCTAGATGTCTAAATAAAAGCATGAGACTACTTTTTAAGCCCTTGGGTTTATTTACAACAGCTCTTCCCAGCTTTAAGCATTATGCTGCCAACAATTGTCTGCACCCAAAGACACTCCCTTAGATAGCATAGTGAAAACAGAGCGCTGCTTGCATTCGGATCAACAGCAAACTCTTGTTGACCCACCTGGTTACAAGGCAGGGGGAGGCTCTCTGCTTTCTCTATAAGCTTGGAAAGTGTTTTGACAGTGGACTCACATGGTTGTAAATAGTAAGGCTGAGCAGTGTCTGCAGAGCTGTTCAAGTATTTTCTTAAAGCAAGATGTAGCTTTGCAAGCTGTATGTTGGTCTGCAAGAAAGTAAAGTGGGTGTCGTGATGACATTATGAAATGTTCCTGGGTAGGTTCAGATGGGTCTGCTGGAGTTCTGACAGTGGTCTAGACAGGTTAGAATGATGTTCTTGTGACAAAAGTGCTGTTATTCTAAGAATACAGAATGAAAGTCCAAAGAAATTAAGACTGAAAATATGAATGTTAGGAGGAATCTGAAACACTGAGGATCTCATTTTCCCAAGAGTTCTTATCACTAGATGGATTCATATGTCCACAGAATCACTTGTGATCTGTATGTGCCACCCTCAATAATTCATGTGGTACTGGAGCCTGTGGTATCTTGTGCCATCGGATGGGAATACTTGGAGTAGGTGATTGTGCCATTAGAAGAAACTCATCTGCTGAGGAGGAAGTGAAATCCAAAAACTGGACTACTGAGCTATAAAACTCTTGATGCCTTTTATCATGATGACCTACATAAAAAGTCTACCCCCACTAACTTTGATCAAATATGACCTGGAACTGTCAGGCCGTATCGTGTCTGAGGCTTTGTTAGTTCTTTGATGTTACTGAAATTGAAGAATTCTCCTTATCCTTACCCTTTTAGAAGAAAAATATTTCTGAAGTCATTGCAGGTGTCTGCTCCCATGTGAAATATGTACATGACTCCCTACTTGTCATAAAATACTGTAAAGTCATGAAATAATGAAGTAGCACTGCAAATGAAGATACTGTCAGAAGCCTCATGGTTTTCTGAGGATTCTAGCAGTGTTTCTCAGACTGTGATTCATATCTTTAACAGAACAGGTCAGAGATTTTGATAAAGAAGCATGATCACATGCAATGCCTGCCCAAACCTGTTACAATTCTTTACCCAGGGGCCAAAACCAACCACAAGCGTTGCTGTTTCATCACCTTACCCCTTAGCAGAAAAAACAGCTATTTTGATTTATTATGTTTGTCATTCGGTTCTGTTAATGGCTATGCAAAGTGCCTCTTTTACCATGCATATATCAAAGCTATATCATAATGGAAAAAAAAATAATCAAAGATCAGTTCTGGCTCCTTTTAACTCCTGCATGTGCTTCTGTGCCAAGACTGCTGTAAGAGCCTGAGCTAGACCCTGTTCAGAAGATGTGCAATCAACAGAATACTTGGCCAAATTCTCACTGGGCATTTATAGAAAGGAAAGCTCCCATTGATTTTGAGTTCTTGAGTTTGGCTTGCATGGAAAGATAGATTCAAGATACATTCAAGAACAGAGGCAATGGAAACAAAATAAGTGACACATACAGAAAAGTTAGATCTAATTAATGGAGACCACCCAAAATGTAGTCCTGTCCTGAAATCCATAGAAGAAGTAGGTGTATTCTGTTGTTAACAAGTAAATGTAATATAAAAGGCATTTGACAATTTGAACAGTCTCCAAAATGACCAGATTTGGTAATATTCATGTCAGATATTTATTAGGCAAGTACTTCTCCTGAGCTGTGAGCAGCAGCTCTGGAATCTCCAGGCTTACTGAAATAGATCTAAAAAAACCATAGGCAGCGTGTCAGGCTTCCTACAATCAATCTAAACTTGTGTAGTAAAGACCGGAGGGAAAAATACAGAGGAAAATCTGAGTAAATGGAGTAAATATTTATCAGTGTCTGTCTTGGCTGCACAAGAAAGGAGACAAACTTGACACAGAACAAACAAAAAATAGATCCAGTGGATTTCCATCTAATCCGTCACATTAAACACAAACCCCCACAGACAACTGGGTGCACTAGTCTGTTTGCCACTGTGTGAAGGTTTTTCACAGCAGAACTAAATGCCAAAGAATTGTAGTACAAACAGAAGGTCTCAGAGCTAAGGAAATCACTTTTAAAATAACAGCTTTCTAAACATTAAACAGGTTACCACAGAGAAGACACAGTAGGCTTGGGGATACCAGTAAAGGCATATTGGCACTCAAGTCATCTAATGAAGATCTCACCACCTGATAGGAGGCAACTTGAGACTGTATGACAGAGAACCTGAAGAGCCCTAACAGGACGTGAAAATTTAGTTCTCTCAAGCTGTTACATGTATGGTTTATCAGGAAGACAGTAATAACAGAAAGTATCCTGTTGGTTGGTTTGTTTGTTTTCCACTACATATGGAATCTCTGAGACACTTAACAACAGCGTGAGTCTGAGAGAAGGTAGTTGTTTTTGGGGGCTATTTTTTTTTTTTTAAGAGCTGTAAAAGTATTTTTTCAGACAAAAAGTGTGGTGTGATAAGAAATCTTTTGCAAAGCCTTTATATTTCTGAAGAACTCATGTACTTTGTGATTCCACGGGAAGGAATGTATTTAAGCTCTTGTGGGATTTAGGGCTAGGATCTGTGAAGGGAATGGTAAATTGTGAGCTTGGCTCCTAGAAGAGACTGTACCCTGTGAGGGTTTTTAGGCTGTATCTTGACAGGATTCACGAGAAGTGAAGCACTGACAAGGGCAACAAGGTTGTGTCCAGGGAAAGCCTCAGGCTAGAACATGAGTAGAGCAATTAGACTGAGTCTACAGGATATTGGGTGATAGCAGGAGCAATGTTACGCAGACTGATGTCACAGTCTGCTTGTCAGGGCAGACAGATAACCAACTGTGAGAGTCTGGAAAAGACTATATTATGGGTTGTCTGTAGGGTGCAAAGGCAGGGGGTCTTGTTTCCAGCTATATGGACAGGCTTTTGAGAAATGCTTAGAGAGGAACTGACTGTTGTGGTAAAATGGGTTACAGTGACACAGGGAGGTTCTGTAGTCAAATTTAGGCCGTGACGTAGAAAACCAGAAAGCAGAACTTCCATACGTCATTTTCTGAAATGTGCTTATTACTGCATGCAGTGCCAGACAGGTTTGCAGAGGTAGCTTCAATATCCGGCTGAGAAAATTACATCAGAAGGAAAGACTGAAAGTCATCAGGAAGTGGCCGCATAAAATGTGAGAGGTTATAGCAAGTGCATGGACACCATGCCTGAGGATCCTGGTCCTTCAGTTGCTTCAACTGAGGACCTGCTCAAAGTTTTCCTCTGGCTGTAGCCAAACTTGCGCCATTGTGTTTCCTTCATAAACTTATACAGAGACACTCCTAAACTCTTGCTTTAAGAAGATAAAGGCCACAAAGTTGTTCCTTTATAGCTCTTCCAAGTAAGTTCACCTTTCATTGATCTGAAATGGATATTTATTATCAAACCAACATAATACTGTTCAGAGACCTAAAATTACTCTGTAACATTAGTTACTACCTACGGAATATGACATGCAATAGATTTATGAGATCTGCAGTCCACCAGCTGGATTAATTGTATAATTCATTGTATAACACATACAGTAGGCAATAATCCATATAGATGAAATTGGTGCTCAGGGTAAAGAGAATCAGAGATTCCTTTCTTTACTGCTACGGTCTTGTTTACAGGTATGAGTGCTCTCTTCAGTGCTGAATGCAGTGCTGCATTCATTACAATTTGATGCAAACCATAACACTTTTGCCAGTACATATGTAAGTGTACAGTATTTGTGACTCTTGCTTTATTTGTGGTAAGGTCAGGTTACTTTGTTTGCTGCGTTTTTTTCTCCTTGTGTTTTAATATAAAACTAGTTTTAACAGCAAAACTGACCCTAAACCCCTGATCTCAAGATTAGTTCCAGTTCTTAACAGAAAAAATCAATGAGGTCTTCATAAAAGACATTGATACTAAGCCTATCTGGTACTGAAAAAGCAACAACAAATATTTAGTCAAGACTATAGTGTGCATGTGTGGGAGGGAAGCATTTGCTGCTGTAGTATTAGAGCTACATATAAGGCTGCAGTTGTCAGCCTTGCTGTGCTTTGACTGTATCCTCTGCTTGATAGGACAGCACCAACTCAAAAGGTGATTGTGAGGTTGTATCTGATAATGTTAGTATTTGTTGTTTGTTTGTTTGTTTTTTAAATTTATTGTAGAGATGAGTAACATAAAAAAAAAAAAAGGAGCCCTGGGGAAATCAACACTGACTCCAGCCCCAATTCTAATAGGTTTAACTGAACAAGGTATGGGAATGCATGTAGAGCAAGGAAAATAGAACAAGATATTGCTGCTTTTTTGGTGAACTGTAACTTGGAGAGAGAGGAATAAAAGATGGTATCATGTAGACAAAGGCAATCATGTTGTATTTGGATAAGGTACAGGTGTTGGTACATGAAATAAGGATAATCAGCTTACCTGAATGCTGACATTCCTATTGCTGAGTCTCTGATATCACAATTGTAATGTTCTTTGTATAACTACATGTACAAAAATATATTGATTCTTAATCACCTGTGATGTTTGAGTTGCACCTTAACTGTATTGAGCTAATTAAGTAATTTAGAAACGATTTTGAGTTTAGTTTGGTCTTACTAGCTCCAACTCTGCAGCAGCCAGGCCAAACCTGGGCAACTCAGCAGAGAATTGACCCTTCTATTTCTAGTGTGCTCACCAGTACATTTTCTCCAGGTTTTACCACTAATCTGGATTTCTCACTGTCTTCACTCTGAATATTGAATTGCAATTCATAAAACTAAATTTTATGGTTTTAAAGTATTTTTAAATGCATATTTTAGCTCTTGCCACTTGTCCAATATTAAAAACAAAAGTACATAGTAGAATTATATACTTTGAAAGGAAAACTGTACAGTATTGTTTCTAGACATAAATATAAGCCTCTGTAACTATTTAAAATCCAACCTTAAATTATGTTCTTAAAAAATTACAACACATCTCCCTCCCCTGAGAAAGATGAATATAGCAGCATGCCCTGAAGAGCATTAACTCTACTCATTTAAACCTAAAGCCTGATCTAATTCTGGGAGGGGAGGGGGAATTAAATCTTTGGAAATGAGAAGAATTTGCATCCTAGAATTCTGACAACCAGAGATGGAATGCTTCTTTGTTTCTCTTGAATCTGACTGTCCTCCCACCACCTGTTTCACAAGAAAGGATTTTTTTTTTTTTTAACAGCTAAAAGTGTTTGCAAGAGGGAACCAGGAAAAATAGATAACTGTAGAGCTACTGCCACCTACAGTCTCGCTGCAAAAATGCCAGTTTGGGGAAAAGCAGAAGTAGTAGTAATAATTAGGTCTTAAATATCCACACAGAGAGCACACTACAATATAATGCAAATGATTTGAAGTACATTTTGGATTCACCTAAGGATCCTCAAATGTCTTTCTGAAGGAGAGCTCGATCACTTTCTATTTGCTTAGCCTTCCTTATGTAACAATTGATTTTTCTCGCAAATCCTAACAATTGACATGCTGAAAAATCTTCACTTTCTGTTTTTCCAGCATTATGCAGGGAACCACTTGAATAGACACCAGATGCAAAGAAGAATGAGTTACTGCTGGTACCACACAGAGGAACGCTGTTGCACCAGCTGAGCAGAGGTGAGGTGTATCCTGAGAAACAAGAGGGTTCCAAAATGCTTGTAAAAATGCGGTCGTGGTCAGCTCTACAGTAACTGTCTCTGATCTTCCTGAGACTGATGAACCAGAAGTAGAGTTCTAACAGATTATGCAAATAAAAACCTGCAATGAATGGGAATTTGAAGCTGTTCTCTTTGGCAAGTGCCTTGTTATTGCCAGTAAAGAACAGTTTTGTTTGAGTTTTTTCTTCTTCCTCTGCCCCATTATTTTCTAGTGGATGTCAGCCAGTTTTCAAAGGACTTAGTCTCAAAATGTGAGGAAATAACAGGTCTTTTGAGAAGCTGGCACTCACTTTTAGGGAGAAGATGATACTGAAATCCAGCTGCATGATCTGTTTCCCCCCTCACCCTCCTCTTTAACCAGGCAATGCGGTGAAGTTTCTATGTGGTGGTGTTCCTATCATTCTGTTCTGGAAGTAACACAGGCACTTGGACCTGTGTTTCACTGGTAATCTGACACCAAACTTTTTATAAAGCCTTTTTATTGGACATATATTTAAAAGCTTTTTTATATGATCTATTCCCCCTCCCCCAACTTTAGGCTACAGTAAGAGTATATTTAACTCCACTTGATGGCGATATATAGAAAGCATGGGCTAGTTTTCTATTCTAGGAGCTCTAGCTTCAGGTGTTTTAAAAGTTTGTCAAACTGTAGTAGTTTCTGTGACATAAAAATAGTCATCCAACAAATACAACTCACATGGTCCTAATTAGTCATTTTGGCTTGAATTTTTAACTGGGTTTGGACAATGATTACTTGTGTACCTGTGTTTTTTTGCAAACTTAAGACCTTACACGTAGAGCACACAAATTGGAAGTCAAAGGTAAGCCTACAGGACAATGCGTACACTCTCCTGGCAGAAGCTGCTGTTGCCATCATCTAAGAACACATGCTGCTCATTTGTGGCTGACTGTAGATGGAAGAAATTCAAGCCATGAGCAATTCTGGCATTAATAGGTGAGGCACCTATGTCACTGAAGTGTCTTATGGCTCCAAATTTAATAGGAAGTTGCACACTTAAGAAACATAATCCTATTTGGGAATTTGGGGTGCTTCAGGAGTAGGTTCAACCTCTGTCCTATATCCTCCTTTTATGGCAATGAAATAATTGTTGAAGTTGTATATAGAGACACAAGGATGATTCTGTGTGGTTAATGTGCTACAGAAGGATTTGGACAACACGTGTTCAGCTCCTAACTCTGCAACAGTCTGTGTGACCTGGAATATGAAGGCCAAGGCCAGTAGAAGTGCTTAGACACATAGCTCCTAGTGGAGTTGAATGAGTATTAGACACTTGAATTTAATTGCAGATTTGTCCCTTGATCTGTTTGTGTCCAATTATTTAATCTGAAATAAGGATGGTGTTTACTGAGAGGGTAGCCAAACACTGGAACAGACTTCTAGAGAGGTGGTTGATGCCCCAAGCCTGTCAGTGTTCAAGAGGCATTTGGACAATGCCCTTAGCAATATGCTTTAATTTGGTCAGCCCTGAACTGGTCAGGCAGTTGGACTAGATGATTGTTGTAGGTCCCTCCCAACTGAAATATTCTAGTCTATTCTAGCCTATTCTAATTCTCTCCTATGCTGCATTTGTGCCTCTTCTATTTGTATAAGTTCTTCATTAAGGACTGTTTTTCACCAGTATGTGGAGAGACCAGTAGTATCCTAGTCTCAGTGGACAGTAAGATAATTCACAACAATCTGTAAGAGTAGTGATAGCAACCACACCCAGCCAAAGAAGAGAGTTAAGACCTTTCTGTTCTGTGCTTGAAACATGTTTATTTCACTGACAAGGAGTGGAGGGGAAACTAGACTGACATGCTTTTCCCAGAAAGCAAGGGGTTCGTGTTACAAAGCTGTTGTAGCTTTTGATAATTCACGAAGTTTTTGAGTTCTCTCGTGTCTTTGTCAAATGATTTGTGGGAGACAGTGAAACTGGAAATCCTTTAAAAATTCTTATTACTCCAAATAAAAGAAAAATAACTTTAGGAGTTTGGATTTGGGTGTTTGATACTGTAAGTCAATCAGGACACTTTACTGCATCAGTTCTATCTAAAACATTATGATGGGATGTCTTGCCCTTATTGTAACACTTTATTTTTTGCTGAATTAAAAGGTGAAGAGAATAGGTCCTGCAGAAAGCTTAAATCTCAGTTAAGTATCATTTTGTTGGAAAAACATTCATTTAAACACCGCTTATTTCTGATGGTGTCTTCAGTGATGGAAAGCTTCTGAGATCGGTGATTAGTTCCTGTAGCAATGTCATAGACCCTGCATCATAGAGACCTGTATTCAACAATGCCACATGGCTTACATTCCTCTTTAGATTGTTAGGGTATCCTTTGAGTGGCAGTAGTTCCTGTGAAAGTTGTCAAATACAATATAATTTAATTACCTAATATTTTAATGTTCCAAAAAAAAGTCAGAATTAGACTTTTAATATTCCTGCATTTTGTATTTTTCATTAGGCATACGCTGTAACTGTAAGTGGATGCAATATAAAACCCACATTTGTTCTACTGGTTGAATTCTGCTTTTGTATGAGATGCATTTGTGAATTTAAGGCATTTTCTTCCTGTGTATTGAATGATATCAGAAAGATGCACTAGAGGGAAAAAAGCTCAGCATTCAAATGTGGTGTCCAGGAAGTAAAAAGACAAAAAACAACAAACAACCAAAAAACTAAAAAACCCCACATCCAATGTTAGCAAATTTTTCAAATATAATATCTACTTAACTAGACAGTGAGTGAAGACAAGTACATTACTTACATCCACTTCCTGAAACTTCTTAAATATTTCAGTAAGCAGGTACTGAGAACTTAGGGAAATGCATCATTAATGTGAAACTGCTTACATGAGCCTTCAGCGTTTAGTCCAAGCCACAGTTTGACCAGTATTAAAATTATTAAGTACAATTTTTTTATATCTGATTGGAGAAATTTACCATAAAATAAATCTTAATCTGGCCTGTTATATAATTACTTGTTAGCAGTTTGGTGGTTGCTTCACTTCTTTCCAGGAAATGTTTTATTTTTAAAAATAAAGGCTTCAGAGACTCAGCTGGAAACGGAATCTTTATTCAGTGACTACCAATTAGCTTGTGTGAAGCAGTGGCAGCTCATTGTACCAGCTCAAGGAGGTTATTTTTCCTCAGATTCAGAAGAAAAAAGCATGCTCTGAGTATTCCAGTTTTGCAGCAACTAAGCAAAAACCATTGAGTCATTCCACTGTTCATCTGGTCTACACAGATTACATGGTTTAAAGGAAGAGTATATACTGGCCACCTTAATGGCATTGTGATCTTAACTGGCTTCTCTAACGGCTACACAAGCAAACTAAGAAAATTAACTGCCTATTGGAAATGTGGTGTGCTGCTCTTCCTCTGAACCCCTTCAGAAGGAAGAGGGGAAGTGGTCAAGAATCTTCTCTGTATGGCAAAGTTTTATGCTGACAACTGGGCTAATGCATGATCCTTGATGAATAATTCATGCGAAAAATGGCTAGAATACTTAAACCAGTGCAAGGGCTGCAGGATTACATTGAGGGATTTCTGGATTTTCTTCATGTCAAGTTTTAGGAGGTAAATGGCAGAATACAGCTACTATAAGTGTGATAGAACAGGAACTTTGTAATTTTTAAGAAGCTCTAGAAATACTGGATCAATTTTTACGGGATATAGGGATCTTCCAAAAGGGACGTTGCTTTCATGTAGGATATTCATGGTAGTCCACGGGGTTTTCTTTTTGAGAAATTTTCTTATATGTAGGATGTTATTTGAAAACACTTCAGTAATGTTACAATTTCCTGAATACTGGAAAGTCAACAAGTAGTGGTAGTAAGTTGTTGCTGGCATTATCTCTTTGCAAAAGACAACAGTTAGCACAATGAGCTCTCTGAACTTAAGTCATCTGATTGCATCCTGAGTGGCTGCAAGTGCTCATATTTCTTAGGATTGTGTCTTAAGATACAAAAAAGACGTAAGAGTTCCTGTGGTGTTGCAGAGTGATACAGGACTTGTTAGAAATTGGATTTTGACATAAATAAATTAAACCAAAACTGGTACTGGTTTATTTCCCAGGCTGTCTGTAAACTGCAGTAGCTCACATTGCTACTTTATGAGTAGCTCAACTCTCCACATAACAGTAGGCTGTTTGGGGGCAAGATAAAGAGCTGAAGCAGTTATCTCATCATGCCCTCCTATCACTCAGAGCCCTCTGTGCCTGCTCACGGCTGCTGCAAGTCCTTACAGACACTGAGAAGACCAGAGTCTGGAGTCTGTGTGGGATGACTTAGGCAAGTGTGTGCTGATATTAGTGAGTTTCTGTGTGCTTGTCCCATATTTATATTGGAAGTGCAGCTACCATCCGTGACTCAAATGTGTTGTTTGGGGTAGGAACTGGCCTTTCTCTGTCCAGCTTCTAGTACAGTGGGACCCTACTCTAAGGTTTGCATATTACTATCAGAGGACAGTCTGGTACAGCAATATTCTAAGTAAGATAAAGCCAATCACAAAGTAAAAAATAGAATATATATCACTGCTGATGTTGAAAACGAGGCATTTTTAGGGGAGAAGTGACTAGCTGAACTGTTGTGATCCAGCCAGATGCTGGTCAATGTTCAATATCTCAATTATATACCGTACATTTAATATTACTGCACTTAACTGTGACTTCTATTATTCTTGCATTTCAAGCCCGGTACAGCCGTATCTGTGTTGAACATATAACTGTGGAAAAAAAATCAACATAGTAAGAGAAACAGAACTGTAAGAAACACCACCTTGCTATCTTTAGCTAGCCTGATTATGTTTAGCAAACATTTTCCATGCTGACATGAAGGTTTTATAGGAAGTTTGTGTCAGGGAAGTGCACACTATTGTTTTAATGCAAATCTAATTACTCTGTGGGACATCTCACATGCTTAGCAAGTCCTTTTCTAAGGATGATTGCCTCTGCTCTTTATTTAGCAGCTCTAACTTTTGGGAGTAATTCAGGAAAACTGTTATTGCTGCTTGAGTTAGAAGGCTTTCTGATGCAAAACTGCCATTCAGGCCCTATAATTGAGCCCTGATTTGAACAAAAATCGATGACAAAAAGTAATAAAACTGTAAGCCCCCATAGAGACTGCAAAGATGGTTAAAGTCTCTGGCAAGTGTCAAAGGAAGTCAGAGGTGATGCCAGCAGAGGCTGGTTAGAAAAGGCAACAGATACTGCTTCTGCCTCCTCCTAGCTCTATAACAAATATTTCTGAGCATTATGTGTACTCAAATACTGTTTCACATGCTGCAAATTATTTGTGCCAACGGGCTATATAATTATTTAGCCATGTACAACACTGCAAGACATGTATTAATAACTATATTGGTTATCGCATATGGAAACCTGCTTAGAAAGAGCAAGTACAGTTGGCAGTGCTAAAGTGTATGTGCTATGTTTGTACCATCCTTTGCAGTTGTATGGTATCTTTCACAATTATTTAATTTCTTATACTTGTTAAAAGGAAAAAAATGTGATGCTTGCTGGTATGAGATGTAGGAAGGTGAAGCACTTGAAGTCAGTGAACCGGTGGTAAAACCAAGATAAGCTAAGAGCTCTCTCAACAGAATGTATACTTATCTAAAGTATTTCCCATCTCCTAAGTATGTTCCTTGTTTCCAGTAAGTGCCTGGAAGCTTCTTCCTCCTGAAGTTGCTAAGAACCCCAAATCAGTAAAAGCACTTGAGGCTATGCTAGGTGCCCTGAAGAACAGGGTTTACATAAGGTAGTGCTAAGCAATTACAGAAACAGCATTGCTGATAGCAATGTAATTTTCAGAGTATATCACAGAAACTTGGATTTGCTCCAAATTCCATTTGTAAACATCAATGAAACTTCAGAAAGTGCTAAACAGAAGTTTGCTTGGGTCTGTAATTAAGAGCAAAGCTTTTATAGTCCAGTATTCAGTGGTTCTTATACAATGCATGTTTTGCTATGCTGAAATGACAAGCACATCAAAATAATTTTATAAGTTAACTGATTGCATTTTTTTATTACTTATGTTGTGCATCTACTTACGATCTTTATTTTAAGTTCAAGGTAATCAAGGTAGTCATACAACTAGATGAACAACAGAGACCTTTTCTTGCCAAGAAGTCTCTCCATGGTACACACATCAAAAAAACTTCTGTCATGTCCTGTTGAAGGCCACTATTGCCCAAGACAACTACTTCAATCATCGAACAGACTCATATTTGAACAGGTCAAAGAGTTCCAGTGGAGGAAACTGTTTTTCTGACGTCTTCCTTGGCAAATTATTAGTCTCACAAACACGTATAAATTAGTACTGCTTGTACCTTTTGGGGCATTCAGGGAGAAAAAGAAAATCAAGAGAACAGTGGTCATTCAAATATATGCCTAGGTAAAAATAATACAATATAGTAACACAGAATATTTCCCTGTGACTTCATGTGTCCTTGTCTCTGCCAACTGATGGGGTTGTGAGGGTTTGCTGTTCTTGAGGGTCAGGTCCTAAACCATTTTTTAATGTCTGTTTGTCAATCAGGAACCTCTCAATACTTACGGATTCTCAGGTGGAACTTCCTTATCTGATTACTATTGACTCTCCCACCTGGGAACATACAAGGGCTTAGTCCATTTCACTGAGGAAAGACTTTGCTGTTCACTGTCCAAGCTGTTACAGGAGCCTGCTCTGTGCCTCACAGAACATTAGGCAGATTTGTCACTGAATTTTCTGTTCATTTCTAAAACTATATCAGGTTAGATGTGTCTGAAATGTGAAGAAGTAAAAGGCTTGAAGGAGAGTATTGGTGGTAGCAGAACAAGAGATAAACAGGTCAAGACCTTGCTCCCTTCTGCTGCTACTTCAGTGATGCTGCTTCCTAGGTTTAAACATGTGCATCTCTTTCCTTTCCCAGGGTAAAGGCAATATAAAACTGGAAAGCTGTCTGCAGGAAAAACAAACTGGGATCTGGTATTCTAAATCTGGAGTAGCGGCCTTAGCAGGATGATTTAAGGGTCAATTCTTGAACGTGGGGAGATAGGCAAGAAAGAGAAGCCAGGTCTCTAAGCTGTCTGGTAACAGAGACTCTTCAGTAAAGCACTGACATTGTTTGGAAAGCCTCTTACCAGTAATTGCAGCTGTACTGTTGACTGCACAAATGAGCTGGTTCATTCTGTCTGTCCCCTTAAGTTTTTACTGGTATCTAGCAGTTGACCTGTTTATTTTTATTTTTAAGTAGCCATTCTGTAATTCAGGACAGTATTGTTTGCAATGTCTAGATGGGGAAGGGCAGAAACAATAAGATTTTGTTGCGCTTGCAAACAAGTCCTTTGTGACCTTGTGGTATAAAATCAGCACAGCCTGACCCCTTGATGTAGGATCACAGTGCTGAGGTAAGAAGTGTATGGTTTTCTTTCTTTTGCTGTCAATGTGGAGAAGAAGAAAGATCTGAAACCCAGCTTGTTTGTTTGGTCCTTGCTGCCTACTTTCCTGTGTGTTTTGTAGGTAGTTGTCTGCTTTGCCAACAGTATAACATATAGAAAAATACTGTTTCCTGGAGGCAGTGTATATAGTGTAAATCTATCATTATCATCATTACTTAGAAAAAAAAAACAAAACCACCACTCCCTCAGAATGATACTGCCCTGAAGCTAAACTTTCACCAAGGCTTATTTTGAGTGCAGTTGTAGTGACAGAATGGCTGATGAGAGCATAAGTATGAATTGTTGAATTCTTACTTAAGCTATCAAAGCTGTATGCCACAGTAGATAGCTCCACTTGAAAATCCACAAAATACCAAGTTCTTTTTACCTTAACCTGGAAGAAATGCTTTCTGAATGTAGGCATCCGTAAAATGTGTCCAAAAGTTATGTTTCTGCAAGCTGCAAAATATCTCCTAATGACTGGGGCATAATCCTGTCACAGATGAGGCAGTCATGGCTTGGAGCCCATGTACACAAGTCGTGGCATACCTTTACTGGAACTGGGAGCATAGCCTAATGACACCTGAGAAGCTGTAGACTGTCAGCTTGGGTTGTCTGTTTCATCTCAGCGCCCACAGTTGGAGCTGGAGGACTAAAACAGCAGCAAAGAGAGGAGATGGTGATGGTACGAAGTAGAAGTCCTGTTTTTGTTGGAAAAGAATGTGGAAGAGGAGTCAGAATGGGAAAGGAGGTGGGCTGAAGAAAAAGATGCTGGGGAACTGGACCACAAGAGGCATGGCACACTGCCTAATTTCTCAAGTAAATCTTCACATCAAAACTGAAATGCCTGCTTTATAGCATTGAAATAATTTTCTTTTCCTTCAGAATTGCTGTGTTTGTGCAGAGAAGGCCACATCAGGACAGCCAAGTCTTCAGTTGTCCAAACAATTCAGAAAGTTTCTAATTGTCCATTTAACAGCATGTTTCTTACAAAACATGCAGCACAGTCAGATTATATCACTAAAAATAAATATACAGTCAGGCATAAAGCCAGAGGGTTAGCTACAGTTCTGGTTTATCAAGAACAACAATACTTGTATCTGAGCAGAGGGAACTGAAATACTCTAGCACTGGGGTACATGGTAATTAATGGCGCCTTAATAAGTACTTGGTGAAAGGCTGACGTACTGGGTGTTCCCATTAAGTGACTGAAAGACACGTTGGTGTGGCTGAAACTCAGATCGAGGTTCAGAGCTGAATTTTTTCATTAGAGCCTTATTTCCTTGGCAAATGTAGCTGCCTGTGTGCCTTCATTTTAATGCTAGTACCCATGTACATTCATAACTCTATATAATATGGGGATAAAATAGTAATGCAAAGGCCTTGTCTATCCTACCTGTCCCTCCCCAAGGGATTTTAGAAGTACAGATTTTCTTACTAACACAGTGGTGTGAGGAGCTGGTTTTGAGGTCTGAGTTGAGATTGACTTCTTATAATCAGCCCTACAGACTGCACTAAAAAGAAACTTATCCTCTTCTCACATTTGGAGGTTTTCAGATCCTGGATTCTGATCAAAATTTATGGCATGATTACTCTCTAATTAAGGATAGTTTTTGGTAGATTAGAAATTGTGCCATGTTCAATATATATAAGATATATTAGCTCTTTGCCTAGCAAGTGTTGAATAGCTGGTTTTGGTGTATTAAAAATAAGGTGAACTTTGGAAGAAAAATATTAATGTTGATCTATATGCTTTAGATAGAAGGACAAAATCCTTCTGCTTTGATTAATCCTCTTAGAATTTTCAAGTAGCTGCAAATAATCTAGTGTGATTCTGACCTAAGAAGTGTACAGCGCTTTTCCTGACAATGATGTGCTGCTTCTCTGTGATGCCCATTTTCTACAGACAAGCCCTGCCTAAGCAGACAAAACTGCAACTTAAGGGAGGATGACAGCATCATGTTTTGTTTTGTTTTTTTTTTTAAATGGATTTTTAAAAAGATTTTAATGGAGAGGTCAATCTGTCTATGGTTTGCTAGGCTACTTGCATAGGTCTTCTGACAATATAACTTTGTTTAGTGTAAAACAAGTAAGGAGGAATAGCATCAGTCCAGGGGAAGGTGATGTGCTATAAGTACATAAAAGTTGGCTGAGAAGACATGAAGTAACTTCTCACAGCCTATGTGTAATCAAGAACATCAGTTTAGTAAGCTGTGGTATAAAGTGAATTAAATTTATAACTATCCTTTTGTGGTTAAGTTTATCTTAAACTCACCAACTGAGGACTGTCCTTATGCTCATATCCTGGAAATGTGTGAGCATAGAGAGACAGGGAGAGGGAGAACTAACTTGTCCTGCTGCTCTGTGTGCTGCTTACACACGGGATCCTCAGCATCTAAACATGATGAATTGAAAGAAACCTCAGTCTTGCAAGTCCTTAGTGTTGCTAGCAGCTTCAAGGAAGTCCTACCTGTTGGTGTAGCACTAAAGGTGTATGTTCACAGTTATTAAAAAATGGAAGCAAGGCAGACCTTGCAATTGCAGAAGAAAGTGAAGGGCTGGTGTCTGATGTTGGAAGGGTGGAGAGGCTAGACTTCAATTTGGAGGAAAGATTGTAGATTTATTGCTTCAAGCCATATCTGGAGCTGCCACTAATCCAGACAGCGTGATTTGACCAGCTCAAATAATTTAGTGTGCCATAAGATGATGAATTGCTAAGGGGCACCCTGTAGGTTTTCTGGTAAATATTTGACTATGCTTAATTTCAAATTATTTTTTTCTTGTTGGCGTCCTAGCTTTTGTAAAAAGTGCCTGCAACTGCTGGCAGCCAGCATAGTTTAGAGCAGTCTTTGGCTGTTCCAGGGTTGTGAAAACACAGAAGGGGTTTAACACCTTTGCATCCTCCGGATCCTTCCATGCTTTCCATGAGCTTGGCTTTCTGACTTGCAGCCAAGTCTTCATATCTGTGCAACTGTGTGCTTGCTGGGAATGCTGCCAAATGCCAGCACCTGTCAGAGCAGAACAAACTGCACGGGCACAACCCTCGCTGTTGATCAGCAGGGTGCTGGGATTCAAGGGTGGGGGCAGGCCAAGAGGACAGCTGTGAATCTCCTCCTCTTGGCAGGAGCTCTGCCACGTGTTCTCTGATACTGTGGATTTGCTGTAACAGGACTAAAAGGTAATGTCCTAAAAAAGCAAATAAGTGTCATATAGATTGAAAGAAAAATGCAATATAGTCATGAGCCATTACTGCATGAAAGATTTTGTTCAGCTTGCTAGGGAGCAAGTGAGAATGCTGCTTAAGGTAACATCGCATTGACTGTCTTGGGGTGATTCCAGTTCCCTGCTCAGCAGCGCACTTATCAGATCTTTTGCTGCTGTACATCCCTGACTTCCCCTTGGTCCCTTTGTCTTCTAATAAATATCTATGACTGCTCTGTTGTCCATATCCATGGCTGTCTGCTGTCTCTGTGCATCCCCTAGAAATTATGAAACTGATTTAGGCCTTACACTGCAACTCTGTTATTTTCTAAACAATTTTATTTCTCCTTACAAATTAAAGAGGAGAGATAGAGAAATCACTCTATCCTTATCCAGGCCTTTCCCTACAAGGTATGCTACAAAATTCTGTCTTAATATGGGAGGAGTTTTTCTTTGGTTTTAGTGAGGCAAATCCTTAGTCTGTTCAGTGTTAAACACAGTAGTAGTTAGTGATATTAAATTAAAATAATTGAAAATCTGAAGTTTCAATTCAAGAATGTGAAATGGCCTTAAAACCAGAGCAACTGCTCATTTTTAAGAGCTAAGATGAGTGGGTGTTCATGGTAGTTTTCTGATGGAAGTTTATTTTGGATAAATCATTTGGAAGTGTTTCAGTTATTTAACACAATCTATCTTGAGTGTTGACAGTTGTTTTCACATTCTAGAATATGGGAATAACCTCACAGTTGTTACTTATTCCCTGAATTTTATAGCATGAGATGAAGATTTTTCTCCTCCTTCAGTTTAGTGTTATGATCAACCCCTATTTGCTTCCAATTTGTGTATGAGGATCACATCTTTGCCAGATATTTCATAGTGAAGGAGTCAAATCCTATTATTTCATAAAAATACCAAGAAGAAAGCCATGTATTTGTACAATTTCTGCCTGGCAATATTAAAGTCACCATTGTGTGTGAGTAGTAGTAGTATAGGTGTTAGTCATTGCATTTTTTCCACCATGAAGCCAACATCTCTTTCCTGTATTCTTAATAGTGATTGAAATGGCTCAAAGAAGTTTAATCTTTCTTTAAAAAAAAAAAAAAAATACAAGCAATGAAATAACTTTGAACTTTCAGTCCACTTGCCAGAAAACTCCATAAGAAAGTATGGAGAAGGAGCTGGAGACAAGTGACCCAGGAATAGCTGCCCTTGAATGGCCTCTTTAGTGTCCTGTCCTTTGGCTTTCGTCAGAGGGGTGGTGTAAGGTGCTAAGAACAACCTATTGCTCTAGCTGCATCTTCCTCCGCCCCTTGTACTTACAGGACAAGGAGGTTTTGTTCAAATTTCAAACACTCTCATATTACTTACTACCAAGTCAAGTGAAGGACAGAGAGGGGAAAGGTTTGCTTTATAAACAGTAAGGAAATTAGTGTGTCTGAGCAGATGGAAGCATTGAGACGCAAGTATTTAAAAATATAGTCATAATTTTTACTAGCTGACAGTGTGACAGGATCTTTTCTCCGTAAACAAAGGTATGTATACTCATCACTAAATTATCTTAATTTTATTTATGTTACTTTCAGTCACCTAGATAGGTATAAACAAATCCATTTTGAATTTCTGTTGTATGTTTAATTGCTTATCTATAATTCAATTTCATCACAACAAAAATTCTGAACACCTCTTAGTGAAAAAAAAAAAGTAGGATGCTAAAATGCCAATATAATAGTCTTACGGAGTGAGACATATATGAGGTTGCATGACACTAACTGTTTAGGCCTTGGAAATTCCTGAAACGTCACAGAATTGGTAATTTTGCAGTGCAAAGCTCTTGTGTGTTGTTGTGTGTTTAATAATATAATGTGGGATAGTTTAGCAGCAGTGTTCAAATTCCCTAGAAATTTAGAACATGAAAGTGCTAGAATATATACCAATACAAAGAAATGAATCTGTTCTTAATGACGTTCTCTATACATCTGAGCAGAATAAGGTAGTACATAATGTTGAGCTTAGTAGTCCTGAGCTGATATCTCTAATGGGCACTGTGGGAATAAGTCAGCTGGTTTTGCTCTCTCAAACAGTTCTGTTTCTGACAGCTGCTGGTGTTACCAGTCTGTGTGAGATAGTTTCAGGTTTCTCAAACACCATCTGAGCGGTTAAGTCAGGACTTGGTATCATTGTTTCTTACTGTAGTATGTTGGAAATTGTTGGAAATGACAAAAGCATGAAAAAATTAAAATGCAGGACCACATTTGAGATCTATTGTTTAATACTGGATTCCTCAACACCCCCTTCCTTGCCCCCTAAATAGTTATTTGATGCTTTCCAAATCCTTCCCTTCCTATTCCTTCTATGCTGTGAAATCCAAAGATCATGTTTTAATGCTCTGCTTCAGTTGGTCTTTGGAAGAGCACTTGTCTGGCCTCTGAGCAATGGCCACTTGACCTGATGACAGATATTTCAGTGATGTGGCAGCTCTGCCACACAAAATGCTTTGTCTGTTGTTTATCTCACAGATGCTAATGGTAAATGCTTTCCCTACAAAAGACATCAGCTGAACGTTTGGAACAATTTGGGAAGGTCATCTCCTACCACAGTTAAGTAATGTGTTGCTAGAAATAGGAGATACTAGTGCTTCTCCCACATTATTGTGAACCAGTGTTCATCTTTGCATCCTTGCTCCCAAGCAATAAAATTATATCATGTCCTTAAATAATGTGTTTTCTGTGTCCTGACATGAATTTATTTTAGCAAAAAATTAAGAAAGTATTGGTAAAGTGCTTAACATGCTTCTCAAATTTTGAGCTTACCCCGTCTGCTTCTCCTGTTTAGGAACGTAATCCTATACAGATCCTTGCCCTTGTTGAATAGTTTTTGTACAAGACCTGCTCTACAGAGCAAGAGTGGATGGTGTGCATTAGGAGTTAAAAAGTGGATTCCATGAATTTGTTTGCATTTAAATCGTTGAACTTCACTATTTGTAAGTTTCCTAGTCTGTAAAAAGTAATGTAGTATTTCCTTCACCTCCAGGTTTTGGGAAGATGAGCTCATTAAACAAAATGTTCATGAGATTTTTGCTCACTAAGCTCAATGTACAGGAGATTTTTCAGATGAAGGTTACACTTAAGGTTCCTGTTGCTATTCAACTATTGCTTTGGTTGCCCTTCAGCGAGGAGTGAAACTGTGCTTACTTACAGGGATTACATGGTGAATCTTTCTTTCATAAAGAATCATAATTAACTGCCAGCAACTATGTTAGGAATCTCAACACCTCTCTGGTGTGGAGCAGTAGACTGATAATTGTTTACCTATGAAACTTTCTCACTGGTTGTGCTGTGCTCTTCTATCATGTGGTGGCCTATACCCACCCCCAAAATGAACCATTTCTAGGGTAGTTGCTTAAGGCCGTTTGTGTGGTGTGTTTGTGTTTTGTTTTATTTATTATTACATTTTAACGCTTCTCTCACAGTTATTAACATTTGCTTACGAAGTTTCTCAGTTATTCCTGTATTTGTGTGCTAAAAATAAGAATTATTTTTGAACAATTTAATAATCTGTTCATGTTGGTATAGTTCGAAATCTATACAGGTGGATATTTGTCCAGGAGGCCATTTCCTCATCTATAGCAATTTATTGTCTGCTTCTGCAGCCTAGACCTTGGAAACATGCTGTGTCCACACCTTTGCCTCACAAGCTCACAAAAACAGGGAACAAGCTGAACTGAATGAACTCTTACGTTTCTTTTCTCCCTGCTGTGCTTGCTTGAGAGAACACCTTTTGTAGGCCAAGCAAATAGAGACTGCTAGACTCTCTTAATTTTTGCCTTGCAAATTCTGATTCTAACTCATTCTTTGTTTTGCTTGGCCAAAGAGATTCTACTCTGATTTATACCAGAAGAACACAAGTAGATTCAAAGGGCTTAACTTAATATATTTATTCTTCAAAGACCTTTAAAAGTGTTAATGGACTATAAATCCTGTACAGCATTTTGAGGTAGGATGATAAGAAACCAATGTGTGAATTGAGCTGTAAAATTATCTGCAGCCAGCTTCCTTAAGTTAATGGTGTTGAACTAGTTGTCTGATTTCTTTTGTGCATTTTTTATGAGGCCCACAGATGCAAATGCCTGAGCCTTTTTTTTTTTTTTTAATCTGTAACTTGTTTAGGAAGCATTCTCTGCCAAATGTTTGTACTGTGTTATCCTTTAGCCATTTTAACACTTTCTATTCCACAACTGATAGTAAATACTTTGGAAGGTTGTCCTGGTTTTTGGTTTTGTTTTGTTTGTTTGTTTTTGAGTCACTCACTGTGGAGTCTTCTTCTCTGGAGACATTCAAAACCTGCCTGGCCACATTCCTATGCAATCTGCTCTGGCTCTGTTTTAGCAGGTGGGTTGCACTAAATGATCTCCCTTCCAACCCCAACCATTCTGTGATTCTGTGATTTCCATATCTGAGTTGTGGTAAACAAAGGCAATACCTCCATGGAGGTTTTTTTTAGTATTCTGACCTGATGGTAAGTTCATATACGGCTTCCAGAAACTTTTTTTGAACCTTTTCTGGTGCTGTAAATTCCTGACTCCTTTAAAATCAATGCTCTGGTACATTCATGACTTCAGGCTCTGCCTTCTGTACACATTGTGTATAAAGACTACTCAGCAGAGCTGGCAGTACTCCTGCCTCAGTAAGCTAGGCTTAATAGCATTAAGCCTTACAGAGAGTGCAATATTTTAAAGCAAAAATAGTTGAATATGAAAAGAATCTGCTGTCACTTACACATGGTTTTCCTCCCCTTCCCCTACAAAAGCAAACAAACAAAACCAACAAAAAACACAAACAACCAACTCCAAACACATAGACACATAGTATAACATCCATGGTGAGGTTACAAATGGCATTAGAAATTCTTACATAAACAGCAAGCATTTAGACCTGAAAATCACCACCACCATCTAGATAGATATACATTAAATAACTTGCATGTCAGAAATAACTGTTACATTAACATTTTGGCACTTAGAGTACCAGCAAGAGAAGGTTCAAACTTACACTTCATATTGCCAAAGGCTGTTGCAGACAAATCAGTCACGTAATACTAAAACGCAGCTATGCATAAATGCAGCTTTCCTCTAGTGCTAAGTGATGATTCCAAGGTAATATATGAATTTTGTATATCTGCTCATACTTTGTTCAATAGAATGACATATCTTGGGAAACAGGGCACTTTGAGAAGGGTGAACACTGAAATATTTTGCTTAACTAGAAAACTTGTTGGGAAATGAAGGAGAAAGCAGTGAATGAACATTAATGAACAGGTACTTGCTAGCAGAAGTATCATTTCCTTCTGCATATGAGGAACTCTCACAGAGGGGCTTTTTATCCCATAAATTTGAGTGATCTCTAGATCAATTTATTGATTTACACATGTAACTGAAACAGGTATTTGTTCGGTGCTTCTGCTCTAATTGCTGAAGGAAGTTCTAGTGTCATCGTTACCCTTTGGCACGTTTTATTCCACTCCACTTGTTTTTATCACACGAGCATCAGCTCAGTTATATCCCTGAAGTCGGATGTAGCCATGTCTTTTGTAAAAAATGTACAGAACATTGGAAAAAGTAAGAGCTCTCAGTTTCACTGAATTGTATATATTTTCCTTCAAGGGCCGAGCATTGTAAAAATTCTTGAAGTATAAGTTACTAATAGCTTTCAGAATCTTAAGATAACTTTTTTTTTAAAAAAAGCAAATTCTTTTTACAATAACACTGAATAGAATCTTATTTTTTTCTTTCTTGACTGTATACTTTGGACACTAGGTTTCAAGTGCTGTGCATAGCCTATGGATATCCTTATTCTACATGCCATATATGTGAAGATTTTTCTATAAATTATTTAGTGGTAGAATATCCCAAATACCTCTCCTGTTTGTGTTTAAACGCACTCAGATTTAGTGAACTAAGCATGGAAATGGATTCCGCTGTTGCATGAACTAAGTCAATAATAATTCATACCTGTAATGATTCAGATTTAAATAAGCTCAAGATGAAATTGGAATTGCCTTTGATCTAATGTGCTACTTCTATGTATGGTATTAGAAGCTTCATCTCAGCATGTATTAAATCCAAACTTGGTTAGGTTGCCAGCTGGCAATCTCATACCTAATGTTATACCTATATGTAAGCGTTCATACCCTTTTCTCTTTAATTTTAGAAAGTCCTGTCTGATGTACCTGAATATTTTGATTATCAATAACTATTCAATCCTGTTTAGTTTAATCTAACTTCAAAGGCATCTTGTGGCTGTATTCTACAGCATAATTATGAGTTGCGAGAGCTTTAGAAAACATATTTTCCAATACTTTTCAACAAAACAAAAGCAGTTCTCATGCCAGACAGAGCTTGAATGTTAATCTAGGCTACCAATACTTCTAACAAGTTTGTGAAAGCACAAAGAGTTCAAAAGCTGTCACAAACTGCATGTAACTCTGCTACTGCACTGTGATAATGCTGCTAGTCTTGCAACAGAATAATACAAACTATTTTTGAAATTGTTAACACACTGTTACTTGCAGATAACTGCAGTTAGATGCCAAAATACATCCAGGAAAGAGCTAAAACTGAGATGCTTTTTGTGTTCAAGTATTCTCACTTAAATAACTGAACTGATATTTGACTGAGACCCATGGCCCAAATTTAAAAACTTTGTCATTTGAAGAATATTATTTTAATAGATTGAAGCACCACAGTTTTAAGTATATCCTGAATTTAAACTTGGCATGGCAACAGTACTTACTGAAGAATGCATGCAGGTTTGGAGTTCTGTTTGTTAATTGGAACTTTAAAAATTTCAGTGTTAAGCAGGCAGGTACAAGAGAAATGACTGAAGGGCCTGATTCTGTGTGATAACCCACTGCATCCCAAAACAGGAAGGTGTTACCTGCATCTGTATTTCTCTACTGAAGTTAGATGCCTTCTATGTTACAGTGCCTTTTCTTCCCTCTCTGATATTAGTAGTTGTTGAAAAAATTAAGCACATTTACCAATCTGAGGGGCCTGTACTGCACCTATTTTGGAGATGTGCTAAGCATACTGACACGATTTGCAAACTCAGAGTTGAGTTTTTGTGTTTTCAGAAATGATTTGCTTATTCAAGCATGTTTAGCAGCTGTATTTCCAATAAACAAAGGGACTGATGTATTGAAGGCCACTGATCTACAAGTGTCTGGAACAATTGTTTTCTGTAATGGGAGCTGGTAAGGCTGTTCTGGTCCCTCCCTAGAAACTCCATTGACTTTTGCACCATAGTGGATTATGAGGAAAAAACCCAAAGAACTGCAGCTGGTTTAGCATTGCTCCCTCACGGGGTTCATCTTGATCCCTGCAGAATCCAGCCTGTAAAACACAACGCCAGCATGTTATGTCTCGGACATCCTGCTGACACTACTCTGCTTATCTAATCACACTAATATTGACATATGACTGCTTCTCCTTTATTCTGTGGTAACCCTTGTTCTTTAGCGACATGCAATTCAGTGCAGATATGTCAATATAATCTGGGCTTCTAGCTTTCAGTCGTGTACTGACCCTCCTCTGGGATCTTCTGGTGGATTTAAAGGTCATCACGAGGTAAGAGGTCACTACTAGGCATGTTCCTACAAAACATTAATTGTTTCATCAATGATTTTGAGACTTTAAGGTTGGTTTTGATCTAACTTCAGAACAATAGAAAATTTAAATTTCAAAGTATGTTTGCAAGACTTGGGGACAATAGCCTGAAATGTTTCACTTTTAATTTGTAAATGTAAAAATTCTTTTTTATAATGCTACAGTACAAAGTAAGGCTACCTTGAAAAAGAGCGCTTAACTTCTCAACTTCCCTTTTCTTAAAAAATGTAGTTTAGCTCATAAGAATGTGTAGTGTTTTTCCTTTTTTGTGTGGATGTTTGTTTTTTGTTTTGTTTTGTGTTTTTTTTTTTTTAACACAGAAAAAAGAAGAGCTATTTTTTTTTTTCAAAGGTGCAAAAATACATTTTTTTTCCAGAAGATGACTCTTCTGACAAAGATTATCTGAGCAGTGTGAAGCCATATGAGCAACATTAATCTTCATGGTGAATAGTGTTCTCTTTCAAGGAAGTTTATTAGTTTCTGTCTCCCTGCACACGTATCCCTGGGTACTCTGAGCCCTGACCCACAGCTGCTCTAGGCTGGCTCAGCTCTCCAGGCACTGGCTCACTTCATACCGTCAGAAGCTGTAGCCCACAGCTACTGCATTTTTTAAGTTAGAAGCCTGTTTACCAGCTGAAAACTTGAGATGGTCCTAGGCCAAAACTTCAGATTCAAAACAACTTGAAGCTTTGACACGACAAATATGATCCTGTCTTGAGCCTACACTAACAAGGTGGGGACAAATATTTCTAAAGTGTCAGTGGAATTTTATTAATCTTAGTTTTCTAACGAGCAGATATGAACTGAGCATAACTTCATCTGCGTTTCTCCATTAATGAAAACTCTCATTCTTATTGTGGTTGAAGATCCTTAAATATCTCTATATATTAGTCCTTGAAAATGTGAGCAGTAAAGGCTTTAATACTATTATTTTATTGTAAAGATTTTGTTTTTAAAAATACTGAAACAATATTTAGTCTTAAGGAGCAAATGGATCACATTTCTTATCAGAAACTTGGTGTTTTACAGCTTCAGAGAGGGAGAGCTAATGAACTGGCTATTGGAGGGTTGGAGAATGACTAATACCTCCTGCAGGGTGAAATCTATTGCATAATATTAACCTTTTGCGTGAGCCAAGCTTCCCAGGATAGTAAACAATACACAAATGGTATGGATAGTGCAGCCTAAGAAAATAAGCAAGTAATGATTGATTTAGCATAGCAATGCCATTATACCTGTCATATTTTGAGGTCTGTACCCCTAGCACTTGTAATTCAACATTAAACTATTAAAATTACAGAGTCAAACTCTTCTGTAAAACTTGAGATCCCACTTTTCCTTTTGAATGCTTTACTGTACCAATATGAGGTATTTTGGCCAACGCGCCTTGAGGCAAAGATTACTTTTAATTCTGTAATTTCAGAATCTTTTCTACTATGATATATCAGGACATATTTCTACTGCCATTCTGTGAACCCTACCTTTCAAAAATGAATCAAGATTTGCACAGTGATGACATTCAGGCTTTATTATCTTAAGATTTTTTAGGCCAAACAGTATGGTTTTTATCTGGCTTCTGTGGTTTTGAGTCTTCACAGTACCCTTTACCTGTGTTCTAGAGCTCTAATCTCTGAATTCCTTTTCAGTATTTGCAAGAGCACAGAACTTAGAACTGCAAGATTCCTGAGGTGGCTATATTGAAAACTGAGTATCTACCTTAGCACACTATTAACCTGTAATTTATTGGACTGTGAGGCCCTGGAAGTTAAAATCTCATGGCTGTGAGTCTTTAAGTCTGCCTGGCCAAGTTAAAAATGAACAAATAGAACTGTTTGGAATTTGCTTACCACAGTGAAGAGAATTACTTATGGAAAATAGTTGGAAAAGGTGTCAGTCCAATAATTTTACGCATCTCTACCTAGATATGTCCCCTAGAAATATCTATTGCTTTATGTCGTTTGATTCAAGGGTGTTTAGTTACAGGATATAATTTTAAAATCCTGTTTAAATAGATAATCCAACTCAGAGTTGAGAGCAAAAGGGTGCCAGAGTTGATACAAGGGATCGATGTGTTTTACCTGCCAAATGTCAGAATTATAATATGTTTGCTATTTTCAAATAAGTTTATTTCCATTGGTTTGAATGACAATAAACAGAGAGGGTTCTTCTGACTTGGGCATAAGTAAATAACACATACGATTACAACTCATGCTAGCTTTGATGTAATTAGTTACAGCTTCACTGCATTTCTAAAGAGAAAACCCACTTCAGAGAGGATTTGGCCCTTTAGAAGATTGGAGAAGCTGATTATGTGTCTTGCCCACTGCCAGTCACCATCTGGTGCATTGGCATCTTGTGCTGGTTTAAATGTGACAGTAACATTACACAGGTGTAATAAAAGCAAGAAACAAAACAATAGTGAGTCAGGACCATGAAGTACTGTTGGGAAATACTTATTTTACAGTGTACAAACAGATTGTTCTTTCAGTTTGAGAAAGCGAATTTGGCTCTGTTAGTACCTGACAAAGCTGTATCAGGCTTGATATGAACAAAGATCAGACTTTCTGATTGGGTCTGTACATCACAAGAATATATGCAAAATCTGGAGTAGTCCTTCAAGTGCTACTTGTACAGTTTGAAAGGTGTGTGACCTCTGCTCTTATTGTTAGCAAGTACTTCTAGCTCTTGGGATCTTTTTTGGTAACACTCAGTTTAGAAACTACATTTTTCTTTTAAACTAGAGTAATATGAATGTGTCACTCCTTGAGGAAAAAAAATTGGCTCTCAAATAGAGCAGGATTTTCATTCTACAGAGGTTTGTCAAGAGAGAATAATTCTTAATGGAATCATCCAGGAATTCCTTAAACTTTTCAGCATTATGCAAATATGGGCCTAAGAACTAAAGCAAATATGAATTTATTTAATTACACTAATTTAAATAATCCTTTACATTTCTGCTACTGATAAAAAGGAAGTCTCAATATATTTTGAGATTAACCCTTTGGCATTGCACAACAAAGCACTGACAAATCTTTCTGATGGAACCAGCAACCTGTTTTGATTTACCTGTTTTAACCAGTTTGCAGTTGTTTCCCATTTATCTAGTGGTCCTAAGGCACTTTTCAAGTATAGACTTCTTTGAATTTCAGAATGCCGTCAATAATTGACTGTTTACTAAAGCTGTGTTCAGAAATAGAGACACTGTAGAAGAAAATACAGGTGGTGCCAGTTCTGCTACTGACAGCGCTACTGCCTAAAGAATGTTGTGGTTCTACTAGCAGCAAAGGAAATTTGTGTTGTTTTCTCTGGAAAAGACCCAAAATGCACAAATAAATGGACAGGTGGGTAAGGTGGAGAATCTTCAGCCATGGCTGGTGGTATAACCAGTGCAGATGGGGACTGTCATTTGGAACAACCTGCAACTAAATTGTGTGTGGGCTGGCTTTGGCTTCCACCAGCCAACTATGAGGGAAACATGAAAATATCTTGGCTATTCAGGGTCTAATTCAGAAGAGCAGCATTTAGGTTTTCCAATAGTAGAATTTATATGATTGTAGCTCTCTCTAGATTTATTTTGTTTTCCTGGTAGTAGGTTATGCTGCTGGCATTTTTTCTTTTTTCCTGCTATACTTTGTGCATTGAGAAATTGTTTATGAAGAATTTATCCAAATGAGTTTCTCTGTTTGTGAAGTATGTTCAGCCATGACTCCTTCCCAGTGCTGTTACCCAGGCTTTCTGGCACACACAGTACAAAATTCTCATTTCAGAAAACTTGGAATCAGGGACAGTATCTCAGCTCATGTAATTCAGCACAGTTCCACAGAGGTCTGAATGAGAATCTGTTTATAAAAATATTCGTCTTTAAAAATATGCTGTCTCTTCCCACTACAGAGATAGGTAAGAATTTTGTAACAGGCAGTTACAAAATAACTTGTCAATAGTAGAAATTTCTCCTGAGCTGGAGCTGCTGCTACATGGCTGCTGTCCTGAAACCTGAGGATTTTTATCTAAACCAACTGACAGCCCCTAGGAATATACCCATGAACAGTCACAACTTTCTGTTTGTTAAAAAGGATGCATGAAAGAACATGCTTTTTTTGTGTGTGCATTAAACCTTCTTAAAATGTTAGGCTAGACACAAATCCATGTCTTGACTTGGGCCTGAGAGAAGCGAGTTACCTAACTGGCTGCCAGCCAAGTGGCTCATTCCAAGGTCCAGGTGCCTTGACTGCAGGGGTACTGCTGGTGAGGTGTGTGTGGCGGGCCATACCTGTTCGTATACCTGGCCTAGGTCTGGACCTTGACCTTGACTATCTCATCTGCCATTTTGTGGGTCATGGCAGGTCGATATGGGGCCTGCTTTTGGGGTGCAGGCACTGGGGGAAGGGGCTGTGTGGCAGACGGGGGAAGGCGATCAGGCAGACAGCTAGCAAGGGCAAAGCGTGCACTTGGGGCAGTTCAGAAATGACTCTGCACCTCCATGGATGTGTCTGGTTTTGTGACCCTTCTCCCCTGGGCCAGAGCTGGCAGCAGCTAGGGGTTTTGCAGACTTCGCCTCTGCCTGGGTGTAGGGCTATCTCTGAGCAGCCCCCTGTGACCCTTCTGTTGTGACACCGGCTGACGGGGAGGCCCTGCGGCTGCCCTTAGTCCCGGGCCGGCGGGGCTCGGCTGACGCTCGGTAACCAGCCTAACACGGCGGCGGGGACCAAAAAGCGGCACGGCCCCCTGCCGGGGACTCCCGCAGGGCAAGGGGGATCAGCGGCGGGGGAGCGGCGCCCGCCCTGTCCGCAGCCCTGGGGCACCGCCGCGCTGCTGCCCGCCCCGTCTCCCCACTACGCCCCCCGGGGAGGGGCCGAGCCGGGCGGGAGCCGCTCCCGCCCCGCGGAGCACCGGGTGCGCGGGCAGAGGCGGTAGCGGTGCGGAGAGGTGCGTGGTGCTGCGTGCCTGCTGACACTCGCTGCGTCCCGCGGGGCTGGAGATGCTCCCACGCGGGGCGGCGTTGCGGGGCGCCCCGGCCGCGGCGACCTTCGCCGACGACGTGCTGCGCGTCTTCGGGGCCAACCACAGCCTGTCAGCCGGGCAGCTGTCCGCGCTGCTGCAACGGCTGGGCGCTGCGCCGGCCCTGGGCGCGGTGCTGCCGCTGACCCACCTGCACCACAACCAGGTACCGCGGGAGCCGGGTTTGTCCGGGTGCCGCTTAGGCTGCGCGGCGAGGGCTGGGCTATAGAAACGCACGTCCAGGAACAAGGGCACCGAGCTGGGTGGGCAGCTCCGTAGTTTCTTAAATTTCGTCGCTGTCGTGTTTCCCCACGTTGAAGCGGGGAGAGAGGAAGGGAGGGAGTGTGGGAGCAAAGGTCTCCTGAGGCCCTGGGCCCGGATTTCGGGCAAAGGTACCGGCCCACCGGGGAGACCAGCTTGCGGCAGGGGAGAAATGCCATCCGTCAGGGAACTGCTGCGGTGCGGGGCTGCCCGAGGGGTCAGCTCTGCCTCCTCATTGCTCAGCTCTTAAACTGGCGCGTTTACTGTGTAAATAGCATCTGGACAACAGTGAGAAGTGTATGAGAATCGGCTAATGTTTCTGTCCAAGAGCTATATATGCAAATCTTCAGGACTTGTTAAAAGAAAATTGTTAGGTGATAGCACAATCTTGATTATAGACAAGTCTGCTTGTGTAAAGAAACGTCTTCAGAAATTTTCACATCTTTCATCTAAACTGAGTGCAAAGTGCGCACCCATCAATTCATATACTAAAAGTTGTTTAAAATTACGTTTAATTTACTATAATTGAAATAGCACTTGTCATGGAAATATTTTACTCTGTTTAATGTCTCTATACTAAACTCAGACCTCATTGCTACTTTTAAAGTCTATATAATTTCACACCTCTGTAGTGTCCTAGGCTGAGTTTGTTTCTTTGAAGGGGAATCTTGAGGCTGGTGGAGATTTCCTTATGCTCAGGAATCAGGGACACCAAGTCAGTCATGAGAATGAAAGGAAAGCTCTGGTTTGGTTCAGCTCCCTGAGAAACAGAAGGGGCATAGTTCTGGAGACCTTGAGAAACTTCTTTTTTACATTGGGAGTGGTAGCTCTTGTTCTGTGGAGGAGATTTGGATAAGTTCCGTACACTTTAGAAAGAGTGCAATTCTGGTGTCTTTACCCTTAGCAGAGGTTTAGTTGGGAATTAATACCACTGAAATCAATATACTATTCAGTATAAGCATGGCAATATTTGCCAGACTTACTGCTTTCGAATCTCACAAATTGAACACTGTTTCAACACAGTGTGTTAAAAACATAAACATTGCCAGTCACACACGCTAAATACAAGTTTGCAGTGTTGAATATGGCTATGAAAAGGAGCTTTCTTTAAAAGGGAATAGAAATGAGTAGCTTCTTTAGTCCTTCAGGTTTTCCCTCTGCAAAAGCACGTAGCACTCGTACACAGACTTTGGCATAGGCTACAGAGGAAATAAAAAAAAGTAATACGCTTTCTTTAAATGCATGTTCCTTATAATTCATTTGAAGTTTAACTGAAATTTTGTTACAGGCTTGTTCTAGTTTTGTCTGTTTTGAATAATATCTAGGATACCATACTGAAATGCACATACTTTTTTTCTGAGTTACTTGTGTTCTTTCTCAAAATTGGCCTTAAGGTTGCTCCATCTGTTAGTACCATTTAAGAAATGCATTTTACCTCCTGGCTTTTGGTCCATCATAGATGTTAGGTATATGAATGACTGTGGGCAGGTAGTGCATACAAATGCATACTCATACCGAGTAAAACATATGTGATCATTTTCAAATACTGTGACTCTTCGTGCTTACAAGTTGGTAATTTAGAGTGTCTACTGGACATGACAGCAGACATAAAGTGGCCTAATCTGACTTTATATGTTGGAATGCACCCGAGGCCTTAGCTCTACCTGTTCTCTATGGATGAAAGTAAATAACTCTGGAAGGTGATTTGTGCCTTTCTCAGGTAGGCTGAATCCATTCAGGCTGCCCAAATATCTGACTGTAGGAGGAAAAAAGGTTTATCTTAGACTTTCAGTTCTTAACTTCAGTGTCCAGAGCTAGTGGGATGACCCCCAAGGCTTTCTTCCAGGCAAGATTACGCAGCCCTGCTCTATCAGAGTCCCTCATCCAAGCCTGAAGTAGTTTTTTGTGGAGAGCTGATCTGTAAGGGACAGGTGATACAGCACTGCAAGAACTGGCAGGAAGGAACAGTCTCTCTTAGTTTTACCCCAGTATCAGTGTTTAGTGTTAGTGTTTCATTCATAACAATTTTAGTAAGCTTCTTAATCTCACAAGGAAGATCCAGCAGAAGCTGATCCATTTTCTTAAAGATTGAAAGAGTTTGGGTGTGTAAACCAGGAGAAGACAGTTGCTTGATTTCTGTTTTTCATTGATACCAGGCTGACTTGAAAAGATAAGGGAGAAGAAAAAAAGATTTAGTTCGTTGATGATGATGTTTGAATGCATACTTATGTAAGCATTTATGGTAACTTATTTCCTATGCTGTGCATGAAGATGCTGATTTTTTTTTCCTGTAAAACACACAAAAGAAAACATTTTTTTTTTGAGTACTGTTAAAGAATTTTTGATTGAACTGTCTCCATTTCATTAAGCTTTTGGTCTCTTCTTTCACCATGCACTTTTATAATTCTCATAATTTTGTGTTTATATTTTCTTTGCTCTTCATTTTTTCTGTTATCACCTTTCCTTAATATATAAGCTAAGACTTCCTGTCAGAGAAATAAGTAGTAACTGAGCAAACTCAAAAACTGGTCACTGCATTTTTTTCTTTTTACTGTTGAATTCCACCATATTTTAATCCTACTAATTGGGATGAAATTAGCAATTTCAGTAGGTGAATGCATGTTTACTCTGTATCTTACATTATTAGCAAGATAAAAAAATGTGAAACCAGACTGGAGCTTCTGCCATTGAGTTCATCATAGTATGATAGCGATAACCTGTGTGCTGGAGGATTAAATTACATGCTCAAAAGTTTTGGTCAAAAATACATAGAAGAAAAATGGGCTTTGGAAAGAAAGCTTGTTAACATCACTTTTTGTTTGTGCTTTGCTGTAATCAGTAGGTGCTAAAATCATGCCTCAGTTTTCTTCTTGGACTCTTCTAAATCTATATTTATGCCAATCCGTATGTTATGCCAGAATACTGTGTCGTAATGTAATGCATTTTCATTTTTAAACAAGACCTGTGGACAACATGAAGTTATTTTTTTTTTTATATTCATGATCAGATATAAGTAGTTTTCACATCAAGATGAGTCATAAAAACAATTACTTTGGTGCTTTGGATAGACTAGAACCAGGTTAGTATCTGCTTTGATTTTGGTTTTGGTATGGTAGTGTTTCACTAATTACATCTTACGCCTTTTGAAAGAAGGGGCAATGGCCTGAAAGAGGCTTATTTGTTCTACCCTTTCAATTTCTTATTTCTACAATATTGTCAGCGAGTTTCAGCATTCATGGGCAGTTTTCAGCTCTCAGCATGAACAAGCTGCCTTGAGCATGTCAGTGTGTCAAGTGCATTCGAGCAGCTTCATCAGGTTTGACTCCCATGGAGCGTTGCTTATTGAAGGCCTGGCCGTCTCCTAGCATCCAGGTCTTACCAGTGCTGAGTGACAAAAAGGTGTCACCACATCAGCATTGGATGCTTCAATTTGTTACAAGTATGTTGAGGAAGACATAGTCATATGTCTCTATTTCGCCTTATCCAGGCTAAGGCTCAGAAAAACATGCTGATCAGATGGATATTCAAGGCATTCTTTCTGGGCTGTGTGACCCACAGCGCAGCTCTGGTGGGGGCCAGGCCAGTATTTAATCTGGCAACATCTAGAAACCGCAGTCCAGGTTGCTGTGGGGTATCTTAGTACTTCACATGTGGAATGCTACGGATAAAACAAAGGCAGAGCAAAGATAAGAACATGGCAGGAGATAAGAAAAGTGACTGAAGCGTTTACAAGATGGTTGGTACTGTAGTATATTTTTTTAATTTTCCAGGTAGAGGTCTGTACATTATTTTTGTCTGAGCAATTATCCAGTCCTTTCCTTCAAAAGATGTGGTGAGCTGGCATCCACTTTTCATTTATAAAGATACTGGTATAAAGAGATTCTAGATAGTTTGGCATCACTTTATTTCATTTCCCATAAAAAAAAAAAAAAATCCCAGACTGGCCAGTCATTTTTGGGAGAGCCTTACTAGGAGAAAAGTGAACATCTGTTTGAATGACACAGTCGATGGTTTAATTTTTTAAGTCTGAATGCTTTATAGTTGTGTAAATTCTAGGGATTTAAGGCCTCCCTAATTCTGATGAAAGCATTTATTAAATTATTTTTTAATACAATCAGTTATGTTGTATCTTCTTTGTGATTGTTTGTTAAGTACTGGGTGACAGTCCCATTACAACCAGTTCCCTCACCTCGGTGTTCTGACAAGGCTTACTGGATAGCAGGGGACAGACTTGGCAGGAGACTTGCTGAGCCAGGACATCATTCTTAGGCCCCTGTTCATGAGGCTGAATTTGTTTTCTTCTGAGATCATCTGTCAGTCTTACAAAATAAATAGCTTATGTTTTTACAGCAGTGTGGCTGTCTTAATGTATTTATCCTCCAAAGATAAATGCAGAGTTTTGCAGTGTCCAAACATGAGTTGCTCCAGTCCAAGGGTTCTAATAGATTTAATCTTTTAATTAATCCATTAATTCTGCCAGTGAACTCATGCTACTTTGCTTTTTAGTTCTTGGATGTATGTAGGAGTTTACTGAGAGGATGAAGTGACTTGTAACAATGAATCATTTATACGAATCATTATCTTCTGGGTTTGTCCCTAATCAAAATAATAATAGGAATTAAATAAAATGCTGATTCTCACCCTCACATAAAAGAGCTCTTGTCCGCTGGTATTTCTTGCTTAGTTGTTTGTGTGTAGCCAAAGTTACAAGTCTCAAGTTTACAAATTCATGCTGTGTCTGGTTTATTTTTTCTCCATAATCTCTTTTTCTACATACAACATGGTTTGGATTTTTCTGAGCTAATATTAATACTTACATATTAGCATATTAAAATACTAGCAATCCATTCTGTATCTCTGGGAACGAGATAATTCAGAATAATTTCTCTTAGAGATAGTTAGGTTAGGAATTCTCAGCTCCTACTAGCTTGTTTTGCTAAGGACTTTTCACTGCAAACTTCCGGAAATGGCTTTATCAGCCACTAATACAAGAAGCACCGTATAGAAACTATTTCTATAGACTACAAATATCCTTTCTTTGTTTCACATTGAATATTTTAGCCATGTATTTAGCCATGTATTTTTCCATAATGCAGAGTTAATGGCAAAATGATTAGTCATACAACCAGTTTAGAAAGTTGCAGAGGTTCATGTTTTGAGTTGTTAGAGGCACTATCTTCAGTGACGATGTCTCTATGCACTATTTCTGCTGGTGTTAAACAGAGCAACATGCTTTAAAACAGAACACGTTTTCTGTTATCTAACTATGTTTATTTTATATGTGATACTTGGACATTAGCATGGACATTGAAAGGTGAAAGTATGTGCACATTGCTTGTATATATTTGAGTCTTCAGTGTCTCATGGCCTTAACAAAATTTAGACTTGTAAGTTCAAGGATGTTCTTGAATGCTCTACTAGACTGGGTCATTAAAGAAGAAGGGCAGAAACATCCTGGATGTAATTGAGCTGAAGTTACTTGAATTGCCTGCATGTTCTCTTCCTTCAAGCTAGATCAGAAATAGTCACATTCACAGTGCGTGTGCATGCCTTTCACCTTTTGGGACAGTGTT
This sequence comes from Streptopelia decaocto, assembly GCF_964273445.1. Taxonomy (NCBI): domain Eukaryota; kingdom Metazoa; phylum Chordata; class Aves; order Columbiformes; family Columbidae; genus Streptopelia; species Streptopelia decaocto. The sequence continues at coordinate 5,455,061 of NC_138658.1, read as the reverse complement.
AGAAAAATACTTATTAACTGAAGTGGAAGCAGCTCTGTTGAAGTAAATGACTTGCAGTTGCTTTGGCTTGTCTGTAGAAGGAATTTGCTTTATAAATAGTAATCTTGAATTATTGGAGAAGTGCTGTGGAACCTGAAGGCTATCAAAACTGAAAAGAGCAGGGAGTGACCATTCATTTTATTTCGCTAAGGCTTCCAGTGCTCTGCTTTTGCAACCACACTGATATTTGCTGCAGGGAGAGTTAGGCTCTAACTTGTTGTCTCATATGGAAGAAAACATTTGACTTTTGTTTTTTTTTGTCTTAAGACTCAAACTTTGTATGTGTTTGTTGTACCGCAATAAGCCAAATCACTTTTGTTTATACCCCAAAAAAGAGCACTCTTTCCTTGCTAATTGTTGTAGGAAATCATGAATGCAAATAAATGGAAAGTGTTGGATAAAAGACTTCAGCAGTGTAGAACATTTCATCTAAAAATACTCAATTTTTCTGTAGATCTACATTTTAAGCTATTTCATGGTTTGTCTTCTATGTTTTTGGTTGAAAATAACAAACGTAGCAACCAGCCCTGCCCCTGGCCTGGTTTAGTGTTGCTAAATACATTTATCCTTGACCTGTTAGATACTGTTATGTCCTGAGCTGAAGACAAAGTGAAGATCCAAATGGAGAGTTTGTCTCATTGGAGTACACAATGGTTTTACAAACCAATGTTTGCTGCTCACTATTATCGCTATAAAATGAATGAAAAATGAGTGCTGCAGACATTTGGACAATTTTTAAACAGCTAATTTGGGGAGATAAGTAAGAAGCATTGTTGTAAAGTAGAAGTGGTCACTTACATGAATAAACAGTCACTGAATTACTGATAATTTTCTGAACATACTCTGTCACTGAGACTATAACTGTATCTGGTCTGCTCTTAAATGTAATTATTTTGTAATTACGTGAGATTTTAATTGCTGCGAAGCTATTTTTCCAAATGTAAGGTTTAACTGTCCTTGTTCATAGGGTATAATGTCTATTTAAAACATTTCATTGATTTGCGATTTATCTTACTTCTTCAAATCACTTCTGCTTCACATGAAGCAATCACAGTGTTCTGATGCGCAGTGTACAAACACTGTACACTTCCTTGAAAATGTGTTACAGTATTTTGATGATGTAATTTTTGAGTTTCTCAGTATATGACTTATTTTTTAGTTTCTTATTAATGTATTAAATTGGCAAAATCCCTTTTTGTTCCAGTGCTTGACCGGTGAGGAAATTTTTTCTTTGCATGGGATACCAAACAACAGTCATGTATCAAATTCAAGCTTCTCTACAATATGTCCTGCTGTTCTGCAACAGCTGATTATTCACCCGTGTGATCATCAGGAAAACCTTGTTGATACGTCTAAACCACATTCTTTGCAAGGTTAGTTAATATTAATTTTATTAATACTGCTGCTAGAGTGGAGTTCTTAAGAGAATAGTAAGAATTTATCTATACATGACAGGAATGTCTTGTTTAGCAAGATACAATTGGTAGTGGACTATCTAAACAATATCCTGTCATAACAATGATCTATTCAAAATGTTTTAGAGAAAGGTAAAAGAACAGAGTGGGTAATTATGGAACAATTTGCCCATTAAAGGAAGAGTCTGATCTGTTTGGATAATGGATTGTGCCTTGAACCATAAGTACTCTCGCTAACTGGTTAGCTGGTTAATAGGAGAGAAGACGGGAGTACAGAAGGGAGGTTTGTGCAGTTGATTTGCAGTGGAAAATCAGAGTTAGTGGGATGTATGTGCATCAAGGCGACTCAAGGTAAAATTATTAGGGGACTGCATTTGAGTGCACTTGTTGGCAGGTGGGAGTCATGACGTCAGGGGAGCCAGAGACTGTTTTACTGAGCAGAAATACTCGTGCTATTTCCAAACTCCAGCTTCTGCTTTCATGTCATCTTCTGTGCTGCCTCCTCCACATGGAACATCATCACATGGCTGCGTAGCCTTAATCTTGCTTCCTGCTATTTTTCTCACTATTATTTCTGTATTTCTTGTCTACAGAACTGTACAGTGCAGTGAAACATGTAGGACAGGGAGAATTCAGCTGGTTATTGAAGTTGCTTTTTGCACTGACAAGGATCAAATATGTAATGGCCTATTTATTTGATTCAGTATTCCAAATAAATTTGTTGTTCCAAGGGAGTCAGTTGAATTAAAGTTAAAAGTTAGAACGTTGGATGAGCAGGTGCTTAGTGGCAGTATTTATAAGCAGAGATACAGCAGTGTTTTTCATAACTTTGAAATATTAGCATTAATAACATTCTGATTAATATAAGTGATGATGTTTATTAAGAATTATAGATAATTCCTAAAACTTAGCTGTATCAGTGAATAACTGGAATTATATTTGATCAGCCACTGAAACCATGGTGCCAATTTGCCATGGTGGTTCTTAAATTGCTTATACCATAAGAGGGCATATACTGTCAAAAAGTCCTTAATATCCGTACTGGAGGGTAGGATCTGCCTTTTTTTTGGGGGGGGATGGAGGCTCTTTAGGTAGGTTGTATGTGGAGAGCTTGACCTGTAGTTAACTTCCTAAGCTATTTAGACCATCCCCCTTGTTTTTCTTTTATCCTGTGAGCTCAGAAGCAATGTCCACTAGCCAGATAAGCAAGGCAGCCTTCTCCCTGCCCATCCCTCAGCTGCAGTGCAAGAAATCTGTAAGGCCCATGGTTAGAGTATTTTAAAACCATAAGCAGTTACTGCCCATGAACCAAAATCCTCTCTGCGTGTTTCCAGCTGTGCTTATGTGAATTTTCTGCTCAGGGACTCCCACACACTTAACAATATTCTGTCTTCCAAAATACCAACAGACAAGACATACTGAAGAAATTAATACAATAAGCTTTACAGGACAGCTACTTGCAATAACAGAAAATAAGTGCTGCCAAAGCAGAATAAAAGTTAAAAGGCAGCATATAGCGTGTCTCTTTCCTTGGGATTTGTATAACTTGTACGGAATCCAGCTGACTTTAGGGGCACACTCAAGTCCTTCCCTTTCTTGCTTCCCTGAAGGGTAATAGTGAGGTGTACAGAACGGCATGAAATAGCTAGAAATGCCCAGTGGCATTGCTTCTGTACAAGGTGCACAGGTTCTGTGCTCTCTGCTTGGCTTTTTCAGAAAGCTTTTCATACCCTTATTTCCTCTTCATCCCAGGACAGGATTCATGAAGAGCTTGAGCCTGCCTCAGGAAGGCCCAGAGCAGTTGTCCTCACTTCTTGTAAGGAATAATGCTGAGCAATGGTGTTCTAAGGCAGGGATCTTACTTGTACTCCTGCTGTGTTATTTTTTTTTTTACATTTACTGTGGCTCTGTCTCTTGGTTGGCATTACAGTTGTAGAGACAGAAAGAATAATGGTAGCTGGCAAAGGCTGACTGTGCCACCAATGTCAGGGGAAGACACTGTGTGTCCTGAGCAGAACGCTCTGTGCAGATACCTTAGGTCAAACTGTCAAGCTTTTTTTTTTTTTGGTGACAGAAAACGGCTAGGTACTTCGTACCAGTGGATTAGAACACATCCCTACTTATGAGCACAAGTCTTTTAGTACATTATGAGACATCTCCCATGGCATTAAGCATACAGAATGGTGACAGTTGTGTAATTTATAACATGTACTTCAAGTTAAATGTCCCAGTACGTTCTACTCTTCTGAACAAAGAGTACCAGCATGAAAGTTAGGTCGATTGTTAGTGAAGCATGTAGTATCGTGAGAACTTCTCTCACAATTTGGCAATAGCCTGTTTTTCCGTGCTTGGTTTTAAGCTCTGGTCGCCTATCATTTGTGTCATCCACTGATTTACACACAAAATTTGTAAATACATCCTCTTTTTTGTTGTAAAAAGTAATTAGGACTGACATTTGTATTGTAATTTTTGAAACTTACTCTGATTTCCTTGGGATGAAGTAATTTGGGCAACTACACTAAATGCTTCATATTTGATAAATGGGGTTTTTATTTTGTTAACTCAGTTTAAAACATACATTTTGCACAGAATAATGTGTAGAGTTGTCCGTACACTAAACTGGAGGAGTTTCATGCTTCTGTAGTAATTCTAAACTGTAAACAGTGGTTGTGACTCATGATGGCATTGGAAACCCATTTGTTTATTATAAACTTCATTTCCAAAAGATATTTACAAGCTTAATTGTAATTTATTTTAATGGAAATTAATCTCCTGTGTAGCTTAGTGAATCTATCGATATCTAGTTGTGTTTTTTCCCTCTGTCTCTCTCTCAAAAATGGCAAATGAATCTTCTAATTGGCATTAATTCACCTGCAAATGCTTTGAATGTTTCTAATGCTTTCTGTTCTTGACATACTATGAAATTCATTACATGTAAAAATTGAGACACTCTGCAAACAAAGTAGAGCCATCCCTGTTGCAGGGAGGAATCCGGCTTAGCGTGTTTGCTGATTGTGTCGCAGGAAAGTTGGGCTGCAGATAGTTATCTGACCTGTTAGTTTCTGTTGTGCAGAAGGAAATTTATAACTTCTTGACGTACATATTGTAAAGCTTACAATTATGCAACTGCCTTGATTATACCAAAGTGTTCTCATACAGCCAACATTGTGTTGGCTTTGATTATTATCTCTGGTTAATTTTTATAGACAACCCCACTGTCTATGTGGAAAACTCTGTAGTTCTGTGGCATCATTTGAGGCAGTGTTGTAGACATCTTCAGTGCAACCTTTAAAACTTTCCTCTGTACTCACAGGGACCTGAGATGTCACTGGGATAACCAGTAGTCATGAATGAGGCACAGCTTTGGGATGAACTTACGAGCAGCAACAACAACCGCTCTTCTGCCCATTCCCCACCTTCCTCACCCCCCACGCCTTGTCTTTTAATTCAGACTCCAGAATAATTATGGCCTGACTTCCTACAAGTCCTGGTGTCTGAACTCTAAATATCCGAGACTATGCTTATACTGAAGGAAGCTAAGTTATGGTGAACCCTGCTGCATTTGCCAGTTCTTAGGAAAGGTTGTCCCCCTTGTGTACCTAAATCACGTGTCCATCTTTTTGAATCTAGAACCCCCCTTTTTTTTTAATGTGCTTTCATTTCTCTATTATAATTGCCTCTACTAGCAGCTATCTGCCACCTCACCTGTTTGCTAAGCAGTGACGTGCAGTGTTTTCAGCCAGCATAACTACTTTGAATTAGAAGAGGAGGAGGAGTGTTAGGAACAGAAAGTTACCACCTCAGGATGATATGAAGGAGTCATCCTTTATCAGGAAGGATTTTGGGATCTAGTACAGCCTAGACAGCAGAGTTCTTTAGGAGTAAATGACAACTGAATCTCACCCTGGGACTAATAAGTAGTTTTGTCTTATGGCTGTGCAATAGCTGCTTTGACTGTTGGACTAAGCCTTAATTTTTCCTCTTTGCTGACTGTAGAGAGACCTGATTTATACTAGCAGCAGATATGCTATCCCAGATCTTGTACTAGTGCAGTTTCCATTTTTAATAAGGTAGTCCTGGACAGTGTTTCCAGATATTTCCTTCCTGCAGGTATTCATCCTAAGTATCTATACATTCTAAAATTTTTGGATTTGTGATGTGTAATTTCAACTGCTCTTTTTCCCAATTCCATGCCAGTTTAGCTGTTAGAGAAATCACAAGCAGCCTGAAGTGAGTGTTACACTAAAATATTTTATATTTCTGTTTGTCTGTCCACAGTTTGGGGATTTGGGTTCCTGGCTGTGTCTATCATTAACTTGGCATCACTTCTGGGATTGATTTTAACTCCCCTCTTGAAGAAGTCATATTTTCCCAAGGTTTTAACCTACTTTGTGGGCTTGGCCATTGGTACTCTCTTTTCTAATGCAATTTTCCAGCTCATTCCAGAGGTAAGCAAGGGGAATCATTGTTTGTTTAGCATACTAGTTCCTAAAGTATATTAATTTTAGAAGTATGCTGCAGTGGGATTCTGTTTGTGGGTTGCAATCTCCAAAAAGTTGTGGGTGTGCTTCAGTGCCAATAGCTACTATCTCTTTCTGGCTGGGTGAGCAGAGCCATCAAGATCTATGTCTAGTTGTGCCATGGGAAAGACCAAGGGCTATTCTGCCTCTAGACAGAAAGAGAAATCCATTGCATAAAATTCTAGTGAACTTTAATGGGCTACAGGTTAGACCCTCCTTGTCTTGCACTTCTACATTCTGCATGTAAAGTTCTAGTAAATTAAAACATGGTTATCATTTAATCCATGTTAGAAAAATGTAAAAATAGCAGGATCTTTCATAATTTCAGCCTCATGGAAACTCATGGATTCTAGAGAGTCTATATTTTAGAGGAGTATATGTGTAGGGGATGTTTGTTTTTCTGGAAATGTGCTAAGATTATGGACTAATTTGCATTGCTGCTTTTTTTTCGCTGTTAGGCATTTGGCTTTGACCCCAAAGTAGATAACTATACTGAGAAAGCAGTTGCTGTGTTTGGTGGATTCTATATCCTCTTCTTTGTGGAAAGGATTCTTAAAGTGACATTGAAGATCTATGACCAGGTAAGGAAATGTATCACTAACTGAATGAGTCTTCCTTTCAAGTACCTGTTCTATTTTATGACACGCTTGATAGTTTAATAAAATGTGGGGTTTTTTTTTCATTTTACCTGAGGAACTCAGCCTTACTGTGTGTTCTGCTATATCTGTTTAAAATCCATATGGATAGGTTACGCAATCTCACTTTTTTGAGGGAGTTTCAAGCAGTGCTGGGAATTGAATGCAGATCAAGATGAGGTCTGCTGTTACTAGTGTATGCACTATTTGCTCTCAACAGCTAAGTTGTTGCCATGCTAGCTAAACGCATCAGAAAAATAGCGGAACTATTTAAGAGCTGGAGAGCATGAGTCTGCTCCTGGAGCAACCCTTTGGGCAGGAGAAATCAGTGTGACATATTTACCTTCTCAGTCACACGTAAAGTGTCACTGTGCTGACAGTGCCTGAATTTCACCCTCCCTATCTTCAGCTCTGCATTTGCACATGCTCTGGTACACAGACCTGCTTTAGTGAAGCTGAAGTTATCCATATTGCACAGGGCTCTGCTTTCTACCTGTATGCCAGCGTACGTGTTTCTGTGTATTCACGTGAGTGAGGCTTAATTTATCTCAGGGCCTGTCAAACTTTTTGGTCCTCTCTGCTCACATCTTGCCAAGGAAACTGTCCTGTCTTCCTATTGTTACCTCACTTAAGGTTCCCCTTCCCCAGCTGTTGCTGCTATTGAAGGTTACGAAGGTGAACTGTCCCTTGTTTGTAATAGCTGCACCAAAAAAAAAAAATAAAGCAAATGTATTTGTTGCCCTTTGTTTTTGGAAACAGCTGACAAAGGTGAATAGGCTCTGTTTGACAGGCAGCCATGAATAACTAGCGGATGTTGATCACGTATGGTCAGATACTTGGCTTGGGAAGTTCTAGATAAAGGTGTAAAAATGAAAAATCCTCACATATATTCTGATTAGCTTGAAGTAAGAGATAAACTAGGAACTTATCTAAGTTTGGAGTTCATTTAAACATCTAAATGTTTACTGCTGCACATTTAAACATTTACTTGGTGTTGAAAGCAAGGCAGCATGAGCATGATAGCCCATCTTTTCTTTTTTGGTCTCTATTTTCTTATGTTTGTTATTCTGCTTTTGCTTTAATTAGCTACCTGTTTATTTATTTGTCATCTAGACTGGCCATAATGACTCCAAAAATGCTGAACAGAATCATTCTCAGGATAAGACTAATCCACCCAAACCACTATCATCCAGCAATGGGGGGACGTGTTATGCAAATTCAGCGGTCATAGAGAGCAATGGAAATCTTGGTTTTGACAGCATCAGTGTGGTCTCAGCACAGGTATGAACATTTTATGTTTGTTTATTTTATCCCACCAATTATATAGGGGAGAGTTAATATGATTTTTTTTTTTTTGGTCAAGTTTTTGTAAACTTATAGCTTGCGTGAGCCTTATGAAAAAAATGTAGATTTTTGGGGCAAGCTTACAAAAGCTGAATGAAGCACTGAATTTGTAGCCAGCAAAAGGAGCTAGTTGATAGCAGTGTCAGGATGGGTAGGACAGAGATATGTATATAATCAGATATTTTGATTTTAATAAGTTAATTTTAGTGTTATTGTTTTGCTTAAAGAGTGATAGTGTGTTTTAATGTTACATGATCCATATTGTCTTCTGAACTACATAAAGTTATGTGAGAATGGTTGGTGTGTGTGAGAACCTGGTTCCTCTGAATCAATGATTAAAGAGGAAAACTAATACAGTAACTTTTGTCCAGTATATTGTGAGCACTGCTTGTGCTAGTCCAGTATATTTGGATACTGTTAGAATTATGGAGGTAACATGTTGAGACAGAAGCCATTCCTCCTGGTTTAAGTATTACTCTCTTTCAGATTTGTTCTCTATGTTTCTCTGTTTGTTTTCACGCTACAAATTCTCTTCCTGTTTTAATTTTTTTCTCAGATCGAAGGAAGCTGTAAGTTGGTGTGCTTCTTTACTCTCTTCCTTGTACAGTGAGGAGCAGTATTTTAAAAAAACACCTAGAAACAATTCTCTGATGACAGAGGCAGATTTTTTCATAGTAGAGATTTCTGGTTTACCACCCATGTTCTTCAGCCAGCAAGTTGGTTGTGGGGAGCAGTTGATTGTGGGGAGCAGTGAAAAGGAGGAGGAGAGGAAGCCACAGACAGGCCCTAAGAGCTGGGAGAGAATCCGAGAGTTCTGCATTGACCCTGCAGGCTCACAGGACATGTGATGTGCAGAGTTTAAAGCAGCAAAATTGTACTTGTCCTTTCTGTAGAAATGTCACGAAGTGTGGTGGGTACTGGGCATTTGAAGTATTAGGAGAAACATGCGTAATAATTAAAACTGCATGGACACCAAGAGGGAATTAGTATTATGAGTGTCCCTAAACTGCATTTTGTAGATTTATAAAACAAACAAAGAGCCCTCAACTCTCTGTGGAGACAGTCATCTCCACTGGCATGGGTGTTATTTTTTGCCCTGTTTGCCAGAAGTTTTATCTGGACTCACTCCATTATTATGTTTTGGCTAGCCATCTGCTTATGTATAACAGAAACATAACAAATCATACCATTTATAATAATAATAAAATGTAACTATATAGTGTTTATTTCTAGCAACTAGTTTAGATGCAGTGCTTTTGATCATAAAATACTGTAGATCACCCCAAGATCCTTTGTGGAATACTCATACATCTCCTTTTACATGCCATGTTGACTTAAGAACTTGAAATTTCACAAAGCTTCTTCTCTACTTATTGTTCTTACGAAAATTCATGCTTTCCATTCTTTCTTCCTCTCAGTTTCTCCAAAGCTAGGAAGATATTATGTTGTATTAAAACCTCCTGAAAGTAACAGGATAAAATTCACTCGGAAGCTAAGGCTGGCTAAAAGGAAATCCCAGTGGCAGAGAGTGTGTGGCTGACAATGGGGTTGGCAACCAAAAAACCATCATTACTCTTGTCCTCCTCGAGGCAGGTTCAAAGGAGCCAGGTAGCCCTTGAGGGTTTTGTGGCAGCTGGGGTAGTGCCTTGACAGCAGGTTCAACTTTACAGGCTTTACAGGTCTTTATGAGGGTACCATTTGACATGAGCCAACACATACCTAATAGAATTTTAATGTGTCCTTGTAATCTAAGCTTATTAGAGAGGGCAAACTTTAGCCAGAAATCATCTTGTAGGCTTTGGGGGAATTTGAAGTCCAGTTGTGCCAAAGTGTAGTAGCTGTTTTCAGCCATGGGGAACCAGCGATTTTTCTCTTTTAATGCCAGAACAGACTGGCTGCCAGAGTAAATTTAAATGTTTAATTAGTCACATACTTCCAGATTTCACTTGCAGCAGTAATCACAACCTTGGAAACCTCTTTTGTGCTTGCCTCAAATTTGTATCTGCTTTGTATTAGAATTATATGGCTTGACAGTAGGAGCTCTGAAGAAAAGCTGTTTCAGAGACAAATTGCTGAAATGTCTGTATCCTCGAGCGCACAATATTAGAATTGTATAACAAAACTTTTTTGTGGCCTTTATTTATGCTATGGAGGCAGTGTCAGGATGCATTCCTGATCCTGTGGGCACTTCCACAGGACACAAAATGGCATGTCTGGTTCATGTCTGAGGGAGTCAGATATGCATTAGAAATAGCAATAGTAATCTGATGAGATATCATAGGATAAAATAAGAGAGTCTTGGTATAATTTTTAAGTTTGAGAACAAAAGAGGGGCCATTAATTTTAAAGAAAAAAATTGGGTTCAGAAGAACAAAAATACCAAGGATGTCTTGGGTTTACTGTAAACTGTGGAGATACACATAATACAGAACTGCACTAATAGTTAAAAAAGTCAGACCTGATATTCCAGCTGGGTATTACAGAGTTCCTTAGCTGGCATCTCTTCTGTAATGTCTGCTAAACTACCATGACAAAGTGGGAATAATACAGCACAGACATTGTTTTTTTCTTTGAAATCCTATATATTTGTGGGGTAAATGTGTCAGTAGTCTGCCTTACCTTAAACATTAAAAATATGTATTAGTTCTTCATCTGCTTCTATCAGATACACAGTATAGTAAAGTTCAGAATGTAAACCCAGACAAGCAACCTCCTTGTACTTCATATAATTTACAAAAGATGTCAAGACATTATCTGAAATAGTTTGCAGGCAATGATTATTGTACTTCAAAGCTACACAGTAAACAGCAGATAGCCATTTATATACTACAGAAGCCTCTCAGAAGTTGATTCCTAGTTTTTAAACTGTAATTGTTTCTGCATTTCGAAAGATTAGATCAAGAAACTAATTTCTAGAAGTAAACCAGTACTGTTTTCCTAAATTAATTGCAATGACTTAAAGATTAACCAGCTCAAACCTCAGTGATTCTCTGGTCAGTTCCGTTCTTGATGAGTTCAGCAGCTAATCTTAATAGCATCTTCTTACTCCGTGTTCATTTTCTTCATACAGGCATAGAAAATTCAGCATGTATGTTTGTAAATTATTTATTTCAGCAAAAACGCCTGTGAGATCAGGTTTTTGTCTGTTGTATGTCTGCAATGCTTTGGACTGCATTGGAATTACGAACTGTGCTGCTGGTACCGAGAAATGGGTCCTTTACTTAGTTCTGTGGCTAAGCCAGTTATGACCCTACAGCCCCCAGGAAACTGTGGGCACATACATGGTTCCCACATAAAAATGTGCTTTCATGGGACCAAACATAAACGAGCATGTACAAGTGACATTTTTGTACATTTGTATTATTTGCTCACTCTTTTCATTGCTCTTTTAGGAATTTTCATCCTAATAAACTCTTCTCATAAAACTATTTATTTTACGGAGATGCTTGGCATTCGATGTGAGTGTTGTGGTTTAACCCCAGCTGTTCGCTCACTCCCCACCCCCCAAATAGGGGAGAGAATCGAAAGGGAAGGGAGAAACTTAGATTGAGATAACCACAGTTTAATAAAATAACAAAATGCCAATACACTACTAGTAAATATATATATAAAATAGAAATGGAATATAAAGTAAAAGTTACTCAGTGCAATTCCTCATGAACTCTATCCACACCAAGCAGCCAGTCCCAGGAAACAGCACCTGGTCCCAACAGCTGATCCCAGAGAGGGAAAAAAGGCACAAAGGCCCAGAGGCCTCTGCAAAAGCGCAGGATGGTCAAAGGCCAAACTAGTCAAAATCCTGAACAGAACTCCTGTGAACTGGTCTGGCTCCAACAAAAAGAGCGAAGAAGGTGAGAGAGAGGCACCAGAAGAACTAGATTCTCCTTTAATATGAAGCATGACACTAATGGGATGGAATACTCATATTGATCAGTCTAGATGTCAGTCAAGCTCTGCCCCATTCATGCCCCCCTACCTGTGGGCAGAGCTCAGAGTGTCCTTGGCTCTCAGACCAGGGCAATTAAAAACATTAACTCTGTCCCCAGGGTGTCATCTTCTTGTTCTCAAACTGAGTCCAAATAATGACTAGCTGCAAAAAAAGAAAGGTTTCTAACTGCATGAAGAAAATTAACTTCAGTCAAACTAGCACAGTGAGAATTTTTTGGTAATAGAAAGTTTTTACAGAACAAAAACCACCATCACCTTTCCCTTGTGTAATAGAAGTTGCTAATATAACTTTCCAAAATACAGTCTGCTGAGATTAATGTTGCTCTGTCAGAAAGTACTTGGCGTTGTTGTTGTTGTGGTTTTTGTGTGTGTTGTTTCCAAAAAGAACAATGTTCTTTTTTAGTAGAAAAATACATGAATTATTCAAGATGAAAATCTGTGCATTGTCTCAAGCTCCCTTTCATCAGTGAAGCTAGAAACATGCCCAAGACACTTTTGACAGAAATCAAGACATTCCACAAAACAATGCCTCCATAATTTCTTGGGCAGCTTGAAGGATGGTCACCAGGGAACGGATAAAAACATAGAGGAACAGAACTTCAGCTCATGGAGCCAGATGAATAGGTGGAAGAGCTTCACTTATTGTACTTGGATTTTCTCATGCTAATGTTTCTTTTTACTTCCAGTTACCTAATATATGTATTTTATGTGGTTTGCTTTGTATTATTTCTTTCTTAAAGTGAAGTTTGCCTTTGTGGATTAAGAAAGAGGTACATTACTCCTAAGTGGTCCTGTGTCAAACAGAATTAGTACAGGTACAAGTTAATAATCTCAAAAATATGATTGGTATTGCTTGTATGCTGAGAGGAAAACCTCCAAAAAGTGAACGCAAGCATGTTGTACAAGTGTTTGAGTCAGCAGGGAAATTCCCAGTTTTTGGATAGCATTGCTTATTTTCAAATCAAAAGTATAATTTCAGGATTTCCTAAGCACTGAACAGGAGCTGCAAGCATGCTTTATGGCAGCTGTGGCAATAATCAACCAAGGCTTTATTAGCCAGGAGTTCCAAGTAGTGCATTAGTCATCCGACGCTGAAATCCCTGACCTGAAATTTGTGTCCTGTCCCAAGGCAGCTCCTACATACAAGGGTGTAGTATGTCAGATAAGAGTCTAGTGAGCAAATAATGAGACAGGCCTTACTGCGCTGTCATTAAAGATTATGTAAGAATTTATTAATTGTGATATTTCCATTAAATTCAAAACTTAGTTGTCTGGTAGCGTTTGCATTTTATATGGCAAAACTAAAGCAATTTGCGATATGTGTACAGAAATTTATCAGAATGGATCATTAATAATTTTTTTAGGGGAGATTAGTTTGTGCTCCCAGCTAAAATGGCAGTTCCTTTTATCTGCTTCAAGGTTTTCATTATTTCATTGGCACCACGTGTATAAATTACTTCCACTTCTGGGAGGAATTATTGAGATCCCTGGTGTGTATGTGCAATGCAGTTTTGCATGAGCCTGTTTTCATCCTTTGAGCCTTCAACTCTCACAGTCGGAATTGCCCACTACTGTTTCTATTAAACATGCAATTTGTAGAAATTGATTTGAATGGCTGGACTTAACTGTCATTGCCCAAAAGCAGAAATAAAGTTTATAGGTATCCAGATATGTGCCTGTATTCACATGTACCTGGCCATTAATGTAGCGGCTGCGTGTCTCTGAGAGCAAAATGTACTGCAGTATGTAATTGGTGCAGATGTGTTTTAGATAGGAAATACAAATGCTGTCGGTCACTATGACCTGAATTCTTACTGTACATGCTTAATGGAAGTGGCTGAGGAGGCTGTGAGGAGCCTTGGCACTCTAGATCTGGCAGAGACTCTGGAGAGGCATTCACACCACTATGGTCTGAACTACTTTCTCTCAGCTGAAGGGCATTCAGTTAAAGCTTTGTAGCCAGAAGGGTGATTGAGCCTGGGGTGTTAGCTTATTGAAACAGAAAACATTTGCTGCTGCTACCTGTGCCTTTTGCTTATTGGACCAAGCATTTTGGTCTCCATATGCAGCAAGTGCTTTATTTTATATTTGGCATTCCTTTAAAGACAGAAGTGTGATTCATTTATTCAATGTTTTATGTAATTGCTTTATCGTGTTATTTTTTCCAGGAGGAAGTCACCCAAGGCAGCTTATGCAAGTGTCTTAAGGGTCGTCCTCTGTCAAAGATTGGGACCATTGCTTGGATGGTGACACTGAGTGATGCCGTACATAATTTCATTGATGGTTTGGCTATCGGCGCTTCTTTCACTTTATCTCTGTTTCAAGGGCTTAGTACCTCCATAGCCATCTTGTGTGAAGAGTTTCCTCATGAACTAGGTAAAGAACTCCATTCAACGTGTTGTTTACTGTGAAAATCACTGTTGTAGAAGGTTGTGGTGGCTGAAGGTTGGCAGAGCTTGGAAGAAAGTTTAGGCAAATTAATGGAAAATATTTTCAACAAAAACTTCCAAAGCACCAAACCACACATCTAGCATAGGAAATTCCCAAGTGCAGGTGGATGGAAGCTGGGGAAGTATATTAGAGAGGTATTAATTACCCTGTTCATATATGCTGTTGTTTTAATTGTTTTTTAAAAATAATTTTAAGTATTAATAGTTCTGTGTTCCTATGCTGTTAGCTCAATTGCGCATCACCTATTTGCTTCAGAATAATTCAATTGCCTTTGTGTTGAAGGGAAATGCTCATCACATACTTGAATGAGGAAAAACAGCAGTGGGTTATAATTGGTATACAAATCACGTATTTTCTTCAGACTTCTGTTGAAATCAGAAAATAATCACAGTGTCATTTTCTGAAGTGTTTTTTTTTCTTCTTTCTTTTAGGGGATTTTGTCATCTTACTCAATGCAGGAATGAGTACTCGGCAGGCTCTGTTTTTCAACTTTCTGTCTGCGTGTTCCTGTTACATTGGGCTGGCTTTTGGTATATTAGTAGGAAACAACTTTGCTCCAAACATCATCTTTGCCGTGGCCGGTGGAATGTTCCTGTACATCTCTCTGGCAGATATGGTGAGATAATGTCATTTTCATTTATTTATTATTCTGCAAGAAAACAAAGATTGCACTAAATCTTCCCAGTAGAATGTGGTATTTTGTACCTCTCATGCCAGTGTCATCTACGTGTTTTTACTAGATGTTAAATCACCAATTATAGTCTTGATGGAGATGCGGAAATAGTTACGCTTATTCATGAAACGTGAAAGCATTTTGCTTCACAAATAGGGCTGATCAGATTATTGCTGAAAAGAAGTTTTAGAGAGAGAGACAAGCTTTTCATTAATTTGGACTGGTTTCATCAAAGAGTATAAATATTTTGTTTCAGCATTTTAAAGGGGCAAAGTGTTTCACCTTATTATTTTTAAAAGATTAATTTGTCTCTAAACTATATTTCAAAAGAAAAGAAAAATAAGGAGGTAAACAAAATGAAACTAAATATTTTGTTTTGAGTTGAATGAAAGGTGTTTTGTAATCTCAGTGACAATTCGGGGGCTGTTTAGGTGAAAAGCCTGACTTAAATTCTGTTCTGGTTTAAATTAAACAGTGCCAGCCCCAGTTTCCTTGTTTAGACCCCAAAATCAGCTGAAATCAATTAAAAACAGTCTATCACGTATTTTTTTTAAAAGTGCTAGAAGATATAAGCTAAAGAAATTATGGTAAGATCCAGATAAGATTCAAACGTTGGGAAGTGAAGTCTGGCTTCACACACAGTCATCAATATTGCATAAGTTACTCTTATGATGATGTTGTGTCTCTAAGTTAAAGAGATCTTTCAAGGATTTTGAGTTTTATTATGTGTAATTCAGTGCTGTAAGAACAGATGTATCTGCAAAGATGTTTGCACCTGCCACATGATAAATCCATTTTAATGTAGAACTGGGAGAAGGTGGCCTGAATTTGAAAAGATTTGAGACCCCACTTTGTTCCTGGATGTGTTTAAGAACTGTCACATAGTTACAGTGACTGTGTCATTAAATACTGTTATACTTTAGGTAATAACATAGGATTGAAAAGGTAATAATGTTAGAGTTAAATGAATAATATAAATAGTTTATTTTACAATTTTGCAGTACCTTAATTGCTAATGCTTTTTGTTTATTTTCAGTCATATAATGAATACTAGTGTACTCAATAATCATGTGTAAATACTCATGGCATAAATTTAGAGTGGCTCAGCTTAAACTTGTTATTAAATCCATCGAATTAGGTAACATTCTTTTCTTTGTATCTGTTGTTCTGTTCTCTCTATTTCTCTGTCTCTGTTTCTGTCTTCCCCCCCATCACCTCCCCTTCATCTCTCTCTTTTTATAGGTTTTTGGATTGTATCCGTTACCTATCTGAATTTTTCTTCCCCCTGAAAAGTCTGAAATAGGGTATTCGAGTGCTCTGTACAGAGATCTGGCTTTCCACTTTCTGTTACGGTTTTCACACACTTCTGGTTTCCTTGTCCAGAAGCAGGTAGGATTAACTAGAATGTGATTCCTTCCTTCTTTTCTTTTTGCTGTTCTTGTTTCCTCCAATATTGGCGTAGTCCAACCTCTGCCAGTAAGATCCCAGTGAGGTGAGGCTGTGGGCATGTGAGAATGTGTACACTGAGGTGTGTGCACAAGTGAGCCTTGCTGTATGGCATGAAGCTGATCTGGTTTGGTTTTGCCTCTTGTGCAAGAGGATTACCAAGCTCTGGAGTGATTTCTGGGAAGGTCTGGCCACTTCCCTCTAATCTTAGTCTGTTCTTCAAGAATTGCATTACCTTCAATGGTTGTTTTAGCCTTGTGAGATCAAAGATACAGCTTCTGACTCACTAAACTAACACTGACATTTACAGTTCACTGCATTCTGGCTGTACTACTCTCAGTGCAACAGGAGAGGAGTTTAAAGGTTATTTGACCATGTCCATCAAAATCAACTGCAGCTGACTTTATCTGCAGCAAACACACACCCTGGAATCACCCATATGGAGGACTTTATCACCAGTGCTCATCTGCCATCACCTCCATCACCTCCAGGAGGAGGTGTCTTTGTTTCTGCAGTTAACAGCAGATCAGTCATCCTTTGCTATTATAATATGTTGCCATTAAGATGCGAGTTATGGAATGAAGATTCCCTTCATTGCACTGTAATGTAATACATTGCATGTGTTACCACCAGTTTCACAACGTTCTTCTTCTTTCTTCCTTGCTTTGCCACTACCTCATCAGCCCACCAGACCTTCTATTTGTAACACTTATTTCTGAGGGGTTGTCTATGTTTTCAGCTTCACCTAATTTGCTTATAAAGCAGAAGAATCCTAATCCTGCATTACCTGAAAAAGGATTTCTCTGTCTATACTAGTGAAGGAAGAAACAACATTTAGCAAGATACTTGCCTCTAGCAACATATGGACCAACAGTTGGACCCTAGGAGACTGCTGGAATCAGAAAGAGGAAATTTGCATGAGAGAAAACTGGGTGAAGTCAGAGCAGAGAGGAACAAAAGCACCATTTCATTTTACAGTCCTTGGTGAAGTGGTTTTTCAGGTTAACTAGGGTGACTTGTTCCTGGGATTGCCTTCACCCTCTTTTAATTCTAATATTCAGTCCAAAGTAGCAATGTGGTTCAGTTCTTAATGCCTTCAGTTATGCACACTACCACGAGATGGCAATACTTACCTAAAAATATTCCTTTTTTCAGTTCCCAGAGATGAATGATATGCTGCGAGAGAAAGTGACAGGAAGAAAGATGGATCTCACATTCTTCCTTATCCAGAATGCTGGTTTACTAACAGGGTTTACTGCGATACTGATGATTACCTTGTATGCAGGAAATATTCAGCTGTGATAATGGAAGTGAAAATGGAATCGGTACTGAAGACATGAAGTAAATTACAAATGGAAGACACTTGAAATCCATAAAGGGACATTCATTTAATATACTTGGTTTTGAAACGGTGACAAGTCCCATCCTGTCACCCTTGCTCCAAATACAGGAAATTCTTCTTTAGGACTTGCCGTCAATCCAAATAGCAGGAGCTGTCAACTTCTGTACTATGCCAAAGAACCAATTCTAATATTTTTTTTATTTCTACTTAAAATTATCAGACATATCTGAACTGTCATAAAGGATGTTACTTGGCCAGTAGAGTTATGCAATACAAGCAGCTACGTGCAACTCAAGACCAAATGAAGGCTGAGGTCTCGAAGGAAGGTGCTTATTTAAGAGAAAATAATGGAGTCTCCTATCCTTTTGTAACTGCTGAAGGCAAGCAGTTTCAAAGCTGGTTCATTTTCATGCCTTTTATTGCAGGATTTGTCTGTGTAACATCCGCTTCCTCCTCCAACCTGCTCACTCCCCCCTATCTCCCCACTCCCAAACCAACAACAAAACCCAAGCTAGTTCAGAGTAGGTATTAATGAAGCTAAGATTTTTAATTACTAATTAACACTGGAAGGAAAGATACCAGTTACTGCTTTTGATCTTTTCTCCATATAAGTGCACTAGGGAATTGTTGATTTATTTCGAGAACCACTTTTTTGAATTAGAGGGAACCTGTGTTAAATTTATGGCAATTTATCAACTCCATAATATTTTAGAAACATTGAGTATTATTAACATGTTCAAGCATTTTGTATTTTAAGAAAATAATAATGTTTTATATTTAAGTTCCACAAATATCCCTTTTAAAAATCAGTATTTTAGGTTAAAATTTTGAAAGATTTACTGTTAGTTTTACAAAGTGGAATTTAGAAAAAACTTACTCAAATCAACATTCCAGGAAGCTTTTTTGTAATTTGCATTGTTTTCTTGTGTGCCATGGGGTGAAAGTAAGTGATGCTAAAATAAACAAACCCTTATCACTATCTGTTGCATGTGAACTTTCTACAGTCATGCTTAGATATATGAGTTCTTCTGAAATAAACAGTTCAGCTACTCTGGTGTTGTAAGATGTGTGCAAGGAAATCAATAAAAAAATGTATTCCATTTCAGCCACCACTAATCTTTGAAGGCAGTGTTATTATTCTCAAGTAAGTTACTTTTTTCATTGCTTTTTAGGCAAGTTTTACAACATGAAAGAAAATACTGTTTCTTGACGTATTTCCTGGCAGTAGGAAGGGACAAATATTTTTAATTCACTATTAAAATATTTCTTCTGTCAGGTAAAGGCTTTATTTTAATACTTTATTTGAATGTCATCTGTAATTACATTAGAAAAAATAACTTCTCTAGGTGTCTGGTTGATAGAAAGTTTCAGGCAGACTGCACAGGAGTTTTAAATGACACTTATTTTAAAATATGTTATAAATGTTAAAATGTAATTCTAGTAGTCTACGGTATTTGCTGTATGGAAAACGCATTTATTAGTCACTTTATGCTCTCTGAGTTTCTGTGAAAATGAATTCACTCACTCCATGTTCTTTAATTCTTCTGTTGATTCCTTTGATATAAGCTGTTTTTAAATGCTACTCTTTTGTATGACAAGGATGTATCATAGAAACTATGAATATTCATTGACTTTTAAAAATCATTTGACCATTCCTAGTTCATGAGATAATAATTTGCCTGCATAATACTTTTCACCTTTAAATCTAAACATTTGTTAGGGAGACTTGATTTTTGTTATCTTCCAAAGGAGGAAAAAGTGAAACAAATGGATCATGGAAATAACCTACTTTTAGATCACAGAGCAGACTAGGGATGGAACAAAGTCTGATTTTCAAGGTAGTACTTAAGTCACAAGCTAAATTGCCTTTTCTACAGGTGGAATATTCAGTAGGTAAGAAAGCTTTTTGATTTCTCTTTGAGCTGGTTTGTTGGTATAATCTTTGCTACTATGTTTGTCCAGTACATATAAATCTATTCCAATTCTAGGACTGCCAGTGATTTCCTGGATTTTGCTGATACATCCAGGGAGGAAGAAGCGTAGCAAAACATGCAAAAAATTGTTTTTTTGTGACAAATAAGACTGCAGTAAGTTACTCCCTAGAAGTTTGGAAATTAGATGAGGGGAAGATTTTCACTTTCTTTTTCATGTTAATGTCACCTGTAACACTCTTCATCTTATATTCTGTCATTTCTTCAGCCTTTTTTTCAACAATTGTGCAAATTCTGTATACAGTGTAATTTCAGAGGGCTCTTATATGCTTTTCCATCTGTTATTGCCCTAGGGCAAATTACCTAATGTTAGACATTACCCAACATACATTGGGAAGATATTCTGTGTTGGCAATGCTGTCACAGATAGTACACTGTCAGAAAGTTTCCTCTTTTTTCATTATATGGTTCAGAACCCAAGACACACTTTCAAGAGAGGTGGGGAAAAAAACTACCCCCACAAAACCCCCCCACCTATAAAAGACAATAAAGAGGGAAGAACAATTGATTTTGGAGCCAAAAACATATAAAGAACAACAACATGGACAAAGGATGAATTCTAGAGTTCTTCTGATCCCTTGAAGAAGGGATACGTAGAAAAGTGAAATGGTCTATGGGGAAAACCTGTCAAAAATGTGATACGTAATTTCTCTCTGTGATTTCAAGAAAAAAGAATTGAAGAATTAAATTGGCACTTAAAGTTTATGGTTATTACTTTTGACATTTTGATGAGTTCTTTACTGAATAAGAATGAAAAGCATCAGACTAAAAATCTGGTCTCAACTATAACTGGCTAAATTAAATATCAGCCCCATTCCCATTGTGGTCATCTATATGTTGAAGTGTTGGCCCTGCTGCTCCATCAAGTTTTACAGCTTGCCTGAAGCTTTGCATTGCTTTAGTTAAAAGAGTTACAAAACCTGATCTACATGGTTTAAATATGATTTTTAACATTCATGAATTACATTTGGTTACGCTAAGGATAGCAGTGGAAACATCTATTTAATGCACATAGAGAATCACTTGTGCGTGCTAATTTCTGGACTGCAATCTTTTTATCTTTTTTTAAGAAACCGCTGGTTTTACCTGTACATAGGTGAACAGATTTATGTATCTGCACGTTGTTTTGTCTTGTACTGTACCATCTCCTCTCTATAAGTATGGGAGCTGGTCAGCTGGAGTTGATCCCTTGAGTATGTTCCAACAGTTTGAGGTGTTTGAGCTTCCAGCCTATGTGATGGGTGCAAGAAAGCACAGGTGCTGTGAGCCCTTTCCAAAAGGATCAAAATTGTTCAGCATTCCTCAATGAAGGTTTGAGTAAAGGAAAAGAAGATAAAGAAAAAATTTCTCTAGAAATGCGTGTTTTATTTCAGAACTACATATGGAAAAGAACACCAACTTGGATTATCCTTCTGCAGTTGATTATTCTGTATAGATTGGTAGGTGCCAGCAAACCTTTTCATGTGGGCATATGCACCATATGCATATTGTAGCTCTCGACTTTTATTTTGCTATAATATCCCAAAGTTTCTAGGAATGCTGCAGCTGCTTTATCAGCTCTTAAAATATTTGATGCACAAGTTCTCTCTCTCTAAGAACTGAATAGAAACTCCTCTCCCTGTCTTGCAGTTCAATTCAAAATGTACAGGTGTGACAAGCTGACAAAGGTGCTAATATGAAAAACAGACAGCCCTAAGTCTGCTAGCAGTAGATATAATGCACCTGTCAAATATAAGATTACATTGTATTTTTAAGGCTTAATCCCCAATACATATCCTTTTTTTTAGCTGATATATCGGGAGTGGATTTTTGCTTTGTGTGTTTGCTTTTCTTTTTTTTTTTTAACTTACTACAGTACTTTTGAAGAAGATAATGTATTTACATGTTTTGTAGTTGTCTTATGATCACGACGCTTTATTCTACTTTTAAAATCTCTCCACAATTCATACATCTTCTTCCATTTTAAACTGAAGTACTACAGCATTTAAGGTTTGGGGTAAAAATAAGAGATATTGAATGGCATAGGAGGTGAACTACAGGAAGACGTAGTTTGAATTTATGGGTAGCATGTGAATTTAGGAGATAATGTAATTCTCCATAATTTAACTATTACCTGCTGCTCTGGGTGAAAACATTATGTGGAAGATTCATAAGAACCAAACTTGATTTCCTTTAGAGAAAAAGCAGTCCTGAGTCTAAGAACAAACAAGAATTGCTGCATTCTTCAAGCGATAAGATTGAATCAAAAAGCAGAATATAGGCAACTGCAGTATCCAAAGAGGGACCTGGATGTCTGTGCCGCACTCATAAAGCTGTTCTGTCTTGTAACCGTGTCATTTGCAGTCTTGTTTGTATGTGGCAAAAAACTTTGGGAGAATCCTTGATGCAGGTGAGTAATAGCATCTGTAATAGTAACATGGTGGGCTCCATGGTGCTCGATATTTCACCTACTCTTTCCCTTTTCTCTGGAAAATTAAGGAGACTGGTGGGTCAGCATATTTTGAGGGGGGTTTTAGTTCTCATGTACTCATTTCAGATCTAGATGCCAGATTGTCCCATAAAAGGGAGTCTCTGTAAACAGAATAGCTTACAGATAAGGAAAGTAACTCAACAACATGAAATAGCTATCTAGAAGAAGGCAAGACATAGAGTTAGGAGTAGAATATGAGCCTTTTGACTATATTTGTTAGCTATCCTTTAGACCATTTGGGAAGATTGATGACATTGCAAAAGGTAGTATCATCAGAAACTCTCCCTGATTCTTTATTGCAGTCTTTTAAAAAACATTGGTTACAATCTATCTGTTGTTTACTGTAGCATTTGTGTATGTACAGTTATTAATGACACTGGGAGCAACACATGCATAAATGTGGTTTAGTTTAAAGAAGAAAAGGATGCTGTTCTCCAGCAATAAAATCCAGACCTTGCATACATGGCGAAAATATAACATTTATGAATGGCTCTTGCTGGAGATCAAAAACATACTGCTTCTCAGAAACTCCAAAATCTGATCAGCTCAATTCTGCTACCTCTGTTTTACCTCGTAGTTCACAACCAATATCTCCTGATGTCAACTACATATATCCCATCCTGAATTACTCTACCATCTGAGGAGGAGCATATCATGATTTGGTTTGCTAAGAAAATATAATTGGAGCTACGACCACATGGTGTTCTGTGGTGTTGGTCTTAGCAATGGTTAAGTTAATTAAAAAAAAACCAAACCATAAAAAAAGCATTTATTATACCAGTGATTTTATTGTGTAGAACAGTGGTGTTATAGTCAAACAAAGACAAGAAGAAAATTTATTTATTTCCAGCAGCTTGCCTTGGCCAATTGGAGAGACAGCAGGAGTCGTATCTGGATAGGCTTGTTCTTGAGAAGAAACATGCACAGTGGCATTCCCTTACTGCTAAAGAGTGAGAAAACCAGCCTAATTATAAGAAACATGAAATGAGATTATATGAGTCAAGCATATTTAGTTAGAGAATTCCAAATGGCTTTGATGTCATTGGCCTAAAGCATAAAAAATCTGCACTAAAATCCACTTTTCCAATTTGTGGGTGAAAGCTAATGAAGGTTTTGTCTCACAGTACAAATTTATGTCTAGAGAAAGGTAAATAATCTCCAAATTGTTTTTATGTTTTTATAAGACAAAAAAAATTATTGCTACATTTCTGATGTGCATATTTTTTTGTTGTTGCAATGAATTGCACTAAGCTGACTTAATTGTAATGAAAAATCTCTTTAGAATGTTTAGAATGCTGAGAAGGTTGTGAAATAATTTCTCAGGTTTTCACATACTGAAATTAATTACATCTTGTAAAGTTTATCACTGAACTTTTAGTGTCTCTCTTCCTCTCTAATTGTATATACTTATAGTCTGCAGGAAACTCTTGACCATTTTAATAAGCTATTAGTACGATAATAGAGATCCCCTTTTGGTTATAAAAATGTTGGTAGTGATTTGCAATGGGTAACTGTTCATTAGAAGTACGTTATGGTGTGATTTGTTTGAAATTTCCTTTTACAAACAGCAGACAGAAGTGAAAAAAATACCTGATTCTATTATGATTAATGTTCTTCTATTACAAAGCATGGTTCTCTGTGCCGACAGAGAAATTGTCCTCCATTCAGTAAAGACTTCGTAATTTTTCACCTCATTGGTATATTAGTGAAATCAAAGCTACAGATTCTTCTGAATTGGTAAATAATTAGATGAGGCATATAATGTTCCCTGACCCTTTTTTGTTTTTTAAAAGTCAGTCCATAAAAATTACTTCTCCTTTTTGCATTTTGATTGCTTTTCCAGTCATAGCTAAATCTAGCGTTGCTTGTCTTACCATAATGAAAAATCACTTAGCAGATCAAATGAATGACTTTCATTGATGTCAACAAAGGGCCTTGTTCACTGACATGCTTGTAACAAATTTCTTCTTCAGGGAGAGCCTTGGGTGTAGAGGCATACAGCTGATTTCTAAATGTGACCATACTTACTATAATTCATACTTGAAAATATATGTCTTTGAAGTTGTCTTCTGCAAGACAGTTTTGTGAATTGAGAAACCAATGGGGCACTGTTGGACTTGCCCTGCATGTAACTTCTTGCTTGACATGTTGAATGGGTATGTCTGTGCTGCACAATGAAGAGCTGTGTTGGGAGAGATCTATGCCATCTCAGATAAACAGAGGAGTATGTGTTCATAAATAATGTATGCAGGAAGAAGGACAGCCATATTGATAAGGCAGTCAGCCCTAATAAGAAAGGTGTACTGTCATGAAATGATAGTATCTCCTTGTGATGTAGGGATACTATATCTCCAAGAAGTGATAGCAGTATATATTTGCATGCTAAGTATCAGGCACAGGATTTTCTGTCTTAAATGTATATAGTACTGGAGCTTACTGTGCTACAAACTTGGTCTGTCATAACTGTATTCTAACACATTTGGGCTAAAAGCTGCCTATAGAGCAATATCCTCACTCCTCACTCTTTAGTTCAGTTTAGCATACTCATCTCTTTTTTTTTTTTTCTTTTCAGAGTAGAATGTGTAGAATGCAGCTCCAGTATAGTATGAAACAGTTCTACAAAACACTGAAAAAGGATGACGTGAGGAACTTTTGCTTGTTCACTGAGAGTAAAGCTCCTAACTTTTGAAAGGCTAACAGTGGTCACAGCAAGCAGAACCTGCGTTTTGCATCTTGCCTGAAAAATTATGACCTTTGGTACTTCTAGCACCATAATGTTATACTGGTTCAACATACTCTCTGCAACGTCTTATAATTCATCAGTTCTTGATGATTTTTTTTTTTTCACTTTCTGGCATGCAGCCTCACTTCTTAGCTAAAGTCCTATTTCCTAATTTACTTAGCCAGGCTGAGGAGAAGGCTCATAGAGTAAAGCACAACAGAGAGGTGTCAATCTATTTAGAAGGCAGATCTCACCAGTGCAACTTAAGAGTACTTCTTAGCTGATAACTGGATGGGTGTCCAGATACATCTTGAGGCTGTATTGGGACAAGACACGAGTAAGTAGCCTCCTTCCTCCATGTCTACTCTGATTTCCACTGGAAGGAAAGTGGCTTGCCAGCAAGGGTGGATCTGTAACTGTTTGCTTTAGGCAACTGGTGTACCTGGGGCTGTGGTTTACTCTCCAGAGAATAGTTGCCTTGTTATGTACACCCAAACGTAGGTACCAACATCACTGTAGAGCAATAATTGGAGCTGTAATCATGTTTGACTAGTAATTACTTGACCTGTGTGGATGTGAAATACCTGCAAAGTTCCCAGCCTAGAGGATTCAGGGAATATGCGCTGTTTCTGAAACATTACCCTGTTGGGTCTTTAAAGTGAAACCGCATCCCAGTTTGCAGTTTATGAGAAACTTGAAAATACTGGTATTGGCAGAAAATTTTGTATATAACTACATAATAGAAGATACTCCATGAGCCACAAATCCTAATTTTCCATCAGCTGTATCTACTCTGTTTTTCTGCTGAACAACTAAACCTAACAAGATCAGTAAATCTGTACTAGCAGGTCAGAACAGGATAGTTTGGTCAGGTTGCTGGTAGGTGATGAGATGCTGTGTGTGAGGGAGGAACTTGCTTATTCTTTTTGCCTCTGAGGGATGGGTGGAGGGAAGTATATAAAGACATAGCTGATACCAGAAATACAAGTCAGGACGATCATGATTTGAGAGGGCACAATTAGTAATATAATTGCACCACAGTAGCAATAATTATTATAATTAGTTTTATTTACATAAATATAGTTCTGTACTAAATGCTGTAATTAATGTTATGGACACATTGTGATTTGTGGCTTGTAAAGTGAAAGATTATTCAAACAGCTTTCCCCTTGCATGGTAAACACTGACTTCCTTTTTGAGGCTAAGAAATGTCATAGTTTTATACTTTAAATAATAATGATTTCTTTAGGAAACTCAGCCAAGGATTGGGAGCATATGGAAGGCCATAGCGCCTCTGGGCACTGTTCAGTATTCACTAAGAGCAAAGGAGAGAGAGGTCTGGTCGACTCATCATCTGAAGTCCAACAGGCGTCTTCACATAATGTAGCACCTGGCAATAACAGGCTCAGGCCAGAGTCTGAAAGGTGAAGTCCCCAGCAGTGGGTATGAGGATGGGAAGATGATGAAATGTCAGTGTAGGATTGGAATGCATAGTACCTGCTGTTTCTATTTTGGAGGAAATTAAGGAGGAGTTGCAATTCTTCACTGAAAACTGGAGGCCACCAGAGGGTGGATCTTGGAACAACTGGTGAGGAACTAAATAAAGAAGAGAAGCAGAGGTTTGAAGCTGGCAATGGTGGTGCTGAGAGGATGGAAGTACTTCTTAAGGAAGAGTCAGCTGGAGGGCTTGGGGACAGATATACTGAGAAAGCAGGGTTGGGTAATGGAGGTGCGTGATGTCGTGGGAGAATAAAAATGGGAAAACTGCTGAAGTTTTACCTAGACTGGAAAAGGTCAAGTAGAATAGGTGGGTGAGTACAGTCTGTCATGCCTGCTCTGTTATTTCTGGTAACCCTGCATGGATTTGGAGCATGTGCTATAAAGAATGGAAAGTAGCATGAAAGATGCCCTGTAGTGTGGGAAAGATGGGCTGGGTCACATGAGAGACTTGCCAGGTTGGAGTACATCAGTGAGGGAATTAAATAGATATATGTTGTAGTATTTGTTGCAAATGTGAACTAGACAGAGACAAAAGAGGTTCCCATGAGGGTGGACTGCAAGCAGATGCCAAGGCAGTGCCCCAGGCCAGGTGGTGTGTATGAACCATTAGCTGTAATAATTAATTTCTCTCAGCTGGGTTCAGGTGGCTAACAGGGCTGAGTGGGGCTTTTGCAGGGCCAGGAAACAACCTGCTTTAAAAACTTGATGAAGATGGGCCATAAATGGATTAAAAAAGCACTCTTAAGGGTGTTCATAACAGAACAGATGGTTTCTCCTGGGCCTCACTGATATCTTACTGCCACTCATACTTCTGTTGGGATTAAACATGATTCAAAGAGAGACTTTGCTACCTGAAGGCTTATGAGGAAACGAAATGCCTGGCTTTGAAAAGGGAGTGACGGGAGCCTGCATCATACTGGGGAACCCTGGACTGGGGAGCTGCTTTGGACTTCTGTGTAGATTTGAGCTGAGGAGAAGGTAAGCAGGGTGGTGTTGCTGGGAGGGTGAGCTAGGAAAGTTGAGGAGCCTCTACTGCTGTGGGTGGTATGGAGCTGTGTTATGTTTTTCTGCTTTTCTGAACCTGCACTGTTGTTCTGAATTATTGCATAAAGAGCTCAAAGTTATATAACTGTTGTGGGTTGCCATAAAAATGATGGAGGGAGAAGTAGCTGCAGGTCGCTTGTATTTGTACAGATCCGTGTGTTCAGCTGTATATTGATGTATAGCTGGATACAGGATGGTGGTGGGTACCTGAGTCCAAGTCTATTGTCTTGCTTGCTAGAGCTGTGCTGGGTACCAGGGAGAGCTGCTCAGCAGAACATGGGCCGTGTTCATGGAACACAATGTGCTTGCCCCTCAAGCTGTCTCAGGAATGGGGTCAGTGAAATAGTGGGGCTGATGTGCTGCTCTGCCTGGGCTAATTAAAAGCGATTTGTTTATAGCTTATAAATTCCTATCTTTATTTTGCTCTTGAGGCTTGTTATTTTTAAGAGTGTGCGAACTGTGATTTCTGTGGATTGTTAATGAGTTCTTTTGGTTGCTTTCATCTGAATGTACAAAGTTTTATGAAGATGTCATTCTTTCTCCTTTAAATGATTCTGTCAGGTGTCCAGACTGTTGGGTATTTTTTTAAATTATTATTTTGGTTTTTAATGGTGTTGCAATGAGGGCAGTAACCTTTGAGATGCTGAGTATTTTCTGTGGGGAATTAAGCCACTGGAGGCTGTGGGCATTCAAGGGTGCCTGCCAGCTTAAGCACTTGGGTCATTTTTAATGTTAGTGTATTTGCTTAATTTTAATGGATGTGAATGTACCTTCTTGGAGAGAGAGAGGTTAAGGAAACAACTTTTATCACTTGTTCTCTGCTCACTGTTGGATGGAGGGGGAGCAGCAAATCACTGAAAACTAATTAACAAAGAGAATTAATAGTAAGGAGGATACTGTGCTTAATATGGAAGCAGCAAGTACGGTTGAGAGCTCTCTGCTTGTGTTTTTGGTCTGTAAGCTGGAAATTTCCTACCTGCCAGGAGTGGTATAAGCAAAATTCACAAGTATGTGCATGTTTTAGTGACCGATATGCAGAAAATTGTGTGTATCTTTTAAATGTAATGGTTTCAAACACTTTCTGTTTTCTCCTCTGGCGAATAAGAGGTCAAGAGGAGTAAGACCCTGTGACTTGCTGGCACTGGACATAAAGAAGTATTCAGCTTGGCTTGTGGTGATTCCTGAATGGAAGGATGGGGGACACAGTACAGAGGTGCCCAAGTTCCCTGGGTCTGCAACAACATGTGTCTATAATAAGGCTAAATCACACTGGAGAGTCCATATGATAGCATATTTGTTGACTGTTAAACGAAGGCAAAATGAGGTTTTCAAGTTGGGTCTGAGTATAGCTGCTGCTGTGATTTTGTGTAGATTACTTAAATCTCCCTTCTCCCTTCGTTTCTGCTGCCTCCCTGAAATGGCAACAATGGTCCATCTTGTCTATCAGTTTAGAGCATTGCTAATTGCAAGTGTTTAATGTTTGTAAAACACTCGGAAAACGAACAGCCATCTTGGGTGAGATCTGATTTCCACTGTTCTTGCCACAGAAATAAAAGAACGTCAGTGTCAACTTGCCTCAGATCCACTTCTGACCCCAGGCCTGACAACACTGAGGCCCGTGCCTGGGCCTTAGTTTGTGACTCATACAGTGGGAACAGAGCTGCTTGCTGTCTGTTTATCAAACAATGCAAAAATCAAGGCAAAAATGTTTCAAAGCTTGGAGGCAAAATACTGCCTTGCTTCTGTAATACTTCTTAGCAGGCAAGCTGCAGGGAAGTTTGTTAGTATTAAAAAGAGAAAAGTTGAGCACTTTGTGAATAGACTTGAGAATGGCAAAACAACGTGCAACATGTTGGAAGCCAACACAGAGAAGTGTGTGTGTGGTTGTAAGAAGCTCCTATAAAGGATGCTGAGTACTGTATATAGTATAGTATAGTATATATATAGTATATAGTATATAGTATAGTGCTGCCCTTCTGTATTTCTACTAATGAGCATCAAAAATGGTCTGTTGAAGGTTATGAATCTGACTTCTTACAGCTCTCCCTAGCTACCCCGGACAGGAAATTCCCCTCCACAGATGTGGCGCAGTTCTGCAAGTCAGAACCCAGTGAGCAGTCCCAGCTAAATCCTGGCTCTTCCCACGGGAGTAGTATTTTGTATGGCTGACTACTGCTATTAACATTAATTTGTCTGGCAAATTAACTAGCAGTGTCTTTTCTAGTTCCGAATGCTAAGATCCAAGATGACAAGGTGGCAACTATCTAGTCATGTAACTAAAATGCTTAGCTTAGGCTGAATTTTTAAGCTCTCGATTAGTTCTAAGATTAAAAGAACATAGAAACTTTCTCAACATAAGTAGACAAATGCAGGAGTCCTAACTGGCATTGCAAAATTGGAAGGATGTCTGCTCTATATAAATCCATGCCCAGACTGATGATTTGGTTCATATCATCGTCAATGAGCTGATGTCCCTTTTTAACAAGGCCATATATTTCATAGTTGAATCCAGTCAAGTTTAAAATGTCCTTTCATCAAAAATACAAACACTTAAGTTGGAGGCTGGATTAATGTAATTCCTGTAGGACTTGTAAGGATATATATGGTATATCTTCTACAGCAATTTCTGTTGGCTTCCTTGTACAGCTCCTGTTTGTAGGACAGACCAGACCTCAGTGGTGCCCTTTCCAGTAAAGCTGGAGATCCAGTGTTCGTCTGTAAACTGGGATGACGGGGCTCGCCAGGCCGTTGGCAATGGAACCTGCATGTGTGGACTGCAGGTCAGAGCAGCTTCTGAATACTGATCCAAGATACTAAATGCAAGAGAAAATGCAGGTGTCGGGGAAGTGATTGCTGAGTGGATAGAGGAGGAAGGGGTGAACATGATTTAAGCTATGGAATAAACCAAAAAGCTCAGATCGCAGCAAAGATCTGTGCGCTAGAATATTTGTGATAAAGGACGTGAAAAGGCAGCCTGGACTGCAATAGAGCAGGCAACGTTAGACCACAGCGCTCCCAGCGCTCAAACTTAAAGTCTGCAGCAGATGACTTTAGAGAAACAGTTTGGAGTTTGGCATACACTGAAGGCTTAAAGCAGAGAGAGATTTTACTGCTAGTTTGCTGGTAGTTGCTTAGGCTGTTTTATGGGTAAGAAATGACAGCCTCTGTCTTGCCTTAGCAACTGGGTGCAACTGTGCTTTCCTACAGAACACACCGAGGATGTGTTCAAGCTCAGCCATATTACATCAATTTTGTTCTTAAGTCTGAAAAAAGTAAATTGCAACCTCCCTTTCTGTTCCCTATTTAAAAAGCTCCCAAAGCTGTACTGAACCTTTGTGAAATAAACAGGAGCAGAGAAAACTGGAATGGACAATCTCTCACTAAAAATGTATGTACTGTAACTTTACATTCAGGTATCCTTGAGCTGCTAATGTGACTTTCCTCTTTGGTAAATCGAATCAGTTTTTTTCTTGGCTATTCACTGTTTTGTTCACTCTGTGGGAACTCTTTGATCTCATTGTTGGTGTAAAAAGTTCTGATGAAGTCAACAGTGCCTTACCTGCTCTGTTTCTTCTTAAAATTGCATCGTGTATTTTTTTGCTTGGAGGTAAAAATACTGCATCCAACATTGAGATATTTGTGTCAAGCAATAGTACCATGTGCTGTAACTTCTTGGTGCCAGCTGAAGCTCTTGAAGTTCTTGTTTGGTATGAACAATCAAAAAATGGAATCTGTAGAAGTCCAAGACTTGAACTTAATTGAGAGAAACTACTGGAGCACCTTAGGAATTTCTTCCTTTCATGATGTGTTTCCCAAAGCCCTTCCTGGATAGGATCATCCACACATTCTTCTCAAAAATCAAGGTGTGTTTTTGAAAGACCGGGCCTGTGGTAGTGTTCCCTTTAACAAGAAGGAAATAAAGGAAACAAGTTTTCCTTATGATGGAAGACTAAGAAATATAATTCTCAGTACTCCCTTGAAAAACCTGGACTGATTTTATTAAGGTAAAAATTCCTTGTTCATGAACCACTCTCTAGCACAATAATATAGGAAATAAAGTACAATATAGGGGACTTTTTTGTTTCCCACAGCTGGCCGTTCAGTTGTGGCTTCCAAGGAAGGGCAAGAGGAAAGAAGCTGTTATCAACTGTGGTTGAAGCCTTTCTGATCTTGCTGGCTGATACTGCAGCTGGAGTAATTAGTTTCCTGGCCTTGAACTCTTTTTTCTTTGCAATTTTCTCATCTTTGCTACTAACAAAGAGTAATGCTTGTCTGTGTCACAGATCAGGTGCTTCTTTTATAATTTCTGTGGTGTTTTCATTGCCTTTAGTGCTGCTGGCAACTGAGCTGATGATTTCATGGGAGAATTGCCACTGAAATACCTGGTTCATGCCTGTAATGTCTGTTCATTTTGGATTTCCCTGTGAGATATTTTACAGAAAAGCAACACTGATTATGCAGTGTTAATAATATATGTATAATATATGGGCTGGGAGGAGAGAGCTCACTTGACCTAAATTTGCCTTGGTCTCAAAGCTGCTCTGAGGTTTTGTACAGCATCTTAGGGACATGGTTTAGTGCTGGAGTTCAGATAGGTTATGACTGGACTCAATGATCCTGAGGGTCTCTTCTAACTGAAATGATTCTATGATCCCTCCTGTAAATACTGCCTGTATTGGAGACAAGTAACGCTTTTGTCTCAACTACATCACTCCAATTCTTTATCATAAATGTGTGTTTCATAAGCTGAAGATGAGAGATTTTGTGAGATTTGACCAGTGATCTTTGTCCCTCTTGTTGAACTGCTGTTTCCGTGGGGCTATAAAATAAAGGCTGCTTTCATTATTCCCTTGG
Source organism: Streptopelia decaocto (assembly GCF_964273445.1). NCBI lineage: Eukaryota > Metazoa > Chordata > Aves > Columbiformes > Columbidae > Streptopelia > Streptopelia decaocto. The sequence continues at coordinate 5,422,667 of NC_138658.1, read as the reverse complement.
CAGATTCCATCTATTGTGACTGTCTCCCTCCCTTCAAAAAGCAATCACATACAGAAAAAGAAATTCAGTATCTTCACATGTATGATGAGTTCCTGTTAGAGCTCTGTGGAAAATACCCTGTGAAAATAACTGGAAATGGGTTTGTTGTCATAATTTGCGCCACCTTATGGAATTTTGAGCATGGAATTTGCCAGCAATTAAAACAGTGGCTAGATACGTCAGGGAAATTAGGTTTTCATTTGGTAGACTGCAGATGTTTGGTGCATACATACTGGCTGTTTCTCTTGTTTGGAAACTATTTTCCCCTCTATAAGAAAATTAACAACAATAGATAGACATTAACTACAGAACTTGGAAAGTGCTGTAGGTTATTCTAAGGCAAAACCAAGTTATTGAGTTGTCAGGTACTTATCAGTTGTTAATCACATCACTTCCTGTATCAACATGGTTACGCTGCTGTAATAAGGTTCCTGCTGCACAAAAACTGTGCTTATTTATAGCTGCTATAATTGCATATTTGACTTTAAATTGTGACTTAGCAAACCAATAGCTAGTGGCCAACTGCTTTCTTAAATGGAAAAAAATATCCCACAGTGCAGAGCAGATCTTGGAGGCACAGAAATTAGCTAACTGCATTGAACCATGGTGGGAAAATTCTGAGGACGTTTTAGGGTGTGAAAAGCCCACATTGCCGTGGTTATCTCTGGCTTATGCAGGCACTTGATACCTCAAAGTCTTCACCCAAATCAATAATGACATCTGTGCCCTGTTTGGATATAAAATTTATTTTTAATTCCTTAGTGCTAGATTGCACCCAGGACTCATAGATGTGTATCCACTTCCTCTCCATGTAAGCACTTGACTATTCAAGCTGTCCCATCAGACTAAGCGGTAAGTTCTTGCAGATGGGGAGAGCTGTATCTTGATCTCCACTGATGGCACTAGTTGTATCTGTGTTATTGAGTGGCCTCCACCCAGTGCTGCTTCAAACCTGATTCCCCATGGCCTTGCTGCATATGCTGCTTGCTCTTATAATGTTGTGGCTACAATGCTAAACTGTCAGAATGCCCTTCTGGCACGTATCTACTTTGTACAGTTTGTCATGAAGAACTGGTTTCAGTGTTGCTCATGTTTGTTCACTAGAAATGAGATTGTCATTCACTTGGAGTGTGGTTTAGAGCTGGATTGGCCGATACAGGAAAAATGACAGTTTTACAAGGGCTTTACTGAAGAGCTCCCTTCAGATTGTTTGTATGGATTCCTATCCTTCTAGCTTGGCCATTTCCATACTTTTCACATGATATAGCTGTTTCAGAAAGATCTATGTACTAGGGAGAAAAAGCTTGAAATCTCTTGCAGATCTGAAGCAGTTTTCTTCCAATTACATGAGAGGAGATCACAGTTTGAGACTGAAATGAAGCCAAATCCCTTTGAAGGGCTGAATAAAGAGCACCAGCCTTCAGAAGGCTGAAAACTGACAATGCCTCAGTCTTACTGATGTGTAGAAGACACATTGTTAGCTAATGGAGAAAAGGGGGGTAGTTTTTTTTTTTATAATATATTTCTGCCCTCATCCTTTTCTTCAAACTCCATCCTGCCACGACCTGTAAGTTTTTCATATGACAACAAGCATTTTTACATCTTTGCTTAATTGGATGCCATGGAGCCAAATAATTCTGTGCAACCCTTAGAAAACTTAGCAGAAACACCTAGATGGACTTTGATGTCAAGTCTATCAATAAGTGAAAAAAAGATAACTAGGTAGAGGTATCGCTACTAATGACTATTACTACTGTGAATAATTCTAAGCTTTTGTGCAGCTGCGTTTATTCCTCCTTTTCTAATTCCTGAAGCATCATGTGAAGTATAGAAATGGAGCCTTTTATGTATCAGGAGTGTATAATAAAGTATGGTGAAATCCAGCAACTAGAAAAAAAACCTTCTGTATGTATGTGTGGGCAAACTTTAATTTTGCCTGAAGAATGTAACTTACTGCTTTTTAATTTGTGGTGCAGATACAGCAAATCTGCAATTAAGCCTTCTAGCAGGTCTGTAGGACTGGTAATTGTTTTGTAATCCTTCCTTGGAACACAATAAATACAAACAGTAATCACAGGTTTAATGAGTATAATCTATCATAACATAACTAACAAAACAGTATGTGCAATATTATCTCCTAGTTCATGCTTCAAATATTCCACTGTATTAAAGGAGTGTAGCAATTGCTGAGTACCCACCTAGGCAGGAAGAGAGGGAACAGGCTTCTAAATAAGTAAACAGTGTGTATCTGTATGATAAACAAGAAGGCTTATTCAAAATTCATTTTGCTCCTGTGGAGGTGAGTGAAAGCTTTGTACTGATTGCAGGTACTTGCTGCTACACTAAGGCCTAGTTTACCTAAAACCTTTTTTGAGAGACCACACTGAATATACAACGGGATGTTTAGAAAACTGTAAGACTCGGTATCTGTCTTAAGTGCATCTTGATCCGTGTCTTTGTTCTCTTATGTTTTAATCACTTCAGGTTTCTCACATGTGCATTTGCATTTAGAAAACTTGTGGAATACCCAGTTTCTAACTTGATGTAAACCAAAGGGAGAGTTACCACAGAGCTTGTTATAGAGACTCGAGTTCTACAGTGCCCTTATACTTACTCCTTCATGAAACACATCTTGGACTGATCTGAAATTAAAACTCTAGCTGTGTGATTCTTTTGGGGAAGCTGTTTGCACTGGATAACACCAAAATAGTTTCAAACCGAAGTTTCTGGCCAGAGTTACTGAAAGGCTCAAAACTTGTAAACTTGAGGTTGGGAAACCTTTTCAGCCTGAGAGTAAACCAAACCCGGCATTACTTGTGACTTCAGGCAGACCTGGCTGACCTTTAGGTTAATTTAACTCAGTTGTTTACCTTCTCACTGCACTGCAATGTTGGGAGAATTTGTTGCTTGAAAAGCGGATAGTTGAAAAGGAAGTGCCAGTGTGAGTCTCAAGGGATCATCCCTTTCTGTCAGGACAAATGCATAAATTTAATATATTTTTCTAGTCTCTTCCTGAACATACAGAATAGTTAAGCTGTAGGGGAAGTATCCTGCCTTGGTAGAAAGTTGACTTTTGTGTATAAGGATGTTCTGCAGACCCAATTGCTGTGCCTTTTTTTGTACTTGTGCTGCCACCAGAGAGAAATGGCACTTTCCTGAAACCCATCCGTGGCAACTGTTGTAGGCAGTCTCTTAGTCTTTCCTTTGGTTTGTATCAGTTAAATCCACTATGGAATCAACTAAAGGAACTGACTGTTCGAAAAGCTTACATGAATTTATTTTCAGCTGACTTGCAACACACAGTGTTTTTTCCAAGTGATCTGCCAGTCTGACATCAGTATTAAATAGGATATTGCACCTTATGGACTAACAAGTCTGATTCATTGTGACAGGTTTTTTTTTCCTCTAAGGTCTGAAGTTTTAATTAAGGGAGAAACATGTGGGAGAGAGAATAAAAATCAAGAGGTAAAATAGGAAATTGGTTTGCAAAGGCAGGGAAGGAACTTTGTCATTTATTATTCTAAAATATGAGAGCATTACTGACTGCACAAAAAGTTGTATGTCCTCGTTAAAAACAAACAAAACCCCTTTTGATTCATTTTACTTAAATCTGGAGCATCTTAAGAGCTTTTTTTATATGCTTATGTAAGTGTGGCCAATCAAGTAATAAGTGCAAGGAGTAATGCTCTTTATATTTTCAGTGGATAAAAACTCCAGAGTGAGTTGTGTGTTTGTGTGCACACACGTCATACCGAGCTGGAACTGTAGGAAGGGCCGAGCACACCGGTGATCTGAGCCTGTACATGCTGATCTGAGTTTTCTAGTTAGAGTTGGCCTCAGAAGAAATCTGAAAGTGGCATCTGCCGCAAGTTAGCTTGTATTTTGTAGTCACAGAGTGTTAGTCAGTGCTTGTTACAGACAAACAGAATTTTTGAATAATTTGGCTCACCGAAGAGCAGTGTCAGTGGATTCAGTTTCATTAGACTAAAGGTTAATTTGGCTCTGAAAACTAATAGTTTCTCTGGAAACGTTGGCTTTTTCAGTCACAAGTAATTTTTGAACACCAAAGTAAAAATATGGTGAAGTTGTTGTAGAATTAAGTTTAATGCCAGTTATGGTTTTATTTCATTTACAGCTATTAAGACTGAGAAGTTATTTTCTGCAGACCAGAGTAAGTTCTGGAAGAGGTGATGGGAGACTTCTCGTAAGCAATAGTTTTCCATCCTTTATAGCTTTACTTAAGGCAACAACGTGCTGTTGAATGAACTAATTTGGCTTTTTATGGCAGCTGTGGCCTGTGTGATTTGTATCAGAGATATTCAGACCAAAATACCGATAGCTTCAATAGCCGCCTTCCTATACCTGCCTGGCATGAGTCAGACCCTGTGGTGATGAGGATCACATTAAGTCATCACTGTGAAGTAGATGAAATCCACCTCTCCACTTTCTAACTGTTCTGAACAAAATAATTTATCAAGTATATCACCTTTCTTGTTAAGAAAGTTTGGCATGGGGACTCTGTCTTCAGCAAAGTCCTTGTTAAAAGCCAGTTGTAACTTGGTGCATTCCAAACTCTTACTTGGCTGTGTGAGGAGGGCTGGGACCCCAGACAGGCCCGTGCTCTTTCCTGGGCTGGATGTGGACAGCAATGAGCAAACCTGCTGAATGTATTTCAAGTGATGTGCTGTTGGGGAATCAGCTGTTTGCTTACAGTATTTGGGTCATCATTCATCATCCACATGAGTTCAGACAGTTTCTCAAAGCACTGTCTTCTCCTGTTTGACCATACTTTTTGAAAGGACTCTAAATGCCTTGGCTCATGTTGCTTGGAGCAGATTGTGGAATAGGGATTATTCCTTGATAATCTCCCCAGAGTTGGATGCTTTGTCTCTGGGCAGAGCTGTGTGGGTAACAGAGTCTTAGGCTGCAATTCAGGGGGACAGGTCTGTTTTCAGTGGTCTTAGTGCAGTGAGTTCATGTGGAAGTGAAGATCCTGGGAAAGAGAACTAGTCCGGGAACTGCCCTTCCTTCTGGCGTCTCTTTCCCATTGTGCCCTCCAGGATTCCTCCCAGCCCTTGCCTACCTTTTTCAGTGGCTTCTATCGTCACTAGTGCAGACAGGCTTGGAAAAGCATAAGGTGAGAAGGGAAAATTTGCTTAAGAACTCAACATTGTTCTTAAATGCGTGGGAGCTACTGGGAGCAGTGGGATTTAATATGATTTAAGACCATTCATTCCAACTTCCCTTTCACCCAGGGGTGCCCAGCAAGCAAGGAGAAAGCCCTTTCTTTGAGACCTATGCTTGTATCGTGACGTGGCTTCCTCCAGATCCAGGCCAGTCCAAATCTCTGAAGCAGCCAGCAATTCTGCCTCTGAGAGGATGGCTGTGCAACAACTTTAGATTTACAGCACGCTGGCTGTTGCTGGGTAATTATTCTGTGTGGGTTTTACTGCTTGGCAAATGAAAGATCGCTTGTTCCTCAGTTACTGCTGGGTAAGAGCTGGCACACAGCACGTACCATGGCTTTGGCTGAAGGGTTGTGAATCTAAACGAGAGATGGCTTGCACTCTGGGCTGCATGCTATAATCTCAAACAAGTGAGGCATATTCATCCAAAACAGGCATTTTCCTGTTTTTTCCAGACAGAGATTTTTATACTGAATAAAATTTGCCATCAGTTACACTTCCCATGTGGAAGAACTTGACATTTCTGCTAATGGGACATTAGGTGTGCTTCATTTTAAACCTGCTGTGATCTTACCTCTTACTGTGAGGAAAAATTAATTGTGAAAGAAAATAAGACAACTAGTTGCAAAATTAAATACATATTGAAAATGGATTTATGCCTCCAACCAATGAAACATGGAACATTTTGTGAGAGCTCCCATCTACATTTCCAGAAATAGTCTGTGTTTTGATTATTATTTATATTATGTAAATAAATGCTGTGTTCTTGGTCTCGTGTTGCTTACCCCTTTCCTGAAGGTAGCTGATGTGAATACCAAGATAGCACTTCCATTCTCCCTTGTCAACTGCTTTAGGCACAGACAATCCTGATCTAGAAGTGCAATTCTTTGTTCCATGGAGTCTGATCACAGTTGTAACACCTCTGTAGTACAAATAACTATTTTCATATCAAATATGTCACTTGTAGAATGACGCTGACACTTCAGTCACTTGATTAGGTAAAAAAACCCAACCTCTAAAGGGGGTTTGAAAAGAAATCTCTGTCTTTGGCAGGTTATTTCAGAAGAATCCTCCAAGTCTTTTACTAACACAGTTAATACAGACAAGTAGCAGAATGGTTTTTGAACTGTAAAGATAGACTTGAGGTCTGGACCATTCCAGTAGTGGTGGCTTTGCCCTTGTTGGATATTTCCAGTGTAAGATGGCTTATGCAAATCTGCAGCAGGCACGGTCCTCCTTTAGAAACACATCCTAGCTGTTTGTGAAATACACACTGTAGCTTTTCTTGTGACTGGCATAACTGCCTTACCATAATCTTTAGAAATTAACTCTCTTGACTTGAAAAGGCAATTCACTGAGCTGACTTGGGGCATGTGAGGAGAAGAGAGGGAAGAGAAAGTAAGGAAATAAAATGTTTTCTATTTGTCACCTGCAGAAAGGCCTCAAGGGGTAGGAAGGACAGGAACACCAATGGCAATGAATCAACCACCCCCTTCTACCACCAGAGTAACGTGTATAACTGAGCTTAATTTTTTCCCCATCTTCATATGGCTCTAAATTACAGTAAACATGTCCTGTATTCCATCCTATCATGTTATTCCCTGTTCTCTGGGTAAGTTAAATCACTGCTCTCTATAGAGAGCAATTATTGCAGTGGTAGGTAGGTAGTAACATTGCAGTGGTAGGTAGGTAGTAACAATAGCAGCAGCCCAATTACTTTCAGTGAAACTAGTTCTATTTCCAAAGAAAGCCTGAGGTGGAGTAACAGAATCTGCCTGTGCATTGTGAGTGGATGAGTCTTCTCCAAATATTCTTTCATTCAAGTAGTGTTAAATAGTGGGGTGTTTCCCCTCCCAGCCCCCCATTTCCCTATCAAAAGGTTTGAAAAGTGTGTATACAACAAGGCAGTGAATTGGGAAGGTGATGAGAAAAAGTGGTTCTTGGATTTCAGTATTGGAGAGGAGGGCTGGGAAGGGGGAATCGAAGAAACAGGGACAGGATATCACGGTTTCTCTCTACATGGTGAGACCTGGTTCCCCACCAATACTTCCTGGCAGTCCTTGAAGCTTTTCTGAGTTTTCATGTTATCAAAGTCAAATGTTGTAGGGCTGTGTCTTTACAAGGCTTGTCTGTGTGCTGGAATCCATAACTGCCACTGAAATTAGGCAAATTCCCCCAACTTGTTATCTTCATTAAAAAAACCCCCACGAACCAACGAAAAAAACAAACCAAAACAACAACAAACCAACCAAACTCCACACCAGCAAATCCCTGCCTCGCTGTTCTATACAGCAGTAAAATTAAAGACCAGCAGTGACATTTTTATGCCAGACTGCATGACTACAAATGAGTATCCAAAGTGTGAGATGGGGAGAATCAGTGTTAAGGCCCTAAATGGGGCCTTAACTACATTCATGTCTGTATTAGCTAGTGCTCGACCGCCTCTTTATAAGGAAAACATCCTGGCAGTGTGTCTTCTGAGACTAATATTGTGTTGTTGTAAGATACAAGTAATAGATGTAACATCAGGGTAAATGAAAAAGCAGAGATTGCAGATACACTTGGAGTGATGTAGTTGCAAAACCTTGATGGGAGGAACAAAAACTGAAAAACTGGGAGACGGGATAGTTAAATATTTTGGTGACAAAAATCATATGAACAGAACTGCACTTTTATATGTATATTGTGTAATTTAAAAACTCTTTGTCAAAGGATGGTAAAATGAGTATGAATTATGTCAGCTCTTACTGAAAGCACTTTTACACAAGTAGTATAGCATTTTTTGTACATGAGTAACCAGCTACTGTATTATAAAGAGGGTAAGATTTACTAATCCTAACTTCCCTTTGAGGAATTTGTTGGCCTCTTGGCATAGCAGATATGATTTAGGGATGTAGAGTGAAGCAGGGAATTTATTCAATGCCTCCCTGCTACAACAAATTGCACTAATCTGGTGGCTATCTTATGTATAATGGATTAGTTAGAAGATTAGTCAACTTCCTGTGTATGCGTATATCTTCAACCATGACCACAAAATACCCAAAACCTTCATAAAGCTCTAATAGCAGTTGAAAGGGAAGAAAATGGCAGTTTTAGCATGAAGAAGAGATATTTGGAGCTGTCTTCCATTCTTGAAGTGAAAACAGTACAATATTTCCTTTTGTTTTAGTGGAGGGAGAGGGATCTAGATGAAGCATGTCAAAGCAAATAGAACATCTGCCAACCACAGTTACATTTTTACCCACAGAAAATATTCCTTTTCAAACTTGATTAATTCTGGGGGAGATTTGGCATGAGTACAGCTTCCTGAGGTCATACAGGCAGATAGGGATGAACAGGAATGCATCACTTAACAAGTGCATAAAGTTAATTCAGAAGAAACAGAAGTCTTAATATTTAACAGGTACTCATTGTACCTCTTCATTTGCTTCACTGCAATAATTGCTCAATTTTGTTCTGAGGCACAACCCAGAAAATTAGATGGCAAAGAAATTCCAACATAGAAATCTTCTGACCAATAAAACATCCAGTGTAATGAGCAAGTAGCCTTGCAAATCTGCATTTGCTTTGAATGGGATCTGCTTCTGCTGTCCTGCTAAGCCTTTTCTTTAGCTTCCTATAAGCTGCCTTGATTATTGTTGGGAGGTTTAGCAGGCAGTGCGTTACTTGTGGAGTGCAGAGGAGGGTATTGTGGAGCAGTCTGTGCTGCAGCGCCACCACACAGCTTGTTTTCTCTGGCTAGGTTAGTAGGGACAGGAGATCATCTGTGGCCTTAAACTCCTGCTGGTTTCAAAACAGCTGTCCCAGCACTAATGCCTGGTAACTAAACCATGTGTTACTTCTTAACTCCAATGGATTTCAAAAGAGCATCTGAAGACTTGCATTTGTTACCAGGGCTTCTAGTGTTCTTTCTGTTTTCTATAAATGCTGTTTCCCTTATCTTTAAGAAGCTGGGCTGAAATCTTATGCACATCACAAATAATCCTGTGGTTGAATTTAATCAAGATTTGGAATTCCTTACATTGAATTGTTTTCGTGTATACATCTGATTCCAGAATAAAATGGGAGCAGGGTACATCAATCTCTGTTAACAAGATAAGTCGCTTTTCCTACCATGAGCTGGGAGTTAGCATGCTGTGAGGTAGCATGATAACCCTGCGCTAATCTCATGGTTGCTCTGAAGAATAGGTGGAAACATAATAATTGTGATCCAAATAGGTATAAAACATGCGTTATCCAGTGGCTGAGGTATGTCCTGAGGTATGTTTTATGAACGTGTAAATCTTATTACCTATGCACGTCAAATATTCTTTTAAACGGGTGAATTCCTGGCATCAACTATATTTTTAGCAACACAGTGACTAATTGATACGTATTTTCTATCCATTAAGCTTGCCTTTTGGGCTCACTCTTTCGTATTTTGAAGGTATAGTTAATAGACACATGTCAAGTTCATTCTATCTGTAATCTTCACACATAATCCGGTGTTACCCTTTCTTACTTGACTTTCTGGTTTTAAGAACAGCAAACCCTCCCCAGTCTTTCACAATTAGCCATAGCGTATGCAAATCATTTGCATATGAAAGACACTGAAGAGAACAACAGATTTGAAGATTGCATATGTGATGGTGGTTTAAAGCGTTCTATCCTGTCCAAAGAGGAAACAACTGTGGGGTTTTTGTTCGTTTGTTTTAATAAATAGTAATGTGTTTTCAGCTTTATCCTCCATCATTTTCTTACTTCAGTGTAAAACTTTTGTTGATGCTGTAGCTGTATTTTGCATTCTAGGTGGGCACCTAGATGCCAGTGATGCCAGTTAGCAAGCTGGCTATTAGCAAGAATGCTATTGAGCAGAAACAATTTACCCAAATTAAAAAAAAATGTTGAGCAGATGAATTATCTGGACGAATACTAAGGCTAACAAAGAATTTATCAGCTAAAAAGTTAATCAGAAATTATGCTTTCGCATCCAGCATCAGGACTGACAAGTGTAGTTATATCTGCTGAGCTGAGCCTTCTCAATTTCTTCATAATTTAAGTATTTTCTGCGCTTTAGTTTACAGACTTTAAGACAGGGAGGAGTTCTTGCATCATCCACCTTGGTTTTTACTCCCACAGCTGGAGTACTGCACTCCCTAATCTATTAGTGCTTTAAAGAAAACCCTCAAGCTTTGCTCCTGGCCCCCCAATCCCTGCTTGAGTCCTCCATGCCTAAATTCTCCTGATTAATCATTAGAATGGCCTTCCCCAGCACAGGCTTCTCTGAATAGGCAGGCCTCTGCCGCTTCTACTAAAATGCAGTTTTGCAAATGTAAGGGAGAGAAAGCAAAGGGTATCTTGGACAATATGGTTAATTACAAAATAATTCGCTAGCACAGCTACTGATGTTTCTGTGTTACTTCACATTTTGCAGTGAGCAGAATGAGAAGCCATTTCATCTAATGCAAGGTACTAATTTGAAGCCTGCTCTCCTTATGTTGTGGATATTTGAAATAAAAAATCCATATACGTTGGACCTCTAGAGACTACTGCTTCCCAGAGTAACTTATGAAATTTTGGTTTAAAAATTATGAACAGTGTAGGTTAATGTAATGTTTCTTTGCCCAAAGAGATTGACACAAGGCTGAGTTGTTAGAACATGTTAATCACTGGAAACAGTGTTTTCAGAATAAATGGCTTTTAGGCCTCATTTATTTAAATATCTTAAAGCACCAGAAGAGTGCTCTCCCCATTATTTACTTCTCCTGCTGCTACTAAGAAATACCTTATATCTGCTAGATGCCTTTCACAGTAAAAAGACTGCAGGAGGCTGCAGTGGTTATGGATAACATGAATTCACCCATCCTTGCAGTGCAGCCAGCTGTAGAGCTGACAAAGTACCACACGTTTCAGCAACAAGTAAACAATGGGAGGTAGAATAGCCAAAAATGGAGCTTTTAACCCCTTTAGCTCAAGCTCTCCGGTATTCTTTGTCTTGGACAAGACATCTGACATATGATGTAATGCTTGTAAGTCTTAGCCTTGTGAACACATGCTTTCTATTTTAGCAGCTTTATGCTTTTTAGAAGTTACGTGAAAACTGCTAATTGCTAAATAAGGCCTGAGATGGCTGGATTTCCAAATGATCATAGGCCTTATAACAGCAGCTGTTCAGCACTGAACTCCTAAGTGCTACATTCCTAATTCCTCACAAACGGGAGTTAGGTCCTTACTACAGTGTGCCCAGGGCTCCATGGGCCCCAACTGCTGCTACTTGGCAAGAGCATCCTCCTCTTTCCTCCACATTTCTTTAAAAATGAGAGTAAGTTTTGCCATGTTATCCTAGCAGGTAGTCACCACGTGTGAAGCTGGCCTACTTATTCAATGGCCTGTATAATTTAGAAGCTTGGTTTCACGCATTCAGGGTTGAAAGCCTTCCCCTTGATCATTATTTTTCCATGCTTTGCATGTTGCTGCACAGTCTTTCGTGTTCCATGCTGGTTATCTAGCTGAGTTGTAATCCAGCCCCTCTGCTCCACTGAGACACAATGATTCATACGAAACCCATATCTGCCGAGAAAACCAAATAGATTTGAAATGGCAGGTTTGGTGTGTAGCAGCACTGGTGGTTGTTACAGTCTGGTTGCTGGAGAATTTCCTGCAGTTCGTGCCACTGCAATCAGCTGAGCACATCAGCTGATAAGAGACGGTGGGTTTCATCCTGAAGAGACGGTGAACATTCCTGCTGTTATGTTCCACATCTGTGCCCCATTGTTTCTCCCCTTTGCTACTGCATATATCATGTTATGCTGGTAATGCACAAGTTCATGAAGTGGACTTCAGAGAGCATGAAAACCTGCTTGCAGGGCTGTCTGTACAGGTCACTGCTGGGTCAAATTAGATTCTTCGCAATGCGAGGCACACCTGCACAGTCTTGAAGCTTGTCTTGAACCCTGAGGGAAGAGGAAAAAATGCTGCTAGAAGAACTTGAAGAAAAGAACAGCAGCCCAGATGTGCCCAGGTGTCGTGGTTCTAATGGTGTCTGAAGGTGATTGAAAACCCCACTGTCCATGTTCGATGGTTACCAATGCTGCCTCCAGATTTAAAATTAGCAGCTACTTGCTCTTGCTGTTGCAAACAGCTTCTGGGGGCTGTTTCAGTGGCTTTGCATCAGTTAGCTTGAACACTGGCACGTTACATGTGTGTGTGATGTGAACCTGTGACAGTCCATCTTGTACAGCCTTTCAGAGCCTTCTCTCCCTGCTGCTTCTCGTATTCTCTCAATACCAGAATCACAAAAGCCAGGACTGTAATTCTGAATGCATATGTGCAGCTGGGGTGTCAGCAAGGAATGTATGTGGGCGAGTGGCTGAGGGAGCATGAATGAATGATTGAACAGAGGTAAATGCAACAAAAGCTGTGGGTGGAAAGAGTAGGCTTGAAATTGGCTCACCCACTACTTTAATATGTTCTTTACAATGGTGTACGCAAGTGAGAAGAGGGTGGAGGGGCCTTTACTCCCCCAACCCCTTGAATTTGATGTGATTTTGTCTTGGGCGTATTTTTGTTTCTGTGCTGTTTAGGAATGAGGAAAATGCCCTGTCTGCCAGTGTTCTTAAAAGTGTGCTTTGAATTTCCTGAATAAATAAGGTGCAGCTCCTGTGGTGAGTGCAGGGAACCTTGCTTAACTTAATGCTGCATAGAAAGCTGCTAGATAAGGAGAGCTTGGCGGTGTGAGACTGAACAAGCAACTGACTGGGGGATTTTCTGATATCCTAAACCCCAAAGTGTTTAGCAAACAGATTAGGTTAGTGAAGCACAACAGACCTGCCGATGTTTCATTAGCCTGTTCAATTTGATGATATCTGTGGCCCGTTAATGGGGAAAAAAAAGAAGTTTGCCACCATTGAACTGGTTTCTCTCCGGGCTGTGTTGTGGTTTGGCTGTAGCTGCCTTGCAGATATTTAAGGGAGAATAAAAAAGAACTCAGTGTGTCTGTAAAAGGATAAGAAGTATGTGGGTGGGATATTGGCTTTTCTTCCTTAAGGCACATACCAAGCTGGGATGGGAGAGGGCACCAGGCGGAGCTGCTCGTATGGTTGCAGCGAGCCCGTAAGCAAGGAAGAATGGGAGAGAAACAGACACTGTTGCGCGGTGTCCTTTGAGCCAGGGGACTTGCTCCAGCCTGTTCTCACCTCATTAGCCTTGACTTTTGTTTATGCTAATTCTGTATCTAGGGGGAAACGGTACAGTATTTCAAACACCTTCTGTCAGCTGCCTGTAAAATAATACCAAAAAACAAAGGTATCTTGTACTCGATTGTGGTTTGCCCTGTAGCCTCACAGTTATTAACCTGGTTAGTGAACTAATATAGTCTCCTCCGATGGCAAAGCAGTTTCATTTTACCCTGTTGTCAGTAGCACAGGAACATGCACACGTTCTTATGCATGTAATTCGATTCACGTGCCTCATCAGGAACACCACCGCATTTTCTTCCAGTATTTTGCTGAAAGTTAAGGTGGCTGCTTAAATTAGCTTGGAGAAGTGGAGCTTGCTCTAGCTGTACAAAATTTGGTCAGGCTTTGCTTTAACTTCAGTTGGACAGTGATGAGATAAGCTATGCAGGTTGAATTTCTGCTTTTTCTTCAGTAGTGCCATAAGCACTTAAATAGTTAAGATTGTAAAAGCTCATAATTTAATCTGGGTTATTTGGTGCAAGCTGGACATGTTGCATTTAAAGGTGAATGAGGGAGTAGTCACCCTGTGACATGGAGAATCTCGGGGTGGTAATGACTGTCAGGCCTGGATGACTGACTGACGGTGGATGTGATGTTTGGAACAGTCGAATCTCGCCTCTGAAGTATTAACTGATCTGTGCTGCAAATGGGAAGTCATGTTTTTCTTACCATTTAAATAGTAGCAATTTGTCACTTTATTTCAGCCTTCATCCGATTAACCCTGGTCCTAAGTGGGGACTAATGGCAGCTCAGTTACTGCTCTGGATGAGCTGGAAAGGGAAGACTTGGGGAACATCCCAATACAAGGGATACTGAAACACCGACACCCGTGCTGGGGCTAAGCCATCTTGTCTCATCTGGGAGGAGGAAGGGAGCTGGCTTTGGATCCACAAAATTATTTACTTACCGTGTTTTATAAAATAGTACTACACCCTCTGTCCTCGCAAGGGAAAAGTAGTTGCTGTAGGAAATGTGACTTACTGTTTCAAAATAGCTGATGCTTGGTGGGGTGGGGATGGCAGGAGCAGAAGTGTAGCTTTCTCTAAGACTGTTCTGGGAAGCTGACCCATGATCTAGAGAGCTCATTTGGTTAGAATCCTGATCTCAGCTTAATTTTGCAAGAAGTATGTGCTTTTAATCTAAAATGCCTCCAGTGCGCAGTTTTGTTTATCGTGCGTATGTTTGCAAGGCATCTGATTAGACACAAATCTGACATCTGGCATGTGAAACTGGCATGAGAAACGGGAACTGCCTTCAGATCAACAGTCAGAAATAGAACACGAGACGTTGTTAATGACATAAAAAACAAACACCAAAATCATAAAAATGGAGGTAATGCGGATTATGTGATGGTAAGCGAATTTGGCGCTCAAGCTCACTTAGCAGGAAATACTAACAAAAAGTATCCAGAAAAGAAATAGTCCTGCCTGAGAAATTTTATAATGTATCACTTCTCTATGACTCCTTTTACAGTTCGTTCACATCTTGTAAACTTCTACTTGAGATGGGCAGGAAAAAAATAAGAGATTATGTGACAATGCTCAAACGGCAATGAAATTATCAGACCAGAGGAATGTTGCTGCCTCTTTCATTCCTTTCATTTTGCTGTTACCCCAGGTGTCTAATGCTGAAAAATAAAAATACTTTAGTCATTTTTCCCATAGGAGATGGTTTGTGTTAATGTGATTTTCAGGCTCCTCTTAATAAACAAAGGCAAGTCAGGTATGGGGTAAAGGCAACTTAAACTCATTAGATGGATTGAGGAGAGAAGGATCCTCTGTAGAGATGGAGTGGAAGTTTCTCACCTGTTTTGATCTCATCACTTTTCTGTCATCTTGCTTACCAGAGCATTCACGCTACTCTTGGGCCTGAGACTTTAATTGAAATTGAAATGATTGAAGAAGGCTGTGAAAGTTGTGCAAGATCAAGTCTGCGCTGCCGTTTGTGGATTTCCCTGCAGTACCTGTGTGCCATCTCTGTGTTAATATCACTCCAAACATTTTCAGTGTGTTCTGGCTGGAAAAAGTTTGGTTTTAATGGTGTTGATATTAGTGAAGAAGCTTGTTTGACTCCAAAGGGATTTAATTGATCAGTAGAGACAGCATCAGGAACTTCATTATTGCATCCTGTGGTTATAGATCGACTGAATCCACCCTAAAATAGCACACTAATGTAAGCTGTTGGCTGGTGGTGCAATTTACCCCTTGCCTGGTCCCTTCCCGTTCTCCATCTCCATCACCAGTGCAGTGTGTGTCTCTGTGTGCTGTGAGCCCCGGACGGTGACGTGGGGGTGACAGCCCATGTTGGGGGTGACAGCCCATGTGGGCTCTGTTTTGCAGCAGGGCAGCTGCTGGTATTGGCTGGTCTGGTTAACAGCACGTGAGGAATTGTTAGGCCAAGCTGCAGCTTGTGTTCAGGGCATGACCACTGATACTTACAATGGTTTTGTGGTGGAGGGGAGTACAAATGATGCCCGGAAGGGGCAAAACTGCTGCATCCTGTGTGCCAAACTGCCTTCTATCCACTTCCAACAGTGGCATTTGAAGATTGTTTGTGCGCCTGCATTCCTTGGGTGTCAAGGAGTGGAGCTGAACAGCCATCGCATTTGGGTGAAGGAGGGTTTAAAAACCTACCAGCAGGACAACCTGTGACAAGAGGTGCAGTCACTTGCAGTAATGCTGTTTGTTGGGTTTCTTACTGCAACCCCATGGTCCCTGACTCTGAGCTGCAGAGCAGAGCCCTGTGTGTTGTGTCGGTGGATCCTCATCTCCAGGCTGTGGATGTGGGGTTTCCTGTAACATGTGTAAGCAGCAGTGATGTGTGCCAGCCTCGGCCTGCAGGTACAGCTGTGTGCTGGAACGTCAAAAACAACAAAGTTTATCAGGCCTGCTTTGTGATCTCAGGTTAAGAAGGGAAAGGGTGTTTTCAAAGGTTTTTTTTCCTTCCTTTATCTAGAAACATCTTTATATGAAAAGACTTCTGATAATAGCACTTAATCTAGAAGAGCAAGATATTGCAAAAGACAGAGAAAGGGGGTGGAATTAGACAAATCTCTGCTAGGAACGAGTCCTTCAGGTAGTTGTTCCTCCTGTCTAGCCTTGAAGTGCATGGGGTCCAAGGCTGCTTTCTGAAGAGCTGCTGTAACCCAACCAAGCTTCCTAGGTCAGTGCCCTGGGGTGAAATGTCCTGGCCTGTCTTCAGCCAGGAGTGAAGCCACACGTTCATAATGAGTCAGTCATCCTAGCATTATATCTGATGAATTTGAATACTGGTTGATCAAAATACCACTTTCTGCACATGTTGTGAGCTTTTTATTGTTTTGTTTTTCACCATGTTAAGTGTATTATCTGTATAGATGGCAATGGTAAACTTTTACCGCTGAAAAAAATTTTCCATGTGTGGTTTTATTTTTTTTGGAGGCTTAGCCCATACGAGCAGGTATCTTAGGTCACTTTCATCTACAGACAATTGCAGCTAATACAGGTATTTTTTGCTTTTTAATTCTGCTTTGCGCTGCGTACCACACCACCCAGGGAGCATCCATGTCGGGCCGGTTCAGTGGATTCTTCACCGATGTTCTGTCCCTGCTGTCTGCATGAACAGGGGCTTTGCACAGCTGAGCTGAGACCTGGAGACTTTATTTGTGGGATTTCCTCTTCTGTCAGAAGAGGCTCATCCAAGCTTTTGGAATAAGTGTTGAGAGCTGACAATGATGTTGGTATTGGCCTTCTGAGTTCTTGTACGAGGCATCTGGCATAAGTTGACTGTACCTTCCTCCGGACCGTTTTCTATCTCCATTAAACTCTTCCCTGCTCTCTGGATGCAGTTTTTAAATTTCAGTTACTGCAGCCCAGTGTGTCTCGAGGGGGATGAGGCTGAGTCCTTCCCCCCATCCCGCTGGTTGATGGCTTGTCTTGGGGCCTGTTTCTGGAACGATTCACTTGAGAGTCACGTTTCAGCAATGCCGAAGTTTGTCAGGACGAGTGTTGGTTCCAGTAAACGAAGGGGATGCGTGGTGACTGCACATGGTCCTGCCTCCTCTTTGTTACTAACACCCCCTTGGACAGTCAGGACAACACTTGTCATTTTGCTCCTGCTCTTATCACAGTAGAGGTTTCCCACCAAGACTGAAACGTGTCTTCAGCACGACTTAGGCCCTGGGAGAATTATAGCTTCTTTAACAAAATGAAGGCAGGACTTCAGATCTGTTCTTATTGTGCTATATATTATGCTGTTGTTGAAATGCTGCAAGTATTTTTTCATAGGGTGAATGTCCAGGAAGGCCATACCACACCCTGATGGGTGACAGGCTACGTCTGAACGGTGAGTTACCTCAGCCAAATGTGGGTGATCTTTGAGTGCTGATGACCCAGTGAAACCTCTCCTGTAAGGAGGCCCTTCCTGCAGCCAGCCAGGCCATCCACACGACCCTGGGATGAGTTCTGGCTTGCTGATTACAGTCACTGTCAGTCTCTTCATATTCTATTCTTCTTCTTGGATGTCACAATGTTTAAAATATTTTTAAATGGGTTATTGGTTAAAGTGTAATGGAATACGCAGTGGCAGCTGGAGGGGTAGAGTGGTGTTATTCTACTGATCAGTCAATTAGCTTGCAATGAAGATAATATTTTAGAACACCTACGAAAGGGATCTTGTGTCAGCTGGGCTCTCAGGCTCTTGTGCTTTACTTAATCCTTCTGGCACTGCTAAACAGACACTTGCTGATGTTTCCTGTTAGTGATGCACCTTTGCTTAGCAAAACTTCAGCACTTCCTTTGTCAGAATGTCTGGCTAGAAACATGACACACCTTGGGGAAATATGGAAATCCTGCAGCAGAAAACAAGAGTGTGAATACTGAACAGGAGCAGGGTGGGGAACAGACGCTTTTATTTTTGTAGAAGTATAATGATTTTACTTGTAGCTTACACATAACTAACTATACTGAGATTCAGAAATTCCCTTTGGAGGAGGGAGAAGGAAGAAGCATCCATTGCTTCAGTTCTGCTCTGTGGCCTTGGGGGTCATTGTGGGGGGGAGAAGGGAAAGTCTCTCCATGCATGTAGACAAAACCCAGATGAACAAAAGCCCTGTTCTCAAATTGCTGCTTGGCCGTTGTGGAATATAATATTGTAGAAAATACTTTGTCATGGATTATATATGATTTGTCAGATTTTGTACACCAACAATAACTGATCTGAGATACAGGACACGTAAGTCACTCAAATGGTTTTAGTGGTGGTGTGGCTGGTTTTTGTTCTTGTTTTACAATAAAATGCCAGGAGTCAGAGGAGATACTAAACTCTTTGTGTCAAATCCACCCTGAAGATCAGAGTGATACAAGCAAGTAAATCTGTGGTGCAGCAACATGATTACTTCATTAAAGTGACACTGTCTGTCTTCTCCATTGATCTCTTACATCCTGTTGAGACTGCTCCGTACTCTGTAGGACAGTTGTACTTCTGTGACAGTGGCAAAAGTAGCTGTCCCAGCTGCAGGAACTGAAAACACTATTGCTTTTTGTACATCAAGATTAAAGTCGTTTCAGTGACAGCTTTAGCTAGTTAAAAAAGTTACTGTAATTATACTTTTATTGTGCAACAGTGAGACATGGTGTCCGTCAAACACTAGGTGCACTTGCTGCCTGAAAGAATGACACAGCCTTAGAAAATTGGGGGGAGATTTAAAAAGGATAAAAAAAGAGAACATGTTGCCCGAGAGTGCTGAAATTTAAGTGTCTTCAGTGGCTAAAAACTTGCTTACTAAGCACATGCTTCACTGAAGAAAAACAATGAGGTGCCTCTGCCTGTCCTCTCATACCCTTTAAGTATTACTGAAGCTTTTTGCCTTTTACATCTTGCTAATGCTGCCAGGGCTGCAGTTTGGCCTTTAGAATTCTAAAATCTTCTTTGCTGCTGTTACCCTGGAGCAAGGCAAGAGTTTCTTCTGTGCTTCAATTTTTAGCAAATGGCAATTCCCTGCTTGTGCTCCCAACTGGAACTGGTGCCTTGCTTGGACTCTGCTGAAACCTCTAACCTGGTGCTACTAATATTTTTAAAATTATTATTATTTTATTTTAAAATTGTATTATTTTATTTCCTGAGGGGGAACTATGCTCTGGCTTCTAGGTGTGCGTTTGGCACTCTTGCTGTATTGTTGTACTCTCTCTTTTCCCCAGGAAACCCAAAGTGTTTCCCTGATGTAACTTTCTGCACTTTATTTCTGTCCATTTCCTGTTTTGTCAGTTTCTGACCATTGACCTCAAATATTTCCATTTCCCAGGTGCCCTCTCACTGGGGCGAAGGGGCCACTGGGCTGGTGCTGCTCACTTGGCAGCACAAAGAGCGCCTGGAGCTCTGTGCCAACCGACCTGCGGGGAAGCGTCCCTTCATCTCTTCTGCTACAGGAACAAGCAGAAAAGACACCAGGTACTGACATGAAGAAACTTTCCATAATTTCTGTTCTTTTTCTCAGGTTGTGTGTCAGCTGCTCAGGAGTGGTTGCCAGGGCATACACTGACCAGCGAGGTTTATAAGAAAATAAGTGTATTTTTTGGAGGGAGGAGAACCTCTTAAGGGAAAATAACAACTTGTACACATTTAGATTTTAAGTAATTCTCCTCACTCCATTTCCACATGGCCAGGTAAGTCTAAAACATCACAGCTCCTTCTCCTATAAAGCCTGGCTATCTCATGTCCCTCACTTCATAGGCACTGACTGTATTTCCCGATCTGGGAGACCTTGTACGTTTCCAGGCTTTTGCTGCGGTTCAGATAGCTCAGAGAAGCCTTTGTATGGAATGCAAAGCTATGTTGCCACACTAACACAGCAGTCACTGAATATTTATGACTTCACAGCAATACAGCTGCAGTGTTTGTAGGAGTGTTTCTAACAGAAATAGGGGGTTTCCCCAGAGAACAGAGAATTTCCTCAAAATGTTTAATTGACTCATTTAAAATAGAATTTTAATTAGCCTAAAGCTATTTGTGTGATACAAACTTGAAAGATTGCGTCATTATTTTAAAATCTCAACATTGTATTTTTGGCTTATCTTCATTTGTAGCAGTTCTTGACACAATAATTTGTTGAAAATGGAAAAAATAACATGAACCTCGAGGCTCCTAAGTCTGAACACTGAATCCCTCCCCTCTGCCAAAGTTGGGTGACACATCAATATGTAGTTTAGGAGCACCATTTATTTAAGCTTAAGTGTTCTGATTATAAGTAGTTTTCAGTGTTTCCTAACTGAAGTTTAAGTGCAAAGCAGAGCTGAAGAGCACTGAGATCTTGAAGGGAGGCTTGCTCTGAACAATTGGGGTCCCTAAAGCTGTTTGGGAACGACGTGCAGCTACCAGGTTAGTGAAGATTAAGATCTCTGTGGAGGCAGTTTTGGCTCTAACAGCACGTTCACCTGCTTTTTAAGAAGGCTTGTGTGAAGCTCGGATAGGTTGGGGGAAGTCTATTTAAGCTCCTACTTATCTGAAAGTTAAAATATTCTCTTGTACTCTCTGCAGGTTGCAGAGGAGATGTTTTTTTCCTTTCTTTGCATATGAGATAGGGCAGGTGTTCTTGCATTCTTCTGTATTGTCACATGCTCATTTAAACCCTGGAGTAGATTGCTGTGGGAATGCAGATTATATACCCATTAACCGTATCCATTCCTTTACTTTTGCTGTGGAAATGCAGTAGAGATTCTTCTGGTTTAGTTCTGTGTAGCGCTTACCTTAGGCAACTTACTAAGCAAAACACAATTTCCTTGTAAACCCAATTCTTGTAATCACTTTAATGCATTAGTAGATAATTAGTATTGATTTACATAGTTTGACTTTAAGAATTAGCTTTACTTTGAGTACAATTATTATTCCTAGGAAAGACAAATTTATATACAAAGTCTATACAAAAATGTCTGAACAAAAAGTAAAAACTGAACTTTACGTATTATAACTTCATAATCTTCATAACTTTTCACAATCTTTCTCTTTTGTGAATAACATCTACTTTTAAACAACTACTAAGCATTCTGGAAAAATTGAAATTAGTTTAAAAGTGATTACCCAAAGCATCAATATATCTTTATATAAATCCTCAGCTGTCATCTTAAAAAAAAAAAAACACAAAAACTGGCAAAGAAAAAATGTACAAGTCAGTGCTGACTTGACAAGAACTCTTACTAACTTGCTTCAGCGATACTGGCCGTGTTCCTGGGTTGGCCCAGGTGAGGGATTCCAAGCTCCCCAAAGCGCAGCGATGCTGACGCAGCCGTGTCACAGCCCCGAGGCGCGCGGGATGCCAAGCGAAGAAACTGGTGCAGAGCTGGCTGAGAATCGCACTGTAAGAAAGAATGAAAAATGCTTAATATTCAGTAGACTGGTTGTATTTGTTTAGAATAAGATCAAATGCTGTATTTGTAGAAATGAGTATAAGAGAATCAAAAGCACAGGCTTCTCCATCAGAGCCACCAGCTGGACCTCAACACTGTTACTCTCCTCTCCCCTTGCATACAGGTAGTGGGATGATCCTCAGACAGGCACAAGCAACACAGCGCACAACTTTGCACTGGGCTTGGAGGCTCAACTGTTTGGAGAGCCAGAATATTAGCAAGAGAAGTGTCGGTTTTGAATGCTTTATCTGCAGGTTTTTTAGTACTAAACACTCAAAACCACCAAACCCAAGCCAAACCAAACCCAACAAACCCCCAAACGACTACATTGTGTTGGTTTTGTAGTGAAAGCATGCGTTTCAGACATGGAGTTACTAGCTCAGTGGATTTTACAATTTCACTTTAAGTGTGTGTTTTCTGGTGCACGTGGGTAAATGAACATTTGTGGATAATTCACAAACAGAATTGATTGAACACACTCGATAAACTGTATTTTGCAAGTTCTCCCACATCTCACTCACCTTCTCTCCTGCGTAACATTTTCGTAAAAGTGACAGAGATCACCTATTCTGATCCCAGGATCATTCTCCCTCCCTCTTTGAATGAATCATCTCACTTTCGCAATCTGCAATTTATAAGCACCTCTGCCATTACCAAGTTTTTTGTAATAACTTTTCTCTAGCTTCAGAGCTTTGAACATTCAAAGCTTTTTTACCCATTTAGTGTAGGTGACTTCAGCTGCAGTGAAGGGAACAGCTCTGGGAGGAAAGCCCGTGTAGGAGTGAGCTGAGCTGCCTCTTGAAGGAGCGGTGATTTTTCAGGTCATGCTGTAAGACTGACCCATTGAGTGTTAGGAGAACTTTGGAGGGGGGGACACTGAGCAAGGGCCTTGGAGGATGAGCAGGAGCAGAGCAGGTAGCTGTCATTTTGTGGTGTGGGCACCACGCTGCAGTGAGCAGGAGCGCAGCTGGCTCCAGAAATGAGACAGTTCTCCTTTACACAGGAGACGGGTGGTTGAAAAGACTTTGCTGAAGATTCTCCATCTTCAGCACCACAAAAATAGCGTTACATCAGTATACAGTGTGTCATCCCCCCAGCTTGGAAAAGGGGGAGATGCAAATTGAGTCAAAGTAGCTTAGCTAACAAAGCCTTTACAATTACATTTGTCTTGAGGAATGAATTCTATCGTTTTGTCAATGTGAACAAATATTGTTTAATCCCTTTTAAAATTACAAATACTACTCCTATCTAAAACATGGCAAACTTTAAATTTTAAACTTTAAGGTCCTAAACTTATCTGAAGGAAAAGAAACTGAAGAAGAAAATTTAACTCTTGACTTTTGGAGCTGTTCAGCACAGTGTTCTTGCACAGATCAATGGACGGAAGAAATTCAGTGCCTAAGAAAAGCGTAGGATCGGAAATTTGTTGAAGATCTCAAGGAGAAGATATGCACATGCATTAACAGAAATCCTTGTTCTTGGCCTCAAACTTTTAACAGCAATGATCCTTCCATGCATAAGAAAAGTCGCATGACTTCTTCATTTTCAGAGGGATTAGCAAAATAAGAAACTTTCCAGGTGATTATTTCACTGTACCCTATTCTCACAATGAATGCAAGATAAGTCATGAGGTCTAAAACCTCAACTGGTGATCCAAGTTCAGTTCCTGGTAAGCTGTATCTCAGCACAGATGTTAAAAACAGAACTGATTAAAAAAAACCCACAAAAAACCAACCATCAAACCCCAAATAACCCCCTTGAATGCTGTAAAACAGATTTATTTACTTTTGTCTCCTAGCAGGAAGCCTCATGATCAAGTTTCATTGAAAAGCAGACATACAGATTTCAAACTGCTGTGAGATACATGTGGATGCACACAGGTAGCAAAGAGTAATTAAAAGCCCCAACTGCTAAAGATCTCATTAGTTGCCCCAAACCCAAGAAACTCCCAATCACTAACACAACCCTCAGCCAAGTCTGCTGTTTGTGGGGACAGTCTCATCACCCATAAGCTTTGCAGCACTTAAATGGCTGTTGGTCTCTTGGTTAATCAGCATTTCTGAACACATCCTTGCATCTATACTTTTCAACTCTATTTTGGTATTCTATATGTTTGATACTGCACATGTGATCAGTATGTCAGACTACACTCTTAATACAGCTTTTAGTTGCATAAGCTGAATTAGTTGCAAAAACTAAAGGGGACACTCTTCAGCTGCATCCACAAGCCAGGTCAGTGTGTAACTGCTTCCCAATCTGCCCAAGCAGAACAGGTGGACGCCTGACAAAGGTAAGTTCTTTTTGCAAACCGTAACGTAAGACGATTATGTTTATGATATCAAACCTCTGAGATGCACTTCATTCTACTGTTACACAAACGTACTCTGATGGAAAGTACTTCCACAGGCGTTAGTTTCCATGACAAATAATGTCTGTGCGTGTGTTCATCTACATGCTCTTACCTCAGCTAATTAGGCATCTGTTCCTTGTCTGCTGGGTTCCTAGTTGGAGACTGAAAAGAAACAGATGCAATTAATAAATAGTCATGTATATCAGTGATAAATCAGACCGGTGCAGAATGGATTTCAAAGCTGAATAATTCACAAAATACATACCTAGGATGAGTCATTTTTTGTGTTTTACTTCACATACTACACATGTCCCTGGGAGCAGTGGAGCAAGAGATGTCCATAAAAAAGGCAGGTGGTGTGTGGGAGAGTGACATGAGTCGGATCTTGTACAAATCTAACAGCATGGCTGGTCTGTATTGGTGGCAGTTAGGAGGGGCTGAGGTACAAGGATATCCAGTTGTCTTGGTGACCTCCGCAGTCAACAGTGCATCCGTGGGCTTGCCTCAGGAAGATTTAGTGACAAATAGGCAGGATACTGATCTTTTGTTATTTTCTTGCTTTTAAATTTGAGCATAGTGTGAAGCTACAAAATAGTTAAGAAACTGGAAATAAGCCAGGCTAAAGATGTAGCTTCACAAGTTCAATGGGCACCAACAAATAGTATTTTAAAGACTAGAAGTCCTGTGAAATGTATGTGGTTGAAGTCACAAAGAAAAGAAAGTCTTCTCTATGACTTCCATACTCCCCACACATACAAAACCTTCTCTGTGCTTCAGGATCCTGAGTTATTTCAGCTTTGCTAACTGGGTTGAGTTCCCATGGATTCAAATGTCAAAATTAGGGTCTGTCTCTGTTCATCTTCCTATTGATCTGTCAGAGACAATGGAACTTGCGCAAAATTAAGTGCTACTGTTTCAGTTTTCAGGGAACTCTACTTAGACACTACCTGCACGTTGGAGTGACATCAGCTGATGAATAAGCAATCTGCTAGCAACTTGGACTAAAAACAAGGTAGGTTGGGGAATAAAGCCAGACATTTAGGGTAGCAAACCTAATCAATAACCTGCCAGTTTGCAAAAGGTGCATAGTGCTCTTTGGAGTGTTTTTTGGATGAAGCTGAGGAAGAGATTTGGTGTTTGGCAGCTGCTTTAGCAAACTTAATTAAACCAGACCTGCTTTACTGTCATAGGCATCTACAAATCTGGAAGAAGAAATTCTGTGGAGGATGCCTTTACCACAGTGGATGACCTGGTTGTATACAGCGCCTTACAGGAGTGGGTCAGTATTAAACACCCTATAGCAACACACAGTAAAGTTGTCCTCCTTGGCTATGAAGGCCACTTCCAGGGTAAGTACCTACTGATTTTAACAGCTCAGAACTAAATGGCTTCAGTTGAGCTCCCTGTGGAAAAAGCTTCTGACCTTTCCACAGCAGGCCCGCTGCCCTGCCAGGCCTGCCAAGGATCCCAAGACTGGAGCAGATGCAGACACTGAATTATTCATTTGCCCATGGATATGTTTGTCACTGGAGGACTACTAAGCATCTGATGTTTCTCAAGACTGACATTCATTGAAAACTATTCTGTGAGTTGCTTGCATTGAAATAATAATAACTAAAAAACACCCCAAGAAGTCAAGCTTAACATTTCCTTAATGCATTATTGGTCTTCTGAAGTCCATCTGAGTTCTGGTTTGTCTTCTGCGGCCTCTATCTTGGTCATTACCTAGCAAAGAAGCGGTGACACCTGCTACTCAGTTCTTGCTGCTATGCTAAGAGAGCAGACAGAACATCAGTCATTCCTGGATTTGATGAGGAATCTTACGCTATGCTAGCTCTATCCCTAAAGACCAGGTTCAAGGCTCTAGAGAAATTAGCTCTGAGGGGATAACTAACTACAAGCAATTCCAATCATCTTACGTAGTTTCTGCAATCTTGCATTTATTTTTAGATGCTGCATGACTAAATCTGTGGGATGTGGCACATAAGGTGCCATAATGTAACTGCAATAGAAGGCAGATTTTGAAATCTCATTTTGAGAGACAGCTAAATGAGATTCACATAGGTAATTCAAATGTCCAAAGATGTAGACAGGCATCATATAGGGTTTTTAAAAATTCTTATGTGCTAGAAAGTATGGACAGGGAATCTGTGTGAAAGCTGTATTGTCTTTTAGACTTCAAAGGAAACTTGTCTAGTCATTCTTACAGAAATTTTGTCTAAGCTGCTGCCATTCAATCTGTTAGTGGATGAGCACAAACCCAATACTCTTAAGCCTTATCTGATGCTTAAGGGTATAGGCAAGGAAGCAGTTACCACAGAGTAAGGTGAGGTTTAACTACATTTGGATGCTGGTGCCTTGTGCCTTTTTCAGTCATTGTGTTGGCTAACATCTTCCCTTCTTGGACAAAAGATATTATCAATGTCTATGGGCAAGACCCTATGTGTAGTATGTAGATAATTACAAGATAAATAATTATGCCTGTACTTTCTGCAAATGAACATTCTACATGCTTAATCCTTATTTAGCTGTTCTTAAAATAGGCTTTTGCAGATATTTCACTCCAAGAGTGACAGAACTTTTTGCTTTGCAGTTGCTTTTTCTGAGGGTGTTATTCAGTTCTATATTAAATGTTGCAAAATGAGACATGAACTTCAAGATAGTTCAGTCTTCCATTAGAACATTTGATGCTGAGTGCCACTCCCATTAATAACTTTCATTACAGTGGAAGCAAGATCACACTTATCAAGAAACTAAAAATGATGTCCTATATTAATTTATAGCAGATATTGTATTTTCTCATTAAAATAAAATCAAATTCCTTTTCTAACAGGCTTCTGATGTGATCTCTTTGAATCCTCAATCAAGTCTTCAGAAACTGTCTATGAAAAAGACAATCCAAATCCTGATTTCAAACATGGAATCTGGAGAGGGAGGCCCATGTTTTTAAAGGTAGAGCTGGAGAGTCCACATAGAGACGTGAAAACTAGAATTAATTAAACAAATCTGAGAACTGCTAACTTCATACGTACCGCTTTATTAAATGGCATGTGGAACAAGAAGTCTCTAAAATGAATGCTCTCTCGTCTTATTTCCTTAGGAACTACGAAAGAGAAAAGAAAATGATTGTAATTTTTGTTTCAGGCAATTCATTAATTACATATTATATTATTATAAAATATATATCATTACATATTATTATTATGCATATAATAATGTATATTTTTATATATTATTATAATATGTCAGACTTAGGTCCTAGTGTTCCAACACCCTTCTTTATTCTTGCCATCCATATGCCTCCAGCTGTAGAGGGAGTTCTGTCTTTTAGAAGTTCTTATTTTTGAGAATGTAAATCTTTAGTAATAAAGTGCACTGCTGGACAAGACAGGGGCCTCCAGAATGATTCTCCCCACTGATTTCTGTGCATCACAGGATATAAGTGCAACAGAGGGCAGAGAGGGTAGTAGCAGAAGGGAACATAGGGATCATTACCTGAGTAACTGGCTAATACAAGCCTTCCTGTTTCACAAAATTTACAATTTTGGTGTTGATACTATCTTTGTGCTGGTATGTTTCAATGTTTCAATGATGGACTGAGCCTGGTCATGTGCTCAGGATGCTGCACCCCTACCACCCACAGAGGGTGTTAAAGCTGAAATAGAAATAGTCTGGACTGCAACTCCGCAACTTGGGCGAGCAAGAGTTTCACAGAATCACAGAATGTCAGGGATTGGAAGGGACCTCAAAAGCTCATCCAGTGCAATCCCCCCATGGAGCAGGAACACCCAGATGAGGTTACACAGGAAGGTGTCCAGGCGGGTTGGAATGTCTGCAGAGAAGGAGACTCCACAACCCCCCTGGGCAGCCTGGGCCAGGCTCTGCCACCCTCACTGAGAAGTTTCCTCTCATATTTAAGTGGAACCTCCTGTGCTCCAGTTTGAACCCATTACCCCTTGTCCTATCATTGGTTGTCACCAAGAAGAGCCTGGCTCCATCATCCTGACACTCACCCTTTACATATTTATAACCATTTATGACGTCACCCCTCAGTCTCCTCCAAGCTCCAGAGCCCCATCTCCCTCAGCCTTTCCTCACACAGATGATGCTCCACTCCCTTCAGCATCTTTGTTGCCCTGCGCTGGACTCTCTCCAGCAGTTCCCTGTCCTGCTGGAACTGAGGGGCCCAGAACTGGACACAATATTCCAGGTGTGGTCTCCCCAGGGCAGAGTAGAGGGGCAGGAGAACCTCTCTGACGTACTGACCGTCCCCTTCTAACCCACCCCAGGTACCATTGGCTTCCTGGCCACAAGGGCCCAGTGCTGGCTCATGGTCATTCTTAATGAGAGTAACTCACAAGTTGACGTAAATACAACACCCTCCAACAGAATAATGAATACAGTACTGTGGATTATTTTTTTCTCTTGCAGTGATGAAATATCGTATTTAGGTGATAATTTTAAATAGTAATACACAAATACACGAAGTCCAATGCAAAAAAGAAATACGAGATTTCCCTTCCAAGAACGTGTATGTACTGAAGTTTACAGAAATTACAGGCCTAAAGCCAATACTCTCTAATACAATCTTTTCATAACAACAAGAGGAAAACAATTTGCAGGAAATGCAGGTGATTTATACTGTTGCAGATGACATTCCATCACAAAGGGAAAAAAACCATCTTAAATGACCAATGGTGCAGCTTTTTTTAATGACTTGCACTACTAAACTGTTGTAGCAGTGGAAAGTTCATCAAGAATTTGCAAGTGCAAATTGATAGCTTATTCATAAAATATTGAAGTCATCAAGTAAATTGTTCTAAAGAAATCATCTACCCTCATTGCGATGAAGCAGTAGGAAATGCGCTCTAGAAAAGCTGAGCCACAAAGACTTCATCAATTTTCTGCCCCATTAAATCTCAGTGAGCTCATCTTTGGGATGAAATCCTGACCCTGCCGAAGGCCTGACTGCACTAAAACAGCTGACACAGAATGCTCATTACAGACTCAATGCCTGATCCAAAAGTCTGCGTATGCTTTGGATCGGACCTTTGCAGTTCACTTACAGTTCAGGGTTTCAGTGTTCCAAAAGGCAGAGAAAAGTGCAACTTACTTACCACTCATGTTTTCCTTTTCCAGTCTGTTTCCAGCAGTGCTGTCTCGAAGGTGCTGCACTTTTTCCTTTAAGTGAATAACAAGCATAAAATCAGCAGCAGAAATCAGTAATGGAAGCTTACGGTAGAAACAATGACTAACTATAAAAAGCTGGATTCTTCAGCATTCTGAACATCGAGCTTCTTTCTGCAGGAAAATAATTCTAAAAAAACTGAAAAACATCCATGATGTGCTACAAGTAGATGCTAATTTCAGAATTTATACCTAAGCGCCTCGTGGAGTTTTTCCCGATCAGGAAGTTACATTGGTTCTGGAGCCTTGGGGGGTTATTTTTTTGCTTTGGACAGGTGATATTTCCTCAAAATTCCCAGTGAGAACCGGACAAGTGCAGTGATAGCATACGGTAAATTCATCATGTTCATACCGGTGCCCACCCCGGGAAGCGGGCTCCCAAGCTCTTGGAAGCCCCTGCACTTGTGCTGCTCAGTGTTCCACTGTGATGACAAAGCTCATGCTATTTCTTTGGTAAATGCAAACACAGAGAGCATTTAATCTCTCCCTGTTGGCAGCATCTGATAGCTCTCCTACTCTGTAGAACAGCAGCCCAGCTTTGCTTTGCCTCTGTCTACTAAATGCACTGAAAGGACAACAAGAAAATATTTTTGTTAATGCAGGACGTCATATAAAATGAGGGCATAACCTCTTCCTCCAGCTGTCTTGTTAAAGGTAATTAACAAACCTCCCCCCCATGCCTTTCTCCGTAGCTTCTAGCTTTGATGCAGTTCTTTCAGTGACTCAATGCGTGGGTTTTTGTAAATCCTGTTTTTGTGCACCTCAGTTTGCTCTGTATATTGAATATAAAAGAGCTGAAGGGCACTGCTGACAATTGTGAACTTCACTAAGTAGATTCAGCATTTTCAGACAGGCATAAAGCCCGAGGTAAGACATTATATATTAACAACGCAAACTTGAGAAGTTTCTGTTAGCTGACGCTGTTCAGTAGCGCATTGGTCTGTGGTTTCATAAAAGATGCAAAGATCCAAGCATCACCTAGCAGTTTAAAACACGAGTCTCAGAAGACTGAAGTATTTAACTCCGGGTTTTAACCAAATGCAACAGCACCTCAAGTCAGGCAAAATAAATTCAGGAAGCCTCTCAAGTAATCAACCAACAGTGGAAACAGGTATCTAGAAGATTCTGAACCATAAGCAGCAAGTTCCTTGGGAGCTGATGGGCACATAAATCGTGACTCTTATTTTTGACCTCACATGTAGAAGCCAAAATATAAGCGTTTGTTTTTGGAATTTCTTATCAAGAAACATACATTTCAGACTCCTACCTGTTGAGCGGACTGTAGTCTCTGTTTTTCATGCTGCCACTGTTTGAATCTGTCAAGAGCTTCATCCACAGAAACCGCCCCCTTTTTCACCTGTTCCTGCAAGCGGATGAGCTCCTGTTGCGCGGGGATGCTGTGTTTCGCAGTGCTATCAGTTACTGTGTCAGCGTGGCCTCTGTGTGCTGCTACAGAACCTAGAAAGATAAAGGTAGAAAATATTATTATATATTTTATATTTTATTATTTTTTTTCTTCTTTTAATGAGAGGAATGCAATAAATGAATGAGGATTCTACCATAACTCTTTTTCAGCAGGGTAGCATCTTAAACATTTCATTAATTCCTATTGCCCTGATCCATGGATTCTCCACTGGTTTCACTTCATACAAGAATTTCCTTCTAGCACTAAAGCTACAGTACTATAGTATGGACTTTTAAAAGGAATTTGTTTCTACATGAACACAAAAAATATCCACAGTGCTGCTTTGATTTTTTTTCCTTCTCCAACTTCACATGTGACATTTTTCAAAAGCTGGGACTGAAATCTGGTCAAAAAGCATTTTGAAATGTCACACTATTTCCTTCCCCCACATTATTGAATACATTGCAGTGACAATAAAACATCACAACATGCTCCTCCTAAAGATTATGATGCAGCTGCACAACCGATGGGAAATGACGGGGAGAGGTGTATCACAGACTCCCAGCTCGGTCCAGGGAGGTGAAGCATCATGTTTCTCCAGGATACCGATGCTGAAATTGCTGACAGAACACAAGCGCAGCCGCTAAACGGGGCTCTCCAAGCCCCGTATGAAGCTGTTGCAAAGGTGCCATAAAGCGCCTGTTTCCCTGCACAGGGGAAAAGTTTAAACCATAATGATGAATTAGGTCAGATTTATCTGCTTTGTTATGCACCAGTGTCTTTATTTGAAGTGAGGAAGGGGCTGTGCAAAGGGAAACACACTAAGGAGGTGAAAAAGCAGCTACTGTGGCTTAGCTCACTCCCTCCTTTTGATCGTACACAACATTAGCACATATTAGCCATGAATCTCTACTCTCTTGCATCTCAGCTAATTGTTTGTATTGTGACAGAGTAATGTCCCTAAAGCCTGGCATCTGGTGAGATTATCTGGAAGATCAGACCAGTTTAGGTAAAACTGCATTTTTCATATCAGCAAAAGGGGGTGGGGTGTCTTTCCTCAGACCCTTAAAAACTACTCTGTTTATAGACACATATATAATTTTTGCAGAGGTATGCTACCAATACGCCAACATAATAACATCTAGAAGGTCCTGTATTCTTTTCCTAAAGTGGTTAAGCATTCATGAAAAGTAATGTCAGTAGCACTGGAGACTGCGGCTCCCCGCTGCAGAAATAAATAGGTGATTATGTGCTGCTCTATGTGCCTTAATCCTACTTGTTAACAGAAGAGGGAGGAAAAATCTTAACTCAGTGTTCATTCATTTTGTACATAACCTTCTTAATTATTTTAGGGTGCCATTAATGGAATTTATGGTAGCAACATTTTGATGCGCTACAGCTCAACCAACAACTGGACTGCCACCAGTAATTCATTTTACATGGATCTTGGGGTACTCAGGTTTTAATCACAATGGAGAAAGGAGACAGAAGAGACTAAAGTAACTCTGATTCTACAAATCTTGCCCACACACTGTAACTTTTATTTTTCTTTCTTTAATCTGATGGCTTAATGCTGCAATACCATTAAGGATATAAATCCTGTGTGGGAAAATAGATGCTAAATCAGTCCAAATCCAGTCACAGCAAATCTCTAGTTCTACTGAAAAGCAACAAGGCAGTTAAAGAGCTCAATTAAATTCTGTACCGGGCTTCCTGGCATCACAATAGGTCCTGTTGTCATCGCCGGGCACTCGAGTGGCCTTCTGCTGAAACACTGCAACAAAATTAAGAATACAAGGAGGTTGGTAAAAAATGGCAATAAAAACCCATCACACATTCTGAACAAATGAAAGAGGCTCATGAAAGCAGGCTGGAATAAATGTCTTGTTCTAGCCTAGGAGTACTTCTCAACACACTTGTCAGTCTAACGTTAATTACTTGAAAAATTGTTCTGTTGCACAGAATGGCAGGATTACCGATATTACAGATATACTGACAAGAAGCTTTGAAGAAAATAAAATAGACTTAGCACATTAACATATTACTTGTTTAGAAAAAACAGCTAGATCTGGGAGTTCTTCACATGGTACAGACACCTACTGCAGCCTGTTTCTTATTTTATGGGGAAAGCTAATGCAGAAAAAAACAATAGTTCTAGGTGACAATAACGACGCTGCTTAGGAAACAGTATGTGTGGTTTTTTGCCTACTGTATTCAAGCACCAGGAGCAGCAAAGCACGTTCACTTAGCCCATCCTCCCCGTTCCTGGGGGATCTAGAAGAATTCTTTCCCATTCCTGCAATGCAGCAAACGTGCGGGTTCAGCAGAGGGTGCAGGGCCCGGTGCAGGGCGCTGCGCTCCCGCAGCAGAGCAGACACGCTTTGCACCGGACCAGGGAAACCTGCTGGCCCTTGGTTTGCCCCGTCTGCTCCAGCTGCAGCCGCTTCTCGCAGGGAAACTGGTAAAATGGATGATCCACACGCCTGGGACACCTACACTCTGCTACACGCAGAGCTGAGGAAGGAGCAATTCCGAAGGGGGTGTGTTCTGCCCTGCAGAACTAAGTCTTTCCGCTGACTCCTGAGTAGGCTCCTACGGAAGGTGATGATGAATGAGAACACCTGGGGACTTGATGTTCCTTCAAATATTCTCAGGCTACATGGAGAGCATAAAACAACATCACAGGCAGCACAACCTGCTGATATTAACATCCCTAGCTCCAGCGTAACACTGATGGATTTTAACTTTTCTAATACTCTATAATTCTCAAAGAATTCCGCTCACTATGGTTGTGGAGTTTTCTTCTATACTTGAAATAGTATTCCCTTTTGAAAGAGGAAATTAAAGTAACCAGAACACCAAGGTAATGCAGGCAGCCTGAATTTTACTGCATAAGGAGAAGGGATGTACTCACCAATGGCCCTGATTGCAAAGCACTTTAATTGATAGGCTTTGAAATTTCTGCTGAGTTCAGCAGTGTTGGAGTAATCACAAATGGAATTACTCTTTCAGTTCAAAGTAAAATTGTTAAAAGCACTCTGCTGCATCATGCTGAAATGGTTTTAGTTGGCAGCAAGTATTCCGTGTGGGTGAGGGAAATGAAAACAAATCCCTGTTTCTGGAATGCCTGGAAAGACGTGTGGACACACACGACTGCCACGGGGTTAGCGAAGACTCCAGCTATTTACTCCTTCATTCCCACATTCGAGTTACTTATGAACAGTGGAGAGGAATGAAAGAAAGGGGTATCAAAGGAATGAAAGAAATAGGTAATCTTGCAGCGGTATATATTCTATTATTTCTTATGGAAGAATGCCATAGTCCTTCAATGGAGGAAGGAGATATATATTTTTATATTTTCAGAGCCTCTCTGCCTGATTAAAAAGATGCAGTACTTGTGTAATGCTTTCTTACTTAATGTGCACCCTTCAGTAATATCTGTACGAACAGAGAGTCCTGTTCAATTTTTAATCACGTTGTGAGTGGCTAAAGTACCCATAGGTGCTTGTAGGTCAACAATCTACAAATTAAACCTCCCAGCTCCATACATGCTATATCATTTTTGTCCCCAATGTATCTCCTCTCTGTTTCTCAGAATTAAAGGAGGCTGAGAGAATAATTCCACTTTATTCCCCCTCCTGTCTTCAGTTGCTACAGGACACGGATGAAGTTCTTTGCATGCCCTAAATACATTTTTATGTCTTAGGTAGTAAGATCGCTTTTTAGGAATGTCACGTAACCTCAGTATTTCTCCAGGAAAGCAAACTCAGAGAGTAAAAAACTACTACAGTATTTTCTAGTAGGATATGAAACCAGAAAACAACATTTAAAAAGCGTGACACAACACATTTCATGGCACATACACAGAACTCTGGGAAAATCCTTAACAGAGGCTTGAAACGGGAGGGAGATCCAAGGAGCTCTGAATTGCCTTTTTAATCTCAGTCTCCCAAGCTACAGATGTGGTTTCAGGCTGTCTGCACATGCAGGTAAGTCATATTATAAGGCTTGAAATGTGGTTAATATTTTCATGGTATCACCACAAATGAAAGGGCAAGAAACACTGGAAATCTAAGTCTCTTGGGTATAATTCTGCCCCCCAAAAAAGCATTTTATAGTCACACAGCTGTGCAAGAAACTGTGATGAGTTTTCATGGTCTGGAAAGAGAGAACGGCACTTTTTACAATAGCTGCAGGTTGACAAAAAGGACAGGAATTTGATTTTCAGAATTAATTGAGGTTCTAACACAAAGCTGTAATGCTACAGAATCAGAGATGCGCTATGACATTTCAAAAATTGCTTAGTGACAGACCAGGAACAAGTGATTGGAATTAGAAACACAGGCAATCAAAATGTGGAAAGAGTTACATCAAGAGAGAGCACAATTCCTGTCAGTTAAAAAGCAACAATCAACCAAGGTATGGTTTCTAATTGCCATTTTACTTTACCCATCTAAACTATGAGGGCTGTTGCCTACTTTGTTGTATTAGCAACATTACCTCTGAAAATCAAGCCACTGTCTGGCACTATACACCAGCGATTCACGTGAAGCCAGGGCAATGAACATCCCTCCTGGAAGCATATGTGGGCTACTCACACCGAATGCTACTTACTCCACACTTCCAGCAGAGCAAACACAAAGTGGGAAAACTAATTGGAATTCACTTTGCTTAGGGAAATTCAAGATGCATTTATTCATCAGCTTCATTGAGCTGATGTTCCAAACTAAATTATCTATGGCGATGACTGTTTTATTTAGGAAACATTCAAAATTAAAATCCAGGGGAACAAAATCTTTATAGAAACACGAGGCTAAGTGATAATGCAAATTAATTAATACACTAGGGTTGTACTTATTAACACATTTCAACTCAGTTGCAAATTACAGTGAGTTTGTAAGCTCCCTCCTTGATCTAAGTAGGTTTTTGCTTCATTCATTTTAGAATCGTCACACAATTAACTCGTGATTAAGGGCAGAATGGAGAAGGAGGGCTGAATTGCTAGTTGGAACTTGTTGCAGGGTGAGACTTCTATCTTTGCCCACTCAACTTTTTCACCATTATTTCAACATTTAAACTCTGTGTGTATAGTACTTGGGCAAATAAAACTTGCAAGTTCTTTTTCTGGTAGGGATTAGATTGTAAATTAGATGTAGCACAGCAAGGGATGACAAATACACAGAGAATACTAAGGAAGGAATATAGTAGAATGATGTTTATGATTCAGGAGGTAAGAACTCTGCAGATGTTTGTTCATATCTTTTTAGATTTCGTTTTGGTTTTGTCTGTTTTGTTTGCTGACACACTGAGCATCAGTGAGGATGAGACAGAGATGATTAAGGACCACTCCTAAAATCTATTAAAAATATTTCACATCCTTAAGATGAAAACAAAAAACTCTAGTGATTCATGACACAAAATCAACTAAGGAAATGGGACACTGTCAACAGTACAGCCTTTTGTATTTTTCTGAGCAGAGTTGAGCACAGAACAAAAGCTCAACAGCTCCTGGCTCTGGTCTAGGTAGGTCCAGCATTGTGGAGAAGGGCTGGCTGGGCTGGGCAGGGTAACCAAGGCTCAAGTCCCAGAAACTCTTCTGTCCTGGGAGCGTCGGTGTGGGAATGTGCTCGTATCACTGGGGCAATGGGAAAGCACTGGCCACTTTCAACTGTGCAATGAGCCTCCCTTCTGGAAGAATATGTGGGCTACTCACATCTAATGCTACTTACTCCACACTTTCAGCAGAGCAAACACAAAGGAGAAGACACCCAGTGGAAAAAAAAATAATCAATAAATATCACTAATTTGAGTTCACTTTGCTTAGGGAAATTCAAGATGCAATTGGTAAGAAAACCCGTGACCACATCTGAACTGGTACAGGAGTTGTGAGCTGTTCTAAATGTGCTGCCTGGCACTCAAGACATTTATGAGAACGCACAACAGTCATTTCATCAGAGTAAAGGCCGGGTGATGTCAAAGTTGCAGCCATACCAAAGTGTCGTGCCGCTCTGTGATTTGCAGCGGGTTTCAGCGACAGCAGCACATCCACTCACCACAACCGGGCCAGGCTGTTGTCAGCCTCTGCATTCCACAGCCAAATAATTAGTCAGTTGAGACTGAAAAAAACCCCTAGTTTTCTCATATCAAAAGTAAATTGACTTTAAAAAGAATCACAGTGTAATGACAACGTGAAAACATTAAACCAAAAATAAACACATGCTCACTAGCAATTCTCTTCCCAATTTGCAGTGAGATTCTGACTCTGTCAGATAGGAGCTCAAACCCATTAGAAGCTCAGGGAGGGACCTCAGGGGACTGCACAGAGATGACTCCCCTACGCTGAGCCAAGATAATAAAAATAATACCAGAATTCCTTCTTACAGCAAGGGCAGAGTGAGGGAGAACAGGCACCGGTGGTCAGTGGAAGATGCTGTGCAGAGGGCAGCGTCAATGTCATTGCTGTACCATACGCAACAAAGAGAACTCTCCCACTGCTGCTCTCGTCAGAAATTTAACTGAGTGGATGATGGGAGTTGGAAGGATTCTAGCAATATACTCAAGAATATCTGCTCCGGCATGTCAAACCTGAATATACTTCTGCAGTCCCTTTTTTCTTCAGTAGAGAAAAGCAAAAAGGGGAAGACTCTTTACCTGGTTTTACTAGAAATATGCTATTTAGAACAGTTTGCTTTTCAACCAGGCAGCATCCTATAAATATTTCCTCTCTGTGCACTTTATTCAGTACATGCTTCAATCTACTACAGTTAAGACAGCAAAAAATCTGATTGAATGAACACAGCAGATGAAGCCAGTACAGCACTTCCCAACCAGCTCTGTTAAAATAGTCTAAGTGCCCTAAGACAGCTGAATAGTTCCTGGTATTTTATTAATGAAAAAACCCCATGAAGTTAGAGATACATAATGAAATTCATCTGCAGTGCAGTACTTCGTACTCACTGTACAAAAGTACTAAAAAATCCCTCTGTGGGACACAAATAATTTGCAGTGTGCATGGGCTCTAAAGCTTCACTTTGGAAATCCTTGCTTTAGACCATTTAAACTATCTGCATAACATGAATTGGTAACTCAGGATGCGATCACTATAGTTCCCAGTAACCAACCTGAAAAGCTGCCAAGACACTAACAGCTCTGTTCTGGACTTTGTTTTTTTCATTTCATTGGGGTTTATGTTGTCTATTCTGAATGTAAGATATTCTCCTCCCTAAATCATCCTGGCTGCTACTTTTCCTGCATACCCTGTGACTCCGATGAGCAAGGAGAACGCTAGTATTCTCTTCTGGGATTGTAACTGGGAAACATATTTTTCCGCTTCTTTTAACACTAGTGTGAAGTGGCACAGACAGCTATCTTTAAATAGTAAAACATTTCCAGTGCACAGAGGGGAAATGCATTCCTTCTGGGATTTGTGAGAGGTTTGCAAAGCAACTAAGGCTATAACATACCAAGTTTTATTTATGCTGGTGTCTGATAAGAGGTAAATGATCAAACCAGGACATTAATGTAATCCTTAAGCCCTGAGGCAGTGCTGGTAGGTCAGACTTCAGAAATGGTAGGGAGGCATTACAGAAACTCAGGCACCTCTCCTGAGAATATCCTGGGGACTTTGGTTTCCAGCTTAATCAAATCTGGTATCAATAGGAAGCATTAAAATTGCATTGTAAACTGAAAATACGACACCTTCATCCATTTATTTAACAGTTGTTTTGGCAGCAGACTATTGAAAAAACACTGAAATAATCTAAACTATAGATTGCAGTTCAGTTAAGACAACGTGCATCACTGAGTGTCTGCTGCCTAGGTTTCTAAGTGTAGATCATAGAATCAAAGAATAGTTTGGGTTGGAAGGGATCCTGCTCTGAAAGTGAGTCTAAAAATCAGCTTGTTTTCTGTAGATCAACAGTTCCACTATCCTGTTCTACAGAGCACCCTGTGTCAATCCATACCGAGCAGGCTTTCTGCCGGGTGTAAATGTGTGCTTGCGTGTGTCTGAAAGCTACTTATTACAAAGAAGGCTGTTTGCTTGCTTGCTTTGTTGCTATTCTGGAAACACCACCACTTTTGCTTCAAGGACCTTCATGGATTTCAGTGTGTGTTGAAAGCTCTCATGGGACTTCAGCCACTCAATTTGTCCTCACGGACAAATCTGTGGGTAGGCAAAGGGCAGAAAGAAATCTTCCTCTTGCATCTCTGCATGGCACTATCGCAACAGCCCCTGCAGACCTTGCAGCATGAAGCTCGTTCTTTCCATTAACTCGCAGGGTACATGGGGATGCACTTGTGGAGGCTGTGTAGCTGTAATACAGCCCCCTTCTCTGCATCATGCTCCATTCTCTAATCTCATGGCTCCTTACTGAACACCAGAAGGGAATGGTTATGAAGATCAACCAGAACTGTCCAGTGAAGACAAACTGTTTCTTACAAGAATGTTATTTGTTTTGGAAGTTAAAAGCTATTTAGTGAATGGAGAGAGAATACAGAGGAGGGAAGGGTACCTCAGGTGAGTAGGTAAAAAAGTTGCCCCATGCAACAGGACTTTTCTCTCTAACAAATCCTCCACATAACCCAAGACAAGTCATTTAAGCCAGCAATTGGGCTTGTGAATCCCCGACATTAGGTGCTGAATAGACACATGAATTTGAAGTTCTGAGCACTCATAGTTGCCACTGAAATCAAAGGGATCTCTGCTTTGAACAAGGGAAGTATTGTATAATGCTGCTCATATCAAAATGGTAGCTTAGTTACTTCATACTGGGCATCCAAACACTCCATGGATAGAGAACAAATCACAGCATTTCTCACAGTAGGGTCTGAACCAATGCACTGGACCTAGGGCGGGCACAAATTGTATTTTAAACAAAAAGGAGAATGAGAAACACTGAAGAGTTTTGCATCTTGTGCTCCCCCGATTTAATCACTAGATGAAACAAAATACATGTGATAAATAGCAGCACAGAGCTATATCCTTCAGAACCGTATTCTCATGTTTGTGTCAGGGAGAAAGCAGTAAACCAGAAAAACGACCTCAGTTCCATCTTTGTGATTATTTGACTTTGCACCTTCCGCAATGTTCTTTTTAACATAGTATATGAAAACAAAACTGAAACTATCATCAATTTATTTGAGGGATGAAAAATGTGTATACACACTAGCCAGGGTAATTTTATTTTACACTGCTTAGATTAAATTATAAAGCAAGGGCTGCAAACACATGCAGATTGTAATGATGGACTGGAATGAAATTTTCTGGTTCTTACAGCCAAAACAATATTTCCCCTCCCACCCTACCCCGTAATTATAAGCAGTTTTAATATAATAAACTGGAAACCGGTATATTGCTGGACTGGGTAACAATTTTTTAATCACTGTGGAGAGGGACAAAAATTGCCAATCCAAGTAGCAAGAAAAAACTTTCAGTTGAAGGTATATCAGTTCTGCCTAAAATTGCACTGTCTCAGAAATCTCTGCACAAAACAGGAGAGAAAACAGCGTGAGAAAGCCCAGATGTGCAACGAGCAGCAGAACAGAGGCTGGAGGGCTCAGCTGGGGCTTTCTTAAGCATTTCCACTTTTCTCATTTATTCTATAAGTTAATGAACTTGAGCCAGAGGCTGAATTCACAGAACAACAGGAACCTAATTTGTCTATAACTACACCTTTATAAAAACAAAGCTAAAAACCTTGGGAGTATGTGTTTGTGTGTATATATATATATATATGGTGTAAAAACACTGCAGTGCATCAAAGACACTCCGACAGTGTCCTCCTTAGTGAAC
This sequence comes from Streptopelia decaocto, assembly GCF_964273445.1. Lineage (NCBI taxonomy): Eukaryota > Metazoa > Chordata > Aves > Columbiformes > Columbidae > Streptopelia > Streptopelia decaocto. The sequence continues at coordinate 5,382,113 of NC_138658.1, read as the reverse complement.
ACTTAGGGTAGACAAAGCAGGAACTCGAGTGCAATAAAAGACAGTGAAAGCAATCTCCCAAATGATGCATCTTCACAGTAAGGGTTTTCAAGTCACTTGGCCTGTCTGTGATGATGGAGCATCGAGATTCAAGACACTGCTCCAGCAATCTCAATAAAAGGAGCCATTTCAGGACTTCTGAAGTTGTAACAGGCTCCCTATATATACATCTGTTCTTGGATTACACTTTAACTACTGTAATGATTCATCCTTATACCTCCTGAACACGCTGAAGAAAGAGCAACTAAATGGTGAAGGCATTACTCCACACATTCTGGCGCTCACCTGGAGTTATACAGCCTGGAGGAGGAAGGCTAGCTAGGAAGAATAAAATAGATAATTGACTGAAATAGGCATGAAAAGGGAGGTGCACGAAAAAGGATGATTTGGGTAGTGTTAATCCCGTTTAAGTACAAACCATGCACTAGATAGAGTAAGCAATCTACTGATGCCCTTTCTCAGCCTGGTTTTCTACCATTTATTCTTACGCATATTCTTGTACATTGGCAAATTTTTCTAGAGGACTCTGGAAATGCAGACAGGATGGATTTAGGTGCTTATACAGAGATCTCTGCAGTAGGTTCACAGAAGTTCCTTTTGTTATTTTGAAATGTGGCTTCAGTCTGAATTGGACTACAAGGTACCTGAAATCTCTTCCAGCCTTATGTTTCCATGGATAAGCTCAAAAAGATCCCCTAGTTTTCACAGAAAAGCTAAAAGGACATAATCCTTCCTCAGCGGGCCATTTCTAGCATCTTGCATTAAGAAAGGATATTTGAAAGAGGAGCTCTCACACAGGCGTTTCTCCATACTGCTCTCATCAGAAAAAAGAAAATATGGCTAAAATCTCTCTCAGAATGAAGTAAAACTGCAAGGCAAAGCGATCCAGATAGCACGTTCTGTTTGCACTGTTAAAACACACACTCCCAGCTAGCCCAGCAATTCTTAATTTTCCATTATATTATCATAATTTTTGTAAAAGTAAACCAAAAAATGATGCTGTTTGAGATGCAAGTTGAAAATTAACGTTAGTCAGAGAAAGGTGAGAACAGGTTGACTGAATCAATCAATTTGTTAGTTTGAAAGTAATGGAACAAGTCTTTTAAAAATGTTATTCATCAAATAGAAGAGACATGTATATATTTTACCAGCAAATATTTACAAAGCCGCAGCACTAACCTTGTACTATATAGGGAGTGTTCTCCTCTCTGACCGGTGAACATATGGGACGAGGGGCAGGGGCTGGCGGCCTGTTCAGGATGAAAGACCCGCGTTCTTTCCTTTTCTCTTCGTTCTCCTCAGCCAGGATGAAATCGTACACAGATTCATCCAAATTTGCAAAAGTGTACGGGTGTTCCTCTTTGCTGTCTCCCTTGTATGTATCTTGGTCTTCTCTGCAGCACGCTCTTACGAGTCCATCACCATGTTCTCTTTCATTTCTGCCCTCCACAAAATTCTTCTCTGAAAAAGCAAGGAATTGTGTTCCATACATAGGGTAAAGAAAGGAGATTTAGACTTTAATTAAAGCTTTAGAGTTTCCTAAAGCAACTCAGAGAGCTAATTTCACTCCTAAACTGAAGTGCTCTGATTTTCAGAGGCTTCTGATGGTCTAAGTTAGTAGAAACGATGGCCCAAAGGAGTAATTCCAACTTCAGGGCCTCCTCATGATTTCATATCAGATTATCAAAAATAGATGCTTAGCTATTAGCCTCAAAACACAGGGGTTACTTAAAAGAAATACCGAGTGCCCCAGATGCTCCCACAAGTCACACAAACATGTTCTTTAATGGTGAAGCCAAGTAAGTGGTACCTGTGGCCCTTGGCATTTTGGAGCTACTTGTTAGCTACTGCAACAATGACTTAACAATTGAAATTTATTTTGGAAAATGTTGGATTTTGTCTTTCCTACATCTTCAATGTCCCACTCATTTTGAGGGCTCTCCCAAGATGTACTTTATAGCACAGATGAAAATTATGACCCCTTATAATCTGTGTTAAGACTACCCAAACACCCACAGCGCCCCGTCATTTTCCTGACTCTCTGTATGGCCTGTATTGCATATACACACAATTACTCAAAATTTGCTTTCCTTCAGCTTTTACATTGTACAGCATTAAAAGGAATCAATGAGTTTCCCTGATACCTGGGTTTGATTTGTCTTTAGAAAACCCACAAACTGCTAAGGGTTAGAAGCTGTTACTGAGGCTGGTGTTCCCAGAAATGGTTATAACTTCCTGGTGATGATTCCCCATCTTTCCTGCAAAACCAGGAGACCTGACTGCAATTCTTGTACTGAGTCATTTTTCCCTTGTGTTGTCATCTACCTGTGAATCTGCTAAGCTAGGCTGTGCTCGCTCCTGGTGTTTTCAGTTCTTTGGCTGCTATTCAAAGAATTGTTTTATATGTTTATATGTTCAGAGGAGCTCAACAATCTTTGCGTGATACATTAATAAGTGGGATGTGTCATTTATAAATGGGATGTATTATTGATATGTACTATCAACACGTATTTTGGCTAACATATAAAAATGTTTTAAAACAAGTGGGATTAATACCCCGCCATATTTAATATGAAAAATATTTTGTTTCCATGTCACCATAAAAATTTTGTTTCTCTCTCTGTAGGATATTCTTTCATTTAACTCGCACAGGGGGCACTCTCTTGCCACTGCCAAAAGAAGGATGCCAAGAAGAGGGGACTTGCCTTTTAGGTATTCCACAGCAACACCTAAAAATACATAGTAATGACTCATTAGAGCTGCCTCACCAGCACAGGACACTGTGTAGCCAAGAAACTTTCTCTGCTGGTGCCCACAGCAGACAAGGGGCATTTGGCAGAGAGGGTCTCATTGCTACTTGATGGTAGAGCCACATCAGAGCTATTGCAAGACAGGCATTTATATCAAACCTACACTAACAAACCCTCTATGCTGAACCTGGCCCCTCATTTCTGCACACATAGAGCTGCACCTGAGGATTTCGCAGAAGCTAAACGCATCTTTAACACTGACTTGATTTTGCCCCTCTTTCTCTTAGAATCCACCTGCGACTTCCTGCATATAGCCAGCTTTGTCTTTTACAGCAAAAAACAGGATGAAAACCTACCTATAGCAGGCTATAAGGCTAAATAGCTATTTCTGTCTAGTTATGTGAACTTCAAAGTGCTTGGTGATGGTAATTTAAGACTCCAATAGTTTACACCACATTTAAAAACAGAATTAACAGTAATAAGCAGTGGAGAAACTGAGATGCAATTTGTGGGCACGCTTATCAGTAGCGTCCACGACAAATAAGAAGGTGTTGTTTTTTTTTTTTCCCTATGTGGTTATTTAAGCCTGGTATTTAAGCTTGAATTCTTTTGCATACTTGTTTTTTCCAATGAGAAAAAATGATAATCATCCCTTCTGAAATAGATACAAACAGTATCTTTGGCTTCTCATCACTTGAATAAAACTACTTCTCTGGGGTGGAAGAATTAAAAAAAAAAAGGCAAAGCATTTCATTAAAGGCCAAAACCTCCCTGTTTCTTTTCAATCTGCAACACAGTATAACTTTTTATACAGGCTGCCCAGGGCAGTGGTGGAGTCACCATCCCTGGAGGTGTTTCAAAGGCATTTAGAGGAGGTTCTTAGGGACATGGTTTAGTGCTAAGGTCTCTTCCAACTGAAATGATTCTATGATTTCTATCCATAACACTGGCTAAAATTTAATAAAATACTGTTACTTATCTCTGCACAGTCACTTTGTATTAATTCTACCTGCAAAATCCCAAGCTGTATTAAATCAAGACAATTATTTAATATTTTAAAATGGTAAATATTTAAGTCAACTTGACAAAAACACAAGCTCGATCTTTTGTTTCAAGCCTCTCTTGTAAATCCAATGCACCACGTATTATTTGACAGTTCTCTGAGATGGGCAGAGTGAGGAAAGGCTGCAAGCCAAGGCCAGCAGGCCATACCACAGCATCAGCTGACAGACCTGCTCACGAGGATCTTGACGCAGCAAAGTTCACGTGCACGTGCTTGCTTTGCAGAATTTGGGCCATACACCCGGCTACTGCTGCCAGAGAGATCATACAAAATCTCTACAGCAGCACCTCGTCTGCACTTGCACATGTTTGCATCTGGCGTTACTTTCCTCCCAAGATCATACCTTGTGATAAATTGTGGAGATCGTCCTGGTTTAGGATGCCGGGCAGATTTCGAGGAGGAGGTGGGGGTGGCCTTTTACCGAAAAAGCTGCTTCTGTTCTCTTGGAGATCATCAGGTATGCTGGCATACAAACCGTCAGGACTGTTGTGAAAGCTGTATAAATCTTGCTCTTCTTGATCTTCATGTTCTGTCTCCTTTCTGCTGTCTTCTACATCATCTTTCTTTTCCTCATCCACCTCAGCTTCTTGTTGGCATCTTGATTCAATTTCATACTGATCTCCTGGGTTCCGCTTGGCTTTTAATGCTAAAGAATGCATTATTTCATTTAAAATTTGCCATCTGGAAACATTTCTCGTTTCAAGGATTCCCACAGAAGCAACACAAGGGCTAATAAAACTTTCATGAACTAATACAGTAGGAAAGCTGTCAAGTACATACTGTCAGTGAACAGCTTTTTAAATATTTACCAAATCAACAGTGGAAGTTTTTATAATATCTTGCTACTCTGATACACACCATCTTTCTGCCTGCAACGTTAAACTTTTCTAGAGTTGCTGTCAGAATGAAATTGCACACTTGCCTCAGTAATTTGTGTTACTTGACTTTCAGTGCAGCACAGTGCAACACTTAGTAAAATAAAGCCATAGCTCAAACAGCTTGTTTTTATGCGGTGGGGTTTGGGTGCTTATTTAAATCTCTCTAAAATGAAATAAACACTGCCCTGGGGAGACATGGCTGCACTCCTGTGGAAATCGAGCTCTTCTGTCTTTAGTGGCCCACAGACCAAGAATATAGTGGAGGGATGTGAAAGTGCACATTTTAATCACCACATATGGCACCAAGAGTTGGGTACTCAACCTCAGTAACATGACAGGGTAAACTACAGAAGTAAAACTGTAAAACACATGCTAAATATATACCATCAGTAAACGCAAACAAGCAACTTTGCTTTCAAGGGGAATGCATATGACAACACGGATTATGAATATCTATGCTTAGATGTATGAACATCAAGCTGCAACATGTTTACTATCTGTGCCTCCACACAGGAGCTGCTGTCACCTATGGGCAGTGTCTCCCCTTATATAAAGGATGTTCTCTGAGAACTGAGGATTCAGCTGTTTTCTAGATTCAGAGCAGAGATCACAAACTTCCAGAATGTACCAGGTTGCACTGAGGTCTGTCTTACTGAGCGATGACTTTGTTATCCTGACTGAATCCCTCACCTGCTTTCCCCCTTCTCCCAAAACATACACCCTCCCTGAAGTTCCAGTAACATATGGAAATTGAAAGTATTACAATAATCTGCCTCCGTTTGTCCATAATCTCACTCACTTGATACAACGCATGCTTTGTTACCAATAAAGCTGTCTAACAGCATGACTTACTCATGGCTGGTTGTGTTTCTGAGCCTAACATAAGCACGTAAGTGTCATCATCTTCTGTTTCCTCCTTGCAATTGGTGAAATTATCTGCTGTATTAATCTAGAAAGAAAAATAATGGAGAACATTTGCTTTGGTGACATCAGGCCCAAGAAAAGCTGTGTAGGATCAGCAAGGAAACCATTAGCCTGAGGACAAACAGCAACATTTTCTTCTTTTGATACTATCCAAAACTTAAGTGTATTGGCAGAGATTTCTCTCCTATATTCACACGCTGATATCAATACAATATTCAACATTCTACCAAGGGGAAAACGGAGACAGAAATATCACACATTTACAAGCACGTAGTGGTTTATGTACGTACCCCAGCTGGCAACTAAGCACCACACAGCCACTACCCTCCCGGTGCGATGTGGGAGAGAATCGGAAGAGTAAAAGTGAAAAAACTAATGGGGTGAGATAAACACAGTTGAATAGGTGAAGCAAAAGCTGCTCACAAGCAAAGCAAAACATGGAATTCATTAACTATGTCCCATTGGTAGGCAGGTGTTCAGCCATCTCCAGGAAAGCCGGGCTCCATCATGTGTAACAGTTACTTGGGAAGACAAGTGCCATCACTCTGAACGTTCCCTCCATCCTTTTTCCTTCAGCTTTCTATGCTTTCTATGATGTGGAATATCCCTTTGGTCCATTGGGATCAGCTGTCTCAGCTGTGTCCCCCCTGGCTTCTTGTGCACCCCCAGCCCACTCGCTGGTGGGTGGTGTGAGAAGCAGAAATGGCCTTGACTCTGTGTAAATCCTGCTCAGCAATAACAAAAACGTCCCTGTGTTAGCAGCACTGTTTTCAGCACAAATCTGAAACACAGCCCCATACTAGCTACTAGAAAGAAAATTAACTCTATCCCAGCCAAAACCAGCACAATATACTACAAGCATAAGCAATGCATATATCTGGGTACATATAAAGGACAAAAGTTCTGTCACAAAGCAGTATCCAAGTTTGCATAGCAAGGACTGAAGCGGATTGATCTTTCCTTAGCACTGCACTGGGCTGTCCTGACAGTTCCCAATTCTGCTCCCAACTATGAGGCACTCATAGGTAATGAGAAAGATCAGTAACAAAAGAACAGAAAGTCTATAGGACATTACTGAATATCTCAAGGGTGCATAGAATACAAGAAATCACTGGAGAGCTCATTACAAACAGTTCCTGTATCCTAGTTGTTGGTACCAAGAGCTACATGTGCGCTGCAAAACTAGAAACGGGACTACAAAGTATGTTAGCAATTCTACCTTAGTGCCCAAACGTGGCAAAGCGTTGTTTCTTGTTCCTCTAGAAGGCTGTTGCGTTCACACAGCACTATTCAAAATTAGCCTCAGGAGGGTCAGAACAATTGTTTCTTTAAAATACTACCAATGTATTTCTTCAAGCAGGTGTATTTCTTCAAGAGGTATAAACTTCTGCTCACCCATAGCCGCTAACAGCAAACTTGTAAAACAAATACAGACAGCTCCGTTGTCTTGAGATATACAGCACACATATGTTAATTGTCGATTTTCAGAAACAACTGAAATTTCAAAAGGTGACAGATTTTTCAAGGAACCCAGCAGGACCTTGATTCCCATGTAAACATATATGAAACTACCTTGCATAGGCAAAACAAAGCCCTCAATAATTATTTAGGAATTCTGAATCACAAAACGTTAACTCTGGGGGTTTGAATACACCAGCCCCGAGGCATGGTCCATATATCATCCAGTCTGCAAGATTATTTACAAGCAGATTAGTGGACACTGAAGTAATGAGGAAGAACTGATGAGCAGTTACACCCCTCTGCATGGTACAGAAACTGAATCCCATGAGCTCGTGCTAGTCACAAGAAGCAGGATCCCGGTATCCTGCTGCCTCTTGGCGCCCACAGTCACTGTGTCAGGGGCAGAGTTCTCAGGCCTTAAATTAACGTCACTGTGTGAAAGGTGAAAATAAAAGGAGAAATGGTGGGTTTTTCTGGGGAACTGAGAATGCCTCCTTCCCTGCTGCTCTGGTGCACAGCGCAGCCATTGCCCCGTGCATCAGGCGCCTCCCCATCCTGCTTTGCTGTGCTGCTTTAAGAATACACCTGGATCTCCACAAGGCTACACCTGCCTACAACAATAAAGTATTAATCTCTATCTTCTATACCCATAATATGAGCACATTAGTGAGAGAATTCTCTGTTTTGTTTGAGCTTCCCCATTGCTTACCTGGTTCCCCTGTTCTTCACAGAAACAGGATACCTCTTAAAAGCCCTTAAATTAGAGCTTTTCAGAATATTTCTTTTCAAAAGATTTAGGCCTGCATGTGCTAAATGTAACTGTACAGCTGGGGAAAAAAAAAAAGGCCTTCTGACCAATTCTGTACTTCTGTGAACAGAAGATGTGTGCACAGGAAATCAAGCAAGAAGAGCTCTAGATGTATTGAGCTATCATATCCTGCTACTACAGTGGAGTGCCACACCAGAGAAATTATTTCAAGGTGTTCACTTTTATCTTTGCAAACATGAAGTACACATGGATATACAGTTGGTAAAATGAGGTCAGAAGGTAAATGGAGGAAGCAAGTGGCACTTGCTGATTTTGTCCTTCAGCAGAAGTGTTTCTCAGCTGAAGGAAACCTGGTGACTCACAGCAATACAATAGAAACGATTAATATACATCTTTGAAAGCTGAATGTTTCAGAAGATTGAAGGTCAGCCTGCCCTGCTAGCTTATGGTGGTCCTCTGATAATGCTGGATCTCAGAGAATTCAGGATGCACTTCAGAAGTTTAGCCCCAGACCACACTTCCTAACAGTCTCCCGGACCTGGGAGACACAGAAAGGCCAAGTTTTTTAATAGCTTCAAAGCTGTCCCTCTTATACAAAGCCTGAATTGATTGACCTCAGTTATTTACTCAGGAACGCCATCAGCAAAATCATTATAACCATTTTGTCAGCATTTTAAAAACTCTTCTGAATAGCCACCCTTTTAAAGGCATGTTTTCTAAAGATTTCCTCCTTATGGAAAGGATTTTCTTACTGTTCAAAAACAGTGCTCTCCCACCAGCTGGCAAAGGCCCATCCCATTGAAATGTGGTGCTTTGTACTTTCTTGTACAGTGAGGAATGAAAGAATTCAGACGAATCTAACCCAACAGTGATGATGTATCAAGTTATGGCAATAGTGACAAGCACCTGGACATCAGCACTTCATTTATAGACAGTAACTCACAGGTAATCACATCAATCACAGCACATGGTAGCCTGTATAAGATATAAATGGGTATACATACATACAAATATATGCATATCTTATATTCCTAGAAACAAAGTAACACAGAACTCCTTATGGTATATTGTTCAACAGCTTTCAAAATCAGATCTTCATGCTTCAGTTGGGTCTGGGACAATGCTAGTCATTCATTAATCATAATCACTCAATGCTAATAATTCATTAATTCATGTGATTCTTATGTGCTTGATTCCATTGGTTCCGAATTGTCTACTTATTAATTGCCCTTTTCTTCCAGAAAATTGGCCCTTAATAAGTTGAAATTCAACTATATATATATAAATATATATATTATATATATATATAAAAAATATATATATATAATTTTTACACTGAATAATTACATCCCTTGTGAGTCTAAAGTCAGACTCATATCTCTATTCCATCTTTTTGAAAGCCTTTGCCTTCTCAAGTCACAGTCTGTGCTGTTCAGAGTCACTGTACCTGATAGTTCCCGTGCTGCCTTGGCAAACTCTTAAACTTGAACAAGGCACATTACTGCAGAACCACTTACAAAGCTAAATGAAACGTACATTCTGTGAGGCTCTGCAGTGAATCTTTCCATTAAACACTGGGACTTAGACTATTTTCTTTCCTACAGGTAAGTCAGACTCTGCAAGGATATACTTGGTAGCATTCTCCCAGGTATTCTCTGCCACAGTACAAAACTATAGTTTTGCATTGTGTGTAAAAGATGCCTGAAGAACATCGTGTGATTCTTGGTCAAGATTTTCTTTCCTGAAAGTCAGTGCAATACTGGCTGAGCCAGGCAATCCCCTTCTCCTTTTCACTACTAATTATGTTTCTTGTAGCCAGTACGCCAAATACGAGACCACAAAAAAGGCAGCTCTCTGCAGCCAGTCTTGCAAAGCCCATAATTTATAAGATTACCTCAGGCCACATCTAAATTTTAATTCTAATCTTAATTCTAATTCAATTTTCACACTTCAGTCAGTCCATCTGCCCAGCGGTTTTCTTCATTAAGCCTTTTTCTGGTAGAAGCAAGACTTCAGACACTAGATTAAACTGAAAGTGCTGCCTTAAATTTGTTTAGGAGAAAGACTATCTAATCTTCTTGTGGACTCTAGGGCATTTCCAGCTGTCTGGTGGATAGAATTCAGGCTTGCTATCAGACATCTCAAAAATCTTATCTAGTCATACTAAAGCCCATTCTTTCAGAGCTCAGACAGATCTGGTTGCTCGATTTGTTTATAACATGTCACCACAACATTTCATCTTATCCCACTCCCAACATTCAAAGCCTGCAGCTCGGCCAAGAGGTGTGTTGCTCACTCATCTATCTCCCACCACTCTGTGCCTCAGCATTTCAGATCAGAGGACAACCTTGGTATGGCTTTAGAGATGATCTTCTGACTAGTAAACAAGATAACATTGCCGGTCACCTAGAACTGAACCTGTGGTGGTGTGTTTTTAAATTGATTTCATTCTAACTATGCAGGTCCATGTATGCCTATGTCTTTGAGTTCAGGGCATCCCAAAGAAACAACCAATATTTTCTCTAAATATCATTGTAAATGAAAACCGAGCGGACATGCACTCATTTTCACTTGTATTTTCAGTGTCTGTCTTTTTTCTCTTCAGTGCAACCTCAATACTGAATACAGACCTTTCTTAAAAGTAAAATCAACGGCTTTGAGAACCTGGCAGTTAATGTGAACTGGGAACATTTCGAAACTTCACGTAACTGGATCAGAGTATGTCTGCCCATAAGTCACTACACTGGATTGTGGAGTTGGCAGGAATTTGAAAAAAACATTCTATTATCTAAATTGCTAACAGGGCACTGAATAGTACAGGAACCAGGATGATTCTAATCAATAAGCTTTTCCATTTGACAATGAATCGCTGACAACTAGCCCTATTAAAAATTTCTTATTACTTCTGATTTCTCTTGTTAGCTGCATTTCATTTTGTGCCTGGGTCTTTCCCATAATGTCTTTAAGTGCCTGTGCCACACTTCTGTCTTTGACCTTAGGAACCAGATACAGTTTCCACCTCCTATTCTCCCATTTGGGTTTGTTCTCTTACTGCACTTCCAATCTTTCCTCCACAGTGAGGTAAGCTTGCACTTAGACATGCTTTTTTTGAAATCTACCACTATTACGTTGTTGTATCTCATTCCCATCGTAGGAATGGTATATGATAGCATTTCTGAGATGGCTCTCACCACATTACCCTGTCTGGACATCCTCCGTGACTTTCTCTCCTTTGGTTACAAAGAAAAGACTCCTCTGACTATTTCCTTCACCTTAAACATCAAAACCTTACCAATGCATTTAAAAACGCTCATTTAGAAAGGACAGGTTATTTATTTATCGTTCCTTTTGTCTCACCCTTGCTATGGTCTGGCCTACACTACACCCTTTGTCACTGGGCCTGCCTGAGAACTAGATACGCTCTAGGAAACATTTTCCATTTGTACTCTCAGTGCTTTACAAAATGCATGCAGACAATTTGGCGAACACTTTTTTCACTCAGTTCCACCTGTATTCCCTGAGTTACAGCCTAGTGACCAGCCATTCTGGTTATAAAAGTTTTTCTAACTCTCAAGTCTGCATTAATGTTAGTAATATTCACACATTCTACAATGTAAAATATTCATCAAAGTATTGAAAGTGTTTAAGTATTTATTACTCATTTTTCCCAGAGCCCTGTATGAGCACCTGGAGAAATGACTGAAGAAGACAGCTTCATAAAATTGATTGCATGCATGAGGACAAATCCAACACTGCTGTTCATTAGTTTTATTAATGTTAAGCACTTTTAGTACCCTATTACCTGGCTTGGTAACTCATGCTTGCAAAAAAAATAAAACAGATGAGAAACCACAGATTTTTCTACAGGATGAGTACAGTGAAATATTCAATACAGTGTTATAATCAAAGACAAAAACCACTTGACAATCTAAGCTGGTTTCAAAGCTGGGCAGGCGGGAAGAGAGGGTGGGAGAGGTGTTTTGCTGCACATGTTCTGCCACAAAAGGCTCAAACAAAGAGCAGTTTTGAAGCAGTGTGGGCTGAGTAGCCCAGGGGCTGGATACAAACACTTCAAACACTTGAACTTGGCCTTCTGACCAAAAAAGAGAAGAGCATATACTATCCTGCCAGTGTCTCAGCTCCACACCACATCTCAGACCATGCCCAGGAGCTGCACATGCAGCATCACTGAGCCAGACAGATCAGCACATCCAATGCCCAGAAATGAGTCAGAAGACCCTTCTCTGCTCTACTAATTTACAGGAAAAGTGCAAGGCCATACAAAGTTCCTGGGATTTCTCTCACTGATGCTATTCAATGCTATGTTTTCTTTTCAGTCTTCCCTGCCTTATTAAGGTCTTCTGATATCAATGCGAGATGACAGCATTCACAGTGCTGTTAACATCCATTAGCCACCCGAGTAAGAAGCAACTGACCCAAACTTGTTAGAGCCACAGAAGTCAGACAGCAAAAAGAACGAGTATTTAAGATCAGAAACTGTATTTTTTTTCCATAAAGCTGCTCATTCTGTGGACTAAAGGCAATGAGTGCTCCATTACTCAAAATGACTTCTCAAAGTAACAAGCAATTATAACTTATTGCAGACCTGCTCATGCCTTTCTAGTTTCTCATATGGCTGCTTACATCATGTGGCTTTTTATCATGTGTCTGGACATAAATGCAGCATTGTTGCTTCTTAAATATATGACCCCTACCCCCATTATACCTTTAACATAAATCTGTTATGCTTTTAACTCCTAATACTTGGAAGTTTTCAAGGTCAGGTTGGATGGGGCTTTGAGCCACCTGGCCTAGTGGCAGATGTCTTTGCCCATGGCAGGGGGTGGATTACATCAGGGTGTCAAACTCGTTTCACTGGGGGCCAAATGTAATCTTAAGCCTGTGTAAATGTAGGAGTAGCTACATTTATATATGTATACATGTATATATGTATAAACGTAGGAGTAGTTACATTTATATAAGTATACATGTATATATGTATAAATGTAGGAGTAGTTACATTTATATATGTATACATGTATATATGTATAAATGTAGGAGTAGTTACATTTATACACTTCTAAAATTACATTCGGCCCTTTGAAGGCAACTGCAAGGCTGATGTGGCCCCCAATGAAATGAGTTTGACACCCCTGGATTTGATGGCCTTTAAAATTCCCCTCCGACCCAAACCGTTCTCTGATTCTAGCCCAGCATACACACAATTTGCTTTCAAAGGCACATTCTCATTGCATAAAACTGCAGCATCATCTTTCCCAGAGCACAGATTTCTCTTTTTGGGTCATAGGTGTGTATAATTGCCTTACTTATCTGCATGGATTTCTGTTTAATTGGCCAGTTTCTGCTTTGTTCATATTAGTTCAAATCAGGAGTGTCTCAGGATCTAGTGGACAAGCATACTTATTTTCTCATTAAATTAATGCAAACAAATTAGAACAAAACAAGCACATACTAAATTAGGCAGAAAACTGAGTAAGGAAACAATGCCAGTAAAAATAATATTGTGACATCCACAATAATTTGTAAAATTCCTTCTGCATACAGTTTGCCAAAAGTCCCAACAGCTACCATATTTTCTACAATACTAAACAATAAGGAAGTGTTAGAATTTCTCATGTCAACGTGCTGAAAGTATATAAACACACACAACTACCAAAGACAGACAATTACAGTAAGACATGAAGAACTCTGCTGCCAAAATCTAATGATTTTGGTATCGGTTTGGAGTAAATGTATGACTGAAACAGATGATTTGCAGTGTATTGAGAAAGTAAACAAATTAAAACATCAATGAATACCCAATGTTGGGCTAAGATATTTTAATAAGAGCAAAAAGAATTGCTTTGTTTGAAATAATCTATTGTAATCTTCAGTAATTTCCTTTTGGGCTCTCTTATTAAACCATTTCATTTGCATGTCTGCCTTTAGTTAGAAACTAAGTTTAGTTACAAGCAGATTTACCACATCGTGTATTGGCCCACAAGCATCCCTAAACTGATCCCTATTTGCACCATTATTCTTTGTAACTCCACACTTACTTTGTACACCTGTCTATCAAATCATAGTAAACTTTCTGCAACTTTAAACTCCTGCTTTTAACTGAATTTCTGAACAAAAAAGCCCTCCCTTTGTACAAATTCACCCACACTGACAAACAAGCCATCAACAAAAAACAAAAAGCTTGCTGTGTTGATCTGTAATCATATATCTCTGTGTGTTAAATGTCTTTTTATTATTACACAGCCTTCATGACTATGGATTTGAGAGAAAAACCACCACAGGAGAAAGAAAAAGGGACTTCTAATCGCAGAATTTCGTTTATTGGTATATACCTTTTTCAAATCGAATCACTGCAGTCTCCATTTGCAGAACTTGTGCTCGCTCTCTCTCCAAAGCATTTGTGCTGTTCTCTAATCTAACTACTGAGTATCAAGGGATTTTTCTTCTGAGCATTCAAAAATAAAATTCCTCCTCAGCCTCATTTTAGCTCATTTCTCCTTAATGACAATCCTTGTTACTTCACTTTTCACACACCCACACGCCTTTTTGAAAGACTTTCAAATCTTGTAGAGTACTGATTCTGCTCAACAAAATCTCTACTGCTGTTTGACAGTGTAATCACTGCAAACTCCACAAAAACACTCCCATCCTGCCAACAGCTTAATATTTTTAGTCTAGCAGGATAAGATTTCTTTCTTGCTTTTCTTAATTTTTTTTTTTCTGGGCAAAATAATAACCATTCTCCAGAGAACTTCTTTTTCACTTGATGACAATTACACTGTTTGAACTTTCAGTGTAGTTACTAAATTACCGCTCCCTTAGCAGACCAACTGGTAGCAGAGAGAGGAGGTGGAAGATTTATTAAGTAATATCTAGCATTTGTGTATGCTGTGAGACAAAGAACCCTTTCCATAAGTTGAGAATCTGAACAGGATTTATAAATACAGATGTATTGAGTGTGGCTGGGATGGAGTTAACCTTCTTCGGAACAGCCTCTATGGTGCTGTGTTGTGGATTTGTCAGGAAAATGTTGGTAACACACCCATGTTTTGGTTACACAGCCTCAAGATCATATCTTTTCCTCCTCTGTCCCCCTTCCAAGACGTTTGGAGGAGACACAGCCCAGTGGATATTTCATACCATATAATGTCATGCTCAGCAATAAAAATGAGTCGAGGAAGAAGAGGGTGGGTTTTTGGCTCCCAAGGTGGCTGCTGTTTGGAGACTGGCTGTGTATCAGTCTGCCTGTGGGAGGTGGTGAACGATTTCCTTTGCTTCACTTGTTTTTCCCCCTCTTTCCTTCACACACTAAACTGTATTTATCTCGACCCACAAGTTTTCTTGCTTTTGCTCTTCCTATTCTCCCTGTCATCCCACTGGGGGTGGGGCAGAGGGGGCGAGTGAGCAGCTGTGTGGGTGCTCGGCTGCTGGCTGTGGTCAACTCACCACATTAGACAAGTATAATCCTGTGGCATAACAGCAACTTCTAAAGCTTTTCAGGCTACACCAACTTCAGCATCAGCCGCTATGCAGTGAATGCGTCCTCCCATCAGCTCATGACAGTTGTTGAGAAGCTGCTGGCCAGCTGGGAACTGCTCCAGCACAGCTCCATCCAGGCCTCTCACACCTCCAGCCCTCACCCTAGAACAGAAAAATGCTGTACCTGCTATAGAGGTTCCTCAGCTTAAGAAAAAGACAGCATGTGCAGTGCTTGACTGACAGGCAATAAGACAGAATTTTACATCTCATATCTATTTATTTCTGCCCTTTTTTTTTTCTCCTAGATGGCACATATTAAAACATTTTTTTTTTAATCCAAAGCAAGAAAAAGCTCATTAGCTCTGAAGAGCTCTTCGATTCTTTTAGACAGCAAGAATATGAAAAGATAAGAACCTTGCCTTTGTAGAGTGTAATTATGTTTTAGATGACCATAATCTCAGCTGGGATGTGAAATGTTTCAAATATTGCAGCAGCTAAGTAACAGGTAGACAGAAATGCACCTGAAAGGGTAGCCAGCTAGTGGAGGAGTAACACTTGTGGAAAACAAGATTAGCACAATCAGACAGCTTATGCTTAAAAAGGAAGAGTAAATAACTGGTATTTAGCAATGTTTTGGGCCACTGAAATAATCAGTGACTCTACATGGAGGGAAAAGAAGGCATAAAGTAAATGCATTAAATGCGCCTACAGCTCACGAGCCTTTCAAGGCATTTCCAGTGGCTGAGCAGAACATGCGGTCTGTCAGATCACTGGATCTCCAGATCCAGATCTCCAGATCACTGGAAAGCACGTCATGCACTGGAGTCCAAGACAGTTGCGTATACGCTGCTGGTAGGACATTTCTGATTTATCGTTGGGCTCCAGCTGTCCACTATCTAGAAATTATTCCTCATTTTCTGCCCTGTATTCTATGCAGGTGCTGCACAGCGCGACTCTAACGTGTTAAGCAGATGCTGTATTTTGCACCAGATGAACTACATTTTAGATGCTGATAGTCACGGTATCGTCTGTCATCTGCACTCAAGTAACAGAAATTTCTAAGCTGTCTGGTGACCTCTGAGATTCAGCTCTTTCTTCCTGATGCTGCTGCACGCCCAGGAATTGTTCTTCTTTCACAGAAGCCAGCAGGAGTTTTGTTCTGTCTAGACAACATTTTCTTTTTAATATTGAATTAAAGAGGAGTGGGATAAAGGGCCTAAATCTGTGAAATGCCATGGTATTTCTCGAATATGTTCCACATACATATGCCATCAATAATCAGAGTTTTCAGATACAGGTTTTTATATTCATGCCCTTGAAAATCATCTTTACATTCCTCAATAACAGCTACGCTAAAGAATGAGAAAAGCAGATATTATCTGTACTGCACTCAAGTGTGTCAATTAAAAAGCTACTGTTCTCAGGCTGTGCATATACACACCAGCACAAATTATCTAGTGAAACATTTCTTCTGCAGGGAAAACATTGGTACAGTATGTGGTAAAAGTAGGCACTTTATAAGAAACAAAAGCACAAAAAAAGGGAAAACACAATTTCCCCTTTGAAACACGTATCATGTAAATTACAACCCATGTGAATCAGATTAATAATTAGCCTCTGTAGAATTTAGTTTTCAAAGGCCAAGGTCCTTCTCTTACTTTTGCTTAACTCCGAACAGATCCAAAGTTGGCTCATGTATTGACTTCCAGATTCAGCTATTACAAAATTGTTGCTGGTACCCTGGCCATTCTGCTTTATTGTTTTGGTTCAAGTACATACTCATGTATAAACTGAAGGATGGTGACACTGAAGTGAAAACAATAGGAAGTAAATCAGAAGACAGGCTTTGCATCTGCTTCTCTTTTTGTAAAATGAAGATGCTGATGTTTTCATTTTGTAAGCAAGTTTCATAACTTGGCAAGAGGCTGCAAAATACTTCAACACCTTTGGACATCAATTTAAGTGAAAGCTCTTCTCTCAAAAAGAAAATCTATGCATTTGATCAGTGACCTCTACACTACTGTCTTCAGACAAATAATTTCCCTTTAAGGTGCTTTGTTGCTTTCACATATTTCATCAACAATTGGTTTTATTTGATGGCTATATACTTACTACCGTCAAACTGTGCTCTGTCATCTCAGAAATAAATCCCACATGTACAGAAAACAGCTAAAAGAGGCAAAAAATCCAGTCTAATTTAGGTCCATTTTGCATAGAGCATGCAAACAAGATGAAGTTCACCTTCATGGCTTCCACAAGCCCTCTGACAATCCAGACACACAGAGGAGAGAAAGTGGCAACAGAGGAAAAAGAATACCAAGCTACTTTTTCAAACGTCAAACCAAAGTACTTGCAACTCAGCAAAATAAAATTATTTTCAATGATCTGTTATGTAACATAAAGTAACATTATATTTCACTTGAATATTTCCATGGAGAGAAACTCCTGATGTTTGAGCAAAAAATTAGACACCAGAGAATATGAGTTCACAGGAGATGCTACTGAAAGAAATAAAAGTTTATTTGTCCTAATTTTGTAACTTATTTCTCTCTGTCATATCTTAAGGGAAATACCCAGTCCCCTTAGCTTTGTTTATGAACAGTAACAAAGCAGCAGTGAGCAGTCACCTGTGCTTTGCCACTCTTTCCAAGAGCAGATCTACGTGGTTTGTGCCACGGGCTATAGGTAACGCGACTCTCGGTGACCTGTTGTGAACCTGCCATGGTGTGTGGTCTCTGCCTCTGGACAAGAGCATCCTTCTTGATCCACGGTGTTGCATTGTTCCACCTTTACCACAGCCTGCCATTGACTTTAACTGCTTTCCATAGAAACCTAATAAGCATCTAAATATATGTTACCTGTGGCACTGTATGCCCTCGGAATCTTGTATGAATGAATAAGGTTGAGCAGCATAATGCACTGAATTGTATGCTATATACCATAAAATCTGTCCCAGCTGAGGAAAGGTTAAGCAAAGATGAGTGTTTCTCATAAATCTGACAGAAATACATTCCTTGACTGACAAGTGAAATACAATTAGTTACTGCTTTCAGAAAGCAACTGTGTACCTGCTAAAAGTCATAAACATTTCTTTTGATTGCATGATGTGTTGAAGCCTACTGCTTCAGGAGGGCAAGGGAGACGTAAAGACAAATTAGAACCTTAAGACATTGGTCTAAGTAATTTCTGTTAGAAAATGTCTGTAATATTTTTTTCTTCTCAATTTAAGGGGGGGAACTAATCAAACTTGGATAATCAGCCTTCTTTTATGCTAATGACATCAGTATTAGAAAACGCTTAGCAAGCACAGCTCACTAAAATGTATTTGACAGCCATTTTAAAGGCAGCTGATACTAGATTAGCACTTGATATGAACATGGATCTCAAATATTACCCCTTCAGTGAGCGCTTTCAATTCTGAAGACCAGAAAGAAGGAACAAAGAACAAAATAAAAGCTGAGGTGGGAAGCAACTATAAAGCAACTAACACTTAGCGTGTGGCTTCCTACAGCATCACGTTCTTATTTAATACCTGTAGTGTTAGTCTACTGCAATTACATTTGCTGTTGCTTATGTTTTTCTAATTCACAGTCAGGATCCAGAAGCTTATTTGCTCAGCTTTATAATTTAGAGCAGTGGGCCAAGTTTTGCATTTGGCAGACATACCTGCTGCATTAGAGTAAAACAAGATGCTAATGAACTTGGGATGTAATACATTAGTGGATTGTTTTTTCCTGCTCTCATCCCTCTCTCAGACACCTTGTAGCCACTACTATAAATAATACAACACTATATAATAGAAAAGCAATACAAGCAAGCAGAGATATTGGAGGTAAGAAGCAACTGGATTCTACCTTTTCACTTTCAGTTTTTTTAAGAGAGTTTTTCCCTAATAGGACATATAGTGATTTTTAACTAACTCATTCCCCTTCTTCTCCTCTCCCCTCAGTACCACAGAGAAAGTAGATATTAAGTGTAAAGACTGAGTAACTTCACAAGAGCTCAGGAGTTGGAAGAACAGCAGTGGGCAGTTAGAAAAGGAGTCCCGTTTCATTCTTTCCCCTGGGGCCTCTGCTAGCCATCCTGCACACACTCTGCTGCAGCATGTGCATGCAAGATAACACTCTTGGGGCAGATCTTCATGTGTAGTAAAATGTACGTCAGCCTCAAAGGGACTATAATACTTTACATGACACTTTGAGGACTAGTTTTTGTCAAAACCTGTGTAGCAGCAGTGTAGGAAGAACGTCTGAATCTAAAGGTCTATAAAATGCACCTGTAAAAACGGGTCTGTGGAGGAAGAAGAGTTCCAGACAAATGGACTACTGATACCAACTATAACTTCAAGGTCACTCGTCACAACTGACCTCCTATCAAATGTGGTTACCCTGGCAGGCAGGAATAAGAAAAGGAAGATAGGGATGGCACCCTGTTGCCCATAGCACTCTGGTACTGCTTTTCAATGGACTGCTGAGTGTCCTGCCTTGTCTTTTTGTTTCTCTAACTGTTACAGTGTGAATTCCCTTTTGTGGAAATCTAATAATGCGTAAGACTCTGACATGCAGTTCCTGTGATGGGCAAATCTTTGATATTCACGTTTCACTGAACAAACTCATAGTATGTGTAACTTCACATAGCAATCTATGATATTGAAGAAGTTTAGAAATTAGATTTATTGTGGAGGGTGGAAACTATTTTAAAATAATCTCTAATACTGAAGAGAAGTTATTTATTGTCACAGCAGGCAATTGTGAAACATTGTGAGATGTAAGTTTGCTGTTTGAGGAGGAATGGGTGAATAGGAAGCCTTAAAATTCAATATACTTTTAAATTCAAAAAATTCAGCAGACACCATAAAGAAAAGACAACACTATTGCAGTTTAAAGAATATGAAAACCAGCACAATATTTCATATTGATGCTTCCATTCCAGCCTAAAATGCTTGAAAAGTTTGTTTCTCCATGAGTGCTGGATAAACTGTTGTATTGTTGAGTGCTGAGGAACCCAAGAATAAGCAAGAAAATTAGCACCACACCTACAGGGCTGGAGGGATATACAAGACCAAATACCTCACTTAAAAAAAAATGGTTAAAAATACCCAAGCATTCCTGAAAAATAGGCAGTCACATGATAGATTACTATGAAACTTGCCATTTTCCTCCATTTCCAGACTGTCTGTACTTGAGCCGCTAGGTAGACAGGGTAGTCTGGCAGAACAGAGAGCCAGAGACTGACAGATGAACAAGGACCTTGGGGCCAGAGTCACTAATTCACTGACTTACTCCACTGTGTAGCACCAAGCCCTCGCTACCCCATGGTGAAATAGCAAGCAGCAAAAACCACACAGGAACAGGTATCATCAATACAGAAGACACATGGCTTCGACACTTCATCATGCCTGCAGTTCAGTGTTCCATGGGTGACTTCTAATGCTTCATACCTTAGGGTATTTGCAGACTATCGCTATCATGTTTATTATATTTTAGATAAGCTCAGGTTTAATACATGAAAACCAGCTTATGAGATGATTTCACTCCTCCTTTACCATCAATTCAGAGAGGATGCCTTCCCTTCAGCACAGCAGATTCTGCAGTCATGTAAGTGCTTTGTACGACTGATGCAATGGAAACACCAAAAGAATACAAACACTATCCACATTTTCCAGCAAAAAGTTAAATTTTGACACTTCACTAAAAACCATTTCAGTAACGATTATGGTGGTTTGGCACATCTGGAAGGGAGGGAAAAAAGAGCTGAAATTCAAGCAGATTCTCTTGCTTTGAATCTTCTTCCCAAGGTCTGTACAAGACTCACAACCTCTTGATGTGCTGCCAGAAAGCCAATCAAGGAACTGGACTCCACAGCCCAACAGACACACACCTCGTATTATGCTATATTATCTTCTCTTCCCATAAGAGAAGACAAATAGGAAAAGAATAGTAAAACCATACCTCTCTCCTGTGCAGTTCAAGATGCACAATTTTGGAAACCATGGGGCCCTCCGTGCCCTAGATTTGTCTTTGAAGTCAGCGAGCAGAGAAGTGGCAATAAAAAGTTTAAGAGAAGGATGAAAGAACAGGGAACACACTACCAAACTCACTGTCTAATAACAAATGATTAAACACAAGAGACTGGATTATGGTTTTACACTTCAGCAGTCCTCCAGTGTAGAGACTCAGGATGGTTATTTATTGACACAATTAAAATCTTAATAGATAAATGACAACCTTGTTTCTATGACAAGGCATGGATGTTTCTAGGGAGAGAACATTTTAGTACTTAAAGTAATAGTACTTTAACATTGTAGCAGACCAAAGGAATTACCAAAGTTAACAAAAAAGACTCACATTTTCAGAGGGGAAAAAAACCTCTGTTACCTGAAGAGACTATTTCAAGGACATACCATGGTGTTCTTTGTCATAGCCCATCTCCACATACTGAAATAGTGACTACAACTTCTCATTCTAATTTAGTGAAATAAGCAATTTACAAGCTTTAGGGATCCTTTCACTTACATTTTTATATTTTACTGTGTTTTGCTCTACATGTTTTGCTGTTTAACCAGCCAAGACATTTAGATTTCCCTTTTTTGCCAGTTCAACTTTCTGATTACCTTATGAAACCCTGTCAATGTTTAAGATGTAAATGCCAGGTTTAGAAAAAAAGTGCAACATCCAATTTGTTTTTGTTAATACAAGAAAAACAAATAGAAACCCGTGAAAAGTAAAGCTCTGCAGAGCCCCCAAGTATTGGCACAGAAAGGGCTTGGGGAGAGGCTCCTGTACCTGCAAAGAGCTTGGGAAGCTTAATTTGTCCTCACAGTTCTCAGTGCAGGATTGTGTATCCCAAACCCATGTCCAGTTGCACACTCATGGCAACTAAATAACTAAGAGAAACTTATTTATACCAACAGAGAGAAATTTTGAGGAGTGAGGTATCTCCCACATTTAATACCTTGAAGGTCTCTTATCTAATTAACATACTAGAAAGTTGTTTACCAGCCCAGTAGATTTTCAGACAATGTCCTATTATAGCCAGAAAAGAAAAACTGCCTAGAGAAATTCTTCGTGTAAACTTCTTCCTTCAAAAAGCGCTTACCAAGGGTGCCAATCTCTGAAATACATTATGCTTTTCATTGTAGTTTTCTGTCAAATTAATCCACATGAATACAGATATCACAGCCTAAAATACTGTGCATCTTCAGACAAACCCCAGAATAACACATCCAGTGTATTAATGCAATGTAATTACAGAAGTTCATCTACATCAGCACATCTTGTAGAAGACCTGAGCCACAACCAAGACTCTGTAGGGTACACATGTAAACAGGCTTTCACTGAATTACAAGGCAGAAATTAATCAAGCAGCCTAATTTTCTTCTATTTACAGTAGTATGGGTGTCATTGTTAGCAACTGTTGCAATGTTTAAGCGCAGAATTCAATATTGAAAAAGGTATTTTCCAAAAAAAACCAAACAAAAGCCCCCAAACCAAACCCCAAAACAAAACCAACCAACCAACCCTCCCCGAATCTCCAAAGAACGTACCACAAATTTATATATAGCCACCAAAAAGAGACAAAATGAAAGAGACAGAGGAGAGTGAGAAAGAAAGAGAAAGTAATAAAGAAGGAAAAAATAACAATAAATTAAGCTACAGTGCTTTTTGACAGAATAGTCGGAATATTATGCCTCCTGTTCAGGCAGAAGAAGAGGTAACTCCCATAACTGAAATTTAGCAAATGAGTTAATGTTCTTCATATGAAAAGAGGTTTTTGTATGTACACATATACATGATATTTATGAAAACAGTCATAACATCTGTAGCTGAAATTTGTAATGAAATAGTCACTACAAGCAGTACTTCGCAAATGTATTAACTCCTTAAACACCAGCAGAACTGCACAGCCATCTCCTGTCTTTTACACTTAGCAGACCCATCTCAAGACAAATTTGTTTCTTTTGTAGGTCTCAACCACAACCACCACCAATTAAACTTCCTCTTCAAAACCCAACAAGTAGCGCTGGACAATTTCTATAGTGGTGAAGAAAAGCCTGTCAGCTTCTGCTCAGACTCACAGGATTGAGAACGTCTTGCTTTGTTTTTATCATAGCAGAACCTGTAAAAAAAGGTTCTGGCAAATACAGACATAAAATGTCTTTTTCTACTCCTCTCATTCTCAGTTGGCTCCTGAGACACTGTAATTCCTTAGCCATTAATCTGTCAAAGCCCCAACCTTGTACATAAGGGGACAAGTTAAAGCTAACACAGTATCTACATTTTTCAAGGAGTCCAGATGCTTTACCTAAAGCAGTAGCATCAAAAATACAGGTATCTGTGAAACAACAGATTCTCACATGCCCTTCAAAACACTTAAAATCCCTTGTCACATTTCAGCACTCCTTGGGGTTAGGTCAGAGGTTCAGCTTTTCTCAAGAAAAGGGAACCAATTTCACCTTTTTAAAGCAACTTATTTCCTTTTCTTCTCCCTGAACCTCCCTGTTGAAAGCACTGGTTTTATAATCCGCATCCTCTTCACCTGGGGACTCTTCCATCAGCTTCCTTAGGTGATCCAAGTCCCACCAGCCGATCTGTTGCTTAGTTACTATTCCTCTGTGTTTCAGACTCAAAAATGATCTGTCTGGGGCAATAGCCAACTTTTTGTAAAATATCTCTCTATTTAAATACATGTTCATTGTAGTTAAAATGACCTGTTACTTTTGCTTTCTGGCACTGCAGATACTTTCCATCTTCTCCCTGGTAGATTTTGTAACAATAAAGGAACAGAGGCTGTCAAGAAAGAAACCAAACTCCTTGTTCAAAGTGGGGTTCGCAGCTTGACACAGACTGTTCCCAGCATTGAAGTCCCATGCTGCACAAGAACTGAAAAAAAATACTTCCACATTTTAATAGTGCATGACAAACCTGAAGAGAATGCTCAAAATATGTGGCTATTTTTTTTAGACAGAGCTAACTGTGGCAGCTGTATTTTGCTGCAGTCTAGACTGCTGTCAATGGCCACAGAGGGGACCTACGGGAAAGCACAATTGTTCCCTTCCCACATTTGTGTCCGCATTTCGCACCAAGGGGCCTTCCAGAGACCCTGCTCTGTAATGGAATACAGCCTTCATGTATTTTTCAGATGCTGTCTCATAAAATACTCTTATTCTGGAGGCCATTTATTTGCCACTAATGCGTTTACGGTCACCACTGCCATCAGCAGGACCTGTGTGCCAGGGGGGAATTCAGAACAGGGCGGGGATTGTGCTGTTCACGTTCTCAGAGATTACCAACAAGGTGATGACACTGAAAAGCGTAGCAGGGCACAACCAAAGTATGAAGCTCAGCTTATGCTAAGTACAAAGTTTGCTCTCCTTCCAAAACCAATCAGACAAATTCCTTTTTGTATCTATGTTGTGACATTCAAAATATTTGCATCATGTCTCTGTCATACCTGTGCTTCCAACCCCTTGAAATTCTACCTCACTTAGCACTGTGATGCAATAATGAAATTGCAATAAAACATTAGGAAAAAAAAATAAGGTTTTCATTGAAAAAAGATAAAGGTTCCACAAGGGACCTTACTATTGCTATCAATTCTTCTGCTGAAAGCTGGAAGATAATGCAGTAAGGAGTGATAATATATAAACCTAAAATAGAAAGCTCTCTCTAAGCAACACTTATAGTTTAAAGATGTTGAATATTTGTGACTGAGCACACAACCCTTGACTGCATTATATTCTGTGGGGCAGATCCTCAGTGATTTGGAGTCATGAAATCAACTTATGGCAGCTGAGGAGCTGCCTTAAGAGAGTCTGAAGCTTCTATTAAACTGAGAATACAGATGCACTTATTTACTTCCTTACCTCTTGACTAGAGGTCCAATTATTATTGAAGGGATTTAATGGACTATATTCATGACTACTGATAATGGGAGTGTGCTATTTTAACTGTTTTTATACTGAGATGCATCATGTGCCTTCTACAAGCAGCTGCATAACCCACTGTCCCAAGGCCTTATTATTTTCTTGATTGGTTACATCAGTTCTCCTGATACACACTCACTGCTAATTCTGACACGGGGGAGTGATGTTCACATTGCCATTAAGATTCTCTGTTCCCAGTGAAAAAAGCACTTTTATCCTGAAAACAAGGAGAAACAAATACAGTATATCCATGAAAACTGGTACGTGTATCTTCTTGGGGGCAGCTAATCTCAGAGCCACAGGCAAGCACACGCCTTGTGTTCAGTTTTTACATGTTTTGACCGATTAAAGTCACTTCAAAGCTCTGTACACAGCCTTTTCTGATCTCGGATTTTCTTTTCATTCAGCCTATGTATTAAGCTATATCACATAAGAGTCCCATTTTACCAAAATATTAATTCAGTGTATTGGGAGATAAAGTGGCATCCTAATTAAAGCAAGAGAGTAGCAATAATATATTTTTGTCTCAATATTCAAAGAAACTGCAAATATTATCTCCCACATCATATAAAGCAGATACAACTATGCTCTTGCTTTGCAATTAAGGCCGCTTAGAACTTCAAAATCGAGGTGAAGTAATCACAGATATGAAGCAACCACAGATAATGCACAAGAATATCACTCCTGTACAGAAACATCCACATCAGCTCACTGAAGGTTTATATGCACCACAGTCCGAAGCACCCAGCAAACTGCTTCCCCTGGCTAGCTGATGACCAGAAGTATACTAACACAGCATTCCCAAAGCCATGCAAATGTAGGATGAAGTTTGCTTCATTTCCCTAAAAACACTACAGTCTCAAAAAGACTAAAATCCACAAGAGGGTAGAGAGACACTGAAGACTGAAATCTACCAAGAAGAATTTGGGGAATGCTAAAAGAAGTGAGAATTAAAAGCCATTGTCCCATTTTGAGGGATGAAATTGTAGCTGCCTGTATGCCCACACTGATGTGCAAAGGGAGCTGCGTTTTCCACTTCTCTCACGGACTGAAGCAATTTCTATTCACCACACCACAGTCCAACTCAGCTTTGCTAAAGCAAACAGTTGAAGAAAACAGCAAAGCCTAAGAGGTCAAGCACACATATACCCAAATACCCTATTTTGCAGTGACAGAAAACATAGACCTGCCTTGCACTACATTACCACCAGCTCTTTAAAACAACCGGCTCTACACTGTGAACAATGCCCCTTTGTTAAATAACAATCCAACAGTTACAGGACCTGTGTTTCATGCTTTCTCCATTAAAATGCAAATCTCTGCCTTGACACAATGAGACCCAAAATGGAATTCTGTACAAATAATGCAAAACCACAGAGCTTGTGTCATCTACTGATAATGACAACTTCACAATGATTTTAATTACTTTCATGTTCATAATTTTATGCACACTTTTCCTTAAGGAGGGAACCATTTTTAATATAAACTTAACAAGACAGACATATAGTAAAAGATGCTAGCTTAAATTAAGTTTTCTGATCCCAATCAATAAATTCCATGATAAATTAACAGAAACAATACAACAAGCAGCAAAAGAAGATTAACAGGAAGGTTCTAGCCAAAATAGGCTTTTCTAATCTGGAGGTCTGACAGTTCCATAAAAAACAGCAGACAAAAATAAATAATAGCAAAGTTATAATCATAATAATGGAAATACATAATGAACCATGTCTTCTGAAAGATAATGCTGTGCGTGAAACTTTGCACCAAAATTTCTCAAGCAAAAAATTGACTGCCTATGAAGTTATCTTTGCTTCTTCTCTTGGTACGTATGCAAAGGAGAAAAGGCACCGATCTTAAAATATGCAGCAAATTGGCCCAGTTACAGAATTTCCATAGCCATCTGAATAAAACAGGAAAAAACCTTAACCATGGGAGACAATAAACATAGTAGTTCATGAAAATCCACAACTAGCACTCATTTCTGCATTACTATCCAAGAATACTGCTGTAAATACTCAAATAATATCTCACAAAATAGTAAGTTTGCAGATGACACCCAGTTGGGTAGGAGTGTTGATCTGCTGGAGGGTAGGAAGGCCATGCAGAGGGACCTGGACAAACTGGATTGTTGGGTTGAGGTTTAACAAGGTCAATGCTGGGTCCTGCACTTGGGTCACAACAACCCCAAGCAGCGCTACAGGCTCAGTGAAGAGCGGCTGGAAAGTGCCTGGCAGAGGGATCTGGGGGTGGTGATCGACAGCGGCTGAACATGAGCCAGCGTGTGCCCAGGTGGCCAAGAGGGCCACCAGCATCCTGGCTTGTATTAGGAACAGTGTGGCCGGCAGGACTGGAGAAGTGATTGTGCCCCTGTACGCAGCACTGGTGAGGCTGCACCTTGAATCCTGGGGTCAGTTTTGGGCCCCTCATCACATGAAGGACATTGAGGTGCTGGAGAGAGTGCAGAGGAGGGAACGGAGCTGGTGAGGGGCTGGAGCACAAGTGTGATGGGAGCGGCTGAGGGAGCTGGGGCTGTTCAGCCTGAGAACAGGAGCTGAGGGGAGACCTGATCGCTGTCTGAACTGCCTGAAAGGAGGTTGGAGCGTGGAGGGGTTGGGCTCTGCTCCCAAGTAGCAAGTGATGGGACAAGAAGAAATGGCCCCAAGTTGCACCAGGAGAGGTTTAGATTGGATATTAGGAAAAAATTCTTCCCCAAAAGTGTTGTCAGGCATTGGAACAGGCTGCCCAGGGAGTCACCATCCCTGGAGGGGTTTAAAAGGCATTTAGATGAGGTTCTTAGAATCAGGGTTTAGTCCTGGAGTTGGGTTAAGTTATGGTTGGACTTGATGATCCTGAGGGTCTCTTCCAACTGAAATGATTCTATGAAAAGGAGGCATAATTCTGCTCTGCGAGATATAAATGCTGTTAAGTGTCCTTGCTTCTTTTTAGTTTGGGGATCGAGTGACCACCTTTATGAAGCTAAAGCCAGACAGGCAAATTCTGCTGTTAAAATATGTGAAACATAGAATATCAGTGAATTTGAACCCACTTTCCTTATCCATCAACCAAGTCAGTCAAGGGCCAATGTCAGGAGGGGTTTGATATCTGCTGCAATTGCACGTCCAGTTGCAGTCTGATGTGGCCCCCATGCATGGCTCTGTCAGAAAGTGTTACTACATTAGCCACCAACTCATCTGGAATCCCAGGGCAAATGAACTGCTTTACAACATTTAATTCAACTAGAAAATAAAAACATACTGGGCCAAGCCAGTTCCAACAGTAGGCATCAGGCAAAACACCTTTGATGCTTTCCATAACAACTACTTTCAGCTTAAGAGAATTCCTGAGCCAAACATGGTTTCCTTCTACTTAATAACCCACCATGATTTTCTCTTCCAAACACTATCCCAATCTCCTCTTGACCTAAGGGACACACTTTTGACCTCTGAGCATTCACAGCAGCCTGTGGCATTGCCTAATCTGTGAAAAACAATGTCTTGCATCAGAAGAGATGCTGATAGAACACAGAATGATTTTGGTTGGAAGAGACCCAAGCACGACCTAAGCCTAGCGCTAAATCCTGAATGGCTTGAGGATTTAAAGCAAGGGTTTTTTACCTGCCTTTAGCTTTGCAGCAAAGCACCATTTTCCTCAGCAGGTCAAGGCTGCATATTTAGCCTGCTGTTCCCTTTAGGAAGGGAACATTTTTTTTCAGTCTATTTTGCTTTGCGGAAGCTGTTTTTTGCTGGAGGTGACCCTGTCGCCTTTCACCACTTCCCTCAATGTTTGGTTTTGCTTGCACGGCGTTTGGCAGGCTTGGTCCTGGCCACTGTTATTCCTCAAGTGGCTGCATTCCCCACCTACTGATGCCTCGCTGAAGAACACGACTTCAGTAAAGCAAACTCTTCAACACGCACGTATTCTAACAGAATTGCATCAGTCTTGGCCCAAGACTGTAAAGGAATCCTAAGTTTACCTATACTCACTCTTTTTGCTGGGATTAAAAATCATTCAAAAGATCTGGCTCGTTGCTCATGTAACAGTATCTCCTTTTCCAAAACAAATTATCCGCTCTTTAACCGAAACAAATATCCTGCCCTGAGAGTGGCTCCTTTTCTAAGTAAACTGCACCAAGCAAATGAAAGATCTGTAAAAATACTACTGCTGCTAAAGCCTCTTCTTGACAGAATTGTCAGGTTCTTGACAGAACTGTATTTTATTCTTCTGAACTTGAAAAAAGTGTCATAAAAATCCTTCCGGCTGTTTCTGAATTATAAAATATAAAAATGCAAACAACATTCTTCAGTTCTATCTGCATTATGAATTTATGTTCAAGAGATTTAATAAAATATTTTCCTGGAATTTGAATTATAAAGGAACTTTTTCTAACAGTCATAAAATCATGGAATAGCTTTTGTCAATATGATAGTATTTGGTCACTAAAATTCACCTAACTGAAAATTTTATCATTACATGCAGCTTTAAATCTACCACGTTATGCCACACAGTCCTTCGAAAACTCTACTTCTTATTTGAATATCTAGATGTAGGGAAATAAAAACCAAATACAGAATTATTTTGTTTGCTTTGCCCCTGCTTGGAACCTATATCTTAGTATATCCACGGCAGTAGTGAAATTGGGGTTTCAAACAAGAAAAGCCTTTGTAAAGCTCCTGGCATTACTCACAGGGCTCAAGTCATCATTTTGACATTTCTCTACAACTATGGTATCAAGCTGCACTTGTGTATATTACCAAACAACAGTTGTGGCTTTACCTTGTCTGTGATCTTTCAGGCTAATTCTCAGTTCATTTACACGTAGTATAGGTCAGGAATGATTCCACTGCAGCACAGGAGTTGTAATGAAATCAACACCAGTCCCTAACGATTCACATCATTGAGCTGTCATGCTGTATCAGTTTCTGCTGCTTCACCTTTGAAAGTCCAGAAAATGTAGCAAACCCTCTAGACCTGATTTTCCCCATTAATTAGGGTGAAATAAATCAGGAATGTCACTACCACAATAACTGTCTGCATGTAAGAATCAATGGGCTTCTGTAAACTCCACTCTGAAAATTCAGGAGTTGCTTTTACGGCAAAACACCCAATGAA
The DNA here is from genome assembly GCF_964273445.1 of Streptopelia decaocto. Taxonomy (NCBI): domain Eukaryota; kingdom Metazoa; phylum Chordata; class Aves; order Columbiformes; family Columbidae; genus Streptopelia; species Streptopelia decaocto. The sequence goes on along the minus strand of NC_138658.1, from coordinate 5,351,692 downwards.
TTCTAATTTCGCTTTTATCAGCAGTCTACCAATTAAAAACAATACAAAGGTTACAGATGAGCTATAGCAACAAAATCACGGAAAGCTTCTAAAAACCACCATCCAAAGACCTTAGATACCCATCAAAATAGCTTATTTTTAGAATCAGAGATGTTTTTGCAAATCTGCTGCATTCAGCTAGACATGGGTTTATGAATTTTGCATGCTTTGTGTTCAAATGCAGCAGTGCTGCAGTGCTGGTGAACTCAGGACTGAGACCCTTTGCTGAATCAGGGCTCATCATCTGGAAGGAACAAATAGTTTTAGAGCTGCCAGTAAGCAAGGTGCTGTAACTTCATTTAAATAGACACGATTTATCTTGTTCTAAATTTCATAGAAAGCTATGAAAAATCGAGGTGTCCAACTGCTTCCTGCATCAAATCAAGGTTTTGAGAGCAAGAAATTAAAACGTGCCTGACAGTCCAAAGGTTGCAAACGAGCTCAGTGAAAGCTGGCAGTCACGTTTTCATTCTTTCACACAGCGTCCACACTTTCTGGTATCAGCCTCATCAAATATCTGCCACAGTGAGGCCTCCTGTGACCCTTAGACAATGCCAGCGAGCTCTGTTATTAAAAAACTGCGGGCAATGCAGCTGTGTTTTGGTGCTAGCATGTTCCCAATTCATTTTGCTCCTGAAGTATGGAAAACAATACTAAGTATCATTCCACTAGAATGGAGCGCTGCATTAATTTAGCGTTTTGTTGTGAAATCACACCCATCGACAATACATTTACTCCATTTTAGCCCAGGAGGGCAGAACAATCAGCAAATGGATTTCGTGGCTCCCTGAATGCAGAAAATCAGAAGCCCAAGTCTTTGCCACTGTGATATACAGTGAGCACAGAAAGCAACGTAAGCGAGGACAAGTATTGAGAGATGTGGGAAGAGTAAATTTTCCCCATTTAAAAGGGAAACATCATCAGTTTCAATCTTTGACAATCACCTTTGTTCTTGCAACTAAAAGAATAAGTGTTTGGCTTTCCACTGATTAGACTGATGTGTATTTTCAGGAGAAGAGTGTAACGAAAAAAGCTCTCAATTCTATGTCATAAAAGCGGTGATGATTCTGAATGTTAATTCCAAATTATTATGCATTATGGTCTACGAGGGTTTCCCAGGATACTGAATCCATAAAGTAACTGCGTAAAGAATTGGGAGTGGATTATTCAAAACTTTCCAGTTGTTTCACAATTTTCTGATAGACTTAACAGTCTAAGGGTATAAATACCATTTCAGGCTGACAACATACGCAGTCACCATGATCACAACACCTGACAGATTTAGTCATCTGAGTTAATCTTTGGCCTGGAAATGTCAATATTTGACTCTTCTCTATTTTTTAGTCACCCGGGTCACACAGGAGGTCACTTCTGAAGCAATACAACTGCAAACTTGTCCTGACATCAACTTACTTTTTAATCGTGGTAATTTCACTACTTAGATTTGAAGCTGCACCTAACTTGAAGCACACTATGCTAAAAGCATGGGGTTCAGTGAAAGAAACTTTTGTGAAAAGAACTGGGCTAAGTTCAGTATTGCTATAATTGAGAATAGCAACTGAGTGGAGAATAGGTGTGAGATGAGTAGTCTTGAGCCAACTTAACATTCAGAGGGCAAGGAGGCAGAGAGGAGACGAGCTGTACCTGGACATTTTTGGACCCTCTGTATTTGGGACCAAATTCCACGTCCACGTCACCCATCCACGGGTAACACTGCTCACCTCAGTGCTTGAGCTAAGATACACACACAATAAACGCAAAATCAGTTCTAGCGACACCACCCTTTTATTGCATTTGGTTTTGACCAACTCAGACCTAATTAAGAGCTCAAACTACTATTTAAATCACCACTGCACAAGCCCAACACCTGTTTTTTCTTATTTTCGTATCTAAATTTTGCTCCACTGAAAACTTTGAAAGTACATACTGCTGGGGTTATCCTATGGAGACAGCGTACAGGCTTTTTTAGATTTTATGAAATGTCTAAAGACCAAAGTACTCTACTTGAAACAAACTTCGATAATGAACCAAATACAAATTAAAAAAACCCCAACAGAATCTTACTACTTCTAAGGAGGTAACTGTAGCAAGATAGTAATACATGAGTATAAACTAGAACATGCTTTCTCCCACGTCATAAAGGAGAAAGATGTCATCGTAGCAAAATGTCATATTTCAGTATAGTTCCTTTTTAATATATTTTATATTCTGTTTCCTTCATTACATATTACAGTAAATACATTTGATTTTAGCCAACATTAACTGCAGATAGTATTTACTAGGGAGTGAGAGAAACAGGAATCACTGGTGGGTGTGTGTGTGTGTGTATGTGCACACGCGTGGGTCTCAGCTAATGCATGCGATCAGTCTATCGTATATGACTACCTGTACCATGCAAATGGAAATGGATTCAGTTGTGGTCTCTGTTCCTACAGGTACTGTTTACCAAACAAATACTAAGTCTGCAACATGAGCTCCTCCAGAAATGGGCTCACAACACAGGAGACAGAGAAAGCTGGGAAAAGAAGTAAACTTTCTGTTTTCCAGTATGGTCTCAAACTCCAAGTGAAGTTTTCTCATCAGTAGCGTGTAACAACTTGTGAGAGTGCTGAGTATCGGGGCATGAGCTCCCACGGGCCACTTTCCCGCCCAGAGCACAATCACACCTGTCATCCCTTCTTACAAAATCTGCAGAAAGCAAACACCTTTAAAAGGTAACAGTAACTAAATTTCTTTCCACCAAATACTGATCCTTTCATCATAGTGAACTGGAAATGGACCAGCAAACCAAAGCCCAGATTTGCTTTTACAGTTATGGCAAAACTCATGTGGAAAATATTATGCTTATGCATTTGCAGGGGATTACCAGAACTTCTGTGTGAACTATTGAAAATGATCAGAAAGACTTTGTACTCAACATCCTGAGGACTCTTAAGAAACATACATATTACAACAATAATAAAAGTGGCTTCAATCCATTATGTATTTCCAGCTGAAAGCTGCAAGATTCCTGAAATGTGTTCTCTGCTACTACATTACAATATTGTGACTGAAACTAACATCTTACACTATGTTCTTGCTATGCTACCTTTGCAAATACCTGAGCTATTGTATAGCTCAGCTGTTTGAATTACTTACTCTAAATTGATGTGTTAAACGTGGTGGCATTAGGCAATAACAAAGTGAGATGCAAGTCTTCTCTGCATGTAAAAGTGGTTTCAGTGTCAGGTCATCTGCCATTTTTTCTGCAGCTTTGTATTTTACAAAAGGAGAAAACACTTTTCACACTATGAAGCAAATACTGCATGTCATGTTCGCTTTCCTGTGCCACAACTGGTTAGGTGTCCTGCAGCACTTTTGCAAGCAGCTAGGCACAGAGACATGTCAAAAGCAACTCCTCCTTCAGGCCTGGCTTTTAGGATTTACTTTGACATGGAAAACTACCACTCTGTGCACTGTGGAAGAAATTATTTCACAATGCTGACACTTCAGGTATATGAAAAAGGAAGATGCATTTTGAGCTTTTTGGATTGGGCAGCTTTGTTTCTCTAATGTACAGCTTCACTACTCAAGTCCTAAAGACAGTCTATAATTTCTAACTTGTTCTTGTGGTGTCAAGCCAAGATGGACTTGCTTTTCTCCTAAGTACTGGGCAATGGAACTGCTTGCCAAATAAATTTAAAACATGTAAGACATAATTTTCTTTAAAAGTCTATTTTTTTGATTATGTAACATCAGAGAAGCATTTGTCTTCCTACATAATAATCACAAGAAACAGTTCTGAGAAAATCCATCTCCAGAAACTATTTTCCCTGTGATCTGCAAGCTTGCTATTTTTGTACAATACATACTTCTGTGGAACATGTTGTTAAAAACACTTGTTTGAACGTCTCAAAACTTTATTCTTTTGTATTTCAGATGCCAAATAAGCCATGCAGCTGCCATCTATAAGCATGTGACACAGGAAACCAGCTCCACTGAAAGTTAAGCAAGTATTTGATGCTTATGTGGAAGAAAGATGTTGAATGCGTACATCATGTTTACATCTTCCAAGTAAGTCTCACCTAAAATGTCATGGTAGCACAAGGACTTATAACAATGCAATGAAACTAGCACTAGTAGAGACAGTACTAGTTCACACTAAGCAGAACAAAAGGAGGATTGTGTTGATATATATGTGGGTTTCACATCAGGTTGTTTTCCACGCAGACTTCAACTAAATCCAACAGACTTTCAACTTAAGGATCTGTCACTCCTCGACATCACACAAAGGCAAAAACCTGAAGAATGCAGTTTATCAGTGAACAAACATCTTAAAATTATCACTTCTTGTCCTACTAGAGAGGTGTAGGAGAGCCTGACTGCTTGTCAAATGTGCTCATCTACCACATACATCAGCACTCAGCAAATGCAGCTTTCAGAATACCAACAAAAATAAAAAGCACAACATGGTTTTAAAATACAAATCTAGGAGGAAGCATTCTCCTTCCATTCATGGTTCCCTTACTGCTACCTACTGTAGCCAAAGGAACTCACTATAACCATTAGGTAGTCCAGCCAAATGGATGTGTGGTTTCTAGGATGTTCTTGAATGAGCCCCTGACACAAATTATGAGGAAAGATTTTATGTGTTCTGTGAATGCTTAAATTCTGAAGTTATGGTTAATTTGTTGAATTGCGACTGGGAGTGCTTCATTTCGTATTTCAGAACATAGATCACAGAAGAAATCTAAAAAGAATTTTAAAAATGGAGCAGACAAATGGTGAACTCATGCATATTCATGCATTTTTTTCTTTCTTTCTACAATACATACTTGCTTTCACCTACCATACAGGGAATTATCATCCCAGACAAAGAAACAGGATGCAGAGGAGCAAAGGTCCAAGCTCCAAAGCCAGATCAATACTCTTCTGCACACTAAACTCTGTTGTCATGAATGTATTATTTTTGTTTACCAATAATCAGAACTTTTACTTTTTCTTCTTTTCCCAGGTTACCTTTGAGATCACAGAAAAATACCAGTATTGGGATCCACTGAGACTGCTGGAGAGTTCTGTTTACACAGCCAGCTTCACACTTATACTGTTAGCAGTTTGCCAGTTCAGCTGATGGAAACAATACAGGCTAAAGACAGAATGGAAAACTGGAAAAATTATATCAATGTAATCAAACTCTAACCCATACACAGAACTACGACATACTGAGAGTTTGGTGGTCAATGAACAAGAACAAAAGGAGTAGTCAGATTCTAGCAGACAACTTATTGTTTAGTGCTTGTGCATAAAAATCAATGCCCAAAACCCTTCCAAATATACAGAAGAGAAAATTAAAGACAAGCCTGACATTTAAATCCCAATGCTATCTAAGTGAAATGTATCAGCCTGAAATCTGACTCATGCCCTTCTGATTTGAAGAACATTACTTTCAATACGTTAGAGCATACTAGCATAACTAATACAAAGTTTGCCAGACACAATAAAATACTGGAATCATCATATCATTGTAATTTTGTCAAGCAGCAGTAGTTTTGATGGATTCTGGAAGAGAAACGGTAACTCTGCAAGCTGCATTCACCCCCGTGGCCAAAAGCAATGGTTTTTAAACAAACCGTGGTTTCAAATTTTGTTCCCTTACCCCATTTGTCAATTGATGCTTTAAATTCTTCTAAGTCTGCCAGTCTTTGACAGACTGCAGTTCAATGTTCTTTTTTCTTAACCTATAATAGTAGATGGAGGCAATGCAAATCCCTTCATTTGCTTACAATGAGTAAACTCCGAATAGCTACATCAGTTTTGACTGGAAGTAGTTAATCTAATCTTCTCCATCTGAGATGAACAGGAACAGACAAGCACACAAGTGCCTTTCAGGTGCAGTCGCTCCACTTGGCACCCATGTGGTTCTTCAGGGATCAACCCTTCTAATGAAGTTTTGTACTGAGTCTTCATTGGAATAATTCATGGGGACCATCTGCCCAAACAGCATCATACTCTGTATTGGAGTTATCTAATTGTGGTCTTCAAGGACAGCAAACTCCTCCGAGCACAGCAGTCAGTCCACATTTTGACACCATTGATTTCTCCTTTTCCATGATTGGCTAATTAGCAATAATGCTCTTTGGATGCATCACTGTCTCCCTCTTCTGGCGTATGTTTAAAACAACGTAGGTATGAAAACTCCTTCCCTCTTGCTTGCCCCACCCATGAACTACATTGAAATTTTGCTTTCTCTTTTTATTTAGTAAACATAAACCGATGTGAGTCTAAGTTCTGTGCATTAGTATTTATTATTTCATCTTTAATATATCCCAAAAACATTTATAAGCCAAAGTGAGTGTGCAACTGTGGGCCACCTTTATAAAAATAAAGGCCCCAAACCAGAACAGAAATTTCCTGTCAAGAAAATTCAGGAGAAAAGCCTCTTTCTGCCACACATCAGGGACTGAACAGTAAGAATCTCAATAAAATGAGTAAAAAATTACCCCAGCCTGTTAACAAGTATCACTGCAAAGCCCTCATCATGGTCAATACTCTAGTGCCCTACATGCTGTCACAGATGAAAAACATTTATCTGCTCTTGAATCCAGGAGTCCATACATGGTTATTTCTTCAGTCCAGTGCTGCCTCTCAGCTTTCCCTATAATTCTGCAATATGACTGCATTTTCTCTTTCAGTCAGGTTAGTAGGAAAATCATACTCTGAATATCTGCTCTATACATTCTTTTACTAATAAGCATTAATTACAGCATCCCAATGTAGCTTTGCCTATAGTCTGTTCAAGTATTCTGATGGCTTCCAGAAAAGTAGACTTTATTCTTTTTACATTTAAATAACACCCAGTGCATTTCAGATAAAGATGGTAAAGTGTCAGTTGAAGGCTGATTTGTTTGTTTGCTCAGCTAAGAGAGAAAAACCAGACAGACTTCCCACCCCGCTCTGCCTGTAAACTTTGGCTCAGAAGTCCATCATCCAAGAGAACGTGCCGTGGCCTTTCCACCAAGACATTCAACAAAGACATCGAGTAACTGCAGTGGTCATAGGATGTTGGAAAAGTGAATGACAAGAGCTAAATGAAATTTTCACTGCCACCTTTCAGTCTGTGCTGACACGGGCTAGATCGGAACAGCTAATCTAGACAGATGGCACTGCAGATAGGAACCATTTAGTTTTCACATGAAGAATTTCTACACAAATCTACTTAATGTGAAGTAAATCACTAAGGAATTTACTGTTTGTACAACAGCACTCATTTTCCTTCTAGTTTAATTATGCAAGGAAATTAAATACCTTGCAATGCAGATACTACTCTCCTACAACAGCATACAAGGATGACTTAAACACAGAACAGCTTAACCCCTTGGGTAATGCACAGACAAATTCTATTAAAAGGAAGAAGTGAGTTAGCTTCTCAAAAAGCAGGAATAGCTCCCACATTCGGTGGACTACACCCTCCTGGTGATATACATGCTATTCTAGTAATCATTTGTCCACCCCCATCTCTGCTGCTGTCAACACTGATGATGTTTGCCCAGCACTGTGTTGTATGGCTTAGCTAGCACAGAAATTTGAGCTGTTGCTGTCCATCATCTATTCCTTCTCCTCCTACAAACTCAAAAGTGAAGGAGAAAGAAAAATGTCCTGCCAGCATCCATTTGCAGACTTCAGAGGAATGAAATATGAAAATAACCACCCTTTGTGTTCTGTATCTTTTGATTTTAGAGCATTTCCTTTCTGCCACAGCTGGAACCTACTCCATCCTCCATGGGACTCAGGAAAGGAGAAGGGGAATAAATACATAGTTTCATAAAACCTTGATATTCCCCTTTACCCATAGGCTCTATGGGAAGCACTGTCTTTGTGTAAATATTTTTGTAAGAGACAAGTGAATCTGGAGAAAGTATATTGCCTTCATCTCTAGGGCCATATCAGTTCCAGAGCTGAAAGGTCAGCACAGCAACACTAATGCAAGATGTGTAAACAACACAGGCTCTTCTGACCTTCAAATGGGAGCTCAGGCTGTACAGTCATATCAATAAAACCCTCTACAACTTAAACCATGAAGTTATTGCCTTAACTGGATGTTGTCTTGCTCTCATATCTATTGTAGTGGGGGGGGGAAGAAAAAGGTCTCCTTTTTTCCCCTGCAGTACATTGCATACCGTTCCCTGATGTTTGCCTCAATGTTAGCCACAAAGTACTGCCATCTGTAAAACGGATGAAGAAAGACCTTCAGTGCATGAACCAGACTGAGCAGACCACAAGTCTATGGTCCGAGGGCACATGTAACCCTCTGTCTTAGCATTTCCATGGGGCCCAAGAGAACTGCATGGTAGCCCAATGGATGCACGGCTCTGAACCTACACAGGATCCGATTCCAAACATCGGAGGATATCTAACCTCTCTTCCCTTATAGTCTGTAAAAAGCTCCTACTCTGGGGACTAATGCCACCAAAACGAACTCTTTTTCCAAGAAACAGAGTCTCTAGTCTTATCTTTCACCAGTCTCGAGGCAGAAAGAGGATGTAAAGTGGTGTACAACTTGGCTCTCTCCAAGTGTATGCATTGCTATATACAGAAGTACTGTAACATAACAGAGCGAACGTGACACAAGACTACCTCCTCAGCTATGCATACACAACATTTATCATCAATCTACAGGTAAATGTATATGATCAGGACGCAGCTAATGAGATGAAACATGTTATATGTGTATTAGAATTATGAAAGGTGTGGGGTTTGCTTTTGCTTTTGTTCCCATCCCCTTCCCCAACCGCCACCACACTGCAACTTCTGCAGAGGATAGAGGAAAACATCTTATTCAGATAACGACTTACCCAGGTCAGGAACTTCCTCATTGTCAAGTGAAAAAAACCTTCAGCTAGTGTTGAAAGTTTCTATGCAATTCTTTTAAAAACAGGAGAAATGTAATAATGGCACTACTTTACTAGAACAATAAAAACCAGTGCAGAAAATGGTAATCTTTTAGCCTGTCTGGTGCAATTAAAATAACTGCATTATTGGCATTAGTTCCACAAATTAGGATCAAATTAATCAATGCTTGAGCTGCAAAAAGGAGACCATTTTCCATAAGTTATAAAAACAATATCAAAATTAAAAAGGGTTTAAAATTAAAGTTCTGTGAAACCAGCACTAAGGCTGAAAGGTAAAATGGCAAGATTTTCTTGTCAGTAAAATTTTAATATACATTTTCTCCTATTTTTCTATTATTCTAAAAATATATAAGTAGGGGGATGTGATAAAAACAACAGATGACAGATGTGTTCTGCCATGTGTCAAGTCAAATTAAATCTATGCTCCAAAATATACTTCAGCCATGAATACTGATGGAGAAATAGTGACCTGCTGTCATATACATCTCTGGAACAACCAATGCTTGAGATATTCTGACAAAACTACTTCACATATACATATGCCATGTGAACATATCTGCACCAGTTCAGACTGTGTTGGTAGAACTAAGATCAATAGTATTATAAAAACCGGAAATATCTGCTTAGAAAACATTATCAAGTCCTGTGGAATCAGACTCTGCTCCTCAGCAATATTTTGACAGTCAGCATCAAATGTTTTTTAGCTGAAGCCATCTTCAAAATCACAACTACTACAGCATGTATAAGCACGCACAGAACTGCAAATCTCAAACTATGCTCTAATCATTAAGAGTATTTCAAAAAGGAAAATTAAAAATGTTATAATCTCTTATATCGGTATAAGAGTCACTACTAAAATATCTCATGAAGGGGACATAACAAAGAACGCTGATGATTCCATGATGGGATATTTCACTCTGTGAAAGTCTTACTCTGCTTGCATCAAGTTCTAGATACCTCTAGTGTTTAAGTATTTTCTAGAACACCTGTGGAAAACACAAACCACTTTGTAAAGAGCCATGGTCAAACGATCTTTGGTTTTTATGTTTCAAAAAATATATCTGTAGCAGGTTTGCATGTCTAACATTTCAGCTCCCTTAAAAAGTACCTTCTAAAGAGGATCTTCTCTACTGATACATAGGCCTTACTGGAAAAAGAAAAAATAATTCATTGTTACTGAGAAATATGGAAAAAATTGCTGACAGGTGTGCTGAGCTGCATACAATGAGCTAAAGACAGGGTAACTCCAGAAGTACGGCAAATGAAATTAAAATAAATATCCAAGGGATTAATTTGATGAATAATAAAACAGAAGGATAATACATTATCACCCTCACTAATGTTAAGAGCATATTACCAAGAATTGGGCATCATATGGTGCTATATTAGTTAAAATTATTGGAGGTTAAGAACTAAGACCCAGTAATTCCAGTCATTAGGCTAAAAAATAATACTTTGCATTTAAAAATCACGTTTGTCAAGGCTTCCTTTTCTTTCAGCCTTCTGAAAACCATTAAGTGCTGCAGCTTTTTCCCAAGCAACTGAATTAGAGGCAACTAGCGTGCACTCTTCTTACCACACAACTCCGCAGGGCCTGCTGTGTGATTTCATTCCACCTCCAGTTCCAAGAGACTCTAAATAGACTCACGAGAAGAATATGACTCATCTCTCTGGAATGGGGAACCCAGAACAGAATGGGGAATCCTAAACCCCAAATACAGATTAGCAGACATCAGATTAGCAAATGCAGACAGGAACTGGTCTCTAAATTGGATTTGAAATACATATACCAGCGTGCAAAAAAACAGAGCCAGAATGAGCCTTCTAGCTAAGCCCCAGCAATTCTGACACTAACAAATTCCATGCTCTTATTCTGAAGCCCTCAGTAAACACCCTTAACAGCCTGTATCAATCTGAATTTTTCCAAACTGTTGCAGTGTAAAAATCACAATTTGATTTGTGCAATTTATGAATGTCAAAAGAGGGTGGTAAAAATCCCACTGGCCTGCCTGCAAGCACCCTTAAATTTCCCTCAATGTTTACACGCTGGCCTTTTCCCATGATCCCAAAACAAGAAGTAGGTTCCAAGTGCGCTATAACAGAAAGGACCCTGGGTGTCCTGGGTGTGCATAAATCCAATGCAAACCATTCCTCCCTCCACACTCAAGCAGGAAAAGGTCAGGGAGACTTTTCCTTTCACTGCTCCATTCGTAGAAGACATGGCAGATCCACAGTATCAGAAATTAAAACTAAAAACATTCCTTAAAGTCAAAAGGCCTCCCTTATCTGATGGTTTCACAAAAGAGGCAGGGCTCCTGCATCACTTACAAATCTTGAGCTCCTGCTGCATGAGTCCCTGCCAAACTTAATTTGTCTGTTTTGTATGAAATGCATAAATGATACAGTAACAGTTACTGAAACAGCTGTGAATGAATCATCAGCTACAGTAAACACCATTTAGAAAGCCCTGATCAAAACATCTTGGTAATTCTGCAAGTTTTGGGAACTGCAAACACAGAACTAGGCTATCTCTAGACTAGCACAATCTGCTGCTCTCTGGATCCTTCAACATCAGCCAGAAAAGGATGAAAGAAGGGGCAAGACAGCTAAAGTGGCAGGGAAAGCAGCTGTTTTCCTTTACCTTCATTTTTCCCTCTTATCTAGCTCTCCCGTAGCATGGACATTGGAGAGTGATAGCAGATACAGAACCTCAGCTTACATACAGTCTGACTTTGCAAAAATCTTTGCCATTTCGCTGCATACATGGCATAACACACTGGCCACTTCCCTTGGTTTTTTGAAGTACAGCCTGCAGCTCCTTATGAAAACAAGAGGTGAGATAACATGCACAAACCAACTTCGGACATGCCAAAAATAGTGCAAACCTTTCACTACCTTCTTTATTGTCTCCATTTTATTGGTCATGGCAGCACAAAACCCAAGCAGAAGCCTTGTCATGCTGTTTCCACTGGATGTCAAACAGAGACTGTTTTTTTTCTGAAGAGTTTCCTTCTGATATTTTGTCCTGCTCATCTTTATTTATTTATTTTTATTAAAAAAATAGATTGCTGCTGGTTTCATCACCTGAATCTGTTCTTTGCTGTTAGATAAAAACCTGGCAAACTACAGAATATATGATCAATCATCTAAATATGAACGAATGGATAATGTATCTGCTGTCACTGGAGTTAGTCTGCTCCCTTAATATGGTTGTGAATATTGTGCCTGTACACTTCAACAACACAATCAATCTATAAAATGTTGTCAAACTACCACAGTAATACACAGTAGCATCTCATTCTATAGGTCCTTAATCCACTTAAGTGTTCCCAGACTTTGTGGCAGGGAAAAGAGCAAAGAGAAATCACACCAGGCAAAACACACTACACAAAAGTTTATCTAGCTTTTTCCTAAGTTTCAAAATAAATTGTACTTCTGTAGAAATAGCTTTTACTTCTTCAGTCTTTCCCACATAGAAGTTTGAAGCTTTCCACCTCTCCAAGCCCACCTTCACATGTATTTTTTTATAATACATTTGATCTGCAAACAGACGTTTACATAAGTATTTGTAGCTGTATTCATCTCCAGCATACTACTAGGCTTTCAGCAGGACTAATATTTGGAAGCACTTAAAAAGATACTGATTGTCAAATAATGTCTTGTCTGCCAGTTTTTGAAATTGCAGATTTATCTATAGAACTTAGAATTAATTTTCTATTTTGTCACATAAGTGCTCAAGTTTTTTTAAAGGACACACGCAGGGTACACACCCAGGAACACCCTGCACTGCCAGCTACAATGTGGCTGAGATCACTTGATGAGGGCATCATATTTATTCAGCTAAGTCAGGATTTGGAGATACAGAAGTTTTATGGCAAAGCCTGTATGTGAAACTGCTACTGATGACCTAGACAATAACCTATCTCACTCAGAAGACTAGAATGGTGAAAGAAGTGTAAGTCTGTATTCAACAAGGAACAAAAAATCTCTGGAAAAAAGTCTACTTTTTGCATCAATTAACAGGAAAACAAGCCATACTTGAATTTAAATTTCAAATTCAGCAGTCATGTTTCCATTTTTTTATGAAATTGGTTAATCTTTCTAGTCATTTTAACATAGAACACATTCATTCACTTGCAGAATGGATCCAGTTGCCCACACTGGCATATAAAACCGCTACAAAATGCTCTTTCTGCGTCCACCACTATTAACCTGGGAACCCCTACTTCTTCTTTTCTAGGCTAACTGCATTATTTTCTCAGGGCATTATCTGCTTTTCTCTCCACAGAAAGACAGACATAGCAGGGGTCATACAGACAAGTTCCTTCTCCTCTTCAGAAATAACGCTCTAACCTGCACTGCCCTCCAAGTAGATAACTGCCTAGGTCAAGTTGCCTGTGTTCAAAAAACTATCAAGTCCCTGTTCGTGATCTGAACATCAAAAGCCTGGCTGCCTTATACCCCTCGAAGTGTGGAAAACAGACAAAAATATAGCTGGTTTTGTAGCAGATCACTGTGGCTTGCTATCACTGAAAAGATCAGGGCAAGCTATGCTCAAACCTCTGCTCCACTTATTTCTACTTCTTATTGTATGCTGATCAGCAACCCAAGCAGTATTGCACAGGATAACGTGTAATTTCAAACATAATTTCAAGACTTGCTGCCTTTTTTCCAGACCTAGAAGCATTTCAGGGGTACTGTCCAAGGGTATCATCACTTGCATGTACTGTGAATCCCACTGGGAGCAATAAGTGGAGTTACAATGGTGAAGAGAGAGAGAGAGGTCAGAGACGCACACCTCAGAATAAGAGACTTTTCTGATGGAAAGGTATGAAACTTTTCTCTACGCGAAATAAGAACACATAAGGCTGAACGACAGTTCTATCATGTTCCAAGTCCATCAGTCACCGCTGTACTAGGCCAGAGAAAATTAATACTAGACTAAAATAGCTTCATACCTTCTTAAATATCCACATGTCATACATAATTAAGCATATACAAAGCCACCATAATTTTATTAGCATACATAATTTAGGTAGCAGTAAACAAAAAGCTCACACACATGAAAACCCTACATGTACATACAACATTTCCGGACTTCTACTTCCTTTATCTTTCTCTAATCCTAGAGAACACCCTCCCTGTTATTTCTGTGTAGAAAATAAAACTTGACAGCCCCAATGGCATTCATCGTTTTCTTAAGTAGTGTTGCACTTCTGTGATCAATAGAAAACAGAACATAATTTTGACTGAGGTAAGAACTGACAAAGAAAAAAATGACAGTGAAAGCACCTAAACTATGACGTGTTTATAAAGGGCTTGGAACTACGGAACAAAGTCATTAAAAAGTGCAGTAGTTGTGAATAAATTGATAAACTGAATAGATATTAAAAAATGGTTTGCAATGAGAATAGCAACCAGGTCTAACAAAAATCATCAGAGTTAACTCTCATAGCTTTACATTCAACTGGCGGTTCAACTCCTTATCTACCGAGTTTCCTGGGACAGGATCAACTGCCCAGCCCAAAGGACATAAGCTCATGTAATGGGCAAGTTGTAGCACTGTTGCTTGCCAAAACTGTAAAGAATTGGGTAGATGACCACAAATCTATCTCTACTGTATTAGCAACTTCACGATAAAGTATCAGAAATCCTGGTGTGAGGTAGACAGAATAAATAAAATTATCAGATTACCAATCTAAATTTTATATATATATATCATACATAACTTCTGTGAAGCAGAACTGGTTGTTATCTTAGAAATCATAAATTAAAGTGTTAAATTTCTGCACTGATGACTTCTCCTGGTGTTAATCTCTGCTTAGGCCATAGATTAGAGTCATCTCTACATTCTGCTTTCTGCTCAACACTGTCCAATGCTTTGCAAATAATGTAAGGAGTCTCACCTAAATGTTGCTTTGCTTCCACTTCATTCTTTCACTTATTTCAGCCCTTTTGTATAAAAAGGCTAGGAAAAGAAGCTTTTCCTGAAGAAAGTCTGAAGAACTATTCTGAGGGACATTTTCTCCTTTCCGAAGGCCTAGCAGCATCCACTGAACCTATGTTGCTTCACGGGCCTAATACTTTATGTTCTGAGTATTCTCAAAGCCTGAATAAGTCTACAAGAGCTGGAGTACAAAGCACAGTGCAAGACTAAGCCCAGACAGAGCCTGGTTTAAAGGATTTTATTTATTAGAGGCCTCTTAAAGAACTTAAAGCTTCCCTAAGAATAAAAAGCAGGCCTTTTCCATCTCAGACCAACCAACTTTACTTAGCATTAATGCCTAAGCATCATGTACAGCCTGGTCAAGGGAAAGAGGATTCCCCATGACAAAAGACATATAATTTTGTGTTTCTGCAAACACTACTCAAAGGTTGCACATCACTATTATGATTTTGAGCACTGCTGGTATTGTTTTTTAGGTATAATAGGTTCCTTACTTATGATGTTAAAATACACTCCTAGTGTTATGGGGAAAAACCTGTAATGAAATTGGACCTCATCCCTAAGCAGCACCACATCAAAAATATTATTATAATTAGAAATAAATCAAAATCACAAAAGAAATCCGAGTTTTTGTTGGGTCAGGCATGTTACGTCCACATGGCTCTGGCCTGTTTCAGAGATCAGCTGTGATGGGAGTAACAGGAAGTCACATCTGGACTCAGAAGCTTGCAAATATCAGGAAGGCTGATATTCTGTAGGTCCATTTCCTACATATATATATATATATATATATATATATATATATATATATATATATATATATATAGCTTCATAGGCACTGCTCTGGCATTCATTCCACTTGGTCGTTACATAGCTAAAATATGGAGTAACACATGTAAAGGCCGTGATTCAAATAATTTGTCTCCATCTCTCTTCTGTATCCAGATGTAGAATATGAGCTTAATGGGTGAGGATAAAATTATTTTGTCAGAACTTCTGAACTTAGATCTCTAGTCATTTTTGCACATCATTCAAGGTGATGGGGACAGAGGCTGTCTAATCTGTGTAATATGAATGTTTACCAAACTTCACATTTTAACTCTTGAAAAAAGTTAGCATACCCTGAGCATGTAATGCTTAAAACATGTGCAACCTGGGCCAAAAATTTAGTATACAGTTTGGTAATTAACCACTGATATATAGGATGACAACTACTGGCAGATTTTTGTAACATGAGATGATTTTAGTTGTTATTCATAATATCAAATTTGAATGCATGGTTTTTCTTGTGTCTGAGCTCTAGAAAAAAAATCACCATGTCCTTTTACGCATTTAAAGCAACACTTGAAGGACATAATCAAGATCTTTAAAATAACAAAAGGTTTCACTAAAAACATAGAACTGCAAGTGTTATGAGCCAAAGACTAGTCTAATTTTGTTAAATTGCACTACTGCCACTGATTTACATAGAGAGATGTTTATATACCTTTCCTCTCAATGCTGAGACCACAAACTGAAGAATTCAGTAAGCATGGAAGCATTTTCTCCCCAAATCACTCAGGAACCATTCTTCACCACATTCCTACCTTACACACCAGCATGTTATGAGCTTGGTGTAGTACCAATAGAATCAGTAACACTTGTAAGACCATTATAATAATTCGTGTACCAATCTAACACAAAACTTCCTCCAATCAGAAAAACCTGCAAATTAATCTAGAGCTATTACCTAAACAAACTAGCAGTATTCAATTAACCTTTCACTGCTAAGCAAATTATAATGAACACAATAAAATTTCCCAGCTATTAAGTATTAGAAATGGAAATATCTGTAACTGGAGAAATCCAAAAGAAAGGTCAAATTACAATTCTGAATATCAAAAATGACTCACAAACTTCTTGAGGCTATGATGAATTCAAATCTCACAAAATATCAGCGAAAATATTTGAAATGAGCATCGTGAAGCCAGTGTTCTTTGCAATTAAACTTCTTACAATCCATTTAACTAAACAAACTAGTAGCATTCATATATTCCACGTGATTCCTTGTAAATGCGGATAGATTTTCAATTCTTGTAAAATATGTCAACAGCACTGCTGTCAGGCAGCAAAAACCCATTTCTTTCTTCTGGATGGGTTATATCCTGCAGTTCTGATGCCTCAACTTTTCATGGTAATCTCCTGTTAGTCTGCAAAACAGTCCACTATTTCTTGTGAAAACACTGAAATCCGCAATCACTGAGACCACTCAAAATAGTCTTGTATAGAGAGCTGCTAGACCACAAATTCATGTTGGGTTCTGCCTGTTCTCTGTTGCCCTTCACATTTACAGCAACTGTCCTCTGCTCCCAGGAGCACAACCTGTTTGGTTACAGATGACAATCCATGATCCATTTGCACTATCCTACCAATTTACAGGATTTAATGTAGATTGAAATATTGCAATGTGTTACCATATTGCTACTTTTTAATACCAGTTTTCACTAGCTTTTTGAGAATGTAAACAATGAACAGCAGCACTCAAGTTTTTAAACCTGTATCTAATTTCAAATACGATCAATTTTAATATATTTTTAAGTGAAGTATAGTGTTATCCAGCAAACCCAAGATTTGATATATTCAGGCACTAGTTTATCTACATTTGGTGTTAAAGTATAGAAACATCTTTTGAAGCTCTCTTCAGGAAAACAGAAGTATAGAATGCACAATTCCCCCATCCCTGGCAATCAAAACAAAGCTGTGTCTACTTTTCTCTAGGGAGCCAGTTCTTCATAAACTATAAGCAATTAATTCTTTCACTTGACCTGGCCTGTAGTTTTGACACCTATGAAAATTCCTAATTGTGTCTCCAATCATATTGTTCATTCAATGCAAGTATAAAATATCTCTGCCACCCTTGCAATAGTTTTTTCTGTTCTTAAATGCATTTGTATTCTTTTGTATCCCTTACGATGCATTGACTCAAATCAGTATAAAAAGTTCCCAGAACAAATCCTGCCTATATAGCAGAAGTTCTTATTGCAGTAATAATTGGCAATATGCAAACTTCATTGCTTTGTACTATTGCCATCATTACCATCCACAAACCCTCCATAGCCCTTTTTGCAGCAGATTACAAAGTTCACTTTCTCCAAATCCAATACTTAATTTTTAATTTTTCATTTATAACCAGCCTGCGACGTATGGTGTTCAGTCCACAAATCCACAGCTTGCCTTCCCAGAGTCCTCATGGACTTCTTGGGCAATGACAATAACGTCGTTTATGATTCATTTCATTTAACACAAGCTTTTCAAAAGGAAATTAATCTTTCAAAATTCTTGGAATGCTGCTAAATCCTTCTCATTTGCTTGGTATAACGGCATTTATTTTTGCTAGCGGGCATGTTACAGAAGCCACAAGTACCAAATTTTGACCACATGCTTATGAGAACATGGTGCCACACTTTATAATTTAGTTTGATGCTCAGTGTCACAGCATCTCAGAACTCCAGACACTTCAGTGATGATTTTTAGCTTCTCTACTTCAACCAGCACACCTTGTCCAATGTATATTTTCACCCCCAGTGATCTTCAGCTGCAGATTGGAAATAACTCCCCAAGAACAAATTCTCAATTCCAAGGAAGTGCAAATCCCTGTACCATCTTCTTTTCCAAATCTCTTCACTTTTTTCACCTCTACTGTGGTAGAGAGTTAACACTTCAGCTCTTATGAAGGTATGGTTTTCTTCATTTATACTCTAAGTATGTTATTTCTGCTCTGTGGAATGGATGTTGTTGTTCAGCAGCAGCCCACCAACTCTGCATTTTTTCAAGGCTGCTTAAAAAAGCTGCTGCCCATGCACTTCTACCATCTCCTCTTTTTGTCGGCATCTACTGCTTGCAGATACAGAGTGAGTCACTGTTAAAACCCTACCCAGTTGTTTACCACCTTTCTGGAGATTTTCAACTCCAATAAGTCTTTTAACTACCCCTCCTAGTTAAGTGCTGCCTGAACAATGTGCTGCATTTTGCTCCTGGCACTGTGCATTACTTGTTCCTCAGTAATGACTCACAGTCAAGGGGCTGACAGACGCCTTTGCACTGAGTGCCCAAGCTCTAACTAAACACATTTCATGATCTGCACCACAACACAGTCCCAATGTACTGTATATGCACACTTGCTTCTTTGACATTTTATTTACTAAAAAACTAGTAAGAAATATCTTTCTCTCTGCATTACATGGTTGAATTTAGTATGCACAAAAGAAAAAAACCACTATTATTTAATTAATAATCTGGAAAAAAAGGGGGTGAACAGTTCTGACTCGTTGGCTTGATCACAAATGCCTTCAAAATTCTGAAATGATCTATTTTGGATTTTCCAGAGGTAGGCTTTTCTTATCCTGTATCTGCATGATTAGCTCAGGCCTGCGTCCAAGTCTGTCTTGTTTAACTTTTCTGAAGAAAGGGACAAAGAAATCTACAAAAATCACTAGCTTTTACAGCTACAACTTCAATGATTATGTTTTCCATAGTGACAGGTATCCCTAGAACAAGCTGGTCAGAATTGACTGCAGATCTATATTTTTGTCACCTTTAACCTCTTTTCCTTGCAACGCAGGACTTTAATTAATTTGGAAAGCACCTTGGAGTCATAAAGTCTCCATGGAAACTTTTGTTCAATCCTTTGACCCATTTATGTAACACAGTACATGCTCAACTGGAAGCATATTTTAAAAATATATCTCATTAAGAACAATCTTTGAAGGTTTGATGAAGTCATCCAATTAGGAATCACACTTACTTCCGTGCCTGGTATTGACACCGATTTCTGTGTTTTCCTAGGTAGCCTGAAGGGAACTTGCTGGTGTCTTCCATATGGCAGGAGACTTTCCTGCCTACTTTCATTCTTGTGGCTCTCAGAACGTGCCATTTATTAACAGATGAACTCAGTTGGAATTCAAACGGCCACAGGTGTCTGGTTTTAAGCAGTTCTCTAATATTTCAAGGATGGCTCCCAGGTCACCCAAAGGCCATACAGGAGCAGCAAAATAGCCTGAAGTCTCAGGAGCAAGTAGAATCAAGCCAACGTGGCTCATAACATTGGCATGATCACAGAGTGCCAAGGTCCAGTTATATGCCTCACACTCAGAACCGTTAGAACTTCCCAGTGAGAACAATTCCCAAAGCTCTGACACAGGCACGCTATTGCTGCCAGCCACATGAAGATTCTGGCATGGAGCTCACAGGGTTCACTAAGGCTGCCCATTTCTGTTACAGATGCACGATACAATTTCAATTATAGTGATTGTGATGGTTATTAAATGTCTTATAAAGCTATCTATTAACATACTGGCTTTCTTCATTAAAGTGAGTGTATGGATGTCAATTGCTGCATGTTGTTCTGAGTTTGGTAGAGTGTGGGAACTCAGACACCATTTCTAAGTTTGCAACAAACACTAAGAAAAGTTATTATCGCTAGACAGCCTGTAGTGCTAGCAATGAAATACTGAATCATTTATTGTAAAACAATATGTGGGGGTGTGAAGAGTAGAAGGCAAAATAAAGAGTGAGCCTTCTGTGCAGGGTCCTCAGACAGAGCTACAAATTAAGACTGTGCATGGCTGTTAAACAGAACTAACACTATGCAGGTCAGAAATAGATTTTCTTAAGCAGTTTCCATGTAATGGGCTTGGTAGCTTTGAGTAATGCCTTTCCCTAATGGTCATTCTATTGATGTAGAGCCTAAAGACAATTTTTCTAATTAAGCAATAAATTACAGCTGTAGGAAAGTCAGGTAAGTCACTATTAGATCTGTGCAGAGCTCTGAACATTCAGATTGCTAAGGACACAGCAAGCCTCTTACCTAACTTTACTCATTAATTCTTGCTCCTCCACCTAGTTTTTCTTAGGGCTTTGAGAGCAATAAGCTCTAACAATGTCAGTCAAAAGGTAGGTGGTTTTGGCTCACAGATGACATTTATCACAATAACTTTAACAGCTCCTTTCCCCTCCTAATTTTCCTTCATTTTCCCCCAGGAAGCTGAAAGCCTTATTACAGTTTTGCTCTGTGGGTTTTTTGTTTGTGTGGTTTTTGTTCGTGGGGTTCTTGGGTCTTTTTGGTTTTTTCTGTCATCTCCCTTCTGAGGGGCTGGAGAAAGGCACTCTTGATATGCCATCTTTCTTCGTGTTCAACAAATTGTTGATAGACGCTTGATTCCATGCAGCCAAAAGGCATATTCCAGATAGTCTCACTCGGAGCATATACTATATCAAGGTAAACCTACTTTTTGACAGTTATACATATACCTTGAAATTGCTTCAAATGACAGAGGCAAGACCCAGAACTTGCTTCTAGACTTTGCACTGGAATGCCCCAGCAATCTTTCCCTCTGTAATAAACCTGGAGCTAGCAGGTGATTTTAGATCATTTCACCTTTTCCTTTGCATTGTAAGGGCTTCTGAGATGTCTGTATTTGAGGAAGAAGAAATAAAAAGGCAGCCTTCTCACCTAATAACAGGGTTATTGGAATGACTGCAAGGAACAATTGTTTTAATGGACAACAACAGGGTAGCTTCTCCCTGGGTAAATTTCATCCTTAAGCATATGCAACTGGTTTGTAATTTGGGTAGAGGATTCATACCCTCATGATGGAAACAACACACTATATAGTGTCTAACAGTTCTCAACATCCACAAAAATCTCTAGCCTGTTTAATCCTTTCTATTCTTCGAGCTTCAGTGGTATCTTAACTAACTGAACAGAGAAATTACATCTTCTGCAGAACAGTGTTTCATGTCAAATTTGTTTTTTCACTTACCATGAAAGACATTAAGCAGAAGCAGCTCATTTACTTCGAAAACAGTCATTATTCTACATATCTTTACCATGTACCTTCTAACAGCTAGTGTAGAGTCTTCATCTACCTGAACATATTTATTTCCACACCTTAAAGAAAGATGCAGAGGGCAGATATGACATAGGTATGTCATTGATTTCTAAAATGTAACAGTCACTTTTATTTTCTCTCACTTCTGTGAAGTTTTGTATTTGCTTTTGTGTTTGCACATAAACAGCCCAATGTTTCTCATACGTTCAAACAAATTTGGAGCCTAATAATGCAGATGATCGATATGGATGCTTCTTTGCACCCTAAATACCACCTGTGAAAAACTGGCCACTCCCCATCCCACCTTTCCAAAAAGTCCCTTAGCCAACTTTGGTGATGTTGCCCTATCACGAAACAATCAGGATCACCTCTGGAAATCCCTTGGTTTTACAATCCTAAATACATTTAAAGAACAAAACTATCATCACAGAACTCTTTTTCATTTTCCCTGCTTCTAACTCACAGGATTTTGCCTGAAATTCCATTAGTATTCAAGTTTCCCTTAAAAATTGTTAAGGCATTTTAAAAAGGTGAATTGCAAATTACAGACTTCCACTGTGTCACTGCTACACCTACAGAACATTAAAAGGTAAGACAAAATACCAGACAACTCTTTGGAAAAACCATCCTAGTTCATTTTAAATTACACACAAATGTCAATATACATCTCATACAGAAGTAAGGTTTCCAAATCTGCAGTTCCATTTATCATTCTTTTTGCAAGAAGTTTGTACTCACAATTGCATAGTTATGGCAAAAGATTCAATCACAGTTAAGGTGCAAGGTTCTAGCATGAAAAAACCTCAATACGGAAACTTTAAAAATGTGTTTAGTGTAATGACTGATTTAAAAAAAATAGTAAATCTAGCCTTTTCTCCTTAAAGTTGAGCTTATCCATGCTCAGCCTTGTGCCTTATCTCTTCACTAAAACATTGTCTGACCTCAAAAGGCAGTATATGCCAGCAAGTTATTATTATAAGGGACCATGTCCCTAAGAGAACATGCAAAAAAGAAGAGAGAGAAACTTTGTCAGATAGTAAAAGTAAAAATAATAAACTCCCCAAACCAAATCTCAAATATAAGACACCAAGCACTTATAATAAGAAGCCTCTCCACAAGCAATTTTGGAAAAGAAAGACAACCCAGTGAACAAACATCTGATTGAAATCATAGGATAACATCAGCACATCAGAAGCTCCCAGGACTTCAACTCCTCAAGAAGATTAAAGATTTGGTTTGTGAATATCCAGTCACTAAAAAAAAGTATCGAAGAATACATTTACTTATTCATTTCAGTTAAATAAGTTCCAGTCTCCTAAAGGATGCATGTACCCAACATTTCTGAACATTAAAATATTGTGTCAAGAATAAAATCTCAGCAGGTTTCATTGTGGAATCACTAGTGGATTAACACAAATTTCAGAAATGAGACTAATCCTCTTCTTTTTCATATACTCTTCCAGCAATTTGAAAGTAATGAGCTATGGGCCAGTGCAATACGACAGTAGCATTTGAAGTAATTAAACAAATATTGATCGCGATCAGATTAATTTAATTTAATATTCTTTTATATATATCCACTTTATCTTTCCATAAGTGTCCTTCCCCAGCAGAAATAAATAGCTCAGGCAGATATTGCAACCAGATTTAAAAATATCATAGTTTCATGCTACAGAGCTCTGCCATATCATATAGGCTTTTATAGAAACACAAAGCTAAATCTAAATCTAACAATAATACTTCCGTGTTCAAAAAAGCTGATTCCTGATGAGCTTCTAGAACTCTCTAACAAACCATGAATATCCTTGTTAAAGGGATTCCTGCTGCCTAAAGATGTATTGCCATTTGGCAATAGTAGCTACAAAGCCAGGTAAGATTCTTTTTGCATAAAACAACTAAGGAAAAAGTACCCTCAATTCCACAATACACTGTTTTTGTAGATTTTCTTTATATTTCACCAAGTTGAAGACACTTGAAGAAATTCTGTATTCTGGTTCCAGCATTCATTTCAAAATCAGACAGTGAAGAGAGGTGCACTATGCTGATTTACTTGCCAGCCTCCATCCCTGATCACCCTTTCAGTTTCTTAAAAATATAGTTTGGCATTCAGAAATAAAAATTTCTCCCCCCACCTGCAACTTATCTGAAACATATCTCTTCCATAAAACAGGCACCGAGGGAAAATTATGACCACCTGTATGGCTGTTTCTCTCTGCTACTGAGAGAACTGCCATTAATAACAGTAGTGAATGCAGTAACTATGGATCTAGACTTTGCAGGATGGAGCTCAACAGAGCTAGAAAGGAACTGATGTAACTCTCCCTTCTGGAAAAAACAAAACAAAACCCAACAAACCAACTAACTTCTTGTGAAAGGCCTATGCAGCGCATTGTCGTAACCTGTGCCATTCTAAAGGACCTCACCAATATGTACAGAATACCTATTGTCTTTTCAATAGCTGCTTAAGCAGGCAGAAAATTATATTAACCAAGAAATGCAGACAGAGTTTTGCTGGGGGCAGAGGAAGAAGATTCTTCCATCAGACCACTGCTGTGCCATGGATTGTCACAGGCCTGGCCACAGATTTTGCACAGGTTAAAAAAGTTCAATTAACATGCTTTTTCTGCCTTAGATTTCAGGCAACCAATTCTGTAACATTAGAAGGTATTTTAAAGACAAAAATGAATTTGTGCTGTCTTGACTGCGTGGTGGCAACATGAAATGACTGTTTCAAGTTTTATATTTAAATAACATTTATATCACCCCTAGGAATCTGCTTTAAAGGCCAAAGCCAATGATCAGAAATTATTTGCATTAAACAACCAATAAAACACTTTCTGGATTGTATTTTTCTTCAAAACCGTGATGTATACAATAAGCAGTACACAGCAATCTTCCTGACTACAACACATTCAGCAGCACAGTTCTTAGTAAAGAAGGGGAGAAATTAGCAACCCGAAGCGCTGGAACAAAGAATTCCGCCCATACCCAAGCATAAATGCCTAAAATCACTGCCAGTGTGACCTCCAATTTTAAATGGTTGGGTCAAATTGAACATACTCTCTCATTAGTCACTTAATGCTTAGAAATTTTCTCTCATCTATTTTTTAAAGTCTTCCTTTGTGTGCTATGTAAGAACCTCATTTTAGTGATTTCTTTGTTTTCCGGGGGCAGAACTTTTCCATAGGCTTAGAAGACCACAGCTAGCAACAAGAACAACAAGCTGGTGTCAAAGCAGCTTTCAGAGACAGAAAATACGCAAAAGATGAACATCTGAAATAGGGCCCTAATATCTGAGCAAAGTACTGATGCTTAACAAGGTCCTACCTATCACAGGTATGGTAAGAACTGACGTTTCAAGCCCGTGGTTAATGGAAAGCTAAAGTACTTCAGCCTTTCTTACCAGTGTTTGAGCCATCAGCTGGGTCAACTAAACTCATTGTTTTCCCTGTTCGGATCTAATGATTCCCACCAGGATTGCTACTGAATGTCTCTTACTAGTTTTAAATTCACACACCTGATTTAAGCAATTCAGCCTAAAAGCAATTCTGGAAAATATTCAAGTACTTGGTTCTATGGAGAAATAAAAGCAACAAGACAAAGTTACAATTCTGGATGTTATCACAGAATGTTGAGTGATATCCCCCTGTTACGCTATAGAAGAGGGAACTACTTCATCTAAACTATAATGAAACATGTAGAAACTAGAAATGAATGTCCATTTAGGTGGCTTTGTGCTAAAATGCAAGAAAAATACAACTTGCTTAATAAACTGCCAGTACATTTGAAACTGAGCTTTATCATAAACCCCATTAAAGACTCCTTCAGGGACAGCTTCATCATTTTAGTACCTTTAATACAAATGGATCAAGTCTTGCATAAAGGAGGCACTTTGAAGGAGTGTTTGAAATGCAGAATTTCTGACAGAGAAGGCAGAATGTGTGTGAGCACACATTTATACAAGTTCTTAAAGGGTGTGATGTTTTAGCATTTAGTGACCCTGCACAGAACACTGGTACAGAAAGGAGAAAATCTCTTCCCCCTCTGCCACTCATACAGCTGTGGTGTTGCTACTTCTTTTGCTGCTCTTTCTCTCTCTTTCTCTGTAACCCCACAGGGAATTCTTACTCCCCTAAGGACTGTCCGACACAAAGGCAAATGGCAGATGCTTTCCAGGATTGCAGAAGACTTGAACACATCCGTTAATACACTCATTTTCCTGGAACCCTATTGCTCTTCAAAGATAGAAGTGATGAATTACTGTGTATATTTTGGGGCTATTCCTTAAGTAAATGGCAAAACACATGCAACGATTTTAAAACAGTGAGAGGTATGCCAAGTACAGAAGTACTTCTGTTGTAATAATAAGCAATTTCAATAATCCAGCTGTAATGGGAAGTTCCTGGAATGTCGCTAAACTAAATTCTGCTTGGCTCAGAGCCATGCAAATATTTCTTTTCCACATTCCCATCAATTACAGAAGTACAGTAAGTGTTTTTGTTCTTAAGTGCACTATTACAGGGGACACAAATAAGCCATTTTTCTTCCAGTGGTTGGAGCTAAAATTTCTAAAATACCATATTACACATTTGGCAGACCTGAAGCATGCTCCAGTTCTTACTTGTGTTGCATTAGAAGCCACACCATTCGAATCAACTGAAAATACACAGTACAACTGCACGTCTAACCATGGTAGCAGAGTTGTTTTTATTTGAGTGCCGGTCTGAGTATTCACAAACATATCACCCTCACAAATGCCGCGTTCCGTCACTGATGAAGTCTACCAAAACATAAAAAAGACTACAGAAGCGCAATGCGCTCTCTCAACACATCTGAGCCGTAGCCTGCCTGTACCATGCGTACTTAAGCTGCCTCTTAGAGAGGCCCCAAACTATAACACGAGGTTGAGTATGAATGCATTTCTAAGGATAAAAATAAAATTACTCATTTTCTGAAGCCCCCAGTCCCACGTGCAGTGCACAGCAAAGACACGTCTGAAGTGCAGGGGGGTGAGTTTCTATAACACTAGCGTAAAATCTTTGTTGAACGCTGAAGTGTGGCAATGATGAGAGTTCTGAGTCACTTTTAAATTGAGTTTTAAAGAAGTCTTTATCTCCTACTCTAGATGGTTGACCTAGACTACCTGCAATATAACAATTGCTTGGGTGCTGAAAAACTCCAATGTCTATTATGACAGTGCGCAAAAAGTGGATGTACCCCATTTTGACCCCTCTTTCTGAGACAGTGGGAGTATGATAATATTTTCAGACAGAAAGACTCCAACATACTAGGCTTTACAAGAGGAGATACTATGAAATCTCAATAGTACAACATCATAATCCCCTGGTTATAGATGACATCTGAAAAAGCATGTGGACTTACTGACAATTCTGCGATTAATTTTCTTAGTTCCCTGTGTCCGTGCTTCTCAGCGATACTTGCTGGATCATCTCCATATTTGTTCGTTATTTTGCAAGCCCATGTGGCCTCAGGACAACTGAGCAGAAATGCTGCAAGGTTCTTTAATCCAAATCTGGCTGCACAGTGAAGGAGAGTAGGAAATTCTTCCAAATGACTATCTGTATATGGAAACAAAGATTTCATAAAGAACAGGTTTGCTTTTATAGAACACCTTCCAACTTCTTTTACAAAAGTACTTTGAATATTAGTGCTATGGAATCACAATTATCAAGCCTCGAATACAGAACTAGCATACAAAGAACAATTCCTCCAACTAACTGTTTCACAATTCACATACACATTTCCATAAAGGAGACTTAAGTGTAACTGAGAAATCTCATTTTCTCTGACAAAGGGATTTTAAAGCACTTTAGTTCTATTGAAGAATAAGTTTTCTTGCAAGGAAAAGAAGATTCTACAGCCCAAACATGCTTTTCTTTAGGTGTATATTATCTAATGCTCCAGGAATATTTTTAATTTGAGACATTGGAATGGGACATTTTTATAGGATTTGGGTGCCATGTTTTCTTATTAAGAGACTTTTCTGAAAATTCACACGATTACCAGACATGCAAAAATTTGCTTATCCCTGCAATGAAAAAATCAGATAATTTAAAGATGAATGTATCAGATAATGTTTTTTAGGATTTATCTGAAATTGCATTATATTAATTTCTACCACAGACTTTACTTTTCACCTTAGAGGACTGGGAGAAAGCTAATCTGAAGTCAGTTTATTATTTCAGCATAGTTCTGTATTCTAAGTCCATATGTTACAGATACCAACAAAAACAAGAGATCAAGCCTAGATAATACTTCCCTCTGTCTTCATACCCTACCTTCTAATCACCTGTGGCTTGTTGCGTAGCAAGTTGTCTATATATATATATATATCAGCATGCAGTGTCTCTCTTTTCCCCGGGCACCATCAAATTCTTGCACCCTCAGGTTCTTTTGGGGCTGTCTTTACTACCCACTGCAGAAGTGCTTTCTCCAGTTTGTTTTGAACCTGGCTCCTGCGAGGTTCAATTGATAGTCCCTAATTCATCTTATTCACCATCCCTGTCTGCTCTCTCTGCACTTGTAGTGATTTAGTCACTCCCAGACTTACTCTCTTGAAGGGTTCCAGTCTACTCAATTGTACCTTACAGAGAATCAACTCCATCACCCCCACCGCTCTTTTCTGAACCTCTTCCAGCTTTAATGTAACTATTTTGAGATGACAGGAGAAGAGCTGCACATGATACTCATTTTGTGGGTGAGCCATGTAATTTATGCGCTGTCATAATTATGTCCTGTTTTGTTCTCTATTCCTTTTCTAATAGTTTCTAGTATTTCATTTGCTTTTTGATCTGCTGCCTAGCAACAAGTTGATGTTATCATGGAACTGGGTGATCTTATTCCTCAGTGCTAACAGCCTGCTCAAAACCTCTTATTTTTTATGACAACACGGGACTACTTTTTCCACTTGCATCACTTTGTTTTTACCTACAAGGAATATCAGCTGACATTTTACTGCATAATTACTAAATCTCATAAGGCCTTTCTCTCATTTTTTCCCAATTAGCCCTCCTCCTCATTACCCTGAATGCTTTGTATCACCAGCGTAAGTTTTTTCCAGTTATCTGCGTCCTGGTTTTAGCCAGTTATTCATCCATGCCCAGTCAATTACCAACCTGACCAGGTTTGCTGACTCTTACAAAAAAACCTACAAGAAATCTATAAAGCCAGACTTCACAATATAGAAAATTTATTTTACAATTTTTATTAATTTGTCCGGTAGAGACAACACATTAACCCACTTCTAGTTCTTAAGGTCCCCAGAGAAACTGGGTTCTGGCATCACAGTTACACCTTCCAGTACCACACAACTGAAGAATTGCACACTACTGTTAGAAATCCAGCTATTTTACTTACTAATTTCTTCAGAGTTCTTAATGAATACTAGTTAGTCCTGGTAATTTCTTTGTGCTCAACCCGCCCATTTTTGCTATAACATTATGATTCCTTCAACTCTGGATGGTGTCTTTGCACGTGTCTCCCAACTAGGACCACAGCCTGGGAATCTCCACAGTTTCTCCCAGCTCGAGCTAATATTTAAAAAAAAATCTACAAATCATCAAATTGCATTTCTTAAGCTTTTGTCTTTTGCTATTTTTTGAGATGTCCAGCAATTAAATAGGCATTGAGCGGTAATTTAAAAAAATAGTAAATTATAAAAAAATCTAATCAATAGTCTGCATCCTGTTAGCAGACTCTAAAAGGTCAAATATAGTCAGTAAAAAGAGCCTTGATAAACTATTAATAACTTGCTCTAAAAGAATTTCCGCTCCATGCTAACAAAACCTGAAACAACTGGTTACAATCCAAAAGGAAAATCTACTCTATATTAGCAGTGGTCTGGATGCTATGATTTCTTCATCAATATAAAGAGTCAGTGGTATTCGGAAGGCTGTTCTAAGCTTATATCTGAGTTTTCAAACTTACACAAAACAGAGGTATCCTGGAACCAACTCCAAAATCCCTTCAGCTCCTTCACTGTTTTTTCAGGTCACGACCCAACCTCTCCTAAACTAAGTTTGATATTCAAACGGACTGCGACACTTAGTTACTTTGAACATTACAGGAGAGTACATCATTAACAAATTAACTACCTCAGGAGCCATGGAGGATGGTAAAAATCAATAAGGCAGTTTCCCAAGACAAACTTTAAACAAAATACTATTCCTTGCAGTAAGCAGAAAAAAGGGCTGTCTTCAGGTACAAAAACTTGAACAGCAGCACTGGTAGTGAGATCTTTTTAAAAGACACAAGTGAACAAATGTTTTTAACACCAAATAAAGGATATTAAAGCACCTTCACCAAGAACGGGAGACAGAAATAGTTTCATTTGTTTCTTATTTGCAGAATGAGTCTTCAGATAAATCTGACCTGTATGCTTTCATAACCATTTGGGCTACATGAGCTTTGCTATAAAAGCACACAGCCTCAAAATACTGGTTCAAGTTACAGCTATAGCTGAAGAAGCCATTGAGGATGGTGCTATTGCTACATACCAACCTGTCGGTCAGCAAATTAGTGCAACAAAAGCCCATATATATATGCAGATACAATCAGCACCGGTTTTATTCAATAGCAGAGGGATTTTCTTTTTGTACGAGATCCAATGAGATCATAGATTGAAAGGCAATTTCCAAAAAGGTTAATCTTAAACATGCACCAACGCTAGTTTCATTATTACATCTCTGAACAGAAAAGGTACAAGGACTACATTATTTTATTGGGAGTGTATTAAATTTAAAGACTGAACTTAATTATTGAAGTCTTAAATCCAGGATTCAAATCTTGCTTAAGACATAAGCCTACTGACAATCATTATATGTTATTTCATCTTTTCTATCGTTTTATGGCATCCACTTCAAAAGGGAAAGTTCTGTTCACAGAGAAATTCAAATGACTTTTCACAGTATGAATTTCTACCCCTGCTTAAAACAGGCACGACAGACAAGAGTGTCACCAAAAGACCCCAAATTCCATAAGGACAAACAACATAGGTTGCATCAGGATTACAAAATTATTGTGACCTTTCAATTTCATTCAAGAGATCCCTCTGCAACATCTATTGTTACAGAGAAATTTAAATACTACAGTGAAATCCATTTCTATAATAAACATGGCTTTATTAGCTATAAATAAACAAATAACTGACCCTTGCAATGAAAGTCTTTTAGTAGTAAAAAAATGATGGCATAATGGCAATTTTAACAGGAATTGAAAGCTCTGGGAAAACGAAAAAACATCACATACCATTATTGGTCAACTGTTACAAGTACATTAACTTATACCATTATAGGTACTCTTGTATTACAAGTCATACAGAGTAAAATTGGCTGCTTGAAATATTCTGTATTGCTAATTATGTAGTTTGCACTTTCTATGACCAGATATTTAGCCACGAGCCTTCCATGAAATTAAACACAGTTCCTCTTCAATAACGTAACTATGAACACACTCTTCTTCCCAGCAAAGATTTAGCAAAATATAGTATTAACAAAACACTGGATTTTTGCCAGGCCATGCAACATAACACACAGTGTCACTGTTAGCTTGTGGATGTGATCATAAAACACAATATACAGCCCGATTCAAAAGTTGCAAGCCCTTCCCTTCAGACATTACTGAACTTCTTGGTGCTTCTACTCAGCTCAAAATGAGCAGAATCCAAAGACTTATTTTGTCATGCAAAGAAATCTGAACTACACAGGCCTCACACAGTAGAGTGGTTACTTGGACACTTTCTAGAAAAAATGCACATCAGATGAGCACACACATGGCTTCTCGGGCTTCCCATTGTAGGGATGCATTAAGAGCAAAGAGCTGTCTGAAAATAGCAGACTCCAGTCACACAAGTCCTACCACCTGGTGATCACAGAAAACAAAACTTACCCTCATGCTCTCCTCAGCTAATGTCCCTACTCCTAAATGGATAACCCAAAACTCTGACAAGAAACACAGGCTTCTAACTCGTGAGTCCCCTTGGGGAGACTGTTTAAGGAATTCAGACATCGTTGAACCACATCATACTATCCCCAGCACCTTACTCTGGACTTCAGTTGCTTTCTTTTGGGCATGATAATATTTCATTTCCAGCCTAGACTGGGTACTAACAAGGGTGGGATTAGAAGCAGACTTTGTTTTTCCCTTTCCCCTTGAGGAATTAACAGTAGGCATGAGACTGATCCAGTTGTTGCTGCAGAGTTAAAGATTCAGCAACAAACAGTGTAGGAGGATACGGCTTAAAGCCACAACTGCTTTTCATGCATTCCAGTCAGCCATGAACAGTTTCAGACATCAAATTGTACCAGCTAGTCTCACGGATGGTTCATATATATATCACGCAGTGTGGGGGGAGTCACACAAACACTAGAAACTTGTGGGGAAAGCAGGTACACGGCTTTGCTTATTGGTCCTAGGCTTTGAGATTCCAGTTCATTTAACTATCACAATACTTTTGGACCATAAGAGTGTCTTCAGGTTCAAGTAAAACAGATGTGCACCATTTTTCTTTAGTTATGTAGTCCACCAGCTGCGATTAGGAGGCCACCGACTCATCACCTTGTGCCTCCACCCACTAAATGCTTCATAACTACAGCTTTTCCAGGTATCAATATATTGTGCTATATTGACAAAATACAGAAAATAAGGAATAATAATCCACAGGCACTAATTTCTTGCCACCTTCAATTGCTATGGCATCACCACCCTTATTCAGAAAAAGAGGACTCCCACATCTTGTTTCAGTGCTGTGCAGGATCAGTTACCCATTAGAGCAGCCACATGCAAAGGCTTTGAGTGGATCAAACAGATATAATTTGTTCTGCCCGTGAAACAGAAGCTTGGTGCCATCAAGTTGCAGCACAAGGCAAAAAGCTATTGTGAGGACCATCAGACAACAATACTGAGCTCCACCAATTCAAGGCAGGTTTTAACACTCATTTGCAAAGCCTTTCCAGGCAACACAACTGTACTTACAGAAAGTAGGATGTAGCCTTCATGTGTCAAACTTTTCAAGTCTTGCTGATAGAAAACTCTGAACTACTGAACTGCTTGAGGGCACCCTGGTATATTTGCTTTCTTGGTAAATGCTATAGTAGCAGTTAAAATAGCTGCTACTCCTTCAGCAGCCTCAGTAACACTTCCAAGCCTATTCTGCATGTGGCTGTGGTACCAGGAGTCATTCTTTGCCCTGTCTAAGCTAACAACTTTGCCAACCATGCAGTGAGGGGGGAAAAAGATGTTGTTGGACTTGACCTCTCAGAAATTCCTCCTCTGAATATTTAATGTAAAAATATAGTAAGATTAAAGACCTCAAAAGAGACAACTGAAGCCTACTAGTCTTTCTTTTTGCCTTCATTCTGAGAAGAGGCACACCACGGGCTAAATCCCTCCCAAATCACCTGACAAAGGTGAAGTTCTCTCTTTCCAACAGATTCTACAGCAAAAGTCAATGATAACTAAGAGTACCATTGTCAAAATAACCACGTAAGAATAACCCACTGCAAGATCCATTTGCATGTGTGTTTTTAAAATTATAATTGTTCGCTTAATTGCCAATTCACAAAATTCAGTAAGTGCTTAAGACAAATTAGATGTTCTACTGTAAAGAAATTTCCACCATACTGTGTTTAACAGGAGTTTTGTATTATACACAGTAGGAAGATGCTGTAATTATTTGAAAGCACACATGCTTCAGGCAGAAAATACCATTCTTGAACTTACAAGTTCGTCACACTGAATTGGGAAAAAATGCTGGAGCTTTTATCAGCTGTGAAACTGGAATAACTGATACATTTCAGCTAAATATACAGAACTGAACAGAAGTAGTGGTTATTAGAGTAGCTATAATAGAAGTTACCTTTTCCTTTTACTCAGTAGCAGTCATTTAATGAAAATGTTAACAGAGAACAGCTGCCACCTATAGCAACTACACTAAGAACTAGTTAGCTGGTGGTCACATGCAGGAAGGAAAGGTTAAAGTGCCCAAGTGGCAGGTTTTAAGTACACAAAGGTAACTTCTTCAACTTTTAACTAACTTTAAGGCCAGTGCTTGCTTTTAATTAAAGTTTTAGTAGACATACACAAAGTTAAGAGGGAAGTGCTGTTTTGTGTGTTCTGTCCTGTCATAATACCTTCTCTGCAGAGCGTTCTGGAACACTTCAGCTATAAAATAGAGCATAAAAATCTAATATTATGGTATTGTAGCACTGTCTTAGCTTGCAAGAACTTTTCATAAAATTGCAGTAAGCAAACAGAACAGCCTACAGTAATCTTTCTGCAAATCTTGTAAGACATCCTTTTTTATTTCCCAAATTATTGATACAGGACATAACTTTTTTTCCCAGAAATTTAAACAGACACTTAAAAAGACTTCTACAGTGTTAGTACTGATTAAACCAAAGAAATACTTAAAGCCCTATCCATTTCTTCTCTCCCAGTCTACCTTTTCTTCCATTTGTTTCCTAGCAGTTGAAAACCCAGACTTATTTCTTCTCTTATTATAGACGTTTCAGCTTGAAAGAAAGAATTTGAGAAATCAGGATAGGGCTTGTTATATTACTAAGAGTTTTAGGTGACTAAAAGCAGTATTTTTTTTTTTCATAGAGGAAAATGAAACAGGCTTTCCTCAAGTAAATTGCCACCTTTTGGACAGGAATCAACTCCAAGGAGCACACCTACCTTTGGGTAGAAGCATTATTATTAAGCTAGAGCTGTTACACCCAGACTGGAAAGCCAGAAGATTAATTACAGTCCATTAGATGCTGGATGCACAAAAATCCTCACTAGCTTTTGGAGGAAAATTACAGATTCAAAGCTTTATGAACTAAGCATTTGATCCCAAGTCTAATCAGAGGCTCTCTTGAGTTCAATAGGCTTTGAAGCCTTTTGAAGCAAAGGTTTAGTGGGCATGAATCCTATAGAATCATATACAGGTAGTCACTTAGAAGACACAAGTATTTGTATTTGAGTTATTGACATGCCTCTATTTCAACCAAGTATGTCTCAACGTAAAGTGTATGTGTTCGCCCTGGCTTTCTGCCATAAGTTAGCCTATTTTGACCACTGAGGAAAGGCATCACATACAGAATTATGAAATTAGGGCTGAATCATCTGCCTGTTCAGAGATACAAGAATACTTAATCTCGGTGCTATAGAGCTTTTCATCCAATAGCTTCATATCCTTCCAAAGCGTGTTTAATTAGTTTTAGTTCTTTGAAATTTTCTCTTTGGAAGAAAAAAAATGGTGCTTGGAATAAAATGCTATAAAAATGGCTCAACGAGGAGATGTTAAACCTCTATTAGACCTGACATGTCTAATGCCTGATTGGAAAGCATCACAGACACAGGTTTACATACCTTTCTGGCAGAAGCGGGGGTCCTAGGCCTCCTACATTCTGAGTGCTTCAAGCTCTGCCATCATATCTTTCTTTCTTGAAGAATCTAGGCATCTAACTTCATACTTTCTTGTTGCACCATGTATCAAACCAGTTCATTTTAATAAGGTCCCTACTTGGCTCAAGCTCACAACAAGTCAACTTGCTTTTGAACTACAAATGTCTTTTGGGGAGGGACTGCAGGTTGGTAAGCATTATTCTCAATATCTAAAAATGTGCCCCGTTCTAACTGGTTATTAGAGAAACAGAAAAGCTTTCGTTCATCAGAACTAACAATTCACATTAGGAATGAGTGTCTAATGTGTTCTATACACCCCCATTTTGCAGTACAGGAAAATATCAAGGGCGGGTGGGTCACTTAACAGCCTACTTGTTTGCTTCCACTAACCTAGACTCATATTTAAACTCATTTTCAGATAACAATTGGAATAATGTTTATCTAGTACAGAGGGGCAAACTTAATAATCAAAGAAACCTTATGAAAAGGAAAGGAAGTACAATTATGACAATTATGACCACAGTTAGAGCAACCTCCTATGAGAAGTGTCATGTTGTATCTGAATGTAGTGAGCTTATTTTGTCTCTAAACTGTAGCCCAGGTACACAAAACAGGAGTCAGCCAACAACTCAAATACTTCTTTCTTAAGTATTTCAGAAGGGAAACACATTTTCTTGGCTTTTATTTTTCCACAAAAGTTTCTTAGAAAAGCTGAGGTCTAACACACATGTAGAATAACACTGTAATGATGCTTTCAAAACACAAACTAAATAATCATACTCTTGGTTTACTGCAGACCAACCTGAATCCTTAATCAGTGGTTAATGAACTCAACCAGGACCCTCCATTTGGTAGTAACAGTAGCATCTGTTGATAAATTATTGAGTTGTGCATATACTGTGCCTATTTCAGAGATAAATCCTACTTTAACTCAATAGGATGTCTTTAAAAACAAAACAAAAACCACTTTTGGCCAGGAGTAATGGAAACTGTATAAGTGCATATGTGCTAAAATGAATGGAGAAGTTTCATGCTGTTCTAAGTTCAAAAGCCATCCATTCTCTCCATATAGAGAAACCTTTCTGATTTTCTTTTTATGTCACCAAATTTTGAGAAAATGAAGTCGAAGTTGTATTGCAGAAGAACAACTAGTAAAAAATATATCATGTACCAGCATCTCCTCATGCCTTTTATTGCTCATTTTCACCATAAGCATAAATTTGCTCGGCTGTAAAGCTGTCAATTTGCAGTTGATCCAAAGCTGATCAAACATCCAGACAAGTATAAATACATAGTACCGAGTCACGAAGCAATGATTTACAGAATTATTTCCCCCATTTTTCCTGTTTATGTTTTGTTTATTGTGGATTCCTGCATTTCACTAGTGGCTTTAAATATTTAAAGATTGTCTTGTTAACACTTATAAGTAATAACCATAGCATCAGTAATAAAAATCAATGCATACAAGAAGTGACTCACTAGCTTGTTGATGGTGCTCTTCTTCACTTTGGAATGGACTGAATTGGTAAGTAGATATTTTGCTTTTCAATAGCAAAGTCAGAACATTGTCCAGCTTCTCTACAGAAGAAAATTTAAAAGCCTGTTGAAAAGAAAAAAGAAAATAGTGCATTTGTTACATATGTATTTTTTAACTTTATCCTCAGAGTGCTGGTGAATCAAATTATTTAAAACAGTATTATTACAAACTCACTCTTGATAAGAGCAGCATAGCTTCTGAAAGCTACAGAAGTGATATTCTAATGCAGAAGGATCATTATAACACGATGGAATTGAAGAGAAACAGGTATTATGAAGTTCAGGCATGAAAAAACTTCTAGACGAAGGGTAAGAACAAAGTATTTGTATTTATTTGCTCTCAATTTAACTATAACAATGCAGTGTAATAAGCAAGAACTGTTCTGACAGATGTGAGGTGCCAATAAATCCACGTCTTACTATGGCAGTAATTCAGGATGAGTTTACAGTAGCTTTCTGTTACCCAAACCCTTCACAGTAAGATTGCGTACTTTGCTAGGTAGGAAACGGCTTCAGTTCCATCAGCCAAAGCCTAATATTGATGACAGGCCAAGAAACTGATAGCAATCAGATTACTATTTTAAATACACAGTTTTTAGACAAGGGAAATCCTTATTGACTGCCACGAAATGGGTTTTTTTTGTTTACCTCTTTCTGCATGGAAGGCCAAGATCTATCGCTAATGACTGTCAAGGTAGCCATAATTAATTGTTTCTTTGCTTGGTGAGACAAGAGAAGCTCGAGCACAGAGACTTGAAGAGTAAGGATATTTTACACCAAGCTGCTCTGCTCAGAGGGCAGCAGCCCTGTGTTCATTTTGCCTTCCCACAGCTGAACTGTTTCTAGCTAAGACAATTGTGGGATCACTAACAGGGAACATCTGCAGACACATAAAGCACATACAATTAAAACGGAACTCTGTGACTGCCACAGTGAGGAGAAAGGGACAGAGGGGGGGTCTGCTGATGTAACATGAAGTTTAATTCCCCAGGCTGTTGGAAATGAATAACAAAATAAGTGTGACGTGATCAGAAGATGTTAAATACACAAGGCAGGATACAATTTTCACCTGAGTCTTACAGGAATGACCCAGAATTTGAAGACAAATTAGTGCACTTAAGGAACTACCAATTATAAAATGAGATTTTTTATTTTTCCCATAGTTAACAGTATTTATTATGATACATTAAAACCGTAATATTTAGTAACTTGTAACCTATTTATTTCCATGATTCACCCTTTCTGTACCTGTCACATTCTATTTGTTACTCAATAATTGACTACTTAATTTAGTCCACAATAACCAAAACAACAAGCATTGAAAAAAATATTTCTAGAAAAAAGGAATCTTTAAGGCTTGTTCTAAATACCAGACTTACAGTTTGAATTGAGAAAGGATACGCAAAACCTCCCAAATATCTATTAAAGAAACCTCTATTAACGTGAACAACCACATCAGATTTAAAA
This sequence comes from Streptopelia decaocto, assembly GCF_964273445.1. NCBI lineage: Eukaryota > Metazoa > Chordata > Aves > Columbiformes > Columbidae > Streptopelia > Streptopelia decaocto. Next base: position 5,313,536 of record NC_138658.1, on the reverse strand, counting down.
ATAATTAGAGAAATAATATTAAATTTCAGTTAGGAAACCACACTATTCTCTCTTTCTTGAAGTCTTCTTAGATATGGTATCATCACTGGTACTACATTAACAGAGTCCAATCTAGCGCAGGACAAAAATAACAACATGGGAACTAGCTCGGATGAGCATATATGTGGAAATTGTGCCATGAAGAAAGAAGCTCAAAACCTCTGGTATTCACTAAAGCAACTGTGTAGCAGAAATTCTACTGTATAGAAAATAAACATATAGGTGGGCTTCTACACAAATTAAATCTGAAGTAACATTTTAAATTTCCATTTAAAATGGCAGGGATACCCCCTACGCATCCTGCTACCTATCTAGCCTTCTCTGTTAAAAATAACATGAAAACAAGACAAACACAAACAAAAAAAAAACACAAAAACCACCCTAACACCACCTGCCCTGAAATGCCTGAAGAGTGATTGTAGAGAGAATTCATTTCAGACTGCCTTGGATATCAAAGCCAAATAAAACCCCGCAGCCTCTTTTCAGCAAGCACTCAAGGTAATCTTGCCTATAAAGCTCCTCTGGTTTTTAATGTGGGCCGAGGGAGGAACCCTTTCTTCTCCCTTTTACTCAGGCAGAAATCTGGGGGAGAAGTACCTTAAAGAACATAGAGCTCTTACTTTACACTCAGACAACCAAACTTAAATGGGAGAAAACAATGTTTAACAGTCTGAGATGGAGCAAGGTATTGAAATGAGAAGAGCACACAACTTCAACAACTTGCAGCAAAATTTTCAAGGCCATAAACAATTGCTCAGCTTAACCACATCAAGCTAGCTAATTTTTACAAGCTTCTGAGACAGAAGTTAGACTGTCTGATCTCCCAATGGGAACAGATTAAATTAAAGCTAAATTTCTTATGCTTTATCAGGCCTGCCTTCTGACAACAAGCCTATCCATTTCTATAATTTCCAAGCCAGGCACAATATACTTGTTATACAGAGTTATTGGTGCAATTTGGTTCAAGGTTTCCACCTCATTTTTTTTTTTTTCCTCTTATTCCACGGATCTAAAATCTTAAGTCTCAAGCAATGATTTAACATTACTAAACTAACATTACTCATTAACTAAACCATAACAAGTAGTTTTATTCTGCTACTTTACAAAGACACAGTAGGAAAACTTAGTTATTTTAAAAAAGTCTATGCTACTGTCTTTTATCTCACATACAGGAGATAGCAGAAATAACAGTGAAACAGAAATAGCAATAGGACCACTCTGCAGCTCCATACCAACATAAACGTCACCTCCCCCAAGAAGGAATTAAGTTTAGAGACTTTTCCTTTACTGCCCATTCGTGCTCCAGAGCATTCCCAGACGCCAAGTATGCTTCATTTACATGTTTTGATTTACCCTACATAAACTTCTACAGGCCCGTGAAGTCTTCCCAAGAAATCCCATCAACGCTACGCACCTAAAGTTCATGCTGAGTCTTCACCAAAGCCAAGAGAAGTAGAACTGTATTTAAAGACACTGCAAAGGAACACTGGAGCAGTCAGCTTGAGAAAGCCCACACTGCATCTGAATAAAGATTTAAAGCACAACAGAAATGAAGTAAAAGCACTCCTTTCTCCCTCTGTCCTTGCAGGTAAGTTGTTCTTTCTAGAAGCCACTTAGAATTAAGCCAGTGAGTTTGTCAGCAGTTCTTGCCATGCTCTCCAAAGCACAGCCAGCTGCTCTCTGCTCCACCCTTCAATGTTGGTCCTTCTGCAAGTGCTCATAGCTGCCCTAGAGCTCAGCAGCAGCAGGTTATCCTCACTCAGCACCACCTGCCTGGGTGTAAGCAATATCTCCATGCCCCCACCCACTTTTCAGAGCAACAGGACACAGCTGTGAACAACAGCGAAGGCCCAAGCCCCAACCATCACACCCTGGCTTCCAAAAACATCCTCGAAAATGGAAAAGACCAAGTGCATATTTTGCTACTTTTGTGAATGTGATGACCATTTAATAACGGCTAAAAAAGCCCCCCAAATGTGTGCCAATAAAATGCAAGATACACAGCCAGTAAATTAACATGTTTCTCACTGGCCTTAGCAGTACTAACAAGGTTACATTTACATAAACATGAATTTCTTTGGTAGCTCTTATGTATCAGACACTACTTTATATGCACTTCAATATCTAGATTACTTCTGCCAAAGAGAATGGGCTAGGCTTAAAAATCACTTAGGCATTTCTGACAATGTTAGTGAGTGACAGAATATGGAGAGATTTCATCCTTAGAGGAAAAGAAAGAAACATTTAAAAATAACAGCTGCCGAAGTTTATTTGCCTTTTTCTTTTTCAATACGTACTGTAACTGGAATCCTGTTTGGTGACTATGATAAAACCATCCTTTAAGATACCAAGTTTCTCAGAATCATAAGAGTATTATTTAACCAAAGTTCATCCTGAAGATTTCCTGAATCTTTCGAGATATTCTAAGTCACTCAAACTAACATGAACCTATCAATTTCTGTAAGAAGGATATGACCTTAGTTTCATCTTTTTTTTTTAATTCCTAAGAAGTCTGTACCAGGAAACCCCAGCACTAAATAATTAAATCAACAGCCACATTCAGTAGAAAGTCTGAGAGAAAACTCAATACAGCGTGTAATCCCACAGAATGTTGAAATGAGAAGTTCATGAAAAGTAAAAGACAAAATATGAATGTTCAATTAGGAATTTTAAGAACTTTTAAGAACTTAAAATCAGTCTGTACAGTGGCTTACTGTAAGAACACAAATTCCCTAAGAGCTACTGCAATGCAGTTCGTTCAGCATTATGATTCATTTTTGAGGCTACCCCTTCCTACTTTGCTGCAAATTTTCTTTTTTCTCTTGAAATCTATGCAAGAAAACATCTTACATTTTTAAAATCTATTTATTTCCTTACTTTTAAAATATTTATTTGGTTGTTTAAAATGTCTTGCTAAAGTTGGTAAATATTTTTTACATTCAGACAAATCTGGAACATAGAAAATGACAATCTATCAGATGTGGCATGATTTGTAAAAATCTTTCATCTACAATAATCTTTAATTCCTCTCTCAAAACAGGAATTCAGAAGTGCAGCAGTACTATACTTTGTTGGTCTCCCACTTAGATAAGCTGACCATTGGTAAAAGGAATGGATAGCTGTAAGCCTATTTGTTGGGTTGTGTTTATCTGTTTGGCTTTACTGGGGCAGAAAATGGAGAAGGGGACAATAACCTCAATGATGATACCATCATTAGTATGGCTGGAAAGGTTGACAACACAATATACAATACAATGAGAGCATTTACCAAAGCATTGTGTCTTTGGTGTGCATTACTGCAGCAATATGCTTTCATCACAGGATTTTAATAAGGAGATACTTCTCAGCTTGCTAGCACTTGTCAAAATCTGGAACTTTTCTTTGAACCACAGAATGATATTGCTTTGATCAATAACTGCTGTAAGCTTTTCTATTTTATTTTAATTTTGTTTTCCATTGTGTTTGATTGTTACTTTGCATAGATAAACCACTGTTGCCCCAGGATACTTTTACAAATAAGCTGCTGGTCTCAAAGGTTTTAATTATCCTGGTTAAATAAAAGTTACTACTCCTCCTGCTACTTGATGGGAATTCTAATAGTATCAAGTCGGTTTTGTTTTTCCTTGTGTGAACATATTTTTAAAGGTAAGTTAAATCATGTTCTGTAAATTGCATCTTTACAATGTATCTTATTGCCATTAAATCAGGTTTGCATGAGAGCTTAAAGTATTAAAAAAGTTTGTGGAAACAGCTTAGCTACCTATGGAGTTAATGCACCTCACTGTGGCTCAGCAGGTACCATTAAATATGATGATAAATCTTCCAGTGTGTATGTACACTTGCAAAAGAATTACCATTAGTCTACTTCCCCACAGAGCAGCCATGATATTGTGTGCATTGTAAAACTTATCCAATTATAACAATTTTCTCAGCATTAATTTTTCACTTGCCATAATAAAATTAAGAGCAAGCAACAGTGTCTCCTCATTTAAACTCTTGCTTATTATTCAGATGATTAAAAGTGAGCAAATTCTTAAACATACCTGATAGTCATAACCAAAATATTAGCCATGCTGCTTAAATGAAGGGTCAAATTCCTGAATAACACACATAATTCTCCAGAGGAAATACCAGGTGTGTTGTTGGTAACTACGTTACTATGTTAATTAGAATTTTTTTAATCATTATGACACACTTCTTATGCATCAAATTTTAACATGAAACCTGTTAGAAGCTTACTTCCATGTCCTTCAGAATACAGGTTAAAGAATCACGGATACTATGGAGATTTTAAGAACGCACTCATGCTTAAGAGTTGCACTATTTTTCTTGTGCAACAGCCTGTTTTCCTAGAACAGAAGTGACTTCTACTTGGAAGGAATCTACCCCCATGCTTAATAGAACACTAATAATGCAATATATCATTTTTTATTAATCCTTTCGTTATGAGTGTAATGCCTTAGCTGGTAGATATGGTAGATTTGTCACAGGAAATTGAGACTGTCTGCACTGGAAACACAGACTATTATTTTTGTTCTGGCTTTGCAATTACAATATAGACATCATGACAAGTCTACTTGGGCTACCATTTTTTATGTGCCTTTGGCAAAGGATATGCTGCAGAGCACTACAGCCCGCTGTGCTGATTTAAAATCCAGCTCAAAACCTGAATTCTTCTAAATACACGGAAAGAAGCTGCATGGCCATCAGCAAACCACATGAATGATAATTCAGTAACTGTAAATGGACCTTATATGAATAGCAACATACGAGAAATATCTTCCATACAAGCCATGCCAGAAAAATCCAGTTTGCTGATGAATGAATAATAATCCTCCAAATACAATGTCATTTAAGATTACTTGCTTGTATTGGCTTTAGTACACACTAAAAAGAACACTTTCAATGAAGAGGAACATCGCTAGTGTTTGTTATTATTTTCATCCTCTGTAATGCAGGGTGTTGTTTGTTTGGAGTATGTAGCACAAAGGATGCTCATATCACTCTCTAACCAAAACAAAAAAAGAGAGAAAACTTGTTTTCACTTGTCTGACTTGCTTACAGCTAGACACCTCAAAGACAGGCCTTTGGAATCCTGAGCCTATTATTGAGCCATTACTCACTACTGTATAATCAAAAGAAACCTTTACAACACAGTGTATTATCTTTTAGCTCATATTGGCACTTATATTCCATCTTTTTTATTAAAAATGGAGAAGTCAACTTACCTGACAAGTGAAAGCTATTGGGTCAGCCACTTTCTTAAAAATGTGCTCAATCTCCTCTAGTGCAGTATAGTACTCAATCTGCGCTGTGCTGTTAATGACTCCTCCACAGTAGACATTTACATACACAGGGCCAGCAGGAAAATCTTACAAAACACAAATCAGAACAGTAGCTGAAAATATTTTACAATCCCAGACAGAGGTCTCAGGGAATAGGTAAAAGAATGGGAAAATATCACAGAAAATGCATAGAGTCGATGAACTGGATTTGCATTTCACAGATGATTCAGTGTAGTGAGGTCTTTCAGTCTAACATTAAAAAGCTGACAAAAGAAAATTCATATCTGTAAATCTGAATAAAACAAAGCTATTCTATTACTTCACGTTAGAAAGGAGATGAAAACAGTATGCTTCAAATTTCCAATTTCCCTTTGATAGACTGATGACCTATAATCAGCTCCCTTATGCCTACGAATTAAGGAAAAGTTCATTTATTACAAATAGTGGAATTGCTATTCATCTTTTGTAACATATTTCTTAATTGCAGGCAAGGTTCTTCAAATCAGATTTGAACTATGCTGCAGAAATTGCAGTATAATTACTTCCATTTCAGTTGTTTACCTAGTAAAAGCAAAGGAAAGAGGCATTTGTACAGTCTGTTACATAAGTATGACTTGCTCTGCGTATGCAGCATGAGCCTTCTTTATGAGCACATTTTATAATTCATTACGATTCACTGTGCCAGGCATCCTGCTGTACCACACCAGCAGTAGCACGGTTTGCTTAACATTCCAACTTGGCACACAAAAGAGCAATAAAAATGGGCAACCCTGAAAATGGAGAAGAGTAATAGGGCCAAAGAAACGAAGTGAATAGAACATGACCTTAAATCACTTGAATGGAAACTGCCCAAATGCCTTTTTTAAAAAAAGAAAAACAAATAAACATTTTCCTTATAACATCAGATAAGCTGGATCCTTATTAAAAAGGAGTACTCCCAAACTTCCAGCTTTTCTAGATTTTGAAACAGAGAGAACTGAAACAGAGAGATGCATTGAATGCAAATGATATAAGAAACAAAATTAAACTTGGGCTGCAGGTCTCTGCCAAATTTTTCATATTTCATCTACTGTTCATATTTTACTTCTTCATCCGCTACAGAAACCTTCCTGCAATCAACAATGTTTTCAAAGAATAATTCTGGAAGAATCTTTAAAGATCTGTAAATGAGGATTTCAGCTTTCCTTCTCAGAAATCCAGTTGAGTTTCCTATTGATCACGGGGTCTCTAAAGACAAACTCCCTGCACCATCACAGTAATAAAGAACTCTCAAGCCATATGTGTTCAGGATGAAAATCAGGCCACAAAATTACCTAAACATAGCTCCAAGAAGCCACTGCTGAAAACTGTAGCCTATATTTTTTTTCTTCTTCCTCCCTGAAGTTGTATTGCAATGGTTTTAGAATAACATATGTAAGTTCCTTTGAATTCACAGTATGCAGTGGAGTAGCAAGCTACACTCTGAATACTTAGGTGAAAATGTGAGTTAAGAATTAAAAAGTTTAAGTGAGTGGGGATTGGTGTGGCCCTTAAATCCACACAGAAACTAAGAGAAACTGTTGGCAACTAGTTATGGATGGAGCAGCTGAAAAAATCATTAGAAACCAGCATAGCTGAGTGATATAGAAAAATGACATGGACATGAGCAAAGTAAAGAAATTATTTCCTGTGTCAGTAAGAATGATACAGAGGACTAAAACCAATTTTACTGCATTAAATATAAAATGAAACATTTTAGTAACAGTGTTAAATGAAGACAATATTAGCTTTGCATTTTATGGGTGTGATTTTGAAGAATGTTAATCTATGACTAATCAATGACATTTTAAGACTGCCACCTGCCATTTAACCACACAAAACCAAACTAATAGTACTTAGTTTCCCATAAATCACGAGGCCTTGCTTCCCTGCATTATTAATAAATGTTCTATGTGCAAAACCCATGTACAGGAAATGCCTACAAAACAGTGGGAAGTGAAACTACTTATCAGAAAAAGTGAAGGGAGTCCAAAATGTTCTGTTTACTTTAAGAATATTTGTCTTACCTAAAGCTTTCATGTACTTGACCTTCTTATTCCAAGAGGCTGGCTGTGTCCTAATTCGTTGATTATCTGCTATAAATTCAATTTCTAAAGTTTCATCATCTATTTCATCTTTCAACAAAATGAATATTTCACCAGGGTTCTATAAAATTAAAATATGTTCCCATTAGTCCTTCAGAAAATTATACTGAAAGTGTAAAATGTAAATGAAAACATGAGTTGGAAGGAAAGTTCATTTACCAACAGCTTCATACAAAAAAATAACAACACCAAAACATGATGCTACCTCAGTGTTACCCTTTAGTATTCTACTGACATCGACGAAAAATTAATGTAGAATTTTAAGTTCAGTTACCTAACAATATTTTAAAACAGTATTTTAAATGCATGTGTAGGTGAATTGTTACATTTTCTAAGACCATTCTACTTTGTAGTCTAAAAGAATGACATTCACCCTAATAAGAAAACACTACAATACTTCCAAACTGTTATAGTATTAATAAGATTGCAGCAGGAAGAGGAGAAGAACATTGACTGTTATCCCAAAGATTTTAGCATTCAAAAACCTTACCTCACATGGTATTCTTCCTGGAAGCACCAATATCGACTGTTCATTAGTTTCTAATGCTTCAGAAAGTATCTCTGTTTTAACACTGAGATCTATTTCTTCTGATGCTCCCCCAACATCTGACAAGGTAACGTTGGAGCTACTCTGGTGATCTGAAACAAATAATGTGGAATGAGGACATTACTAATAATCCTGGATCAATAAAACATCACAATGAAGTCTAACATATTAGAGACTCATATGGCATTTAGAGTCATATTAAGGTCACTGCACGAAAGCCTGGCAAAATTCCTTTTCATGTAAAAGTGGTGAGGTTCCCCTTTTCGGCAAGAGATTGCCTCTGAAGTTCTGATCCCACAGCCTTTATTTATATGAACAGGCTCTGCTCATACTAAAATCCAAAGGCAGAAGGCCTTTAGACCAAAGTCCTCATGACCAATGAGGGATCAGGGATCAGCCAGTTCTCAGAAGAACAAACTCTCATACACTGGGTTAAAGTGGAATTTTTACCACTCTTGCTTTCCCTATATGTAAACAAGGAAATGCTACAAGTTTACAACATCAGCCCACCTGTCTACAGGAAGGATTTCTGTAAAGGCAGTGACACCTGTGACCAGGTAACTATGAGAGTAGATAGAGATGTTCCTCAGAGACTCCGTAGACTTTGCTTTCTTTCATGGACAAAATGATAGACTGAAGGCGTACATTTTTTGTTGTGCTGGTTTCGGCTGGGATAAAGTTTGTTTTGTTTGTAGTATATAGTATGGGGCTGTGTTTCAGATTTGTGCTGAAAACAGTGCTGCTAACACAGGGATGTTTTTGCTATTGCTGAGCAGGGTTTACACAGAGTCAAGGCCATTTATGCTTCTCACACCACACACCAGCAAGTGGTGCACAAGAAGCTGAGAGGTGGCACAGCCAGGACAGCTGATCCCAATGGACCAAAGGGATATTCCACACCACAGGATGTGATGCTCAGTATATAAAGCTGAGGAAAGGAGGAGGAAGATGGGGACATTTGGAGTGATGGCGTTTGTCTTCCCAAGTAACTGTTACATGTGATGGAGCCTGGCTTTCCTGGAGATGGCTGAACACATTCCTGCCAATAGGATGTAGTGAATAAAGCCCTTGTTTTTGCTTTGCGTGCACAGCTTTTGCTTTACTTATTAAACTGTCTTTATCTCAACTCAGAAGTTTTCTCACTTCTACTGTTTTAAGTCTCTTCCCCATCCCACTGTGGGGAGTGAATGAGTGGCAGTGTGGTGCTTAGTTGCCAGCTGGGTTTAAACCATGACATTTGTGTAAGATATTCCAGATTTAGAAATGCTACACCATTCATACAGATAGCTTACAACCAGTTTCTTTTCTTCTTTGCTGTACCAGTAAAGGCCCAAGAGCCATAGTGAATCCTTACCAAATCACAGAATTTTAATGAGGAAATCTAAAAGAACTGACAAGTACACCTGCAGAGCTCTGACTAAGCCTGTGTTTTAGAGAAGCTATTCTTCACACCTGCTACTTCTCAGCTGTATCATTTCTACTCCTTTCCAGACACTCTGTTACCCTGTACAAAATGCTGTTGCTACCCATCTCAAAGGACTGCAGCAGCTCTTCATCATTCAAGATTACCCAGCATACTGCAGTCACCTAGTTAGATTAATGATATCATTCCAAGCAGCTCAGAGTTAAAAAAATCTTGACTGGCTGGTGAGAAAATATCCAGAGAGACATCAACAGCATCTTGTGTTACTGTAAATTATGGAACACTCACAGTCAATTACATTCAAGGACACAAATAACTTTTCAGGCACATCTTTTCCTCTTAAGTGGATGTAGAATATTAGTATAAATTAGTGATGGGCAGAAGACAGAACAGAAGCAATTTGGCTTTGCCCAAACTAGTAACACAGCCATTTTGGGTTTTTTCCAAAAACACCCAAGTGACGAGGTACACAAACCACATAATGCTCCTAAGAGGCACAGAATTCTTTGCATTCAGCATCAGTATTAGTAATTTACAACTAGTTTCCCACTTCTGGCTTGCCTTTATTTCCCCCATACGTACCAGTTTGTCTGATACAGAATGTTCCCTTTCCTTACCAAATTTGCCTTGCTCAAGAAGGCACAGATTTTAGTAAACTACTTCTGTAATAAATGTGCCCGTAAGTGGAGTTACGCCTGGGAATGTAGTAGAAAAACTGGGGTATGCTATGTCTAATATAGGTTTTATCTTTATTTTCCCCTGGAGATGCGCTTTGATTGTTAGAGAGATCTCAAGAAGAAAGAAAAAAAAAAAGTCTCATTTGTCCATGTTTTGTTGAGGAACCTAAAGGTTCTTGAACTTCTAAGGTGGGCGAGTTCAGTGGTCATCACCAGCTTTTAAATTTCCCCAGCCTCTTCCTGCTTATATTCTCATGCCTTTAAGGCAAACTAACTCTGAATTTAAGTGTAGATTGGTAAAATACACTAAACTTATGTGTAGACATACTTTACTGAAGTAGTTTTAATTCCATTTGCTTTAATTTATTTTGAAAGTTAAACAGACTACACTGAACCAAGGCTATTTTGATTCTGAATGAGAATCCACCCCCAGTTTCATGTAGTTTAACTAATCCAGCTCAAAAAGGACATAAATCTCTCTGATTATCACAGTGAAGACTAGACTTTACTTAGCACCACCCTTCAGAAATAGGAAGGCCTGAGCCCTTGCTGAGGAGAACAAGATACTGTATGCCCACAGCATGTACTTTGGGAATGTGTTCATATTTTAAGTCACTCATAAATCTTAAACACACAGAATTTGCTCCAGAAGACAACTCATATGAGGTGCATGCTTCTGATTTTTTTTTTCTGTCACTTTAGGCAAAAGAATCCTGCAAAGACAAGAAACATTCCACTATACGATGGACAAAATCTAAGGAGTGAATAACAAATCTGGCAGGCATTGTGTTCTCAGATGTCAGCTTTCCATCAGTGATCATTCTTCAAGAATCGTGTGGATACATTCTGATCTACGTAAAGTTCATGACAGCTTTACTTCTATAGTCTGCATTCATTCTACTTATTGAAGATGACAGTAGTCACTTCCACCTCTTAATGTCCATAAAATAATTCATCTACTGAGAAGGTCAATGCTAGTGCTAACAAGTTGATTTAAACTAGGATAATGTTTTCCTGCCACATTTATTTTAGTTTAATGTTTTTATTATGCCTAGCGACATATAACTACAGTATCAGGACTCCAACCCTGTCAGTATTGGGATTGCACAGCCCCAGACTTTAGATAAATTATTAAGAAATGTGGCTCTTCAGTATCCACATCTTTGATGTAAGAAAGTGAGGGATTCCCCTGCTGACTATGAAAGTGGTTAGCAATTTATTAGCTAAAAATCATCAAGCAAGACGTCTTTCACTAAATGTCAGGTCTACCTGACAATCAATGAAAGCCATATACAGTAGTCCAAAAATAACAGGGATCTATATTATCACTACTGTATAGTTAATAACCAAACTCCAGAGCTACCATCTCCAGCACTCAGATTCCAAGGGCAGTTGCACACTGTCTTGTCCTAAAATGTGGAATAGGAAACCACCACATGAAGTATTACTTGTAAATGCTGAACAAGCAATATACCAGAGATTAAGCAAGCCTTGGTTTGGTGGCATTAACTAAACCAATGTAACTTACAAGGGGTTAATACTACAGCAGTAATATTCTAGTAACACAAATGGAGCAATGTCTAGACAATATTAATTAAATGTAGGCAGAAGGTGTTCCCTGACGTACAGGTCTTTTGAACACTTACATTTTGGACATCTTCACTGTGAATCCTCTTTATAGTCTTGCTTTTAACCTGAAAGCAATGGCTAGGGAGCTCCACCAATTGCTCAGGCTTTCAGAAAAATAATCATTTAACAAGACTTTTCAACTGTAAGTGAAGATTAGCTTAAAATAAAATTAAATAAATGAAAGGAACATCATTATAATGCTGGAATATCTAAGAGAGGCGATTTATTAAAGGGTATTTGTTTCTTGGTGAATGTGTTCTTCAAATATTTTATATAACGGTGCCCCATCCATGAGGTTCTTAAAATGTAGCAGTAACAATTAAAATAATGGATGAATAGAACCAGACCCTTTCTTGTAGGATCGAAGTATAAGACATTATTAAGTATATCTAATGATGCTTAGACAGCAGTATGAGCTAGAAGCAAAAAAGAAAAGAAAATCTATTATAATCTTCCCTTGAGTATTCAGGCCAGTCCTACCGGGAATTATTGTCTATTGTAGAGGCTAATGCTCCATTTCCATCAGGTTACTTTTGTTGGCTTACTTCTGTCAAATATCTATTACTGATGGTCACATTGAAAGGACTGATCTTAAATTTAAGTTCATATTTAAATAATAAAATATTATACACGTTTACTGTAAGAGTTATTCTCTTAATTGGGCACAGTGCTGATGTTTTCAATTTTACTTTAATGTTCTCTATTAATTCATATAACTTCAATACATCAATTTGGTATATTTTACACAAAAATCTTTTGGAATGCATTATTGCTTTTGATTTAACATTTTAAACTGAATTCATGAAATGACTTCAAAATTGCATTCCTTCACATAAACTGAGAAATTTTAATTAAGCCTCTCTAGTCTCTTGTGGATTCAACAATTAATTCCTCACCATGGCTTCTGAACAATTTTCATGCCACATTCAACCCCACTCCCCCCAAATTCCAACTTTTCAAATAAACTCTTTAGCTATCCCTATTGCGGTCTACATGAGGATTATAAATTGCCTGACTTTGATTACTTGGTACTTGCTACATATTTTGAGTCAACAATGTATGTGACAGATTTGGGGTATTAAAAATAGCAGAAAACATAAACTCATGAAAGATTTTTGTGTTTTCTAAGGCCACCCATGGAATGAATTTCACAGCCAAAATTTAGTTGGTTTTAACAAAACAAAATGCCTGCTAGCTTTACAAATTTCAGTTCTCCCTCGAGTCTTGCTAAAGCAATGCTAGCTGGAAAACTGGAACTATATTACAATAAAGGTCCTCATTTACCCCTAGATCACACAACATGTAAGAGCATGATAAATATGGGCAAATCGGGTTAGGCAGATGACAAAGAAAGGAAAAGTTATTAAGTACATGTGGCCAACTTACTATGAAAGAAAAGACAAGGTGTTCTAGTGTCAAAGATTAAAATAAAGAGGCTTAAAGGGAAGAGCACTTAGGTTAAATTCAGCATATCATTTAAGAGCAGGAGTCATCCCATGTAAAACATCAGGACCACTCTTCAGCACAACATGCGGTAAAGGCAGAGCTGGTCCTACTGGCTTCTACAAGGTAAAATTAAAAAGGTGCTTGTGTATAAGCAACTTCCTTGCAATTCAAAAGCTTAAACTCAAACACATGTGTGAGTACTCTGCAGAAATGTGGATGAAAGTAGAGCCATACAGGAAAACAAACAAACCAACAACAATCAAAAACCACAAAACAACCAATAAGCACCCACAAAGTAACCTTCTGCACTGTGGAAAAATGAGGAAAAAACACTCAGGCACATCATATTCTTCTTCCCTTCCACCACAAGTTTAACATAGATATTTATGACTTATTCCCCTTAAAGTATAGGTACTTGTACATGCTGTATGAACTCAGCAGAGAAGTGCAGCAGAGTGAGATTGAAAGGCAGCCTCTAACTGCACAAGTTGCTCTATAAATGACCTGAGAAAGGTTGTGAGAAACATGGAGGCAGAAAACGTCCACCACACTGGGCTTCAGTCAATGAGCCTGTTTTACTCAGCACCAACACGGCATTTATTCATTTTTACCATAAACCCTTTCTAAGATCGGATTTCAAAGCAAATTCCCTTCTCTGCTCTGCTGAAAAGGTTTGTTTGTTTGTTTAATGATGGTGAGACAGGGCTTAGGATGGAAAGGTTTCTAAAAAAAAAAAAAAAAAAAAAAAAAAATCACAGAAAATTAAATACATACATACATATAAACATCTGACTTTTTTTCCCTTTCTTTTTTTCGATCATGCATAAATTCCAGACCAAGAGAAACATATTCCTTATTGAAGAAGCTATAAATAATCTCTCTCTATGCTGAATCATCTATCTTTTGCCACTACATTGACAGTTATCTTTGTTTTTCTCCAAAACATTCAGAGTCCCAGTTTCTCCTGCATGGCTGAGTTGTTCTGTCAAAACCAGTAGCTTTCTGTGAGTTGGCCTATTTTGCCCATGTCTCCAAAATGTTTCCATTACTTCATTTATGGTGAGCAATTTTTCTTGCAAATAAGCATCAAATTGACAGTTCTTTTAAGTCTATAAAGAACAGTTTTTTTCTTTTCTGAATATATGGAGTTGGTGATTCTGTCGTTTTAGCAACAGATGGTATTGCAAGGTTCATTCACATCTATTTCTCTCCTGTAACAGAGGAATCCCTGCAACACCCCCACATCTATTGTTTTATGCATTACTACATATGTGTAGGCAAAGACTGATCTGACTAGAAAGGTGCATTCTCACTTGTTCTCATATTATCAGGTATGTTTTTATACACAACAATTTACCAATCTGATATAACTGTAGCCTAATGGAGTCACCATAAAAGCATCTAAACACAATGCAGAAGTCTTATTATGTATAGCCATATTGGATCTCACAGTAAAAATAAAAAATCCTGCCTTCAAATAACCCCAGAACTGCAAAACCCCCACAATTTACCATCAATAATATTTAAGAAATAATTTGCATGAGACTGTAGGCATTTCTTTACACATATACATATATTACCTTCTTCTGATTTTAATTGTATATTCAGAGGATGTATGGCTATGACAACTAGTTCCTACCTGGTCTGTGGCTGGAAAGCATGATTTGACTTAACCTCAGCAATCAGTGCTTCGGTTAGGATGCACGCATTTAGATTAGAAGCTTTTTGGGAATAAATTTATCTTTTACTATATAATTTTCAGCTGCAGTAGCAGCACTAATATCATGAGCACTCTGCTGAGCCTTAAACACATAGTAGGACTGTCCCAAAGAGTTTCTAAACTATTAGGCACACCAATTAGTTTGGAAATAATAACTACTTGCCTGAGGTCATTTAGGTGCTGAGCAGACTGCTGATGGAGTCCAAGGCTGGTATTTCCAGTTTCTACATTCTGCAAACTTTCATCCTGCCTCTTCTCCAGGGAGAAGCAAACTGAAGTCTGGCCCTTTGTATGCAGCAACAGTTCTCAGTTATTAAAGCCCAATGTTTGATTAGAGTCCATCTATTCACTTCAGAGTTACAGCAGTTCTACTACAGCAAGAACACTTTGGCATTTTTGTTCCATTTCTCTGTGGTATTAGCAAACACATATCTCACTTCTCTTTCAGTGAAGGATTATACAGCACCAAACACTGCATAAAATCTGAGATGCGCTATTACAGAGACAGGTTATCCTCCTGCTGCTGACTCAAATTACTGCTGAAGACAAAAAGACTGACAGCAGGGGCATCCAGGGTTGTGAGCAGACCTCCAAAACTTGTTTGCCTGATCAAACGGTCCTGGAACTTCCTTATTATTCCAGAGGGGCTAGCTGCAGCTGCCTGGTGTCTCTACTGTCTCCAAACTACAATTCAAGTCTCTTATAACTGGCCTGGTACAAATTGTATGCTCTGCTTGGACAAAGAAGTGACACAGCTAGAGGGGAGTATTTTAGAATCAAGTTGTACCTTGGAGAAGCACAACTGGCAGGCAGGCCAAAAGCTCAAATTTCAGGCTGAATAGAGTTTATGTTTTTACAGATATGACCCTCAAGGAACTACTAGTAAGTAGCCAAACTTTTCCCTCTTGACTATGTTTGAAGCTATTCTCTTGAGGAAGAATATTCTTTGCAAAGTTCAAAAAATGACACGGTTGGAAGGTCATGAAATGAAGTTTAATGTAACTGAAAAGACCTTAACTGCACTGGGAGAGGCTGGGGGGACAGATACTGACAGGTGGCATTCTCAGCCTTCACGCCACTGCAAGTACAGGATACATATCATTAATAGTATCCAAATGTTTACTGACATAAGACACTATACTCCATGTTATAGCATCTCTTAAATCAATCTGGTAACAGAAGCTAGCTTGCACTGCAGCAGCTCATTTGCCAAATAGCGTATCAGTCTGAGTATGACAGCAGAGCTCCAATACCTGCACGGCGCTCTTATCAATGCCTGGACAAAATTTATGATGCTGTTCTTGATCTGCACAGCTCCAAATTACATGGAACTTGTCTATCTAAGAGACCACATGTCTCCCCGTGCCACGCTGCCACAGCTACTGTCAGCAGAAAGACTCATACCAGGCACATTTGTTATTAAAGAAGGGGAAAAAAAGTGAGTTGTCAGCAAGACTGACTCACTGGGGGACAGGCTGCTTTGCAATTTACTCCCACCTTTGGTTTGAAATAGCTAAAATCTATTGACCCTTAAAGTGAGCTAAAAGGGTATACGGCTCTCTCAGGAACACCATCAGGAGTGATATTTTTAGGGACATCTGAAAAACATGCTTGTTTTCTAACTTCTGGTTATTTTTCTTCTGTTAGGGTTATGGATTTGAAAGTCATCTTAAGTCTTTACCTTTTAAGGCACTGTCATTGAATCTAAACCCTAGCCCCCTGAATAGGCATACTTTACTAAAACAGGATTTCAGATAGCATTATAGGAAAGAATAGCAGAGGTGCCCCAATAGCTCTTTATCTGAAGAAGGGATGCCACCTACTATTTTTTTTAAAGTGCTGGCCTTTCTCGAATTTCATTAGGTAAAGGATACTGGAAACACAGTATGCACATATATGTTAGTTGATGAGACTCTTGGGCAGTACCAACAGATGTCTGCTGTTTGAATAGGCAGACAGCTCTTTCACTTTAAAATCACCTTCTTGTGCTCCGCTTGTCCATCCCTAATTGGTTCAGTAAATGAATGCTAGGATACAAGCCTTAATAGAAAATGTTAAAAAAGACAAAGCTGTTCCACAGAAGGAGAATGGCCTTTTCTAAAGCTGAAAATTACCTAATTGGTATCTAAATCTGAGGTTTGCTCTATTTTGCAGGTAAAATAATGAACACCAGTTCCACAATAAGGCATTCACATTTTATCTATGTGGTTACAAGGTTCTATACTCAGTTCCTAGTAATATTGCTTCACTTTTCCAACTGTAGTACAAACTATAAATAATGATTCTTTGAGAGCAGAAAAATTTCCTTAAGAACCACAGGGAATTTCTCAAAATAGAGTTTTCTAGTAATAATTAAAAAAACCCAAACAGTCTAATTTTCTTATATAGAAACCAGAAATAAACACATAACATTTGTAAGTGGCCAAAGAGCTGATTTGTTCAGTTATCACCTACAGGAATGAGTCCTCATACATTCGTATCATGGTGATTAGCATTCCACAACTGGATCTTTTCCATCACTCACTAGCTAATCAATTGCTTTCACATCTGTTTGTATCTCATATTTCCCCAAAGGATTTCAGTGATCATATTGTTTTTCCATTTTCCAATGTACTATCTGACCTTTACCCTCAAGGCCTTGCACAATTCACTTTAGTCAATCACTTCTTATTGATTGTTGGCTCTTGCTCATTCCCCATCTATCTTTGCTTTATTGGATATAGTTTGTTTCGGTTTGTTTTTAATATGTCCTGTCATCCAGTCACTCTCTTTCCAGTCTTGTTGCTTTAGATTTCTCATTAAGCTTTATACTTCTGATCTGTTCAACTCTCATTCCAGTTCAAGTCTGAATTCCATCTTCTCTCAGCCTATCCTTTTTTTTGTACGGTATCTGTATACTCAAAACAAACTTCAGCTTTTGGCATGCCAGTCTCTGCTTAAGACTTTATAAAATGCTGTTGTTTTGTGAATTTATAGGGTTCTAGTAAAAATTCTTTATTTCTTGGGAGTAGCTTGGCAGAACATCTCAGTCTTTTGTTTTCTTGAGATTCTCCATTTTCCCTGTTTTCTATTTGCTATCTCATTTTTTGGACATCATGATAATGAATTAGAGTAACAGTGATACCAGCTTATTGAACACCTGGATGATGAACAAGTAACTACAAAAAAGCCTTCTTTATACCAATAAACTTCTTCAATGCACTGATCCACAGCACATTCAACACAGGACCAAAAGAGACATCCCTAGGAACCTTGGCAATAGGTCTGTAGGGCAGCTTTGCAGCAGCTTTCTGCTTGAGATCACAGCAGTACATCCAAGATGTCAAGAGTCACAAACAGTCTCTATTGGAAAGGAAGAGGGACTAATAGGAGAAGATTTAATAGAGAGAAATGGTTGGCACTAAATACTCCCTTCTACACTATACATATTTCAAAGGGGCATATTTCCAACTAACTCTGGTCTGGACCTGTAGAATGCACACCTTTTAGTGTCCGAATTGCACCTAGTGAGCTCTCTGAGTGCACTTATCTGAAAGGAATGAAATCCACATGCGCCAAGATTGTTCAGCTCTGTGAACCAACACATGGAAAATGGGAATGACTGGAGTGTTTAAAAACACACTGGCTGATGCTCGTGTCTTGAAATTAACTGAAGAAGCTAAAACGCTAAACTCCATACATCACTGACATGTATATTGAATTTGTGCTAGTAAGGAAGAGCCAGTGAGCTTGCAGCATCATTCTGCCCTTACACCTTGCCAGCAAAATAGACCCACCGAGCCAGTAACCTCAGAGTCCAGCAGCAGAAAACGTCTGTGCCAGGAATTCCAGAATAACTTACTCATCCTTTTCCCTCAGTCAGCATGCTGGTGCTGTTAAGCCAAACACTTCACAAATGTGTCAACCCAGAAATAAAGGTGTTTAAGGAAGAACTGGGGACAGGAAACACGTTATGTAGCTCTTTAGTAAATGCAAGTGGAGATTTTGTCAGTCTGTTTTCCCTATTAATATTAGGGGCTTTCACAAAAATAAATAAACCAGAATGGCCAGTGTCAACACGCACTGAAGTCAGGATGCAGGGCTTCTCCCAATCACTGGCTGCCAATGAATGATGCCACAAACATAGTGCAAGTAGGACTGATCTATCTGAAATTTCAAATCAGCTCGCTCTTTACTACAAGCAAAACTCCTCATCCTGGGAACAGAAAAGGAAAGCTCTCCATGTCTTCTTTTTTTCTCTGCTCTGAAATGAAAGGAAAAAGAATGTCCCTATTGAATCCCTTCCCTTTTCATACTCGTCACCAGAATGTGTGGGTAGAGAGGTGTGAATAGAGGTTTGAGAATAAGGCACGTTCCTCTACACAACTGCATGCTATGGTACGGTTAGTTTATTGCATTCCATGTCTGACAAGATGTAAGAAAACAAATCTAATTTTCTGAAGAGCACTGGCTTTATTTGAGTAAATGCAACTCACCATCTGCAAGAACTGCTTCATAGATGTAAGACAAAGAGTCTCCAGGATTTTCACTCTGTTGCTTATCTAGGAAAAAAGAATAATTCTTTAATGGTATCTACTTGGAAATATCTTTAAAATGGTCATCATTTCTGATGACAGTGATCATTGCTATCCTAGTTGATTGTTTCACAGAATGCTTAGTTTGCTCCAAGGAAGATATTAGCACCAAAAAAATCAAGCTAAAAAAAAAAAAAGGCACAAACAAACAAACAAAAAAAATGATACCATGGCACTGATTTTCACTTCCTCTTTTTTAGACTAAATTCTGTATGTTATTTTAGATGTAAGATAAAGCTATTTAAAAGCTACAGTTTTGCAGAGAGAAAAAGAAATCCAACGGGGAGTGGAGTGGAACAAGTCTAGAGAGATCTTTAAATGGAATTGTAGTTATCCCCTTAAAGTAAACATCCCTTTGACTGATCTTTTCAATTTGCTATAGCAGGTAGGAAATGCGGGCTTAAGGAAGAAGAGAAGTTTCCCTGAAAGTCAATATAGCAAAAAATGGGACAGGAGTTGGGTAAAAGGAAAGATAACAGAATCATGTGCAGGAAAGTGAGAAACGGAAAATGGACACAGACATAGGAGACAACTGTGAGGGGCTGTGTTTGAGAATACAATAAATCTGATTACAGAGTTCCCAGTACTGGGTAAAAAACAAATGAAACAAACAATGGTCACATTCTGTAAAGTACTGGTCAAATATTAAAAAACTCTGACAGTTCCACTTCACTGAAATGATTTCGATGGCTTAATAACTACCAGGAGACTTTCTGCCATATTATGCAGTATCTGTCTATGCCATGCTTGCTTTATGCTGGATCAAGTTAACACTTGTTTTTCCACATCTGAGGTAACATTGACATAAGAGAGATACAGCTAACTCAACACAAACGCTGTTGTATAGCATCTACACATATCACTGGGTGCTCCAGAAGGTAACAACCAGTATTATTACAAGGGATCAAGACTGAAGAGTCACTGGGTAAAGACACCAAGGCTAGGATGAGGAGCCTGGGAAAGTGACTGCTTTACAATGACTTTATTAAGGTTGCGTAAACCAAACACTCAAAAGTAGTCTCTCTCCTTTGTTGTGGTATATTGTTGACTTATTTCTTTTAAAATGATCTGTACTGCGGACAGTGGTTAGACCTACGCTGGCACTGGCTTGTGGTTTTGTACTTAAGGTGTTGTTGACCGTATTCTGATTCAGTTATTCCTCTTACTAGAGCCCAGTTAATGAGGAGAGGATTCCAGTGAGAGATATTAGCTGATTGCTGCTCTAGAGAATTTAAGTAATTTCAGGTTCCCATACTGAAGTTTTGAGGCAAAAGCCTAGAAGGCTTTTCAAACATGCTTTTCAGAAGTGCTCATTAGTTTTGTACAGCACTTTCCATGAAAGACCTTACAGCTGACCTGCAGACCTCCAAGCAGACACAAACACATCTGAAATTAAAGGGAATTTGAATATGGACATGAAAAATACTGTATACTGGTAAGTGTTATGAAAAGTAATATCTTAAAGTGGTATCAGAAGTGGAAGAAATGCTTGACCCTAATCTGGCTTGTTAGGAAATTCTGTTTTCTCAACAGGATCTGAATGACATTCGATACATAACTAATGCAACCGCAAACTCAAACACAAAACAAAGTATCATATAAGTGCTAATTAACTGAGTACTATTTATCCTGTGTACTAATGAGGGCAGCTTCTTGCCAGGGGAGGTGGAGAGAGGGAAGAATGCACTTATATAATGAAAGGCAATCAATGCCATGAACAAGGGTTCTAACTAAAGTTTAAGAGGCTACTTTGTACCTGTAACTTCTTGGCTTTTGAACACCTAACTTCATAACTATAATAACATTCTCTGGACCAAGTTCTGTCCTCATAGCCATTTAAATAACTACAGAGAAACCCTACCCAGAGCAAAATCTGATTCTATTAAAAAAGTTGTTCTTTTCTATCCTAATATTGGTTAGTTTTGGGGGTTTGTTTGTTTGTTTTTCAGTATGAACTTAAGTAAATGCTACAATTAATTTTTTCAGGGATAGGTGTTACAATTTTTTAATCTGGAAAACAAGACCCTTCTTTTATCTCTTTCCAAGAAGCTGACACTAACTTCACAGAAATACATCATGGTGAAATTGCAAATAGCAATTTTGTTATAACAACACTTGTGTGCCAAAAAATATTCAAAGAATGCATTTCCTGAAGACGTACAGCTCTAGCTGCAAAATACTTGCTGGAAATCTTAAGCTTATTTGTAAGCTATAGAAATAGCCTCACAACTGCAACTAAATACTGACTGATGACTGTTGTGCCATAAACAAGACATAGATTTGGATGGTGTCCACTTGCAACCTTGAAACAGCAGACTAATGATGATAATATAAATCCATTAATTCATTTTCAAAATAAAAAATTATAACCTAAATAAACAACAGTAAAATCGCAGTACATTAATTTAAATTAGTACATGCTGTTGCAGTAGTACTTATGTTCTAATCATTTGACTTCTATTATTAATAAAACTTTTTATGAGCTTGTCCTAAATGCTGCTAAAAACCATTCATTTTAAGATGTCAGTGCATTCACTTTTCAAGGTGTAAGCAGTTTTCATCCAATTAGTGTCAAAAATAAGATTAAAAAAATCACATACATGCTGCATACTTCAGAATCCAAGGGTACAGGTCACCGTGACTGGCTAGACAGATCAAAACATGAGCTGCTAAGAAATCTGATTTATAATGAATAAAGGCTCCTCTGGATTTTGCAAAAATAAGAGAAGAAATAACAATGAACTTAAACAGTTTAAGCAGCAGGGGATGGCAGTCTCAACATCATGTCTATGGTTGCCACGTCCAGGCTGCCACTTCAGTTTCTCTTCTGGTTTGAAATAGGATCATGTACCACATGAAATGAGTTAATGACACTAACCACAGCTTTTTGTTGACAGTCATCCCTGTTACAAATCCTCATCATTGCACTGGCAACCCAGCAATCACTCTGTGCGGAGATGGAGAAACAGAACACCTCTGTAACATTTATCAATCTGCTAATCTTAGCAGCAGTCCCTGCAGAGCTGTTCAAAGACTCATTGGCAGGGCAAAATGGAAATGAGGTCCATACTGTAGGATACAGCTCTCGTTAGTACTAGCCTAGTTCAGAGACAAGAAGGTACAAATGCATGGAGGAACAAGTTAACAGCAATGAACAGCTCAGGGAAAAAAAGGAATGGAAAAGCATTAGGAAAACACACAGAAGTGTTTTCATCTCTACCTCCAAAACCAGAAGACTAATGGACAAGAGACAGGCACTGAAAACAATTAAAAGAGACAGGTGATTATCCACACAAAGAGATGGGAAATCTTCTGAATACATAGTCCTGAAGAAAGGCATAAAAAAATTGCTGCAAAGGAAAAATAATCCAAGTATACTCAATAACCTCTTAGCAAGCCATTTTAAATACTAGGGTTAAAAAATAAATAAATTTAAAAATAATAATTTTTAAAAAATCTTTCTCCCAGATGAGTAATCTGTCAAAATCCCTGCCACAGATACCACAAATGCGAAGAGCTTAATAGGATTCTACAAATGAGTATCATAAATACAGACACTGCAAGCAGTGACCATTATCTTTAAGCAAAGGTAAATAATGATAAGATACACACATCTTCATTCCTCAGAGCTTAAATCAACACCCAGGTGACAGAAAAATCTCCCACTTGGAATACTTGCAGTGTGCAACAGAAAGCAATGCAGAGTTCTCCTAGGAAGCACTGATGTGAGCTGGCCCAGCTGACGGCCAGGGTGCACCAGTACAGAAAAAAACAGAGCCAGAGCAGTTCTCAGCTGTGTGTACGGAGGGGGTTTACACTGTGAAGCACCAGGCAGCAACACTAATCGCAGTCCTGGATCTAGTTCAGTCAATTCAACTTGTTTGATCCCAGCCACAGTCTATGCAGCCCTGGTAAAGATGTACGCACTGAGACTGAGGCCTTCAAAAACTATTCATTAATTCAGCTTTGCACTTGTCTCTGAAGTTGCTGATATTGACCTCTGCCAAAGAAAAGATCATTTGAGCTATTAAGTCACTTGACATTACTATGTAAGTAAAATCCCAAAGGTACATATAATAAATATTTTTATGAATGCATAGACCTAAGCAAAGAATCTTCATCTGTCTTCTAGGAAACTGTTTATCTTTGAAAAAACATTGCAATTTCCTGTGCATGTGTCAACTGACTGTCTCTGGGCTCAGTTCCTTCCTACATATATACATTTATACATATATACTCACACAGACATGCATAGTATAGACCCACTGTTTTCCTTCCACTAAAAAGCTGCCAAGGAACTTCAATCTGAAGCTAAATATCAGACATAGTCAGAAATTGCAAACATTATCTCCTAAAAGCAAACCAGGCAACTGTAATTAGGCCCAAAACTTAAAGTCTGAGAGATGCTAAAAAAAAAGTAAATATACTGAGTAAAAGGTTAATAAATGCCCATCTGCAAGAAATGTTAGAACAGGAGATGTTTTGGAAGGAACTGTCTAAATTTTGTTTTGAAAGCACTGATGTGATACAGCCAAATTGTGTGTAGACACGTTCTAGGCAGGTTTGAAAGCCTTATACTATGCTTCTGCTGATCTCCTCAGGCCCAAGGAGGCAAGGACATGCACCAGCTAGGTCACTCTGACTCAGCTGGCACCTCTCTATCCCTGTGTTCAAAAGCATATTCCTGGTTGTTCATCTGCATCTAAAACCAGTTAATCTCCAAGTAAAACTCCTGAACTGGAGGATGTCTCTCTCAACCACAACCTCCTGTGCTGTTATTAGGCACTTTGCAGGTAACAGAGACAGAAGCACAATGTTCTGCTTAAAAGACAAAATCATAACAAAATAGGAAGAGCTGAGAGGACGTAAAAGACCTAGATACTACAAAGAAGCAGTAGTAAACATAATCTCAAAGGAAAACACACAGCCATCTACCAGAAACCTGTGCACAATTACATCATCTTGCCAAAGTGGTCCACTCATCTGTCTTTCTAAAGCTATTTCTCACTTTCATTTGTGCAGCCTGGAGAGGTTAAACTTTGTGTTAAACTAAACCCTGTGCACAAACTTTGCCATTTCAGCACCTCTCACCCTCAGGACACAGGCTTTTCTTGCATTCCAGAAGTGCTAATTTTTACATTAATGCTTATTTGGAGTTTTCATGGACGTGCAAACACATACAAACCACATAGCTTTAGTCCTTCCAGTACAGCTTCATTACATGGGTTGGTAAAAGGGGAAGGGAACTTCTTCTCTTAGAGCTTTCGCATGTCACACGGAAAGCGACACCATCCATGAAACTGGGTCTTTCTCAGTAATTATTTTTCTCTCTGTCAGATTTATCTACACCCTATACACTGCCACATTAAGGCATTTTGAAAGAGATGAAGCATAAACCCATAGCCTTGTAGAGTTTGAGAAAGAGAAAAAAGTGTTGTCAGCTCTTCAATCTTACTGTGAAATGGTGATGGTAGGTTCACAGGTGCCACAGGCAGCTTTTAGACTTTACAAAGCTGCTTCCTTGTGAAAATGAAGCTGGATTAAGAGTACAACAGTTTCATCACACTTCAATGAAAAATGCACTACCCAACAAAAACTGTTAGACAAAGCTGAAGAGAGAATTTATCCAGAAAATCTGAACTATGACTTAAAAAAAAAAAAAATCTTCCAAATTACATCAATACAGCTAAGAGAACTATTTAGTAATCATACAAAGTTTTCAGTTTTAGATTACCTGGTTGAATAATTCCAGTAACAACAGAGAGATATTCTTCCGGTTCCTGCTCAGTAGAAATCTCCTTGCTGCCTCCATCTAAGGTCAGTATCTCATAAAGGATATCTGAGTTCTCCACCCCACAAAGTAGAATCACCACATCATCTGGAGGTTTTAGAACTTTCTCTAGAAAATAACTTCTTTTTCGATTCAGGCAGTTAAGAAGTCCACATGATAGTATCAGGAGTTTACATTTATAACAGGGTAAAGACAATAGCTCCTGGTGCTTGAAAGATGAAGTCTCTAGATTGTAGAGCAAGATTCCTCCTTCATTCACAATGTGTCCAAAAAGAGATTTTAAATACAGAGCCCACTCTTCTGCATCTTGTTCATATATCACAAGAATATCCTTCATATTTTCTAGAGAGAAGAAAACAAACAAACAAATAATTTCAAATACATTTTTAATCCATTATAAATATAAGAAAACAGATAGTTTCTCCCCGTTTAAAAACTTGAGCTTCTGAAGAAACAAGACAGGTCATCACCTTGAAATAACCAAGGCAGAAAGATCATCCACAGAAATGCTGTTAAAATAGCTCAGAATATTATATGTTTAGAATAGCTTCAACTAGTATTTCAGAGTGAATACTGAAATGGCAGTGTAGACACCAGAGTGCATCCACACATTCTGCTCACTCCTAGATACTTGACAAATAGGTGATACTATTAAAAATGCTACAGTTAACTTTTCAAGGCAGAAATAAAAACCATATATTTGAACACCAGACATGATCTGACTTCATTAGAAACAGGACTGGTACCTTTAAGATATTTTGGCAGCATGGTATTAGGACAGTCATTACTGATCATTTCTTACTGTCCTTACTCTAACAGAATTACTTACGAACCTGACAAATCTAAAACTACTTTTTTTTTTTTTTTTAGTTCTGCTTTCTA
Source organism: Streptopelia decaocto (assembly GCF_964273445.1). Lineage (NCBI taxonomy): Eukaryota > Metazoa > Chordata > Aves > Columbiformes > Columbidae > Streptopelia > Streptopelia decaocto. The sequence continues at coordinate 5,287,400 of NC_138658.1, read as the reverse complement.
TTTAAGACATAAAATGTGATGCTAGTAAGACTAATAGTCATTGATAGTGTTACTAGGACAACAGTATGAAATAGAGGCAACAGGCACAAGCTGAAACACAGGAGGCACCCTCTGAGCATCAGGAAACATATTTTTTACTGTGAGCACTGGCACAGGTTGCCCAGGAAGGCTGTGGAATCTCCCTCTTTGGAGCTACTCAAAAGGTGCTAGGACAGGCACCGGCTCTTGGGTGGCCCAGCTTGAGCAGGGCAGTTGTACGAGGCGGCCTCCAGATGCCCCTTCCAACCTCAATCATTCTGTGTAGCCAGAAAAAACCTGATTTGCTGACTGATACAATATACACTAAAATAACAGGGTAGCTTAATACCCCTGCAATAGTTCACAATCACAGTGCAGTGAAGCACCAGTAACAGACTCAAGAACAGAAACAGCTGCTGAACTTCACCTCCATTGAACTTCAGTGTGTCTCCCATGTTCCCAGTGGGTCAGGTAACCTGCCTGGCACCTGTCTGCAGTGCAGGTCAGTAAGTCGCTTCTTTGTGAATATCAAGAGATGTGGAAATGGTGGGCATACACAGAGTTAAAATGTTTATTGGGCACACAACGGCTCTGGAAAGTGGGATGCACCATTGAAAGCACAGTACAGATGTAGCTGAAGAGAACAAACTTATCAAGGATCCCACATAAATTCTTGTACAAAAGAAGAAACTGAACCTAGATGTCCAGCATTAGTGCTTTAATTACTGGAGTCTCCTTCTTTTTAGAAGAAATTATTTCTAAATTTTGTTCATTCATTCTTTACTCAGGAAATATTTATCCTGCTGAAGGCTGGCTGAAACTTGTAGACTAGGGACACAATAGCTTTGTCTCTTGAGTTCATTATATGTCTATAGCTGCTTGGGGGATAGCTACCATCTTTCAAATAAATGTGAATACTCATACTTTCAAAAAGTTTTCTGTCATATGAAATCACACAGGACCAAGTTCAATATGGTAGTGGGTGATGATACTTCAAGATGACTGACCCCGACTAATACATTAGAGCAGGGTAAAATTTTTCAAAAGGTATTTGGAAAGGTGACTGCTACATTTTCCATGGTAAAAGCATTCTGAAAAATGCCAGTTTCTGCTGAAATGCTGGTTTAATTGTAAAAATAAACAGTAGCATATTTCCAGTTTAACTCAGAGCAAAGTTATATATATGACACTAAGACAAGAAACCTACTTGATGCAATGCTGCAATGTTTTTTGTTTTCACAATCTCATAGGATTTTCCATAACTTGTGTAAATAAAAAGTAGTAGAAAAAAAGCACTTGCTGCACAGTTTCAAAAGAAGATATTACATTAACAGAGCTGTAAGGCCAGAAGCTTTTTCAGACTGGCCACACCATTTCCTATCACAAGAAACAGAATCACCAAGCACCTTTTCTTTTCAGTCCCTATTTGCTAAAAGCACTGTAGTGGTCCTTAAAAATATGGATTTGAAGAGGATGCTTAGTCTATGAAGAAGATTTAAGAATTCACTCTTTACACTTTGAATTTGCTTAGTTTCAACTTCCAGTCACAGAATATAGTTTTATCTACTTCTGCAAACTCAAAGAAGTATCTGCCCTCAGTCTGTCCCCCTAACGTCTTCAGACTCTCATGAAGCAACTCTTAGCCTTGCCTTCATTACAGTTTGTAAACTGGGATTTTTACTCTCCCCACTATCAGAGAGGTTCTGTAGAACTACTACCATTCTTTCTGCACTTTTGTGAACTCTCCATTGATACAGTGTGTGGGAAGAATAAAATAATCTCATTCGAGATTACCTCAGATATGCACAGAAAGTTCACATTCAGTCTTTACCTTAAAAGGTCTCATTTTAAATTCATGCTCAGCTGCATTTCCTTCTACTATGATGGATTTGGGTAAGGACATAGCCAAGTGGAATTGCAGGGACGGATAAAAAAAAAGCATGTTTAAATTGAAAAGGTAATTCACCCCCACCCCAGGCCTCAGCTTCACAGAATATTGGTGTCCTAAATGTGCAGAAGACTGATCTGCTGGTGTCTTCCACAGCACCCACTTGACCAAGAGTCTAAGCTTTCTCTCCAAGTAGAAGGAGAGCACTGGTGATGAATGGTGCACAACTGCACCTCATTCCTGTGCAGGCTGGAAGCTCCCCAAAGGTGTTCCTGTATCCCAGAGCAGGAAAGGTCTGCTGGACCCAACCGTTCAGGTACAGTTGAAGAGCTCTCTGTGTGCTGGGCAAGGAGGAGTAAGCTCTTCAGCAGAAATATTCTTACAGAACTGACGTTACATAATAATGATAATAAAAATATGCATAAGGTATAAAGTTCAGCCCTGTGCAAATGGACAGTACAAGGCTTGATTACTCAAGAAATTCTAAAGATAGAAGTGAGGAAGCTGCATCTAAATGATAGAAGAAGATGAAGTAATTCTATTTCTTTGCCGTTTATCTGCACCTAAGTTTGCAGCTTTGGCCTTAGATAAGCATGAATGCAAAAGGAGTTCGAAGATGTTTCCTGAAGGCTTGACTGCATTTCTTTTTAACTATATTTATTTTTATATATGAGAAAGAAAGCTTTATTTGTATAAGGGAGTGAAATACATCTAACACCACAGTTGATGGAAGAAAGGCTCTGCAACATACATCTCATAAAACTTTAATTTAATATGGCTGCCATATTTAATTTCTCTTTTCTATCTATATTCAGAGGGAAGAGTCATGCTGTTGAGGAGAGACTTGTCAGAGCAAGGTATTTCATGCTGCAGTTTGGTGCAATGTTTGTTTATTGGTTTGAAGAAAGCAGCTAGTGCTATCAAGCTACCTGTGGGAAACCAAATGTGGGTTTTTTTTGAATTATATGCTTGATTTTTTATTCTGCCATTGATTTATCTGTCTTTCAGACTGAGAGTTAACTTTGATATTAAGCAGGAATACAACATCTACATATTACTTGCCCAACATCGTATTAAAAGGTGAAATATCACTATTTTTAAATGCTAACCTGACTTTAAATGTAGAGTCACAGTTTACCCCAGGAATAGTCATGAAGTCCCCTTTCTAAATCTACTCCATGTGCCTTAGCATTTTTCCTGTTACACAATGCTTTTGTCTTCAGAAATTTTACTAAGATGCAGATGCTTGCGTGCAGACTACTTAAAGCTCACCCAAATATCTGCTTTCAAAACAGAATCCCTTTAACTTCAAACAACAAAATCTGAAGTTTAATGCAACACTACCTAGTATTGAATACACAGTAACAATGCTTAACTTACCAACTAGAGTTTTTTCCCCTTCATTATTTTCATCTCCCACTGAATATTTATTTGAAGTTACTGCACTTGGAATATAATCCACATTGAGATGAATTTTGTTCCCTTGAAAGTTAATGTAATAGAAACTATCATATCCTGACAAAATTAAGCCATGCTTCAACTACTCCTACTTGGAAACTGACTCAAAGTTAGAAATAAAATGTATTATTAGTTCAGCAATGAGAGACAGTGAGAGAATTTATGCAGTCATCCATAACCTGAAAGGGTTCTTCTGACAAGTAGAACTATTATCTAGTTACTGGCATGTAGTTGCGCAAAAAAGAACATCTCAGGAAACACGCCATCGGAAGCGTTCTCTGAAAAGTCCTGCTGAATCGTATGAGAACTAAACATTTATACAGACCTAAAATTACATTCAGCGCTTTAAAGACAACTGCGAGGCTGATGTGGCCCCTGGTGAGAATGAGCTTGACACCCCTGATCTAAAGAGTCTTAAGTCCATGGTTTTCAAAACCACTACGGTTTGAAAAATGTCTGTTTTCCTTCTGAGACATCTCTACTTTCCCTTTCCCCCATATTCTTCTTACCTTGTAGGATAAAACTATCAGGATAGTTAAGGGTCATAATGCAATGATTAAAAATGGAGAATGAGAAACATAAGGCAATGTGAAAGACCTAGACTCCCATCTTTGCTTGGAGATTTGCAAAACCTTCCTTCTAATATCAAGAAGAATCATTTCCATTTGGGCTGTATGTAGGATGAGAATGGCAAGCACACATACTAGTTCAAATGAGATTTCAGAAACAAAAGACCTTTAATCTCTTGGCCCCTTTGTAACCTTTTCACAAAGATTCAGCCATTCACCTCTTCATATTGCTTGCCCTGATCACTTAAAATTATATAATAAGGAACTACGAAAAAAGTTTCACCAGCACTTCAAAAAAACCCTGCAATTTAACATTTGAAAACAGAATGAGAACATTTAATTCAACACTAGTCAGTGGCCTTAGCATAATAAACTGCCCCCCACGCATCCACAAGGCATCGATTTTCCCAGTCAGTGTACCTGTTATACATCCAGTAAATGTATCTCAAAATGCATCTCTAGATCTTGGTTGCTGGAATTCTGCAAGGCAAATCCCCTGAAGCAAGCAAAATGGGAAGGACAGCAAAAAGCACTTTAGAACTACTTGCAGATAACGGAAAATGTTTTCAAGTCAGTTATGTTGCTTCTCAGAGATGTTCCACTAATGGAATGAAAATTATAAAAGCCTGCTTGTAAACTTCAGAGTGAGATCACAAAGTAGCTAAATTGCTGCAGCACTGTGGCACACCTGTTTCAATTAAAGCAATTATCCTAAAGCATGGGACATTCCTGCCATCACTATATCAGCCACCAGAGCTGCTGCACTACTGTTCTCAAATGCCTATTTAACTAGCACGTAATAAGAACATTTTCATTGTTTATGTACCTTCTGTTACTAATTGCTACATTGTGTGTGAAAACAAGTACTTGCTCTATCTGTATAAAATCAAGCCTACTGTCCTCATCATTATTCCCACTAAGCTCAGTGAGGTCTGGAGGGGGCAAAATTAAGTTCTATGGAGGGGAATGATTTTCCTCCAAATGGGATGAGTTTAGGCTTAATCTTCTAGGCTTTCTCTGTGAAGAAATCCCATTGACCTTCTCTACAATGCCAACAGGAACAGAGAGCCAAATGAGTTTGTGGGGTACCTTTCCACAGCATGGACCTGACCCAGGTAGACTAGAAAGATACCTGACTATCAAACCTGACAAAGCCAACATTATGCCCAAAAAGCTGTTTCTTCTGAAGAGTGATGTGGCCTTATTCCCTGGTTTAGGCCTCTCTGATCTGTCCTGTGAATACATACAGAAGTGTAATGATTATCACAGTATCTTCCCCTGTGGAGGCCTCATCCATCCACAGCTGAATACCTACTGATGGACAGGTGCTCTCACTTCTAATGAGCATGACTAAACACAAACATGGGGTATAAAGGTCAGAACTCAATTCTCTACTTCAAGGTACACCTCCTGCATTACAATCACCGCAATGAGGCAAAATTTTGTGTCATTACACTCACTTCCTTGAGAGCAAATCGCACCTTTGGTAAATTTTAGCAGAATATAGTCAGGTAATTCAGAAATGCTTTAGACAAGAATAAATCATGAAGAGAAAAATATACCATACTGACAGCATAAAGAGCTGAAGTAATACATTACTTTTTTATGACTGCTGTGGAACAAGTCTTTAAGGTCACACAAAAACCTGAAAAGCTGTATCAAGTTTGTATTAATTGATGCTATTTCTACTAGAAGCAACAACCACCTGAAGCTTTCCTTATACTATCACTATAACTACAGTTCTATAAACATGAAAGACTTTTAAAAATTCCAGTTTCAAAATTTCACTCTTATGGTAGACCAAAGTGGGGGTTTTGTTGCTTTTTTTTGTTTTTCACTGCCAGTGTTTCTCTTATCAGGATCTCTCTAGATATGCCCATCCTGATTTATCCCACGGATTTTTTGATTTATGTTCACATTCAAACTGCTTGTTTATATTCAACTTGTTTGCTTTTTCTTCCACTTTCTCTTGCTATTTTCTCTGCCACCTTTCATTCATTTTTACATCAGTTTCTCATGAATTCTCATCTCTAATTCCTTTGAAATAAGAAACATAGAAAACATGCTCTGCAGATATTTATTAGCGCTAGGGGAAACAGTCTCATGAAATCCAGCACATTTGCTTCTATCACAAAAGAATATACCTCAGAAAATTGTGTGTATACAACCAAACAGAAAGCACTGATCTTGCAAACAATAACTTTTTGGGCAAGTTGCTGTGGTTCTAACTGCTGTGATCCAGGAAGGTCACACAGCAGCACTGCTCTATCAAACACAAGGAAAATATCTTACACGTTAGGTAGTGTAATTTATACACCAGGGACTTAGCAGACACATCATCAGACAATCATCATTATACGACAATGTTTTTCAGTAACTATCACCACTTACTGCAATTTCTGCTCAGAGAGATTTCTGTGTTTCCTGCATTTGCAACATGGTCAAATACATCAAATTAACCATGGACAACATCCCAACAGTTCCTAAACTACAGATTATCACTGACACATGAAATCTGTCAGGTAAAACTGTCCTAGAGCAGTCATAGAATCACAGAACAGTTTGTGCTGGAAAGGACCTTTAAAGGACCTAGTCCAACCCTCTGCCATGGGCAGGGACATCTTTCACTAGAGCAGGCTGCTCAAAGTCTTATCCAACCTGACTTAGAGCACTTCCAACAACGGGGAACCCCAGCTTCTCTGGGCAACCTGCTCCAGTGTCTTACCCATACTTCTTTAGGTTTCTAAAACAACTATGTTTCCTTTGCCACAAGTCAGCAGAGTATCCAGGGAGGACTCCTGATAGCCCATAAATCAAATGGTTTTACCTTCTGCTTTTACAGACTGTTTTAAAATAAATTTTTATGTATCTCATTTACCTGAGCATTCATCCAGACATTAAAGGAAGTATAAGAAGCAGCTTCTATTTGATATGTAACATGTCTAAGCTACAAGGCTCTAGAATAAAGTATTCTCTGGTTTCAGCTCATTTATTTTGTCCCTTTCTGACAAATAAGTTACAGTCACAAAAAGCCCCAAACAATAACAACAACAACAAAAACCCAAGACAAACCTCTAATAATTGTTGGACGCTTTATATTTTTGTGTTAACCTTTTCAACAGCATTCATGTTAATGATGCAGGCAGAAGGAAGTAAATGAAGTAGAAAAATCATTACATAAATGTGTAGTTTCATAAAACGAGCAATGACAGAGCTAACAGTGAGTTAGAAACCAAGCTAAGTAAAACATTCAGCAACAACCTTAGTAGACAGCTGACTTCTCTATACTAAACCCACCTCAGCTTCCTCTCTACTGCCTTAAGACAAAGATTCTAGACACTAGCTATATAACAACCTACTTTTACTTCTGCCCATCAGACAGAAAGAAATCAAGTTAGTCACAAGTGCAAGTCTGCCCTTGCATAACTCACCCACAGGACTGCAAAATCAACTGCAATGTCCAAAGACTGTTAAAGCTTACATGAGATCCAAAAGACATTCTTCCAGCAAGCCTATCTCTTCAGTATAACTTAAACACATGCACTTATCTTTCCCCCCCTGCAAAATTCTCAAATTATTACCAGGACTAAATTGGAGAGTTACCTAGGTATCAATTTGGGGACCTCCTCTAGTGGACAGCCCTCATAGAAAGGTTTCAGAATCACACCTATTGTGTGCCACCTGCTAATGCCATAGGATAGACTAGAGTAAGTTCAAAAAAAGCTCCCTTCAATGTACCCTGCATGGCTATCAGGTCGTTAGCACCTACTGCTGGCCTCTACAAATCCCCTTCTGCAGGGAGCGCTATTTCCCAGTGTGGAAGCAGCCTTACAGCATTTGGGAAACTAAGTCCTGAGAGCACTCACTGACTTGACCACAGCCACTCAACACTAAACCATAGTACCGTGATCATGCAGCTAAGCTCCAACTTGGTCTTGTACACTTGTACTAAAGCAGGCTCCTCAAGCAACGCTTTTGAGCATAGCCACTTCCGCTGAATTCATAGCTGGTACAGACTGCAGGGCCACATGGTCCTGTGGTACTTAATGTACTCATAGGTACCTGCATTGGCTAGTTAGGACAAAATGAAACACTTACTAAACTAAGTGCTTATTATGACATTAAAATTCAGTGAAAAGACTTTAACAATATACTAAGAATGGAAAAACCTAGGAAGAAAACAGTATAATCAAGAGTCATTTTCAAAAAATGACAGTTGCTTAAATCTCTTGTGAAACTTCTCATTAATCTGATCTTCCAGTAAGAAACATAAACCCATAAAAAGAAAGGAATTCAAGTTTGGAAACACTCCTCTCAAGACTCCTACTGCTTCAATAAGGACTTAAATCCTTAACTACCATTTATCAAGTACTGGATTGTCTCAGGCAAGCTTTTTTTTTTTCCTAAGTAAGTGTGAAACCTTTGCTCTTTTCAGTGTACTAAACAAAACAAACTGTTTTCTGGAGAGTTATGTACAGTTTGGCAATTTAAATTTCACAGCGTTCATCTGTGATGCAATTGTGGTGCAATAAACAAAATAGTATAACTGACTTTTATAATATTTGAATATGGTCAACGTTCAACCCTTGATTTCTGATAAAAAGGACTAGCTTTTCAAACAAGTCTCCAAAACACACTAAATCCAATGGATGAGCTGTCACAGCTTCAAAAGATGGTTGTCTTTTTATGATATAATTAAAGGCATGTTTTAAATAAGAGGTTGTATACAAAATGAATAATAATGATTACTCTATGTTATCTATAATAAACAGCATATACTTAACAGCATGTGGGAGTACAAAATTTATGGTATACACTACCTACTTGCAAGCTAAAATACAGGAATATGGATTGCCATACTAATGAATTCTATAAATTTCAGTGTTGAAATACAGGCTGCAAGTTTGCCAATGAAACAGAGCTGTTCTAAAACTCTTGTAGAAAACTGTCAAGAAAAATTAAAATGAAACTGTCCTGTATGTACCCTGTAAGGAGAAAAATCTTCTGTTTCCAAACTTATAAACCTAGGATCTGCCTTAAACTTTCACAGAAAGTATCTTTTCTCCAATTCAATCATTACAGACTCTGTTTCATGCATTCAAGGCCAAATTATATTTGGCTTCCTCTAAAATGGTGAATCTTGAACAGTGAAGAGAATTGATAAGGGGAGAAACAGATGTGGAAGTTTTGATGATAAGATTATGGTGTTACAAAAGCAGAATACAAGTATGAAAACCTCAAAAAGTTTGAAACACTGGCAAAATTCCTTCTGATTGTGCTCAGCAACAAGGCATCCTTGGCTAAGTAGAGCTATTCTGACACACACTAGCTGGGGAATTGGCCTTATATTTTTACAGCAATTCCAAAGCATTTTGAAAAGAAATTCCAAGTATTTCAAGGAAGGTAAACAAACAGGCTCTTAAAAAACATGTGGACATTTCCAAACATCTATCCGTGAACTGTCTGTCCCAAATTTCCACAAAAGCTCATTTCCTAAAAATAACGGGAACTACTTGGCACTACATGCTTTTGAAAAGTCTTGGCATCTTTTTTAACATCTGTCATTTACTTACATTTTTGAAGTACATTATCTTCAAGATCAAAAAGGAAGAAGGAAGTTTGCTTTCCTTTTCTAATCGCAGCATACATTACTGTGTACCTCAAGGTTTGAATGCTCCGAATCAGTGCTTAGGCGGTATACTAGTAAAGCACTGTTCTCTGATAAAAGTAGTAACTGAGGATCACTGAATGCTGATATTCCAAGTAGGCTATACTCAGACAGTAACTGTATTTCCTATAGATATGTTAATTCTCATTTATCATAAAAGTAATTTCCAGATACTGCTAAATTGAATTGTACTAAGTTTGTCTTTAATAGTGTTTAATATTTTGCAATAATTAAGAGTCTTGAGTTGACAAATGGTCCTACACTAAAAATGACTGCTTCTCGCCCCTAAGCTTACAAGCAGTGAACCACAGCCACAAACTGTAGCTATTTATAAGTACCTGTATAAAGTTTCAAGTCACTTACCGTTGTTAAGCATGTGATCGGAAAGTAAAAGGTTGCTTTCCAAACTCCGCTACACCTCTGCTTGAACCGTATCAGTGTCAAATGTGTAAGCCTTAACTTACTTAATTGCACAAAGATTCATAGAAAGATTGAAAAACAAAGTAATGATGGGACTGCTTGAGACCAGTATGCTTTAACTGTCAGGCCCATGATAGCATAAATTAAATTCTGTGGCTTAATACAAAGTCTTGCTTTCTTACTATGCAGGGAGCCAATGAACACTAAATAATGAATATTATCACATAAAATAGATCCCAGTTTAAACTTTAAATCTTGGTATTCATGGTTCTCTTCTTATCTTCACAACAGTTTCAAATTTCCTAGATATATAAAATACTCTTCTGAACCTATTACTACTTTTGTTTACATTTAATAAAACCTAGCTGTTTATCACGGCTCATGTTGTAATAGTCTCAATTTATACAAAAAGTCAGTGCAACTTTACTTTTTCAATGATAGCCAGAAATGACTGGACCTCCCAGAAGGATAGAACTATACCACAAGCTACTGCTGCTGTTCACATTCTGGCACTTATGCTTATTAGAGGAGTCAAAACATTCTTTATTATCTACCTTATAAAGGAGTATATAAGCTAACCAAATGATCAAAGACCAGCTTCGAGAGATATACAATCAAGAAAACAGTGACACCGCAGTTCTCAAGTGCCTGGACACAAACATTATTCTTTTCAGAAACTGAGATCATTATGCTTTCTTTCACCTTTACCATGCAATCAGTGATTCAATTTTCCAAATGTGGGTGGTCAGTTGCTTATATGCAAACCTCGGTAATCACTGCTTGCAAGAGAAGGGAGACCAGAGAGGATTAGCATAAGGAAAGCATTGTCTCAGGATCAACTTTTGAATCTGAATCAACAACCCAACACTTCTGAAGACAAATTAGAGTTTTATGTTAATTATAAGGTACCTGAGTTTCAAAGCTTAATGGATTCAATTTTTCTTTTTCCTCATAGAATGTTTTTTTAAAAATATAAAATTCTAGTTTCTAGTCAGCAGACTTGCATGGAAATGTTGCATCTGGAGTACACATCAGAATAACTTCTTTATCCATGGTGAAGATCTCCATTAAGGAGATAGATTTCAGCTTTAAGATATCTGAGTATTATACTTTTGTTTCCCGCTGCAGAAATATAAAAATGTTGCATTAATAATAAAAAATAGGAACTTATTTTCAGAATAATTAGATTGTAAGATGACAGCAGCTTCTGCAGTATGGGCTTCTTTGATACTCAAATTACTAATATATTATTAGTGGTAATATTATTCATATTATGTTATTGCTGAACCTACTTCAAAACTCCACCACTAGACCCCTTAGATTTTGAAAGAAATCATGGTATGAGACCTATTTTGTCCCTAAAAGTGAGTTCAAGTGATCCCTAATTCTTGAGAAAAAACAAAAATCAAGTATTATTTGTGTATATTCACTGTCTAGATTCCCTCACAGAACATCTGTCATGTAAACTGTCCCAGGAACATTTGGAGGCACAGAAAGGTCCATCATGTAAATAAAGAGCACACAGTGGAAGATCTCAGTGATGGTATTTATGTTCATGACTGCAGAGAGGTGTGATAACTCAAACGCAGCACAGCCATTAACAAGTTATCCGTCAGTGCCTCCCATTTCAAGTGAGGACAGATGTCATCAAGGATCATGCATTACAGATGTTTTTTCTCTACAAGGTGCAGCATGTCTAGTGGAATTTGCATAAAGAAGTTCGTCTAGGCCAGGTTTTCCTTCAGAGTACTGACAAGTAACAACGCTGTCCCTCCCATCAAGTATCCCAGTTTTCAGATTAGAGCTAGACTAGGCCTTGGGCAATCCACCCAAAGCAACTTCAATACCTCGTAAGTGTCCCATCAGGAGAAAACAGACCTATTTTCACTGTGGAAATAAAGGTTTGGTGCTGTGGTAAAACTGCAATAGACGGGTCTATTCATGGATGTTCCAGGTGGATGAGGCTTGTGCAGAGAAATATATGAAACAATAACAGCGATAAATGATGACAGAGTAGAAGGTCAGCATAATTACTGCTTGCTGAACCTACACTTACTTGTTTCCCTGCCAATTCTCAATACCACATATGTGGAACTAGCTGAAAGCAACTGGGAAACTGGCCATCCCTCTTTGGTGCTCTTAGGTATTTGCTCAGCAATTACTCTAGCAATTCACATGGGCACTCAAGATTTGACTGCCTTTATTCACCAAAGCCAAACTTTAAAGATGTCCCCAGGTCATGCACAATTGTATACTGTTGTTTAGATACAATGATCAGTAAGCAAACATCTAATTATCAGAATACAACTGACTGTTCACGCCTAGGAATATCTGCTTGCACAGTAACTGAGACAGTACATGCACATTTTGTAATGCTATTAAACATGCCATGCACACTACTTTTTTCTTTAAAGAAGCTTGCAATAATGCAAGTCCAGTCCAGATAGAAAATCCTGTCTGTCAAAGGCTAGATACTAGTAAAATAACTATATCCATTCTGCAACAAGCCTTGGGTTGAAAGCAAAGCAGTCTTGAGTTTTGATATTTTATCTACAACTAACTTATTACACAACATCTAGGAGAGTCACTTTGCCTTTCTTCTCTAGTGTTTCCATCTGTATAATGACAGTAGTAGGTAGAGGTGGCTTACAATGCTAATGCCATTAGAATGCTGCATTTTATAATTAATATATGATATGGTTACTTTGATGTTATAAAGTGATATTAAACTTTAGGTATTCTGAAAAAAAAAACCCAACCTGTCTTGACATCTTAAGTAGTCATTTAAAATGGTGAGCCAGAACAGTAAACTAAAGTATTGAGCCACCTTTGCAGAGTCAGGCCTTCAGTTATCTCCTTCTCAATTCCTCATTCATAAAATGAGGAAATAAGTAACTGTCCTGACTAATAGAAGACTTGCAAAGATAAAGTTGAGCACCCTGCTGCAAGCAAGTCAAACCTCTGGCATCTGGCTGCACATCTTCCAATTCTCCTTTATTGAGCGATCAGCTTTGTAGTCACTGGTTTGACTTAAGTGTTCCTCAGCTTTGCAAATGTACATGAAGAAACTGGGAGCAGTAAATACACAGTATTTCAGTGAATAAGGAAACATAACTGGGAAGAATGAACACAGGGACCAGGAGTGAAGCGTTTCTGGTCCAGATTCAGGACTGCGTCTCACTTACATGAGACCTTTGTAAGTCATCTTACCTTCTCATCAATTTTCTCCAACAATATAGGGCATGAAAATACACTACATTACTACCAGTGGAGTAACAAAATATACACTAACAGTTTTGAGGCACACAGATAATGTGACAAACACCAATGAAAACATAAATCAGGAAATGAATATTTCTGTGTAAAGTCTAGCAGTGTTTTTCTGTACAGTGTAAAATAAGACTAGATGCCATACTGAACACTGAGACTGAAAAAGGATGATCACTTTTTAATTAATAACACAGGTATAATTAGCCAATTAAGACTATCCCAGAGTGGGTATACATGTAGGCCAAATTAACATTACTCATGAAACTTTTATTCCTTCATTTCTTAACCTTTTGGTGCCAGACTTCCCTCTCTTCAGAAAAATTGCATTATGCACTTCAAGACAATAACAGATGAATCGAACCTACTTGCAACTGACGAGAAGTTATCTAAAGCTGTCCTGAGGTGCTACGAGCAGTCACCTCAATAAAAGCTCTGGCATGATTTGTCATGAAAAGTGCAAAACTGTAACATGAGTTGAAATATCAAAAGGAAAAAAAAAAGTTTTTTGGACTAGCAATGCTAACAGGGCATGCACCCAATAAGCAGAGAATACCTCATATAGGTTTCTCCACTCTTCATAACACTTGGAGGACTACCTAGGGAGACAAAGGCAAAAGCAGCGCATCCCATTTCTCCACAGGAACCCCCACACACAGCAGCGCCTCCATCCAACAGCCCCTCGGGTACCCGCGGGCAGCCCTTCAGAAAAACCGCCACAAAAACCGTTCCGGCAGCAAAGCCCTAAAAAAAAAAACAACTCTCCTCACCCACGACGCCTACCCGCGTACGGCGTTACCCCCGTCAAGGGAAAGGACTCCGCTTGCCCTCCGGCTGCAACATGGCGGCCGCGGCTCTTCGCACCAACGGCCACTTCCAACGGCCGCCGCGCGCGCCCGCCCTCACACCCGCGCCGCCCCTCACAGACCTGCCGGGCGCACGATGGCGCCGCCGCCGCCGCGTCCGCTCGCTCGCTCTCTCCCTGGGGACAGACGGCGCTGTCCCGTCTGGTGAAGTCGCCGCCGCCGGTCCGGAAGCGTGGGGCCGCTCCCGGTTCCTTCCGGCCGTGGGGTTTCGCCGCCCGTTCCCGCGGTGCCGTATACCCCCATCCTGCTCGCCTCAGGTGTTACCATCACATGAGCACACCACAGCGTTACAGAAGGTAACCAAAAACAAGCAATCCACGCACTTTGACTGTTTTATTAGGGTTCTACTACACAGTGCTTCAAGCTATAGAATAGCAACGAAGATGATGAAGGGAGTGGAGCATCTCCCGTGTGAGGAAAGGCTGAGGGAGCTGGGGCACTTGAGCTTGTTTACAAATATATAAAGGGTGAGTGTCAGGAGGATGGAGCCAGGCTCTTCTCTGTGACAACCAACGGTAGGACAAGGGGTAATGGGTTCAAACTGAAACACAAGAGGTTCCACTTAAATTTGAGAAGAAACTTGTTTGGGGTGAGGGTGGCAGAGCCTGGCCCAGGCTGCCCAGGGAGGTTGTGGAGTCTCCTTCTGTGCAGACATTCCAACCCGCCTGGACACCTTCCTGTGTAACCTCATCTGGGTGTTCCTGCTCCATGGAGGGATTGCACTGGATGAGCTTTCCAGGTCCCTTCCAATCCCTGACATTCTGTGCTTCTGTGTAATACTATGAAACACCATTTTCCATCGCAGATGGCGTATATGGCTCAACCTTTTTCGTCGCTACAGGATTCCGTGGCTTCCATGTAATCATTGGATCCTCCTTCGTATCAGCCTGTCTCCTGCGACTAATTACATTCCACTTTACATCAAACCACCATTTTGGATTCGAAGCAGCAGCCTAATACCAACGTTTTGTAGACGTCGTCTGATTATTCCTCTATGTAACTATCTATTGATGAGGATCCTGCTCTTCTAGCATATTAATTACAATCAACTTACAATCCTTAAAATCTGGTGTAACCCCAGAGAAGAGCAATTAACATAATCACATTCATACTCACCTTATCCCTCATTTTATGTATCCTCCTAACCACATTAAACTACTGGCTCATCAGGAGGCATTGGTCACGGTAACATCTTGCAAGTTCAGAATAAAGGCCAGACCCACAAGAAGCTGGAGTTACCCCTTAAAATAGGATTACAGGAAAACTGGATGTACCTTCTGGAAGAAAAAAAAGCGTTAAGTTGGTTTCGAAAGGGAGTAAAGCTTCTCTGACTGCACTTCACGTGTGGTTGTATGCTTCTCACTCATTTGAACTTCTGTGTTCCTCTTCCCTTCCAGAACTTCAATGCTTTGCAGCTGATTCTAGTGAAATTCGTCAAAGGTTTTAAGAATCTCAAAGGTGAAGTTGCTAAGTATCAATTTCAGGAGTGTGGGTGTCCAAACTGGAGGAGACAAATGCTCAGCTCTGCCTGAACCGAAGGAAAGGTTGCAAAGTGAATTCAAGCGGTATTAAAGGAAAAGCCACACAGAGGCAGTCTTTATAGACAGCATGACAAAACCTTCACAGTTTGCAATCAACCACAAACCACAAATCTGCGGGAGGCTGGACTTCAGTCAAAGAACTGCTTCTGTAAAGCCCTTGCACGCTGCAGGGACTGTGTCCAACTGAAGTACATGAAAAATGGAACCATCGTGAGCTGTTCCTGTTTCTGTCAGTACACAGGTAGATACTTGGTTTTCATTTGGTATGTGTTTTGGATGTTTTTTTGTGCTTTTGATACATATACACAGGGAAAATCCAGGCTAGATCCAAGCATGTCAGTCTACATGTGCATCGGGAAGAGCCTGGAATAACTCCCCTTGTTCTTTTCTGCTCGTTTTACCCTTCAGATTTCGTTCATTGAATGACAGGTATCTGGGCATTACCTCATTCTAATACTGTACTTTTGGACACGGGGATCGCAGCATTAGAGTGTCAGTAGTACTGAGTCATGAGCAAGATGAACAGGAAGGGGATTATTATAATAGAGGAAGCAATATGTCAGAGATAAAACATTTGGAAATATTGTATCTAACTATTTTGCCCAGGCAATAATGACTGCTGCTTCTAAAAGATGGGTTAGATAATGAGGTTGGATGAGGTTGGGATGATGTAGCAGTTAGAACTGTGATGATCTTCACTTTAGAAATAAGAATTCATAAAAAGAAAAAAAGATCATGAAGTATAAATGTATTTAAATATAAAAATAACTAAAATGGAACTTGGAACTCTGTCATTCCAGTAAAAACAAAACAATATTAGGAGTTTTTCCTGGGTGCTAGGATGAGGGACAAAATGGGAATGTGATAGGCCAGTTATTTACATTTTGAGAGGAAAGTGAGCCAGCACTGTGGAAATGTGTCCTAAAAGGAAGAATAAGATTTGTTCTACTTGTATTTTAAGCCAAACAACAGACAGTGATACTGGTTTGTCCAGGATGATGAGAACACTGGGGGTAACGGTGAGCATGGCACTGGTTTCTTACTATTTGCAACTCCAGACAGGATTAGACATAGCAAGGCCTACAGCCAGCAGCCTTATTTCTAAGAAAAAAACAACTGATTTTTCTAACTGCAGGATTATTGCCATCAATTTATACTTCTTCCTCTACCAGCCCAGTCATGAAGGTTTTCACTGGTGAGGTGCAATGTCTGCATATGACTACATGTCACTGCCAATGCCATTTCCAACAAAGACTCTTGCTGACAAACTTAAGTTTGCTGTGAAGTTTTTCATGTCAAGGTCTTCTCTACAGACTCAGCAGAAAAATTATGTTTCCTCCATTCTTCCACCTCTCAATGATGGCACTTTATATATATAATAAAATCAAGGAATTTGTAATTCATGCTGGAGGTGTAAGAACACTCACCATTTCTAGGCAAGGAAAAACTAGTTAAATTATTAAGCAGCCTCAGTGCTTGTCATGAAGCTGTGCTATACTAGAGGAAAAACAAACAAAAAATCCATGTTAAAACATGAAAAATGTGTTTTGGGAATGATGTCAGTGTTGTGTTCAAGCTGATTGTTTCCTACAGGTCTGCTAAGGTTTGAACAACTTTTTGTCTGTTAAAGAGCTTGAAGTGGTCTTGAAATATTTATTCACAGTTAATTATTAACTCTTAATTTTACTTGCAGCTTTCATTGTTAAATCCACTGATAATATTGCTAGGTTATTCTACAAAAGAGCTAATATTGCAATAATCACTAGTACAAGCAGTTGGGAGTATTGCATTTCAGATGATGCTGTTTGTTTTTGTGTTTTAGCAGGGGTTTGCATATACGTGGGGTTTTTTTTAGATTCATGCTGTGGTCATGTTAGTTTATCTGCCCATGTGAACCAGTACTTTGTTTCATTATTGCATGTTCCTATAGGGATTAACATGGATTTAGCTGAGTGTCCCCTCCTCTTGCCTAGTGGGAAAAAAGGAGAAACTAAGTACAAGATATATTTCCAAAAATTGGTTAAGCCTTATGGAGAGATATCAAAGAATTAAAAGTGTTACTCAGTTTGTATGTTAGCTTTCAGGGAAGCAAGAAAGTAGTGCTTCTGGCCTTCCTTTTGTTACTTAAATTCACACCCACTAAAATAGTAATAAAGCAGATCTAGAAGGGAACATGAGTCCAACAGAAAATGTTACTGTACACAGTAACACTGCCAGTGAAGGAAAAAATGGGTCCAGTGAGACAAATCTAATAGCTTCTTTCTCTAGTACCATTATGTTTCAATTGGTTAATGACAGAGATGAAATAAAAGAGAATATAAAAAAGGTGGCCTGGAACATAAAAGTATTGCCAGCATGTCATAAAAATTATTTGTGTCATTCTTTAATTTCATTCTTACATTAAAAAAAAGCCCACAACTATTTCCTCCCATAGCATTCTTTGTGGTCACAACAGAGTTTTATATAGTTTTGAAGAAACTTCAGATACATTATACATCTGTATGGATTTAAAAATAAGGTCTCTTTACAGGTAAACCAGAGAGCAGGAATGAATTTCCCCCCTCCCATCTATGGAATATAATTTCATGTAGAATTGCCTGTTACTGTGCTTTAAGGTCACATTAATTCTCAAGATTTTGCATAACGAATTGGGTGACATTTAAGCCTTCAGTGGTAACAAAATGAATTAATCATATTGTGATTAGAAACCAGTTCAAATACTGTTTACAGCATCAGAAAGCCAATGTCACAATATAATGCTATATAGCAGGCTACTCTTACATACTTAGAAAGGTGATACCTCATGTGTCTTGTCTATGTCTTACAGTAATTGTTGATAAATATGATGCTTAATGCCTACCATCACGGTTGTTTTATACATTTATTTGAAAATTTGTGTTGAAGAACCACACCACTAGTAAATCACTTGATGCAGCACCCAAAAGGATGTTCTTAGAAAAACTTAGACTGGATTGATTTGGACTCAAATCCCATTGAATAGACAATAGAGTAACTCATGGATTATAAGTAGAGTTTGGTTATAAATGAACTGCTGGTTTGTCTTGCCATATGCAACCCACAAAGAAAGGAATGACCAGAAAGACAATAACTGGTTGTTCAAGTCAGTTCAAACCCCCAATAGCAGAATACTGTGTTTCTTCAGTTCCACTGAAAACATCACTGGATGCCAACATACTGATTTTTTCAGTCCTAGATTACTCATTGTCTTTGGGTTGTATTCTTGGCTGATGCAAGTTAAACTTTTTCCCTCTCCACTCTCCTCATAGTCCATGGACACACTTTTCTATGCTTCATTCTTCCTTTGTATCATATTATATATTCTTTTCAAATTAGTGAAATATCTGCCAGTGTGTCTAGCAAAGCAGCGACTGCCTGAACCACACAGCAGTAATGCTTGGCTCCTCTTTAAAATTCCTTGTTGAGAATGGTCTGGAAAGTAGAGATAGGGGACACTTTAATTGCATTTTTGAAAAATAGCAAATGCATGTGTTGCAAGCAGGGAAGGACTAGTTGAAGACAATTTAACAGGATTGTAGCAACATGAGGATATTTAAAGCCAATGAGGCTTTTGACTTCATGATTTAGGATTGCAAAGAGATATTTCCAATAACGAAACAAGAGCAAAGGTAATGTGCATTTCTCAGCCAATAGTCTGCACTCGCTTCTTATTGATCATATGTGCCTGAGAGACTATTGTGACATAATTTTCTTCTCAGTAGCCATGTAGCATTATGCAGCCCTGATATCTGATTTGTTGAGAACTATTTGTAATTTTGCAGAATGTAATTATTATACTGTAATGGTTTGTTAATAGTTGATTTACAGCCTCCCCCTCTTAATTTAGTAAGGCTTATCCATTTGACCACTGACCATAGAATTAATTTAATCCAGATTGAAATAATTATTCTTCAAGTAACAAATATGACACAAGCAGTATGAAGAAACCAACAGCATGTCTATTAAGGAACATTTTCTAATAGCATGAAGTTTAAGTACTTTGTGGTAGTTTTCAAAGGCAACTTGTCAGGTGGCAAGTGAATTATAAAGAACCTTTCACTGGAATGATCTTATTCACTTCTTAATTGGAGTTACTCAAAACCAGGTTGTACAAAACACTTCAAAATGAACAGCATAGTCCTGTCAGAACAGAAGAAATAGACCATGTGACCTAAGAGGTTTTTTTGCTAAAATTACTGTCTAATTTGCCAATATTTTACTTTTCAGCTAATGAGAAAATCTAACAGTTCCTGTTGCAGAAGCAATTTCAGCATACATTACATTGCTATTTGCCTGCAGTTACTGACTTATAAAGATACAGCTCCTTTTCCTCTTTGCCTCAGCTTTAGGTTTCACAGAGCTTTTTTAAAGCTTTTTTTGGAATGGTTGAAATAGATGTGTTTGGTTTTTTTTTCTCAGTGTCTTTTTTCCTCTTACTAATTTAATATCAGAGAAAAAAAACTTCGTAGCCTAAGTCATCATGCAAAAACTGTCATTAGAGTCCTATGAAGAAAAACATATGAGGTTATTTAAAATACTTAGTGATGAAAATTTATAGAACAGAAACAAAAGATTAGCAGCAGAGATTTAAAAAAAATAGAAACAGTTCACCACTACAGTGGACAGTTTGCAAGATTAAGAAATAATATTTCAAAATTCAAATAGAGGTGGGTTTGGATTGCTGTATTTCAGAGTTCTGTGGTAACTATCTGCTAATTCATACACTGTAATATTCTAAAATTGTATTATACAAGAAACAGATGATTATAAAGAAATTCATTGAAGTGTAATTACTGTAATCTTCAAAATATCTGCCAAGAGCTAGTTGGTAATCCTAGTTATTGAGCTACAAATTGTGAAGGAAAAATATGCTATGATTTTAGACTAGCCAAGTTTAATGTTCTATTTGATAACACCTCAGTCTACTCATAATAATGTCTCTCAAAAGCCCTTCCATCCCTAGATTCAATTCTGAGAGATAACTTTAGTTGTACGTACTACACGAACTGGTTTTGTGTTTACTAGGTAGAGACAGAGAAAGCTGTCTTGTGAATTCTGATCTTCTACCTCACTATCTCACCACATACAAGCCACCATACATCCAGATGCATCACAAGGATTAATTAGTTTTATTATCTCCTTGCCCTCATGTGATTGGAAAATATTTATTATCTCTGTGCACTAAATCTCTGTTGAAGCTGGATTATTTCAGTACTTCAGGAAAAAAGAGGCGAACAGTTTTTTAGGAGTGGAGAATGTGGAAATTACCTCCCCGGCACCTGAGGCAGGAGGGAGGGCTTGACTGATCTTCCTGGCATCTTGTCTACTTTGTTTTATGCATGAAAGTGGCATAAAAGAGACTGAGGTGTAAGAGGCACTGACTTTTTAAATTTTTTTTTTTTCACTATGTAGCCTGGTATCACTATTTTAGGTCTTGCAGCTTGATAGAGAAGTGAAGAAAATACAGATTTTTTAGGCTTTGCGGCCTGATAGACATGAGGGCAAATATAGCATTGAAAGCAACTGTTAAGAGTTGCATGTTCAGCATACACAGTATGCGTTTTTTGATTTTTACTTTTTAAAGTGCTCATAAGTAGGTGGGTGCTTGGAAAACAGGACAGCGTTATGAGAAGGACTGCTAATATTAAACATGCTACAAAAGCAATAGCTTTTCATTAACTTATATTTCAAAAATTACTTTTTTCTTCCTCTATTTTATAGGACTCTTGTGGCATATTACCACAATCAGGTTTTTTTACGTCCAGTTTGGAAACCCCTTATTGTTAAATCATTTCCTTCCCTTTTTATAAATTTCTTTTTCTCACAGTATCTGTTCCTCTATGGGTAAATTAGCCCATATCCAAGAAGTGGCCTGATCATTTTTAAAAGCCCATCAGGAGAGAGGGAGAGATGCTCGGTCAGTAATGCTGTTGCACATTCAGCCTCTTGTAACAAACAGAACCTGGTGGAACCTGACATTTCTGAGAGTTATGATGCTCTGGATAGCACTGAACCATTTTGGAGGGTACATAGTAACATCTTAATATAGTTTTTATTGGAAAATAAAAGCAAGATAATTTTCTGTCTGAATATATAATGTATGGATGATTGCTTTTGAGACACTGATACATAAATTATAGATAGCCTTTCAGATTCTGCACTATGTATTATTAATTAAAAACTGAAGTTTTTCATCTATATCCAAGTTACACCCTGATATCTAGGTCACTGGAGAACATATTATAGTGTTGGAGACTATATAACCCAGGCAGAATGCAATAAAATGCTGCCTTTTTGTTGTTTATGGGTAGCATTTCAGTACACAAAATGCCTAGAAACTTCTCCTATTACAGTGGACAGCAGATTTTTTGCTTTATGAAGAGGAGGCGTGAACAAGAATGAAGCTGATGTTATATTTTCCTTCTCTCACACACACACAAATGAATAAATACTTGTATCATGCTTTGCCTGGATTATATAATTTCCCACATGGCACAGCATGCTCTAGGAGATTTCTCTTTCTGTCCCTTGCTTCCTCTTCCCAACCCCTCTCTTTACAACAGATTTTAATATTGTTTGATGGGTGATTAGATTTTCTCACCTGCAGATTCAGAGGGCAAATGATGAATCTATCAGAATTACCTGCTATTCTTAATAGCTGAGCTTCTAAAGCAGGGGTGTCAAACTCATTTTCACCTGGGCACCACGTCAGCCTTGCACTTGCCTTCGAGTCAAATCAAAGAGATACAACCTGACCAAGCCAGAGTCAGCAGCAATTCCTTCTGTGTTATAGTGGAAACAGCCAGTCATAGACGGCTGAGATGTTGGTTAGTGACTGTAGATTCATATTGAAGAATGTACTCAGGGAATGTCCATTACTTATTTCTTGTAATCTAAGGAACATGTGCTCTAAATGACAAATAGCCCTGAATTTGTTGTGTAAGGCAAAATGCAATAAAAACTAATATCTGGCACATGTCTACAATCACAAATTTAACAGGAATCAGAATCAGAGTATGTCTGCCTGATTCTGCATTTAACTTTTTTTTTTTTTTTTTTACTGGTTTTACATGGAGACCTACAGGTGGTTGCATGTTTGTTTACATCCTATGAATCAGTTGTAACTTCTACGGTAATACATGTTTTTGTAGTTTTTTGGTTTTGCTGGCAGAATTGTTCATGCTGCGACCTTTACACACAAGAGCTATAAATCTCATGGGAAAGGCAGACAACAGAAACGAAAGAAAATGCAAGCTGCAAAGAACAGGCTAGATTGAGAGCTTCACACATCCTATAGCTCCTGCACTGGAAAAAGAGGAATCATTCTTTGAGGAGTGGACCTCCTTCAAAACCTAAACAGGTCGGAGGTGTGTATTGTCTCACAAACTGGATCTTGTCACAGCTTCCTTAAGCAAAGTTCCCAAAGACTCTGGGGGAATTAGCACAGTAAGACTCAACTCTCCAAAATGCATACGTCATAAATTAAAATAAAAATTGATGTCTTTAAGGATTTCACACCGGGAAACTCATCTCAGGCAGTAAGAGTAACAACCATTGATTTTCTTTTAGTGATGAGAAGGTAAAATGGATGTTATCTGCTGATAGTCCAAACAATTTTTCTCTCATCATGTAGCACTCTTGTGCTCGGAGGTAGCTGCCTCACAGAGCTCCTCATTAGAGGCAGGCATCTTGTGTATGAATTGGAGTCCAGCCACCAAACAGCCCTCAAGTGAATATTTGAATGAGTTATTTTCTGATGAATAATCTCCCTGCTTTTCATTGCAGACTAAATGAAAATGGAAGGGAGGGTTTGGAGGGGGGGGGATGAATCTATTGGATTGTAGTGGGGTAGCTGCTAGGATTTATAGGTTGCTTGGCTTCATTTTCCTTAGAAAAGGAGCTGATTCAGCAGTTGCAGTTGTGGTTTTTCAAATGGAGGACTGCCCATGCAATCAGCACAGTCAGAGCAATGTAATCACCCTGTAATGCTACTTCAATTGACTTTTAACTTTGACTCGCAATGTACCCACGTGTTTGGCTGCTTTGCAGTGGTTGACAACAGGAGTGCCCTAATTATGCAAAAAAAGCATGATTTCCAAGGCCTCCACAGACCAAGCACAATAGTTATCTCCATTCCTCACTACTCCCCTCCCCTCTGTGTTGCCTTCTTTGCTGCTCACTCCTTCCCACGCCTTTTATAAGAACTGGTAGATCATGGCCAACCAGTGTTGGCTTACCCCGAGTGTTGTGGTGCATTGCAGCCTTTGAACAGCTCGGGGCAGAGGGGCATGGTATGTGCTATGCCAAAGTGAAAAAGGATGTGGTATTGTACAGGACAGGAAACCACTGACCTTTTTCTATTTCAGGCTCTGGGAAGCCCACTTTGCCAGAGGCCGTTCTCCTCATAACCTGCAAGTAACCCTGACAGGCACCATGATTCAGAAGTACACCACTGAGTCACTCACCAAAAGTGACTTGCATTAAATACTTCTCTTGCAGTTTGTACATAAGCAGGGTTGTATCAAGGTCAAAAGCTGTGCAGACCTGAAGACTGATGGAAACACATCCAAAGTTACAATACATACAAATAAAAGCTTTGGAAGTGAGATTGAATCTGGGATATTGTGTTTAGGTCAACAGATATAGATGATGGAAGGTATCAGCTTTATTTCAAAATTCTAATGCTGACTACCAGCAGGGGCAATGTTCTGAACTGGATGTACAAGAAGTCAAATACAGAATTACAGTACCTTTTTTTCGTGCTTCTCCGAGCTCCAGGGAGGATAGAAGTTAGCTTTTCTCCCTTACCAATAATACATCATACCTTGTTTCATCAGTTTATGTATGCAGGAATGTATATGTGTATTTTTGCAAGTAAGAGTCTTGTAGTGGAGCCATATCTGTCACCCACATAGTTCAGTATCCTGTAAGTGAACAGTTTATGCAATTTACAGTCTCTTGCGCAGAGTTTTATGATGCATGTGCTGATGCAAAATCAAAAGATACAGACAATGCTGACTTTCCCATCATGTTCCCATGCTTCAGAATAAATTGTGCTGTGCTCTCTGTTAGTACAGTGCAGTTCTGTGGGGCTTGCCTTTTAAATATACTGTTTCAAAACAGGTTTTTTGGAAATAACTATTGTGGCAGCAGGATGCCGAATGGTGTGTGGGCTGTGTGAAAGTGGCTCAGAGATGTGAAACTCCAGCATCATAGCTCACAGGGATTATTGGACACCAAGCAAGTAATGCCGTGAAAGCTACAAAGTGAAGGCAGACAGTTGCTGACTTTTATGGTGTAGAAAACAAACAATTGTTCCTCTGAGCCCTTTTGCTCATCATGTTTTTGCAGAATAGGGAAGATGAGACATGATGCGCAGCAACTGTATGCAATGTTGTATATTTGAAATCCTCAAAGCTAGAGCCAGGTGTTTATGACAATGACAGTGTGCACCATCATTCTAATTTTGGTCATAAACACCTGGCTCTAGCTTTGATTTATGTATACTTGTGGATACTTCATAGATGTGGTGTACGTACACACA
Source organism: Streptopelia decaocto (assembly GCF_964273445.1). NCBI lineage: Eukaryota > Metazoa > Chordata > Aves > Columbiformes > Columbidae > Streptopelia > Streptopelia decaocto. The sequence goes on along the minus strand of NC_138658.1, from coordinate 5,262,143 downwards.
CAGGATTTTTGGTTACATGTACTGATTTTATGTGTCTCCTGTTTGTGTCTAAAATTTGGAGAGGAAAACAATTTTGGGTTAAGCATTTAGAATTACGAATATGGTAGATGATTATGTTTAAGTAGAGATCTAAAAATGAGAATACATGAATGCTATAAATATTGGCCATATTTTTAAATGAATACACATAGCACTCCTTCCCACATCCAAAGCTGCCACCTTATAATTGGAAAGAGAAGTGATATCTTTATGAAGCACACACATACATCTCCTTTGCTGAGTTACCTCCTTATTCATTGCAGACTGTATTCTCTCCACTTTCCAATTAAACTGTAGGGGAAAACTCCTATATTTTTAAAATACAACAAGCATGTTCACATTATCAGTAGGTTGTAATGGAACCCAGCAGATGTTCCTATCAGTGAAACATTGCATCTTGGTTGGATATTCTTGATAAATAGTAAAAATACATGCAAACACAATTTGATGTCAAAACATAGCAGCACATTGAAATGCTTAGGTCACAAGTGGTCTGAGAGGTTTAGATTTTAAGAGCTGATCTCTCTAACTTAGAGTTAAACTCCAACCTGAGTCCCGAGCTACTGGTACAATTTGTAATGAGAAACTACAGCAGGCCTCGGGAGACAATTGGTTTATTTCAACACTGCAGGTAACAAAGAATATTAAATTGAAGCTCCAAGTTACTAAGTTTTAAAATTAACTTCTCGCTGTTTTTTTTTAAATTTGAAAAATGCTGCTTTTAATTTAAGTGGGTTACATGGCTGTAGCAAGGCAGGTGAATACAGAACGTAACTTTTGCTGTATGTTATGTGAGACATTGTAACACCATGTTGCAGTCTCTTAGTGCAGGGGAGAGAGCAGAAGAACCCTGTAAAACATACTAAATGTGCAAAGAAGCACCTGTGTGAAGAGAGGTGAGCACCATTGTAAAGTCACCATGATATCAGATGCCAAGTGCACAGTCTTGTACTCAGGTGATTTAGGGCCCTTAAAATACCTCCTTTACTGCCTTCTGAGTACTTTTGTTACTTGGATTAGGAAAGGAAGATCTGAAGATACCACTGACTTCTCTTGAGTCAGATCTTTCGTTTGATCTGAACAGTACAAGGTCTTCCAATGCAACAACTAAAATGCTCAGTGCAAAGCCTATGCCTGTATTATTTTTTTTTTCCAGAAAGTTTTTGAGTGCTTTTCCTCCATTTGTAACTTACCCACTTGAAATGTCCATCAGAAGAGTCAAAAGGCAAAAGTCTGAGCATTCCTCTGTGTGGTGTTTGTCAGCCCTCTGAGGCTTCAAACCCTGGATTGCTTTGGACAAACCGTGGTCCGTGTGGCTGTCAGTGCCGTATCAGTCCTGCATCACCAACCTCCAATAACTGAAACTGAAAATCATCAGAAAATCAAACAGGCAGAGGGGAAACCCACTGCAGGTGTCTGGCCCCAAAGAATTACATGAAGCGTAAAATGTACAAGAGCTGTTTGATTCTTTCTAATTACTTTCTAACCCCGGATGCTCTTAGAGGTAAGCCAGAACTGCGCTGTGCACAAGCTTCACTTTCTTTAGATATGAAAACTGAAATTCTCATGGAGTCCACCAACTGCGGTACTTGACCTGTAAAAGAAAAATATCAAATATCATACTATGAGTTTTTCCAGTAACACAGCAAATTGGCAAAGTTGCAGAAGCAATTAAACTGAGGCTGGTCTGGTCACTGCACAAGGGATGTCCTGTAGTTAGCATGAAGTAATATAGGGCCTTTTTTTAAATAGAAGCTTCTTAGCTCCCTGTACTGCTCCTTATGCCAATCTGTGCTGTTATAGGTGTTAAGAAATGGAAGAAATATACTTTAAATCATAGTTACCCAAGAGATTGAAACTCAGAACTGGCAAAGTGGCCCAATCATAGCAGTTATTTCTGAAGAAAGTGTAGAAATGGGAAACCAAACCTTTCAGTTTTTTATGACCTGTGGCAATTTTTCCAATTACCCGAGACATTTATAGTGCATAGTGTATAAGGAAAGATATATAAATGGCTTGAGGACTTTAAAAATAGTGTAAGTATGCACAATTTTATGGTAGCTTACTAGTAGCTGGAGACAAGGGTGTGAGTGAAGACCCCTGGCTGTAGGATACCCCAATACTTTCATTCCCACTAGTTGTCAGGTCCAAGAGATACGTCTTTTGACTTCTGCCACACATCCAACAGGTACAGGATTGAGCAGAAATCATAGCCTGGATGTAGACCTCTAAGGAGCTTAATTGTCCTCTGTCACAAGCAGGGAGGATGTGGCCATCTATTCATATTGCATCAGTTGCAGTCAGCAACAATAGTCCTATTGGCACTGAAGTTGTAATCCAAGAAGCCAGCAGGCCTCTCCGGTGATGTGTCACAAGCCACTGATGGTTTTACTGGTGGATGTTGTGTAAGAGGTTGAATTCAAGACTCAGACATCTCACATACACATTGTCCATTTTATTTTCTCTTTTACCACTACATGTAGTTTCTGGTCAGTTTGATGATCTAGGGTGAAACCGCTGCCATTTGCCTTTGTTCCCCTTCCATCCTTCACTTCTTGTTGCCTTTCCCCATTTCCCTTTTGATGTTTCTTCATTCCCACTTCCTTCAGGAAAATACACAGTTACCATCAGAACAGCATCAATATTATTAGAGATATGTTTCTTTCATCTTTTTCCAATGAAGTCATCACAGGAAATTTCTAATTTGTTCTAAAAGAGTGTTCCATAAATCTTACCACTTTCATAGAAGTCAACTTGGCATTTCACAGGGTTGCTTGAGAAGAAATCACTGAATGCATTTAGAATGCTATGACTATAAATATCAAGTATCCAAAAGGACAGCAATCTTCAGAGAAGGAAATATGACCAGTGGATGGTGAAAGTTGTGAATTTATTCTCAAGACGTGATCAGTATTCTTATTTTTAGAATAATCAGAAGTAGTTTTTCTCACTCATAAAGAAATTTGGTGAAGCAGTATCAAATATTTGGAGGGGTACAAGTACAGAGAATCTGTTGCTTTGTTTCTTATTCACTATACCCATATTGTCCATAGTTGTGCCAATACAAAATGAGAGAATTCCTTTTCTGAAATGACTTCCAGTGTAGGCAGATTAGGCCTCACACAGACAGAACAGAAACAGGAATATGATGGAATTAATGTTATACTTTATTCTTATTTTACTCATCTTATATGAAGCTGAACAATTATCCGTTTATTGTCTTCTTCCTTGTGTGATTAGTCTGATTTTTTTCAATGCCTTCATTCCTTTTGAGTAGCTTCCTATCTTTTCCACGTCGAAGCAGCAAGAAATGTCCCATGAAGCCCAGGTTCTGTTTGAAACGTTTCTGTGGAAGCTGGTAAAGACTCCACTTACCCTGCTCGGCCTCTCTATAAATAACAGCCATTTTTCCTTTTGTCAAGCTTTTGCAGTTTTTGAAGTTGTGCAGGCTCCCTCTGGTGGCCAATTACCAGTGGCCAGTTTATTATAGAAGTATCTTTAGTAATAGGGAGAAAGGATGTAGAGATTTGATAGAGAGGTTAGTTCTTCTATTTGACTTTTTATTTATGTGGGTAATCATTAAAAATCTAAACTTTTATAAAAAGAGAAATATAGTTAATTAAAGTGTTAAATATAAACATACATAAATATGAAAATATAAATTTAAAGTGAAATTTTAACAGTCTTCCAAGAGAAGAGTCCTATTTAATTTAAAAATATTTTGATATCTTAGTTGTTAACCAGCAAACCAAGCATGGATTTTTCCTTGCAAAGACTGCAAGATCAGGAAAGTTCATTTTGGCAGACTTTATCATCAGGCCCTGATAGCAGGGCTGAAAAGGAACAACCATCTTGCCACTGTTTCACATTTCCATCTTTCCAGATGCTGTTTTCACTGGTTTTACATTTCCTGGGAAGTTTGGTGAGCTTAGACATTCAGCCCAGAGAAGAGAAGCTGAGAGGGGATCTCATCAATGTCTATAAATATCTCCAGGGTGGGTATCAAGAGGCTGGACCAGACTCTTTTCAGTGGTGAGGGGCAACAGGCACAGGCTGAAGCACGGGAGGTTCTGTCTGAATATGAGGAGAAACTTCTTTACTTTGAGGTGCCAGAGCCCTGGACCAGGCTGCCCAGAGAGGTTGTGGAGTCTCCTCTGGAGACATTCAAACCCACCTGGACACCTTCCTGTGTGACCTGCTCTGGTGAACCTGCTCTAGCAGGTGGGTTGGACTGGATGATCTCCAGAGGTCCCTTCCAACCCCAACCACTCTGTGATTCTGTGATTTAGACTTCATCTGAGCAGATTTGGGCTTTTGTCCTTTCCTCTGCACAGCAGCTGTGTGGACCACATGCAAACCTTCATCTTCTTTCCTGCGTGCGTTGGGCTATCACTGGGAACCAGGATGTCCCCTCACTTGTTCACAGTTTGCTGTACAGATGAGATGTTCTCTGTAAAGCAGAGCATGGCAGTATTGACCATTTACCAGGATAAAAATTTCAGGGCATCTGTAATACTTTCATTTCTACAAGGCATCTTCTAATATTTTGTTATTTGTCTCTTGCGTTATGTCAGATTTAGAAGCAGAGTTCAAAGGCTGAATGTGAACTATGAGCCGCTTTGGCTATTTTTTTAGGCTGATCCAGTGTCTCCTGACATGAGTGGTAGCCATGCTCTTCCGTAACTGATATTCAGAACACAAAAGATGAAAGATCACCTCCCTTCATGTTTTTAGAATTATAAAATAGGTTATTTTTTCTTACTGTAATTTGTTTTCACTCTTTGTATGTAGAAGGATAAAAGTCAACAATTTTTCAGACCCTGTAGCATATTGGATTGTATCAATGGATACTGTCTTATTAACTATAACTGCTGTATTGGCAATTGTAATAGAAAGAAATTCAGTCTTAACAGCAAGAAGTATATGTTATTCCAAAATAATGCCAGGAGTCCAAGGTCCAAGGATAGTGATTTAACCTAGTGAAAGATATTTTCTAGTTGTAGATGGAATTCACCCCACTGGTTACCTGCCACGCAGGATCAGCAGCCCTGAGCCTACAAGTTAACACTGCCCTGCATGCTGCTTCCCGACACTTTTGTAAGTGTGAGGATGATTTGGCTATTTTTTGCAGTTATAATCGTCTTTCCTTCTTCTCTCTTTTCATCTAGAAAAGCAAAAGGCAAAAAAAAAAAAAGGCACCAATTGCCTCTTTTCACAATTATCTAGTATAGGCCATACAACTCTTACTTTGTTACCTTCTATCACATGAGTGATCTGAAAGCACATTTTGCTTTGGTGTACACTGATAAAACTTCAGGGAGTTCACTGGCGAAATGATGCCAAAATTCTGATTATGGTTAATCAAACTGAGTTAAGAACTGACTGTAAATCAGACTGAGCAATCATGAGATTTTCTGAAACATCCTTTAAAAGAAATTCTAAGAAAAAAAAAAAACCCCTGTCAGAATATATATAACATTTTCTTTGAGTCTGTAAATACTGTAGTGTTTCTGTAATGTTTTGGCTGAGGAATTTTTGTTTCCAAGCACGTTGGTTCTCTGATTACTTTGAAAAAGATAACTCTGTGAAGCTAATAAGGCTCCAGTGTGTCCAGCTGTGTCAAAAATTAAGGAAAAACCTTTGATCTTTTTTGCTTAAAACAAAGGAGGCAACAACTCTGTGTGGCAATTCAACAACTCTGTGACATTCATCAACATGGTCATGTACCTGCATACAGTCTGATCTGCTTGTCAAAGTCATTCAGGTGGCTTCCAGCAATTTCAGAAGCTTCTGGATAGATCCCAAGGTCCCTCAGTGAGATTTATATTTCCACAATAACAGATCTCTTGGCATTTGAAAGTCTGTTGGGAAAAGTAAAGTCTAATATATTTACTGCACTATTCAAAAGCTTCAAAGAAACCGGCTGTGAACTCCAGAAAACTATTCAGCTAGGGACCACCTGGAGTTCTGTTTGTAGCTCCTAGGTCCACAAAATCTCATTTCATAGAAAAATGAGCTAGTTTGCCAGAGCCAAATTATAGGAATCTGAATATGGTCCACAGATCCTAATCAATTAAGAAGTGAACATTTCCAGTAAATTTCAGTGTCTCTTGCGGATGCTCATAGAAAGAAAGAGACCTCTGTGAAGGATTGTATCTAATTTGTACGGTTTATGAGAGTGAATGCTGTCAGCTCCATCTCAGCCAGGTGCAGTAACTCACTTTACTCATGCAACTCAAATCGAATTCAAAACAGAGACCAGGTAGAGTGAGCATGCCTTCTTTGATAATCTAATATAAAAGTAATTCTCAGTGGAGATTACAAAACCCGTATACAGTTTATACAGAAGGAAAACTCATCTATATTATGTAGGAACCTTTCTTAAGGAAACCCTGTGTGTGGCCATAGCTCTTCACTATGTGAACAGAGATGTAGAAAGAATAAAGCAGGGGAAGTCACATCAAACACATCAGGAACAGCAGGAGAACTGAGACAGTTTGAAGATCATTTCATACACTCATTTCTTCTTTAATTGCTTTGATCTTTTGAAAAGTCCATGTTATGCCATGGAGAGCCAGAAGACCGAGCACTCCCATTACTGCCTGAATTTCACAGCTGTACTGGAGCTGAAATAGATGAGCACATTTTTTGTATGGACTTTATTAACAGAAGAGCACAAAAAAGTGAAAGTTAATATGTTTTTATTAGACCATCACATTTTGTGTTTTATGCTACATTGTGAAAGGTTATTTTCCTGGGGATATATAACCTGAGGGGTTGGGATATAAGAAGAGGGATGAGAAAGGTTTTACTGCTTGCTTGCTCCACCCTCTACTATATGCAGGACTTCATCCTTCCCTGAATTAACATTGCATGACAGGAAGGAAAAGGTGCTGCCTAATAGGTAGAGCACTGTTTACTATAGGGAAAGGAGGGGTAGACCTGGACTCTAGTCCCTCTACCCAGAATTATGTATTGTTTAATGAATGTTTAATAGAAAACTGCAGATTTGGTCCTCTGAGCAGGGACTGGGCCTGTTACTGCTGCAGGATCTCCTCTCTCTGTATTGAGAAGATTTGGCACCATGCAGAAAGCAGTTGACTGCACAAGTGCCAGGAGCTGTCGATGGCACCGTGGTCAGGGCACTCTTAGGTCAGAAGGACATCTGACAAGCATCGTAGGTATGTTCAAGAATGTAGGAGACAACCACTAATTTCCAACACACGATGAGACAAAGGTGGGAGAGAAGGCTGAAGAAGTATGTACCATGCGGTGAGGACGGGCTTTGGCAAATTAATAGAAGAGAGTGTTTGGCACTGACATCACTGTATCTCATTAATTTGGTACATAACCCTTTTTGTCCTTCATCTTTCTGTGATGTTTACCCTCTCATTCCATCCTGAAAGAGGCATTGCATACTGCTGGAAAACACTTTAACATGGCAGCAGGGACAGGTAATTGCAAAGGAATATAATATACAAGCTTGCTGATTATGACAGCCCCATGCCCACAGTAGGCAGCTTGATTTTATGAATGATGTAGCCTAAGAGTGTATTGTTTTAAGCAATGGATTTGCAGCAATGTCAATAAAAGCCTAAAAATCTGAGCAGAAGAATCAGGCAGACAATACTACTTTGTCAGGACTCATCATAATAGCCTGACAGTGCACATCTTACAGGAGTTAATAATCATTATTGAAAGTCTTTTTCCCTACTGCACTGATGAGAAGGCATTCTTGCATCACTTGAAAAATTGTTGTTTTCAAATGCTAACCACTGAGTGAAATAATATAACCGTTCAGCATATTTTTAGGTCATTGTAGGGACCAATAAATCACAGTTGATGGGTCGTGGATTTCTCACTAGAATCACAACCTTTTTACTTTATATAAATGCTCCAACCACATGGTTCCTGGCCAAAGCCACAGAGAGCACATGAGCCATGCTTAACAAGCAAAAGTTATGAAGGATCCTATTTCTTCTTTAGGAAATAAATGAATAAGCCAGGAAAACAACTCAGCAGGTCACAGAAGAGCAGATCCTGGAGGAGTTACCACCTGTCAGCAGATATCTTGGCTCCCAGTTAGAAGTTGTAGTATATGTACAAGATCAGCATTTGGTAAGCTATCCTGGAGGCCACTTCGTTCTGTCAGCAATTAGATCACTTGATTGGCACAAGTGATTGAGCAAGAGGACTTAAAAGGATTAAGAAAACACTTAGAGGAACCTTAGCTTGGGAGAGAAAAACAAAACAAGGTAAAATGGTGGTGTTGTGTAGCTTTTAGACAAAATACTAAAGGTATGTTAGCCTGCAAGGGGTAGTCTGTGGACTGAGCTCACCTTGCAAGCCAAATAAATTGCATAAAGGGAATAATCACACAGGGAGCAGCTACTATGCTCCAGAGGAAAAAAGAAGGTAAGGACAAAACAGAGTTTCTGAAATGGTATAAACCAGTTTTCTAATGAAGAAATAAAACCAAATATCTGACAACAATTCAGGTTAATGTATAAATTTGTAAGGCTACTCACAGCTTATGCAAGAGCCAGCAGCATCAGCTAGCAAGAAAAAGAAGCCTTAGTGTAAAAGGGATGCCTTCCTGAGTATGCTCAACCCCCTCATCAATCTGGAAGCAGTAAGGGGGAATATTGCCAGCTAGTAATGCTGTGGCCTCAACATGTAGAAAGGGGTTTGTAAGCCTGAATAGCTGTGTTGTTTTGCAATGGCAGCCTCTTATCTCCTGTTTGGCTGCGGTGGGATTGACTATGGGATCTTCTCTTGGGCTCACAATGGAAACATTTTAGAGTAAGGAGTGAGATGTTTTCATTAGCTCAAGTTTTTGGAAGGCTTAAGTGGTTTTTCTCTCAGTAACCCAGGCCTTGGCAAAGGGTTTTGTGTCAAGCTGTGTTGAGGAGGTGATGATTCAAACTGGAAGGTGCATTGTACAAAAGGTTATGGAGAGTTGCCATTTCCCTGCTAGATGAAGTATGGAAGAGGACCTCCCCTTGCCTCAGGGAGACATGGAATTGGAGTCTGCACTCCTTATGGCTGACATGAAGCTGTTCCTACCTTTTCCAAAGCACTTATACAAAGACCAGCCTCTGAGATAGGCAGAAGCACTGTGGAGCATCCAGATCATAGAAGAATAATCGTGTTCATTAGTTAGTCATTCAGGATAATTCTTTGGTCAGAATTAGTAGTTGCATTTCCAGGTTTGTGAAGGTAATTTAAATTGCAGCCTGGCTACGCCTTGGCTCCCTTGTCTTCTTGTTCTGTTTGTCACAATGAGATTTGCAATATTAATTTGCTCCAGACATGCTAAATGTGCTTTGTTTTTTGCACAGCTGGGCAGCTCCTGAATGGCTGAAGGCCCTGAGGCCTCACTGCAGCACATGCAAAATGTAGAGACAACTGGGTAACAGGCAGCCCATTAGGTCTTGTTGCTGTGTTCTTTCCATGCACGGCAGTAATCCTACAGACAAACTCTTGCATAATGTTAGAGAGACTAGCATGCAACACATAATATCATCCTTCCAGGACGAGAAAGGAATAGTTCCTTGTATATAACTTTAAATCTTGGTTATGTTTCACAAAAAGAGAGGAAAGAAGTGAAGTAAGACTAAATTGAACTAGGAAGAACTTTTTCATATTCTGTTGTTAAAAGGGAAAAATTAAAAGGCATCCTTTCTGCAAACTGGTAAAATCATATGGTAATTCACCATTCATTATTAGGCTGCAAAACAACTTGTATTATAATAAACTTCATAAAGTAGTCCTCCTGGAATTCTGCCACTGTTTTAATTAAGAAACTCATCATACATTTTGGTCATTTATGTCTATTTTATATATCAGGAAAAACTGACTTCATCTCAAATTGTGTAACTGATGGTTGTTCTGTATAATGATTTGTAGTTAAAACAAGTAGTGGGTAGCTCCAGTCTGTTATTATTTCAGCTTCTGCTCCTCTTGTTCTTCATGCCTGTATTTGGGATGACATTTTGGTGTGATTTTTTTTTCCAAAAGATAAGTTTAGGGGAGGGCATGAAATAATTACCCAGCTGCTTACAATTACAAAGAAGTATTGATGTTAAAATTAATGGAGAAATTCACGTGCATTTAAGCTGAGTAATAATTGCAGTATGCAAAATCAGGACAAGAATTCTTAAGCATGTTTATAAAAGGCTTCATTTACTACTATAAGATTATAAATACATCCTGTTCTGAGGTTGTGATGTTCACTGACAGAGGTTTCTAAAAATCTGCACTATGAGGAACATTTTTTTTCTGTGTCTTTCAAGAACCTTGTAACAATAGCCATTGTAAATAAACACAGTAGTGCTCCTGCAGTGCTAAAGACTCAGAAATAATTTCAAATAAATATCCAATTCTTTTGTAATATGTGAATAAAATTTAGATTCGTATGAAGACACAGTTAAGCTCACGAAGTAAGGAGACGCAAAGCAGAGCTGTGATCTTGCAGAGGGTTCAGTTGGGCCAAATAGCCTTACAGATGCCGACTTCTGAAAAATTTTCAAAGGTTTGACGGTTTCTTGCAGGCTTGAACCTGACCTATTTTGTTCTCTGCAATTTAAAGCAACTGAGACTGGCTGATGCTACGGGAAAGGTTAGTGTTTCTTAAATGAAAATATCTCCAGAATCACTGAGACCAATAGGAAAAAGCAGCCCCCTAGGACAGGGGTGATCAGGCTGTAAGAGGTTTCTTAGGGAGGCTGTTTCCATTTTCATCTGTTGAGTTCCTTCTGCTGTTTCTACTTCCTCACTCACTCCACCTGCTTTTACAGGTACACAGGCTTTTCTGTTGTAATGGCTAAAACAAACGTAAGTGTGGGGATGCAATGACAGATAGAAAATAGGTGTAACAACCAGTACAACCTTTAAATAAAGGCAGTTTCCTTGGAGGTGCAAGACAAAAAATAGCATTGATGCTATGCACACTTCTAGGCAAATTGACCATGGTTTGTTTGTTTGTTTTATTGGAGCTAAAGGGTTTTTGAAGTGCTGAATAAAGAGAGAAGATGGTTTCCCCAGCAACTGTGCCTCCAGAAAAAGCTTTTGGGTTGTTCTCTTGTTTGTGTGTTTTACAGCATGTAACCAAATGATATCACTGGTAGGAAGCAGATAGCTAGACTAGTGATCTGCAGTGTGGGTCCTGTTCGCGTTAGCAGCTGTGTGAGTTCAGGAGGCAAACCCAACTGTCCTGTTGGAAGCGGTGATTGCAGCTGAGCTCAGGCTGACGTGAGCTGACTGCTTGAGCCAGAGTGTGTGATCTGGGAGGACCCATTTTCCATTTCCTTTCATCTCTGACTTTAAAGTTTTGGAGTATTTCTTGATTAAAGTGTTAAACTAGAATGAAACAAACTACACACTGTAATTGTAAACTGACTGAGGGCTCTTGCAAACAGATCACAGGTCTGTTACGCTGCTTTACTAGTCACAGAATCACAGAATCACAGAATCGACTGGGTTGGAAAAGACCTCAGAGATCATCGAGTCCAACCCTTGGTCCAACTCCAGTCCATTGACTAGATCATGGCACTAAGTGCCATGTCCAATCTCAGTTTAAAAACCCCCAGGGCCGGTGAGTCCAGCACCTCCCTGGGCAGCCATTCCAATCCTGACCACTCTCTCTGCAAAGAATTGCTTTCTAATCTCCAGCCTCAATTTCCCCTGGCAGAGTTGAAGCCCATGGCCCCTTGTCCTATTGCTGACTGCCTGGGAGAAGAGACCAATCCCCACCTGGCTAGAACTGCCCTTCAGGTAGTTCTAGAGAGTGCTGAGCTCAGCTCTAAGCCTCCTCTTCTCCAGACTAAACAAGCCCAGCTCCCTCAGCCTCTTCCCATAGGTCTTATGTTCAAGTCCCTTCCCCAGTCATGTTGCTCTTCTCTGGACCTGCTCCAGCACTTCAATGTCTTTCCTGAACTGAGGGGCCCAGAACTGAACACAATACTCCAGGTGTGGCCTCACCAATGCAGATGGGGGCATGTGTTTTCAAAGGTTCTGACTTTGGATACACAGAGTTGGTATGGACCTATTAGTAATAGCAAATAAAACTATCCTCAATATGTTAAGCTAGTTCTTTTAAACTTAGTTCCAATCAATATATTTTTAATTCCTAGGCTGCCGTGTTAATTTCTAGTTATATGATTATACTATCATAGCAGTTAAACTAAGGAACCTCAGTAGCTCATGCCACATCCAGAAGATAGATTATTTATCATTGAGTAGATGGCCTGGCATGTAGGCTTGGGGTTCCAGTTTCCAGTATACCTGAAGACAGAGAAATCTAAAATCTTACTATTGATCTTTTCAAAACAAACCAACCAAACCAAAACCTGACTCTGTGTGCAGGGTGTCCCAAGCTGCCTCTAGCCATGACATGAAGGACATGACAGAGTGATGCAGGGATGTGTGGATCAGGGCATTTTCTGCAGAAGATATGACAGCCTTCTGTACTGCCTTCAGGACAATTGTTTGGCCTCTGTAACAACCTTCTTGTAACAATGAGCTGCAATAAAGAGAGAGGAAAAGGAATTCCTAGGGAAAATGTTCTAGTTCATCACTGAAAAGGGGAAGAGTGCACCTAATTTGATCTGAATTGGAACAAATTCAGTTTGCCACCATAGAAAACCGCTTTGAATTGTATTCTGTCAGTCAGTGAAGTCAGAGATGTCCTTTCAATCTTTAAGGTATCAGAGTCCAGTTAACTCCAGCTCATAGTCGCCGTTGTGTTAGAGCAAATCGAAGGCTTTGTCAAGACCAAGGTCTAATTCCCAAGTGTAGGTCTGTACCAAGGAGTAAAATTAACATCTGTTAATTTGTGGATTGTTCAGGGCTCTGATTATATGAAGTTCAGGTTGCTTAAATGCCACTTGATTTACTTGGAATAGACAGCTGTGTCTCTGAAAACCTTTACAGTACGGGCTACATTGTAATAGAGGGTATTGTGGATATTATTTTTTCTCTTTTTATTAAGCACACATTCATAGTGTCATCCTTTGACTTCCTGTTTGTTATTTGTTATTGACTTAATGTGATTATTAACATTTTTGGGTTCTGAAACTCAAAGCATGGCCTTTGTTTGTTGTGTAGTCCAGTTAAAATCTCGATGGTAGATTTTCTGTTCTGTTGTTGATGTTTCAACAGAGTTAGTCATGTATGTATGGCTGAATCCATCTCCTTTCAGGTTAAATGCAACTAATATCACATCAAGAAACTGATCAACATGCCTAGTAGGGGGAAAAATGACAAATGTAGCTCTTTAATAGAACTACTCTGTAATACACTGACATTCAAGATAAACCTTTTAAATGAAGTTACATTTGAATAGATCTTTTTCTCCAAATCAGTAGGTGAGTTCTTTGTAAGAACTGCGAATTTATTTGTCCCATTTAAAATAAACTATTTTGACAACGCATGTATTTATGCTTCACTGGCCTACTAAGCATTATTATCTTGCAGTTCAGTGACTTTCAGACGTGCGTTACTCTAAGGCACTTAATGGCAGAGTTTTGTTAGTGGATACTGGCACAGGCCTTCATAAAACTTGCATACATGTCCTAATAGCTGCCTATGCCCCAATATATGATGGGATGGCCATTTTGTGTTTGTGCTGATGCCCTAATCTTTCTACATGCTTTACTGCTTGTGCCTGTCATCTGAAGAGAGCCATTAAGTACCCTGGTGTGTGTGCCTTTGTATAGGCCATGTCTATATTTGGCATTTGGCCTGAATTGCTTCTGGAAGTGGCCTTGGGGATATGTTAACACCTTAAACATCCCTGGAAATGCTTAGAAAAGCACAGGCTGGTACAGGACAAATCCATGCCAGGGACAGTTTTAGTCATTCATCCATAGAGATGAGTGAGTGCCAAGCTTGAAAACATACTTTGGCACTGCTTAATTTATTAGTATAGACTTAATTTTATAACTTTCTCATTGGAAGTGTTCTACCCCAAAAGAAATCCGGCCTCTTCCACCAGCTTATATTCAGAGATTCGGGAGAAGACAGTCCCCATATTTTTCTCATTCTTTACTTTTTTTATTACCTCATTTGATTGACTTATTTACTGAACTGCTTTACTGTGTGTAAAATATGCAGTATGGTGAGTAGCTCATGTGAAAAGATAAAGTTCAACCACAGTTACAAGAGTTAGAGGTATCTTCTAGTATTCAAGACATCAATTAGGGCATATTTTTTGTGGCTAGCCCAAGCCATGCTGATGATAGAACTTAGATAGATCTACTAAATCATAAATAAACTATATTTATGATTAAGTAGATCCTGGAAAGCAGCAGAAGACTAAATATTTGAGGTTTTGAATAGTCCCTTGGAATTTCTGCCAAGAGGGGAAGATTCCTTCTGCCTGTAGAGTATTAATGTTTGAGTAGAACTTGTTCTTCCTCCTAGATTTTCTAACAGTGTTATGCAGAGCTGACATATTTAAGCCCATAGAGTTTAGCCAGGTTGTTCCAAATCTTTATCAACAACTCAGATAGTTTTTATCCAGATAAAGTAATTTGTGTTATTCTGTCTTTTCTGTTTTCTTCCCCAACTTTCCATGAATCAGAAGATGAAGATATTACAGTGGGTTTCTGAATTGATTTTTGCAGTCATCTTACAGGATAGGCTGTCTAACAGGGCAACAAACAAACAAAGGAAGAGGAAAGCAAACCTTCCTTGAGCTATTTATAAAAGATATTAGTTCACAGCTATAATAAAGTAAAGCAGGTGTTTAAACTTCGGTGAATGTTTAAAGTTTAGCATGAGTAGGTTTATAAAAACATTAAGTGGTTAATGTATTTAAGCATTAAAACCTTAAGCAACAAGCACAATTACTTGTCTTCTATTTATATGTGAAGTGCATACCAAATAACTTCCCCTACAGTTTTAGGGGAAAAAATGAATGAAAATGTTGTTGTTGTCCTTGAATAAATTTACAAGTAGAGAAAAGGTCTAATAGTAATAATTTAACCATTTGCCTACTGTGAAACTATTAAAAATTCTGTTCAGTTTATCTCCTGAAGGTAATATTAAAACATTTTTCATCTGTTTTAACTCCCTCATAGTCTCTATTCCTACACTTTCCTAAACCACACTCTTTCTTTTTTTTTGTCTTGATAACGAGAACTGTATTTTTATGGATGTCTTGGTACATCTGAAACTTTCGCTGGGTGTTCAGTCCTGTGTGCCATTTTTGGTTGTTGTTTGTTGGCTCTTTTGTGCCTTTAGCTGGGTACAATATTTTCTATAGGTCTTTCATAGATCTGGCATTGAAAGTTGAAGTATTGCAGTACTGTCTGTGTTGTTCAGTCTTCAGGGTATGAAAATTCAGTCACCGAGTTATAAGAATGTGTACAGAAGTGGTTTCCTGGTGTATTTTTTTTCTCTCTGAGAATCAGTAGAGGTCTGAAGGAATGTATCATTGAATCTTGCGTTACTTCTGCATGTCAGGAAGCAAAACACAGTGGGAGGCCCATGGTTGTGCTGCATGAAGCATATAAGTGACCCCCTGCAGGTTTCAGAACACTTGTTAAAAATACAAGCTGTACTCTGCATATACTCCTTATCCATAGAATCATAGAAAAGAGACCCTCAGGATCATCAAGTCCAACCATAACCCAACCAAACTCCAGCACTAACCCATGTCCCTAAGAACCTCGTCTAAACGCCTTTTAAACCCCTCCAGGGATGGTGACTCCACCACTGCCCTGGGCAGCCTGTTCCAATGCCTGAAAACTGTTCCCATGAAGAATTTTTTCCTAATATCCAATCTAAATCTCCCCTGGCACAACTTGAGGCCATTTCCTCTTGTCCCATCACTTGCTACTTGGGAGAAGAGACCAACCCCTCCACGCTCCAACCTCCTTTCAGGCAGTTCAGACAGCGATCAGGTCTCCCCTCAGCTCCTGTTCTCACATGGTACTTACACAGTAAATAAGGAAAAGTACATGAAAGTCCATTAATGAGTCCAGTCTCCTGCTGGTTCTCTTTTATAGTCTTTCAGATAATGGTAGGATAAGCATCCATGTAGTGGGCTCCTGTGACAGATTGGGGAAAAAAAATAGCATTTTGCAATGCCATTAATTAAAATTCTCCTGTAAATTTGTAATTATTAGTCTTTCCAACATTTACACTTTCTACAATTTATGTCTGGGATTGGGATTACTTTGTACTTTGTATATCAGGGTAGTAAAGAAGACTTTTCCTGCTAAACCTTAAAAAATGTATTTAAATCATACATTTTTTTGGTCTTTAAATGCTGCAAGAACCTGAGAATCTCAGGAAGCCTCAAAAGGATGCCGTTGGATCCTTTTAGGCAAGCAGTTCCCAGATACACTGACCATGATTGAAAATGGATTCAAAAAGCAAAGGTTGGGATTCTGCCACCTTTACTGTTAGGGAAGAACTTCCGTAACATTTAATTATGTAGTTCCAATGCAACCGGGCATTTAATGCAAGGGTTCTCAGTAGAGGAAGCCTGACAAAATCTGGGCTGTGATGATTATGATTGAACATTGCAAACAGCTCAGCCAAGGCAGGTTGCATCTCGATAACCACAGTGATTCTCAGGAATGGCTCAGCTCAAAGAACCACATTCAGACCTTGGAATTTGGCCCTGAGGAATTCTCAAGGGAAGAAAAATAGGTTTTATCAGAAAACTATTCCTAAACTTTATTGAGTTTTATCACTTGGGCTTTAAATCTGGAATTCAACCCTTATTTAGTCAAATAACAGGATTTCATATGACCTTTAGGTTTTCTTATCCACAAAGCAACTCAGAAAATGATCCTCTTCAGAGAAAAAACTGGTCTAGTCAAATCAAGTTATCACCTCTTGGGAATTTAAGCAAAGAAATCCTCTCTGTTCAGATTCTTTGGCAACATTTGAACCTACTGAAAAATTCCTAAATATCCAAATAAAGAGTTATTGGAATAAATGGCTCATAGTTGAGGTAACTTATTTCTTAAGGCCTTTAGGTGGAAAATTAAAGTATAAATTAGTCATATTGCCAGTAAAGTTATTCCCTGTCACAGCCTTTCTGTTTCTCTTCTGCTCAAAACCACTAATGAACACTCTAGCTGTAGAAGCAGCACAAACATTGTGCTCCCTAGTTTGTACTTTTGGCAGTTCATAACACATCAGTGTCTGCACTGTCAGATTCTGCTTCAGATCAGATGGCCACAGGTCTGGCACTAAGACAAATACGTTTAAATCTCACACAGCCCGAAGAAGTTGGGAAGTCTCTGCAGGTTTGGGTATGAATACAGCCCTTTCTTCAGCCATGTGTTTTGGAATTAAAAGTTTTCACTAAAATTACTGGCATAATTCCTGCTGCAAATAGTCTCTGTCCGTCCCTGTACTGGTAAGGTACTACTCCCAGTGTATAAACAAACGGTGATTCATTAGCACGATGGCATAGAACAACAGATGACCTTGCATATGAATGGCTTATTCTTCTTCTTCAGTCATGGTAATGAATCATTTCACTCTTGCAACCCTCCCTTCACTTCTACTTGGATACATTTCTTATTATTCAGAATTCTCTTCTTGAAAGAACAGTTGTCCCTGGAGGTCAAGAGGGCATGGATCCTTACTCATAGAAACCACAGAGGAGCACAACTCTGCTGAGTTAGCAGGCAGCCTTCTGGTTATCACTGCCTCTAGTTACTGTTTCACATTGGACCATACTTTCCTCTTAAAAGTTTGTGTCCTTCTGACATGAGGTACGTTTCACGCATGCAAGC
This sequence comes from Streptopelia decaocto, assembly GCF_964273445.1. Classification (NCBI taxonomy): domain Eukaryota; kingdom Metazoa; phylum Chordata; class Aves; order Columbiformes; family Columbidae; genus Streptopelia; species Streptopelia decaocto. The sequence goes on along the minus strand of NC_138658.1, from coordinate 5,244,342 downwards.
AGAAGTTGTACATGAAAATTATTCTTTCTGTAGAGATCTCATTGAAATTTTGAGACAGGCTGAATGTAAATTCTGGGTAAGAACTTCAAGATTGTTCATTGGAAAATCCATGAGAATAAATCTCTTTTGTCATTATGTAGAAAGTATTTAATGCGTTTCAGTTTTCTTATTCTCCAGCCCTTCTGAATACAGGGAAGCCTGGTTCTGAACTTGCTACCCCCACAAGCTCTTCATGTTTCTTAAAATTCTTCAATATGCAGATTTCTTGAAGGGCTTCCACAAAGTGGTGGTTAGGAGTCTCTCGATGTTTTTTGTAAAACTTTGTTGCTTAAGTAGATCTTATGACCATAATCTCACATTTAAATAGTCCTTTTGGCACTTGGCCATTTGTCCCTGTTGCGTATCAGTGGTAAACAGCTGAGCTGGCTGACTTTTAAATACAAAAACATTGTGTTCTAGCTGAAGCTGTTAATGAAACGACTACTGAAAAGACTGTTGGTGGAAGTTGGCAACTGCAACAGTCCTGTTCCTAGAAGTACAATGTCTGATATTAACAATGGCTTTGTAGGTCTGAGCACTCCCTTTGTCAAGGGATTTGTGCGACATACCACGCAAGCTAAGTAATTTCTGAAGCATGGTTTTGCACACCTAAACTGTTAACATATTGCTTAGACTTGAAGGGAGAAGAGTGGAGATTCACCGACATTCTTCAAATGCTTAGTAACTTGCTGCAAAAGAAGGAAAATAATTCTGATGGTGGATAAGACAAAAGTAACAGGTTTAAATTATAGTAAAGAAGGTTTAAGCTAGACATCGGGAGAAAAAAATAATCTTCCTAAAGATAAGGATCAATTAGTCACAGAAATAGACTGCCTAGAGGTTTTAGAGCCCTGGTCACTGAATGTTTTTTAAGAGCAGTTAAACAAACCTTGGCAGAGATGCAGCTGATCCTGCCTCAGGGCAGATAGATGGACTTACTAACCTCCTGAGTTCTTTCCTAGACTAAGCTTTGTAATTCCATCACCTCTCAAAGTCACACCAGAACTGTGTGGCAAACCAAGGAACCGCACCTTCTGCACCAGCTCCTGCTACCATTACAGCTCAATCATCCTTGTTTTCTTTCGTTACTGGTGCACCAGAATATACCAGTTATGAGCTACCATAGCAATAGGCAAAGAGGAAGCTGTGATCTCTGCGTCTGCAGATACAGCAACCTGGATATTTCATACAACCAGTCAGTTGTCCACACCAGACATTAAATAACAGCCAAGGAGCTAAGAAGGTCAGCACCATACTTCATGCTGGCAGTATGGATTTGGTCACTGTACCTTTTATACGGGCTTCCCAAACAATGAGGACACGTGAGTTGTCATCAGGGCAAATTAAAAAAATCTTTAGATTCCAAATAAAGTGGTTATCCTGACTTCCTTTCACTAGCTGACCCTTCTCCTTATTCTCATCAGTAATTAACAAAACCCAAGCTCACAATTTAACAAAAATAATAAAATGTAGAATAACATGGCTATACAAAATGAGTTCTATAAGATTTGACAATGCTGTAGCTACGCTCAAACTTTCCTGAGATAGGATCCAGTTCTTCACAGATCCCCATTCATATTTTTGTATTTCTGCTTATTTCATGTTGATTTTTATGATACTACAACTAAAACCATGTAGACCCCGAGAAGAATTAAGTGCATCTGAAATGAAATACACTGCATTTGTATTTTAATTGCTGGTAATAAAAATTATAATGATTCTTGCAACTGTGGGTGAGTATCTGTCTATAAAAATAATAATTGCAGACTATAATGCAAAAATTTGAAGAAAACAGTAGTTCTTCTTTTCCACATTTCATAAATTGTAGGTAAAGGCTATGGATTTATGTTGTATACATTGAAAACATTTTTCCAAAGTACCAGGTTATCATCCTAAGCAGTGTAAATGTGTGGCTACATAAACATATTAAATTATTCTGAAAGAAAATTAGATATAACAATTTTTTACTTTTCAAATCTCATGCGAGGCCTTTCCAAGTGAAAGAGTCTATTGAAATCAATGGGACTTCTTGCATTACAGGATTGCTCTGGAGAGAATTACATGAGGAACCTGAGGAGAACAGGCTGAACGGATACTACTTTGATTGCCAGCACCAGCTCTTAATTCACATTGCAATGGTTTTGTCATCATCTAAAGGTTTCTCTGATCATATGGAGAGCCTCTAGGCAGCTGCTGAACGTGACATGTGTGACAGAGAATCAAACCAGTGGGTGGACTCAGTCAGAAGAGTCTTTTTCTGGTGATATGCATAGTTTCCTGAAATATTTGCACCACAGCTTAGACTCCTTAAGACATCCTTAAGAGAGAAATTTGAATGTGTTCCGATAAACACACACGCACACGAAAAAGCAGACAATCTATCCTAATGATGTCTCATAATGATCAATAAAAGGCCACCTTCGACCCTGCCATTCATTTGCCTCTTTTTCTCATGAAGAGGGATTGATGGAGCAAATTATAGACCAAACTGAAAGTATCGACACCACCATGTGTTTTCTGCAAGGTGGATACACAGGTATCTGAAGGAATGTGTGCATGTTAATTTAAAAAGTGAATATGAGAAACGTCCTGACGATTAAGCTAGAAAAGCCACTGAGGAATATCATGCAAAATTACGAAGAGAGCACAGAAATATCCCAAATTCCGCTTTGGCTTGCACCCCAGAAAAGCAAAATGATTTAGCGGAATGTGAGTGACACATTTGTCCCTAGAAGTAACATTTATTTCAGCTCAGAAAAAAAACACATTTAAGCTATTATGTGAGTGTTTGAGAAGTCATTAGAAATTGGTTTGGATTTTTTGGGGGGTTGTTTCTTTTTGGTTGGTTTTTGTTTGTTTTTTCTTCTTTAAGGTGCTATTTTGTGCTCTGTAGCAAAGAAGCACCTTCAAAACAGAAACATGCTCTAACAAGCATGGAATCAGTTTAAAAATGAACTTGAGTCACAGCTTCAGTTTGACATTTGCTGTGTTTGCAGATCAAATATAAATGTAAAATGTTCTGAGATGCAGAAGAAGATTGTCCATAGGTGTGTGAACCAAATGTGCTACATTTTGGAGGTTTCACAGTGCACACCCAACTCCTCTTACAGCTAAGCAATGCTTATCTACTCACGTTCCTTAGAGTAACTTGTTCAATACTCAAACTCTTCCATGGTCCAGGTAAACTGAAAAGCTTCAGGAGGTGTGCATGACAATTTGTCCCATGATGGAACGCAAGACACTAAAGCTCAGAACAGGTTCATATAGAGCATTTGGTCATATATAGTCACTGGTCATATAGAGTATTTGTGGCTCTACCAAGCCTCTAGGAGGATAATCCCTGATGGTTATACCACCAGTCTTCTGCAGGCCAAGCATTAATGTGAGAACGTGAAATGTATGGGGAAAAAAAGAAAAACAAGAGCATTATTGTGACAAAGGAATTGGAAAAATCTGAAGTAGAAAAATATAGAATCAGTGCTGCAATGGAATAATAGGTGTCATTCTGGGATGATGAACAGCTACTCGGGATGCTGCTTAAGCTCAGAAAAATTAGAAGAAACTTGCATTGTGTTTGTCATATCCAAGAGCAGATCAAAGTATATGCTTGGATGTAAGCCAATCAGCAATAAAATCATTACCGTTCTTTTTCTAGCAAATCCAGTCAATATGTCGATCATACAGATCAACACTCCTACGACAGCAGATGACAAAGATGCAGTTGATGAGTTCTATCAACAGCTCAAGGAGACACTCATTAGAAATGAAACAAAGCTATCACCCTTGCAACCGGGGACCTAACTGTGAAAGTTTGGCTGTCGGATGTATAACATCTCCAAAACAAGTAATGGGAAATGACTATTTGTCTTGGTTTATTGAATGAAAGAGGCATCTGGTTGAACTTTGTTGCTTTCATGTTCATTTATTCTGCATTTAACACCTAAATTGAATGCCCAAGATATTTGTACAGATGGGTATGGCATCATGACTAAGAGCCAAGTGATGCTGAGAGATAAACATGTAGCAAGCAAAGAAAACCCTGAGTCAGAAGATCAATTGTTGACTTCTAGAATGTCAAAAGATATATTCAGCAGCCCGTTGCTTCTTGTCTGGAGGCAGAATAATCTATAGGCTGTCTATCCAGAAGAGATAGGTGGTATTGGCATGGAGGAGTAGTCAGTTAACCCAAATGGGCCATGGAATAAAACTGCCAAGTGCAAGCAACCACTAAACACATCCTGCTAAGTCAGTACCGGGCTCTGAACATCTGTGAACAGCAGCACGCAACCATTTCATTAGGCAGCCTGTGAAACAGTAACATACGCTGCCTGGAATTTTTCAGCGTGTATGGAGAATTTGCTCTGAGAGAAGCTCTGAAAGGATTTGCAAACTAAAAAGGAATGACACATCTCATCCCCCCACAGCCCGGGGATGGAGTCAGATGTGCCGATGAGATAACCAGGCAAGCTGCAGTCCCCGATAACAGGCAGAAATTCTGGAGTCAGTGAAACCACCAGTGAAAACCACATTAAGGACCTTAATGTGGGAGGGAATGAAATGCCTGTGTACTGACGGAGTTACCACAGATAGGATGCAAGCAATCGTTACCTAATGATCAAATGCAGAAGCAATAAATAAATTCAGTTTTATGGAAACTTTTGTATCCAAGCACAAAGATATTCAAAGGGAAGTGGAGGCAGAATTTCAATTCTGTATCTTCTCACAGAGAAAACCATGTGATACCCTAGAAGCATTTAGAAGGGTACAAAGGTTCAACAGGTGAAAAGCTTAAATATTTTCAGTACTGGCTTGGAGAAGTGAGTTGTAGGAAACCAAGCCTGATCACAGAAAGAGAGCTGAGATGTGTAGGCTTAATGCATATTGTATGTAGAAAATAATAAAAATGCTTGTTAGAAATATTGAAAGATATAAGTGGTCTCCTGTAAGAAATCAGCAGGAGCCACTTCAGTATCTTGATTCTTCAGACATAAAGAAGGGAGAACGAGAGATTTACAAAGGAATGACTGTGCTTTGTACCAGATGGGAACAACTAGAATGATGTAGAATGGTAGGGGGTACTGTACTGTACTCTGCATTTCAATGATGTATTCTCTCAAGAAGGCTTCTAAAAATTCTGTCAGAAATGTTCCATGACAAATCCGTTGCTTTTTCTTTTACTGTTCAATCAGAGCTGACCAGTCCTGAATTCTCTTGCATTTCTTGTGAGCCTCTCAGTGGTTCACCTTCAATGCCGCCTTAAAAGCAGCTGGTTGCAGATGAATCTTCTTCGAGCAAGACACGTAGTGAAACAGCCCATATAGCGGTCTGTAAGCAAATGAATGTAAGAAAAGCAACTTATTGCATCTCTGATCATCTGGACATTTGGAACAATAAAAGTGACTGATCTATTTAAGATGTTTTTCAACACGTTTTAAGTCCCAGGTAATGAAGAAAAGCGAATAAAAGCTTATTCTTCACCTAATTTTCTTCCCGTTATACATGGATCAATACTTTGCTAGCTTAGCCTGTATTCCTGGCATATCTTCTAAAACATCAGCAAAAGCATGGCCATCAGTAGTATCTGCACATAATTTGTGTAGATCTCATTCCTAGTTACTTCAGGTGGTACTATAATAGAAGTATGAATGTCATCAGTGTGCAGTATCCACCTTTTGGCAACTGTCCTCCATAAGAAGATCAGGTTAGTTATTTGCTACATGACTCCAGTGAAATAGCACTGAGAGACAAACAGTAGTTAGCCTTCATATGGGTAAATCTTCTATAATTTTAGCTCTTTGAAATCCAGTTATTCTGTATGTTTTACCTTGCTGCTTTCACAGCCTTTCTGTGTTGCCCACTTCTATTTTTTTGAGTCATGCCTACAGTAACTGAAAAATAGTTATGCTTATTTGATGGAAAATCTAGACAAACTAAAACACAGCACATTGTGTCTTTGCTGCTCTTATGCCCAAATTTTGAACAACAGCCACAGAGTTTATCATGCTTATAGCATTTTATTATTTCTACTGCCATACAGTTCTTTTCTTCAAGACTTATTACCTTAGAAGAAAATGTAGGTTGTCTAACAGTTTCCTGGACCATTTGCAAATACTAGATTGCAAAATACTATACATAAGTACAAGGAACCACAAAGATATCTGCACTCGAAACAATAGATTCAATGGGATAACTGAACATTTTAATACTTCTCTTCTCTTCTCTTCTCTTCTCTTCTCTTCTCTTCTCTTCTCTTCTCTTCTCTTCTCTTCTCTTCTCTTCTCTTCTCTTCTCTTCTCTTCTCTTCTCTTCTCTTCTCTTCTCTTCTCTTCTCTTCTCTCTTCTCTTCTCTTCTCTTCTCTTCTCTTCTCTTCTCTTCTCTTCTCTTCTCTTCTCTTCTCTTCTCTTCTCTTCTCTTCTTTCTCTTCTCTTCTCTTCTCTTCCTACCCCAAAATAAACCCCCCCAAACTACCTATTCTACTCCTGACTCCTGCAGTATCCATCCACCCTTTCTATCTTTTATGTATTTAATTGTACTGTTTCTCTCCTTTTGATGTACAGAGAAATCCAGTTAAACTGGTCAGCATGTAATCAAGAAAATGCTGGACTTTGTTCTATATGTTTCACTTAAAGCTGACCCCATATTCATTGCTTATGGTGTGATTTAGATAATGACTTTTACTTTTTTTAGATCAAGTTGTTTTCATGCAGTGAGGAAGAAATTTGGAGGCTGGCGTTCTTCCTTCCAATCCTTGCTTTCTACAACCTCAGGTGCAGGTTTCGTGCTGATGTTACAGAAATATTTGAAGAACGCTTCATGGTCTCCAGAACCTAATGCGGGAGATGAATTCTCTGCCACTTCCTCTCCCGTTTGTCTGAATTTTTTTTTTTTGCAGTCTGAAATGCAATGCAGCTTTGCAGTCATGCTGATGCTGTTCAGCTTCCCCTCATGTGTATTTTATAGGAAAAAACCCAACTGTGTTTTCTGGATTTCGTCATAAACGATTAAAAACAGCATAAGACAAGAAAAGGGAAAAAAAGGTGATGTTTGATGAGCAGATCAAATGCACAAAACAATAACTTGGGGTTTATCCAAAGTACATTTTCCTTTACCCAGACATGCTTTTTCTCCTTGTTGCTGTCATGATTGATTAGTGAAGCACCAAACAATCCATGTCATTATTCACCAACTGCAGACCATCTGGAGGCAGGAATTTGCAGTCTTTCTAGAAATGTATCTGCACTGGGTTTGCTGTATGCCTCTGAGCCTAGTACTTAATCACCACATGTGGGAGGTGTTAACTAGGGAATTGCCTTTCCATTCTAACTACATTATCATCTATATTGTGCTGGAAATGTCTATAACATTTAAGATGCTTTACAAAGGGTTAGAAGTGCATCACACATAACAGCTCGTGCCTCAAAGAGCACAGAGTTGAAGTGCACAAATGGGTACCATAAAATAAAAGGCAAATGATGAGGGGAGAGTGGCTGCTAGAGAGGTAAAGGAACAGATGTCAGAAATTTTTTGGAGGAGGAGGTGAGTGAGGAGGAGGGAAGCTGTTCCCATGTGAAAGATGATCTAAAATGGGGAGTGGGCGAAGGAAACAATTTGGAGTTTCTTACAAGTATGTCTGCTGTCCTACCAAGAAGTGTTTGTGCTTTTGAAAGCATAGCTACATTTGACAGGAAAAATAAACCTTTTAAACATACTAGCATAAAAAGAAGCTTAAAACCCGGTCCCATTGCGTGTTCTAGACATACTATGCATTACAGAAGCAACTCTGTCACCAAAATAATGCGCATCTTTCAACCAGAATCTCTCCAAAACCTCGTAAAAGCATAATAAATGTATCTCTTCTCCTCCAGAGACCAGGCAAAACAACTCAGCCTGCAGAAAGACCTGAAGGTCGGTCAGCATCTTGAACAGGAAGGTCAACAGTCTGGCTTTGTGGACATGAGGCAGGAAGGCAGGAGGCTTGTTCCGCAGCTGGGGGTAACACAATGGGTACCAGCCTCTGGCTGTCTTTTGGTTAAACTAGGGATTGTCCACATTTTTCATTAAATATGAAGAGACATCAATGTTTGGCATAATGTCTCCTGGCTGGGGGAACATCCATACTGGCTCGTGCACTATTTAGGTTGTGCAGAGGTAGTTTCTACAGCTCTTCTGACACATAGAGTGAGGCTACTGTCTGGATAGTCTGAAGTAACAAAAGCCAACTTAACAGTATTTCTGTATGTTATCTGGCCCTCCTTCTGAGGCACAACATCGGATTTATTTTAAAAAGAGGGGAAATGGATAGACTTGTTGCATTTGCATATGCATACGCAGTTTTATTCCAAAGGCATGCCACAATGCGAACATATGGACTGCATCTCTTTATGCTAATAAACATTATAGTGCCATGGCCTGTTCTCTGGCAGAGGCATGTCAGAACTTTTAACTGTATGACTAAGGTCTTCTCTTAGTATAATCTGTCCTTGCTACTTACAGAAAATGGACCTTGTCCTATGGCTGAGCCATCATGTGGCATTGTCTGGGGCAGCACTAATCCGTATGGGCCAAATTCAGGCCAGGCAATGTGCTAATGCTTAAACAATATAGATGGTCATGATCTAGTGCTGAAAATCACGTCCTGTTTAGACACATAATACACTAGTACAGACACAACAGCAGCATTTAGAGGTGGTGGACACTGGAACAGGCTCCCCAGGGAGGTGTCACGGCCCCAACCTGACAGTGTTCAAGAGGAGACTGGACAATGTCCTTAGACACACAGCGTGACCTGTGGGGTTGTCAATGCAGGGACAGAGTTGGACTCGATGATCCTGTGGGTCCCCTCCAACTCAGGACATTCTGTGATTCTATGATTTATAATAAAAAGGAGGCCTTTTAGCACACCTGACATTCTCTGGTTTCTCACAAACTGTAAATGAGGAATAGGAGCCACTGAGCAGGCTGGAATACTCCATCTCCTATTGGGATATCAGCTGATATCCCACTGATTGTGTCTGGTTCTCTCATTTATTCAGTGTGATGCACTTTCATCTTATCCAATTTGTCATCCCTTCCCAGTTTATACCATCTAGAGTTTGTTCTCAGCAATCTTCATCCTATATCAAATTAATTAAAAATAGTCATTAATATTAATCTCAGATCCCTGTGGAATCTCTTTTGATGTTGGGCCACAAATAGTTACTTAGTGAGCTGCTTTTTGTAACCAGTTGCATACGGCAAATGAAGGGGCAGGAAAATTAGGTGAGGAATGATTCTCTCTACTGATCCTGTAATTAAGAAAAGGTGAGAAGCAGTAAATATCGCCAAAGTTGTCATATAGACTTAGCAATGTTTTACATTCTATCACACTTATTCCCATTCTGTCTCTCTGAGCAGGCAGCTGCTAGACTTAACTACAGTAGGATAATGTCAGAAAACAGAAGCAAAATATTTTGATCTGGGGACTGCAGAGCTGTGGGTGGTGTAAACTGTGGCCTCCTTGTAGATCAGAGACGAACCAGGAAGATCTTTTAGAAGAGTGAGAAGCTAAACTATGCTGTTACCAAATTAATGCGCTATCCTTGCTTAAGTCAATGGGAGCTTCATTGTAGTCTCCAGCAGAGTCAGAATTTCCTTCTGAGGACTTAAAACTACCATGTTAGCAGAAAAAAATGGAAAAAATCACTTGCTGTGATATTTTTGGAGACCAGATATGTATATATATATAGTTGCTATATCCCACTTAGCCACATCCCAGCTGCATAGTGGGTAAAACTCAAGCATCCATGAGGTTCTCCACTCCTTGCGCCTTGATTTCTACTAAGTGGGAATCTTGGCATATGGAATGGACAGAAATGCTGGTCTGCTCTGAGCTCCTGGGAGTATCATGGCACATATCCACATAGCACTTTAGACAGAGCCTAAGAAAATCTCTGTCTTCAGAATGAAAGAGGTAGATACCAATACATGGAGAAGCCCATGTACTTCCAGTACCAATTCAGTCTTTTTACACGGAGATACTACTGTTTCATAAATGATCTAATAATGCTCATTGTCTTAGGTGTCACAGGAAGGCAACATTCAGCACATGAGGAAAGTGTTTTAACAAGGCTGAAGAATGAATAGTAGAATGATGTGCTGTAGAAAGATAGTGGGAACCATCTGTTGAAACCTTGTCTGATTCAGATCATTCTTCCTTTGTAATTCATATTGTTTTTTCATTATATTAACCCACAGGTCCAGCTCAAAAAGGAAAGAGAGGAAAGAGAAGGAGGAGAGAAAAAGGACGAGAGTCTTTGCCTCGATCTGACAGGTAAGAGGAGTCCCACTTCTGTTACTTACCCCTTCAGGATGTTTCTTCCCTAATGCATTTACAAGTCCCATATGCCAGGGAAACAACCATATCTGGGTTGTGTATCTGCTAAGTTGGAAGAAAAGGGATCTTACAACCAGCTCTACCAAAAACATGTTTTAGAGGAAACCTTCATTACAAGCAAGTGAGGTGATAAGGGGGAAATGCCCTCGTGTTTTCCAGTAGCACCCAGCACAGTCCTTAAAGCAAATCCCTTAACTTGATGTTATTCATAAAGGAGAATTTTTCTTCCCAGCACACATTAGTGTCCCTGGGAAGAAAGAAGGGTTTGTAATCCGGCCTGGAGTCACTAGGTCTATACTGTGCCTTTTGTGTACCCAGCGAGCTATATGGTCACGGTGGCAAGTGGTGATGAAGCTGTGTGACCACTGACACCTTGTCTGGGCAGTCTCTTGTAGGAGTCTGTAGCTTTTTGTGCCACGCTGCTCCAGACATATCAGAGCTGATTGCATGAATAAGGGGGCAAGGAAGGTAAGGAAAGGGTTTTAAATTGGGACATTTTCCTGCTACAGTCTAAACCAAGAGTAGTTATCAAATTAATTCGTAAACACCACCAGCCACTTACAAGTGTTTGTTGCTTCCAGATTAAACTGAATTCAGACCAGTGATCAAGAGGCAAAGGGTATCTCACTCATTAACAACCCTGTGAGCCATCAGTTTCCCAAGAGCACTAGGTTTTTATGGAATGCCAGGAAATATGCAGTAGTTGTGGCATAGTGTATGCTTAAAATGTTAATGACCTTTCTAGCTTAAATGTCGTTGAGTTACTGTAATTAGACAGCAGAAGACTTTTTAAAGATGTGTTCCTGGAGCAAGTTAAGCACTATTTCTGTTACTTGTCATTCTTCAAAGACAGCATCTGAAATACATATCTGAAATGTAGCATCTGAACACTGTTTAGTTTACCCCAGACTTCTCCGTAGCAGCCTTCTCTGAATTTAATAAGGCTGCATTAGAATGAGCAGTGCGTCAATGAAAAGCAATTTTATTTAGTTTATGGAAGAGGCACATTGTGTTTCTCTCCCCCGCCCCCCAAGTAGATTAAATGAAAATATTTCTTTCATATTGAAAGAATACTTTCAAGATTATGTATCATACTGTGATGTCTATAAAATCTTGTGTAAATGTGTGTATTTGGGTCACTGTGTATTTGGTCTAAGATACAAAGATGAGCTGAACATAAATGAATATGCTTCTTTAAACATACATAAAGACAGCTATTTAATTCACTGAAATAAAAAAAAAATAGGAACAAAATAGCTGGAGCCCAAGTGGGTTAAACAGGGTGACTATGATACTCTATGTGTGTACGCTTTTGTTCTTTGCAGTCCAGTAGCAACTTCAGTGCCATCCGTACAGGGCACACACTAGGAAATCCTGTCACTGTTGCAGGGTTTGGCTCTTTGGTGACACAGCACAGCAAAATATCCAGGACTAGTGTGCAAAAATCCAAAAGAGGTATGTCCTATGCCATGTGCTGATTTGAATTTCACACTGATGCCAAGGGCCAGTGTATGGGATACCTTATATGTTGGTAACGTGGAAAGTGATGACACCCCAGAGACACCCTAACCTCTCAAGCCAAAGAGTGACTTTATTAGGTCACACAAGAAAACTTTGACGCTGGATTCAGAAGTCAAAACAGGTATATGAGGCATGTTATTTAACATAACAGTAAAAACTGACTTGGAGTACCGTGCATTAATCAAGACCATGAAGCGTGGGGCTGTACATCACCAGCCAGGCATATGGCACAGCACAAATTAGTGTTCAGAGCAGAGGTCACTAACAGAAACCATCCTTTGCCACAGGTACTGAAGCTGTGTGGTTTAGTCTCCTTTGAACTACAAATACTCAGAAATTACACCAGGAGGTATGTTGCACTTTTATTTCATGTTTGTATTTGATCTCATCTTTCATGTCTATTGCATATATTCTGTTTTTTCATGTGAAGGTTTCAGCTAGCAGTTTGAATGTTCTTGAGGTATAGATGTTAAATCAAATGCCTGAGTGTGGATGTCAGCATTTGTTATTCTCTGCTTTGGACTGTATATATTAACATTTAAAAGCAAAATCGAAGTGTACAGGATGCAGCACTACTCAGAGTTTTTGTTCTTCTGGCCTGGAGGGCTTCCGTACTTAATTTTTTTTGCTACCACAGCAACAATTTAGCTTCAGACAACTCATAAAGTAATTGTATATGCTAATAAGAGATCCAGCTTCTTCAGAAAATAAAACTATCACCCTGTGGTTAGTTGTAAGAGTGAGTTAATACCAGAATTGCAAAGCTAAACTTAATCTCTGTAACAACAAATTTATTTCTGTCTCTAATAAACTGAATTCATGTTTGAGAGGCAAATTAAAAACCAACAAGCTTAACTTCTCTAGCAGTAGAAAAAAGGTCAGGAGGAAAGTGGGATTTATTCAAATAGGTGTCCATACTTCTCTTATAAGTAAGCTTAGAGGGACAGTATATCACAACTGTATTCAATGTTTGTTTATCAGACATTATCTCACAATTCAGAGTACAGAATTCCAGGTGTTGTTAACATCTGTACATACTACAAACAACTAACATATAGTATCATGGTACCTTCTGCTGTTTGGAATTATTATGGATTAAGTTTGATCAGCCATTTTGGAAGACATACAAGTTTCACGCAGCGGATATGTCTGCCCTGATTCTCCATTCCTCTGTGAAATTCGGGGATAGAAAATGGCAAAAAAACCTGTACAATGTGCTGGTAAAAGTTAAATGAGTTAAATAAAAAATAATGGGCTGGAATATTGCACTCTGTATGTGCACGAAAAAAATAGCAGTACTTATCTGAGGAAACAAATCCCAGAAGGTATTTCCTGATGAAATTGGTTTGTGAGCCAGTCAGAGCCTTTATTGCTAGCACGCCATACAGCCACACTGCTCAGGAGTCTCTAGTATATATATATATGTATTTATTTTCTTCATCCTGGTGCAGTAGCACAGTCCCAGACACTGTGCTGGTGGGAGCATTGGGAGGCTGGGCTGCAGGGAACAGGGACATTAGACTGAGGTGCAGCCTTATGGTTGGTCTGCAGAAAGGCACTTGAAATTCCTGTTTGATTTCCATTAAGGAAAAATATTTGCCAACCCTGCTTTAAAGGGTGTATTTCCATGGCTAGACAGAAGCGTTAATGAAGAACTTTCAAATTCCTGCAGTCTAGCTGTATGATTTTAATAGCCATCAAGGGTTATATTAGCAGCCATTCTATGTGAAGAAGTGACTCAGAAAAGAAGTCCATCATACAACCAAACTCACATCCACTCTAAATTACACATCCTCTTGGTATTAGCAAGTACCTCAAAGCTGAAAGGCTTCTTGTGGGTGCAGATTTGGTAGATCTTCTCATGAAAAAGGCCTTCAAACCATCACACCAAGTCATTTCCACTCTCTGGCCTCTTACACAATAATTGCAGTGGGCTACCTTCTCTTTTACTCCAGCTGCTATTTCCTTTTTCATACTTCTGCCCACATATTCCACAGAAGAAGGTCTTTGTGACTTGTGTTTTTCATGTGTTACTTCAGGGAGAGCTAAGGCAAAGATAGCAATAAATAATAATAAAATGGAAGAACATTGCTGTATATATGTGTATATATACATATAAATAATGTTTTCTTTTTGGACACTGTATCAAGCTGCTGTTGTCTAGAACTGTATTCAGTTTGATGGCTTCCACCCTCTCTTACTTTGCCACGTATCTTCTGTGATGAAAGAGCAAATCCTTTCAGAAACAAGCAATATTCCCACCAATACAACAATGGAGACAACTCTTCATTATGCCAAATTCTTACCCTGGTTTACTGGCCCCTTTGGACCTCTTTTTGCGTCCCATTGTATCTAATAAACCTGAGTAAAACTTTGTAGGAGTAGGTAGACAAACATAACAAAACTTAAGAGCACAGATTCAATAGGGACAGATGATGCAGAGTGTGGGCTGAATGTTCATGCTCCCTTTTTCCTTTGTGGGAAAATCTTTAACAGTCACCAAATAGCAGAAAAGTACTAAGAAAGTTCAACAGCAAAACAGAGGCAGCCAGCTTTTGAAAATAGACTTGAAATTTAGAATTATGTTCAACCGCATCTCAGTATACATACTCATCCTGGGAGCCCTACCATATTCCTTCCATCTCAGCCTGGCCGCTACGGAGGGATCCACATCCTGAATAACTGACCTTCCCTTCGCATTAGAGTCTGTGCTAATGTTTTGATCATGATGTTTTTATGAGAACATTTCTATAGAAGATCCACTGCTCGCCTCACCTGGGATTTCCCATGCAGAACCTTCTTTACTCAACCCAGCTTACAAACATATTTTCCAACTCAGTAGCAGAAGCCTGTCCTAATTTGATTTGTGTTTCCTTCTGGTCAAAGAACAGTTCTAGGAGAGATATTCATTGAAGACTCTTTGCACCAAATGCTGCCTCCTTTCCATCAGACACGATTCTGTGGACCATAATACGTGACAATTCTTCAGATTCTTTCTGCTGCTTCCAACCTTTCCTTTTTTTTTTTAAGTGAAGTTTAAGCACCACCTTTCCTAAGGACTCCATGAAGTCCCAGACACACTTGGTGTACTGCGGTAAACAGAAAGTGTCCCACCTTTTAATCCTTGAAATGAATCCCGAATTCTTAGGTTTGATTATTCTAAAAATTCTCATAGTTACCGAGTCCCACACAAAATCTGAGCAGGAACCATGTGACTGGTATCATTTACAATGCCCTTTAGCCCTTGACAAAATGTGACTACAGTAGAGAGATCATCAAAACATTTGCCTGTGTTTTCTTCTGGTTTACCCACAGTAACTAGATTTGAGAAATTTGTCTTTCTTGTCAGATCCACCTCGGTAGCCAAATCAGCTGTTCCAGATACGACTGCTCTGAGGATCATAAGCAATGATTCAATTAACCTTCCTTTGAAAAGCTTGTTGGTAGCATTTAAAATTAACCTGTAACAGCTAAAATAGTATTTCTCTTCATCCTATTCTAGTTTTGACTTCTAATGAGTCAGAAGTGGCTCTCCTAAAATAAACTTATGGATTCTGGATGAAGAAAATACCAAAGTATTTATTTTTCCTCTTTTGGGGAAATACATATTTCACCTACCTCTTATGACAAATCCTTTGCTAAAGAAAATAATGCTTTCATTTCAGTGGAAAAAAAAGATAGCTTCAAAGAGGGGACATGAAGCTGAATACCAGAAGAAGGCTCATTATTGAAATAAATCAAAAAGGTCCCCATTCAGAAGCCAAAGTTTATTGTAATATGTTCTGTTGAGTAGGATTGGCTTAGAGGTTTTGGTTGTTTACTCTGTCTTGATTCCAAGACTCTGGACAATATGTGTATGTTATATACAATGTATTCATACTTTATTTTTTAACTAAAGGGAAATGATCTTCCTAATTTATTTCTTTATATATATTCCCCTTAATATATGATAAAATACCTTTTTTATTCAAGAGTTAAAATTTCCCATGGTGTCAAGCGAGTGTCTTGTCTTTTCCATCATCGTCTGGTTGGACCAGTGCTAAGAAGTCCTGTTTAGAGATGAGAAGAGTGTCGAATTTTGACATGAAGGTTTTAGTAATTTGAGTTGCTACTGATTTGCATGCAGAAACAAGATTACTAGAGAAATGAAAATTTGACATTCATCTCCTCACATAAACAGAATGATTTATTCTTTGAATCAAAGTAACCTACTTTGGTTGCTTTTAAAGCCTTTTTTCATTTTTTCAGCATCTGACGGAGATTTATTTTCCTTAGCAAAGGAATTTTACATTCAGTGAGTTCGAATTTACTCAGTCCCTGACCTTAGAAACTACAATTTCTGCCTAGAAAGTTATATTTCTGAAAATAAAGGTTGAGTGCCAGTAGAAACCGTGGGTAAATCTTAACAGATGGCAGCACATGCTGCAATTTAATGAAATTCCTGCCCATGACTGTAGATACAACTTATTCTGCATAGTTATTGGGATCTGTGCAATTTTGTATGAATATACATTATGAGGGATTAGTTCTGCCTAAAAAGAAGAGCTTGAGTGGACCGACACGGTGACACAAATGCGTGTTTTCTTTACACGTGTCTAAACCTGGGACAAAATGCCATGGAAGCTGATATTCAATCCAAGCATCCAGCGCTTCCTGAGCTGGCCCTGGCGACGGGGGCTGACGTGGCTCCGAGATGGTTCGTGTGCACACGGACGTGAGCCGAGCCTGTCGAAAGGTCAGTTATACTGAGATGTGCACACAGATGGACAGAAGCATCTGTGGAAAATGTGGTCAACAAGAGAGCAAGTAAAGACCAAGGGATAATTTGGTCCTGAGTTCTTTGGCGTTTTTAAGGAATCTGACTTGTTCTGTGCTGTTAGGACTCTGTTATGTTCTGTGTCCCCAACACAAGGTTGTGGAGTAGTGTAAAATTACCTTATGCGGCACCTGAAAATATTATTTTGCAACAAGTCTGCTACTTAATTCATTGGCAAGATCCTCCTCTACCGGGTATTGTGGCAGCTGGACCAGAACGACCGTGTTTCACTTGCTTTTGTTCTTTGGGAATGATTTCTGGCTGGACACAGAAAGAGTTGGATCTGACTTGCCAAGCTAGAATATAATCAGTCTTGAACTCCAGTGGATGCTTGGGTGGGTTTTCAGAATATTCCCTATTTAGCAGAGCTAAGTGTGTCAAACATTTTTGTTTTGTGAAATATGAGGGAACACTGAATACAGAAAAACAGATATTAGTTGAGAATAGCGTGAAAATTCTAATGTATACAGAGGAGAAATGGTTTAAAGTGTTGAAATAACCCCTCTGCAAACTAAATAGTTGCTGACTAGCTTAGAAGAGTTAATTACAGCTTGCTTTCCAGTAAGTAAGACCTTTTTAGTACCTGCAGGTGTCCAGTAGATTCTTTTGTATCGGCTAGCTATGAGGGGTAATGTGATCCTCCACCATTTCCCTTTGAGTGCGAGTAGACACATTTTGTAAGGTAATAGAGAAGAATGAAAAGAAAATGAACACCCCGCTGAAAAGCGTTTCGACTTTTTAGAAGTCCAAAGCGGGCTCCAGCGGGGCTCTAATCTGCCTTTAGACTCGAACAGGAACACTCAAATCAGAGCAGCTTTGTGTGTTTGGATCGTCCCTTCACGGCTGAGTTCCAGCCCCGTCCTGTTGGAAATCCCCGTGCCCCGTGTCTCTGTGCCTGGCGAGGTCGTACGGGATCCTCACTGCCAGGTACGGCAATCGAGCTTTTCTTCGCAGCTCTCGGTAAAATCTGGCTCCCAGCTGTTTGCTGGGACTGAATGAAGCTGCTGCTGCTGCCTTTTGGGCTTTAATGCCTTTTATCAAGAGTTTTCTTTTTATTAAAAAGACTACTGTGGCAGCGCACATCAAAAACTCAAAACCCTTTAAGCAGGAAAGAGACTTCAAATGTTTGGTCTCTCGGTGTCATAATGAGGACAACAATGGCCAATGCATTCAGAGGCTGTTGGGATGTAATGCTTTTGCTGCTCTACTTGTGAGGCCATTAGATCATTTGCAGGGAACCGCAGTCCCTCCGCTCTATCCTCACTTGTGCTTTTGGATTAAGAATGAAACAGGCCCTCCTCCCTCTCACTTACACTTTTTATGCTGAGATTTCTCTGAACAACCTTTCTCATGTAGACATTTCTGACCACAAGAAGCTCTTCTTGGATCTTCAGATGTCCAGTGTTCTTAGAAAATGGGTTAATAGCACTAACTAAAATGCTGTCAGCACGCTTTGATTCAAAGGCGTATTCAGATATAGCATTGCTAAATTGGACTAAAAGGCTCAGTTTGAGAGCCTTCTATCAACAAATGGCTTGATGTAGAAATCCTACACCTAAAAGCTACAAAAAGTAATTTTATCAGTCATTAAGCATTTGTAGGAAGTGATCACATAATAAAAACCCTTAGCAATGCTGGAATGGCCATCCCACATAACAGTGTAGAAAATTATTACATTTCTTCCTTATGAAAAGTACAAACTGAAATGCAAAAACAGAGGTGCTCTTTTACTTTGGGGGTCTGCTGTCCTTCTACATTGATTTTTTGGCCTTTATTCAGAGAGGATACTGTTAATTATCATGTCTTATTTGTAAACTATATACTGAAATACAGAAGCTTGCAGAAGCACTTATTAAAATACTACTTTTTATGGAATTAATAAGCTAGACTTGCACATGCTAATGCTGTGTGTGTACACATAGCCATTGGGAAATGCTTCAACAAAAATGGGACCTGTGATCAATACCCCACGTACGTTCTCTTTATTGGCCTGAATAGCTACCATGAAAAATCTCTAGACAAATCTATAGCAATACTCCCCTTTTTGAACGTTGAGGTACCATCTAAGGACAGGAAACCTATGAGTAACCAGGACCTGACAAGTTGTTCTGGTGCTTAACCATCATCACTTACAGAAAAAGCACTTTATTCTCCATCTAGTCCAGTCCATCTGCACCTTTTAACCAGTTACACTAATGTCTGTTAATCCAAAGGGCCTTTTACTTCTCATGTTATTACTCACAGAGAGGGCTTAAATTGTTTCTTAACCTTTTCCATTGTAAGCTAAATAGTTTTTTAGTGATGCAGGACTTTTTGCAATCCTTTAAGCGTTCTCATGGCTTTTCTCTACATTTTTTGCACGATTTTCATTATCCTCCTTGAATTGTCAATGCCAGAATTGGAGACAGTCAGCCCATAACCACAGCAGGGATGCCAAATGAAGGAGTGATGCAAGCTTTCTGCTCTTACCACGTTCTCCTTATTATTTGTCCATTATTTTGCACCTGCTGATTTTTTTTTGACAGAGGAAAGTTAGAAGTAGGAGCTTTGTGTTTCTGTTTGGAAGGTGTCCCCCTTCCATGTATTCTAACAGCTCTCACTGTGCCTGAGCCGCTGCTACTTAGGGCTTTGCTCAGAAAATGAGGCAGAGAGTCATGAGCTTTTGCAAGTGGAATCCACCAATGCAGAAGGACCCATTTCTGGCACGTTTTAAAGAAACTGTTCTTAGGCACTGACGATTCATCTCTTTTCCCATTAAAAAGCCTGATGACAAATATGTACTAGGCACCTAAGGGTCTGCTGGAGCTTTGATATAGTCTCACGCCATAGCAATGCGTTGCCATAATGCGAAAGGTCGAGCTTGAAAGCAGACAGTGAAGAGCAAAGGGTGGAGCTGGGCTGAGTTCACCCCAGCATGCCGGGGACAGCTGGCCAGGAGTGCCCCACACACGCCGCTGTGCCCACCATGGGGCAGTTTGCCACCAGACATGTCGTGGGGCGGCTGGGGTTGCCTTTCAGCCCCAACTGGGGGTGTGTCTCTCAAGGTTATAAGTCAAACATAGATTCCTAAACATGCATCTCGTGCCCCACAGGATAAAAAAGATGTTAAGCTGCTAGAGAGTGTCCAGAGGAGGCTATGAAGTTGGTGAAGGGTTTGGAGGGGAAGCTGTATGAGGAGCGGCTGAAGTCACTTGGCTTGTTCAGCCTGGAGGAGACTGAGGGGAGAGCTCATGGCGGTTACAGCTTCATCACGAGGGGAGCAGGAGGGGAAGGTGCTGAACTCTGCTCTTTAGTGACCAGCGACAGAACCCCAGGGAATGGCAGAAGATGTGCCAGGGAGGGTCAGCTGGACATTAGGAAAAGGTTCTTCCCCCAGAGGTGCTGGACACTGAACAGGCTCCCCAGGGAGGTGTCACGGCCCCAACCTGACCGTGTTCATTAAGAGACTGGACAACGTCCTCAGACACACGGGGTGACCTGTGGGGTTGTCAACGCAGGGACAGGAGTTGGACTTGATGATCCTTGTGGGTCCCTCCCAGCTCAGGACATTCTATGATTCTATATGCGCAAGCTTGCAGGCCAGTAATGCCAACAAAAAGTCACATCTGCTGGCAGATAAACCTCCCGCATTTAGAAACAAGGAGAACAAAGCCATGCTGTCCACTGCTGTGTTCTGGTTACCAGCCACAGGACGGGCTGTGCTGCGACCCTGGAGCAGCCTGTACGCCGCTCCCTTTCCAATTGTGCTGATGCTTTGCGAATCCCGAGCTTTTGGGAACATTCTCAAAGCTGGAGCGGAGCTTGTGGTTTGCAAGGAGGCAGTGAGAAACTAAACAAACGATGGAATAAAGTAGGGGTTTGATTCAGTTGGCTGGTTTATTTTTGTTTGTTGGTTGATTCACCCTTTTTCGGGGCCCTTTTGCTTAGTTACTTTTTTATAACTCCTACAATGTGGAATCTTCACAAATATAACAGGATAACAGCAAAATTATGTGGCAGTTTAAATATCAGACCAGGCATAGAAATTAAAAACTATTTATATTACTCATTTTGTAGCACAGATACACATCTCAACAAAGTATATATGATATATATATTCTCTGAATCTATGATTGTGGACTTAACTTAGGTTAATGGTTGGACTCAATGATCTTAAAGGTCTTTTCCAACCAAAATGATTCTATGATTTTAAGTGTGTGTGTATGTGATTTTTAAACAAGTTCCAGAATCTTACTTTTAACTTCCCTTCTATATTTTTTTCTGTAGAAGCATGATTGTTTTAGCAATATTTGGGAATGTTAAATCGTGTTATTTGGGTAGAAGGCTTAAAAATAATCTGATGCATGTTGCACACAACTAGGATGACCAGTACTCCTCTGCAGTTAAACTGGGCTGAGGGGATGGTCTAAGAAAAGGAGTTAAAAACCCTATGGAGATATAAGAGCACATCCAATCCCTGCAGTAAAGCTGACTAAGTTTGGGGAATGAGGCTGAATTGAAAATCCAGAGGATAGGTTTAGTCTCCCAAGAGGACAATAGTCAGGAGTTGAAATTAATTCAAATATACTGATCAGGTGGGAATTAATTAAAAAGAGAAAGAGATATAGATCATACTTCTGAAAGGGTTATGGCTGTATAAGCAATTTAGAAGTTTCTATTTCTCTTTCTAATAGGGAGGGAGTAGATGAAACTGGCCAGAGAATTGCTAGAATGGAGCCATTTGGAAAGGGAGAGAGAAAAAAAAAAAATCATTGTTCAGCCTTTATCACAGAAATTGGCAAAAAGTCTGGGAAAGTGTCATTGTAAATAACCTGGCAGCTCCAGGGTAGATTGTTTTTCTCATGGTCTTATGGATTTTTAAATTTTCTTTCATCCTTTCCTTTTGGTTACTCCGTAAATATTTTGGTTTCTGGTTCCCCTAGCATGACATTCTCACCATATCCAATAAGATTTTAATAATAATTTTTTTCTTGAATTTTCCAAAGATAGTCTCTGAAGATGTCTGGCTGCAGTAAGTGACAGAGTGACACGAGAGGGGCACGTGCAGACAGAGGAAGCACGTGGAGCCACCACCCTCCTTTCCTATGTCCCAGTTATCATACTGATGCTAAAAGTCTTCTAGTCTTCTCCCTTTCCACATGCACAGCAAAGCCAACGTGTTTACATTCTGTCGCTTGCATATACGTGCTGAATGTGCCTGAATGAGCTTTACTGAACTAGTGCCTAAGCTTTGGGAGCCCTTGCTGTAAAGAAAGACAGGCCTTTACATTTTAAATGGTAAAGATGGCCTGAGTGTGAGTTTAGGAGGAGTTTAGCGCTGCTCACGGTGGTGCATTTTGGCAGCTTCAGTGAGAAGGTCTAATGGAAACCTGCAGTTTCAACCTGACCGTGGTTCTTCTACATATGTTGTCTGTGCTGCTTGTGTTGTACCCATCTAATGAACAGCATTCTCCAATGCTTTCAAACCAACCACTGCGAAAAGCAGTGTGTAGCTCTAAAAGTTACATGGAATGAAATACAACCCAATTCCAGCACTGCACAAAATCTACACTCTCACAGTTATAACCCAAACCATTCCAGATATATATAAAGTTTGGTTTTAATTGGCTACAACTTCAAGAATGCTGATATGGTTTAGTTTGTTATGTTATTTTAGCAAACAAATGCAAAATGTTTATTTAAATTCAAGCAGCTCTGAATCTACTGTAACCCGTAATCCTCCGATATTTTTAGATAAATGGACCAGACACCATGAGTGCAACAGATTCTATGTAGCCTTCTGTGGCTTCTTAGCATAAAAATAATCTAGGACTAAACAAACAGCAAGGGGAAAATAAAGCACCCAAACCCACCAAACAGAACTCTTTCTACAACTTGAAGAATTGTGTCATGTCGTTAAAAAAAGTTCACGCGTTCAATGTTGTTTGTCGTGTGGAACTTTCTTCGCAAGGATCATCTGACACTGCTGGAACTAATGGGCCAGCTCTGAGTAGCTGAGTACAGCTGCTTCTCACAGAGATTCACAGGAAAATCCACAAGTGGAACCTTTAGCCAGCTTATCTTTTAAAAAGGCTGCACTTACTCCCTTGAATAACAAGAAGAATATGGGACACAAATTTATGGAAACACTCTCATTGCCTATAATGCCAAAAGCTTGAAGATGCCATCAGTATGTCTGTCACCACTGACATGAATCAACAATCCAGAATATTAAAAGCTACATTTCCTACATTTCTGATCATCATTCTTCTATGCCCTATTACGTATCTTTCCTTTCTTGAAGTTGTTTTATTCCCCTCCTCCTTTCTTTTTCTTTCCCCAAACCTGTATTTCTCCTACAAATCTCCCGGATCTCTGTAACCATGTAATTAGCTGAAAGTCTCATTTCTCATTTATTAAAACAAAATGATGCTCCTGCTCATTATGATCTTAAGAATATAAAGGCTTTGGGTCTAAAAAGAGTCTTTAAAAAACTTCCAAAGTTTAAGAATTCTTATGTTTTTAAGCCAAGCTTTGTATGTTTCCTGGTGTTTCTAATGTTCATATTTAGTAGTACTGCACTCAGCAAAATGAAAGGTTATTAAAGGAGCAGCTCTATGAGTAATTTTTTAAAACAGGAATGCAGAAACATATAACTAGGGTTATATCAAACCTGGCACCTGGAAAGAGCTTTATTTTTTCCCTTCCAGATTTCTGTTTGGGAATCTCCATCTTTCAGACAAAACAGTTATAGAAACAGAAGGCACTCTATGCAGGAAAAACTGCTTTCTGAGCTAATACAATGATTTATCTTTGGTGAATTGAAAAGCTACCAAAAATGTGGATCGCTACATACTAGTACAAAAGGAAATCCAATAATATATACTCCAGAAAAGGATTGCAAAGTTTTCCTTTGAAAAGAGAAACTATGAACAACTTTTTCAAATGTGTAGAACTGATAAATTGTTTTATTACTGTCTCATCACAGCCTATCTGCATGGCATAAATGCATCTATAAATAACCTCACTTATAGTGCTATTGTATGCTGAAATCTCTCTAGAATAGCCACACAATTTTTCTGCTTCACTGTCCAAACCATGCATGATTTCATCTTCCAGTAACATCCACAGACAACACACATTCTCAGCATAAAATGAGCCTAATGTGCCTCTTCCATGCACAAAAGAAACATCTAATTACAGACTTCAGGTCTATCACATGAAATACAGTGAGACATTTTAATTTTGATTAAAATGTATTGGAATGCAATTGTAAATAATGTATACATGTAAATTAAATTTAGATAAGATATCTTAGGTAGGATGATCATACAGTAGCATGTTCCAGTTTTCCCATGGGCACATGTTCATGGTGTGATTCGCAGAGGCTGTAACCTGGCGGCTGATTGAGCTGCCAGTATTTAACATCACTGTAGCGTCACACATCTCCAAGTGCTGTAAAGTACTTACCAAGTTAGCAAGATTCCAAAAATTAATGAAATATTGTTGCCCCTGGCAAAACAGAAGGCAGTGGGTGGCCATACAACACTTCTTACTCCATGGCTTACGATGTTGTGCACAACGTCAAAAGGCTTTTGTTTTTATTTCCCTGGCACAGTGTTTTTTCCTCATAATTAACTCCACTGGCTATTGAAAAGTTTAGTTTGATTTGCTCTGGCACGGAACCACATTCAACAGAGATTTGACTGAACAATTACTCCCTCAGTTACCCATCTGGATTACAACAGTGTAAACCACCAGCCAAATCTGGATCAATACTACACTTGAGTCCATTCTGATGCCCAGCCTGACGACCCAATGTATTGATCAAACAAAAAGCATTGACAAAATAAAGCAATTCATTAGTTTAAATCTTGGAATGAAATATCCAGTGTCTTTAAACATCTCACTTGTGTTTTTTTCTGTGGAACAGACTCAGATTCTCCAAAGTGTTTAGGTGCTAAAATCATCATGAAAAAATACAGTGGGGCTCTGATCCCTGACGCTCTTTCCTGAGCTCTTCCCATCCATAATGAAGCATCGACACATAAAATGTTAATGCCCAAGTAAAACACTTCCAGTAGTCATATTTTGATTACGCCTAACTGAAAATGTACCACTGTAAGTTTAATGTGCAGAACCAAAGTTCAGCTCTTGTTGGGTCAATGTTTGGTTTACCAATTATTTCTTCAAGAAAATGTTCATATCAAGTTGTTAGAATGGTGTTAGGCAGTAGAACGGGAATTCCAGTGTGCTCTGGAATACAGGTAAATGCCATCAGTAATGCTCTTACACATATGCACTGTATTAAATTTAAATTCAAAAGAATATACAAATAAGTGATGATTGTTCTTTATGAAATGACTTGTCAACAAAGCATAGAATCATGTCAATTTTTACCTAGTTTTTTTCTCGGCTGATCATGGAATTCACATTTCGAGGTGGCACACAAAATTGTCCCAAAGTGTTTAACACTGTTTATGAGCCAAGGGGAAGAAGAAGAAGAAGAAAATGTACTTGATATGGTACTGTGATTTTGTGCTTGTTTTTAATACTTGTGCATCTTCCAAGAAGTCTGGGCTTCCTGTGCAGGTGGGCAGGGGGCAGAAGGCTGGGAAGAAGGTGTGAGTCTGGACGTCATGTCGGTCAGTGCACTGTCTACAGAATCACAGGATGGTTGGGCTTGGAAGGGACCTCTGAAGATCATCCAGTCCAACCCGCCTGCTAAGGATGGAGCCAGGCTCTTCTTGGTGACAACCAATGGTAGGACAAGGGGTAATGGGTTCAAACTGGAACACAAGAGGTTCCACTTAAATTTGAGAAGAAACTTCTCATTGAAGGTAACAGAGCCTGGCCCAGGCTGCCCAGGGGGGTTGTGGAGTCTCCTACTCTGAAGACATTCAAACCTGCCTGGACACCTTCCTGTGCAGCCTCATCTAAGTGTTCCTGCTCTGGCAGGGGGATTGCACTGGATGAGCTTTTGAGGTCCCTTCCAATCCCTGACATTCTGTGAAGTTAGGAAGGAGAGGGATGCAGAGATACTACAAGTCAAGGACTGAATTAATTTCCCAAAAGCAATTAAGAAGCATGACAATTATTATCTGCTATTACTGAGCAATTCTAATGGCCTAAAGACAAAGATTTAAAAAAAAAAAAACAACAAAACCAAACACATTCACAGACATCTTTCCTTGCTGTGATGGTGATTTTACTGCAAAGGTCTTACCGACTCTACAAGGAGTGAGGCAGCTCGAGGGTGTGGAGCACTTTGAAGCAGCATTTTACAGCCTGTCTTGAAATACGTATGGAAACGTACGCTACAGAAGTTTTGCTCTTGTTACATAATTTTAGCGTTAAAATTTAGCAGTCATCCTTCTCCCAAATGCAATGTGACTGCCTGCTCTTTGGTGCCCACAGACCGTCAGGCAGACCGATGTGCTCAGATGCTGTGTGTGAAGAATTCCGTGGCCCCAGACCCCTCTGGAATTTCTGCCCTGCTGTAAAATGTGATGGTGGACACCCATCTGACGCGTGAACCGTGCACAATCTCCTTTGACTTTTCTAGGCCCTAATGAAAAGAGGGACACATCCTGCTAAGTTCCCCTTTCCTAAAGGATTAATGATTATTTAGTGCTATGCAAGTTGTGATTGATCTGGAAAAGCAGCATAAAAATATCACCTTATATTGCAAGGAACAGGAGCCTGGCTTGCGTTTGCAAGTATTATCTTTATTCTGTTGAGAATTTGCTTTCAGTTGGAAATATATTGATGCGATAAGAAAGAAAAGGGAAAACTCTGACCTCATTAACAGTTGTAGTGCGGTTGCCTTCATCATGAAAAGGAAGTGACTAAGGGTGGAATGACACAGGTCTCTCAAGTGATAGATTGTTCAGGGAAAGCAGGTAGGCAGTGATTACTCACTATTTCTTACAGCTTCTTCTGCATTTGCACTATCAAGCAACTTCAAAGCAAACAGAAGGAGGTGGTTGTGCAGGCAACGCAGGGTGAATTGGTGTAGCTTGTTGATCCATGACATGACATGGTGAAGACAAAGAACTAAGAGTGCCAAAGAAAGGATCAGACATTCTGATGGGAGCCAGGTCAGTCAGTGGCTATTAAAAGTATTTTTCAGGTGCAGTTTTCAGCGTGGGAAGTTTTTAAATGACTGGTTAGGAAGGTGGTTGAATATTTAAAAGAATGGATCATTTCATAATTGTTCTTCTTGCATTTCTTCCCTAGGTAAGTGCTAATGGCCACTGGTAAAAGGTGGATGGTGGAGCTGGAGGGATTTGCAGCCAAATGTAGCTGCCTTTATGCCCTTTTTTCCTGAACTTTGTGGTTTTCCATAAGCTGTTCATAACACTGAAAAATTATGAATTTTCATGGCAGTTTCTCGACGTTTAGCATCTGACATGATCGTCATTTAGACCAGCACATGTGTTCTCATTTTGCTTATGCACTGGCATTTGTGGTGAGGTAGAGGGACTGTCCTGTCAAAGTCACTCTTATCTTGAGCAACTGTTGGATACTCGCAGTTCTAGAGTAAGTCTCACAGTGAGAGCTGTATTTAGCACCTGGAAACACTGACTCAGACTAAAAAAGACCACCTGAAATGGCCTTAAATACCAAACTTTCTGCAGACACCATGATTTTTAAATTTGTGCTATAAACTGGGGTCGTTTCCTCATCCCTTCTAATCCAGGAAGGACTTTGGGACAGAAAATATGTTGAGTACTTACTTTTTTACTCAAAGTTAAAGGTCCTGTTGCATGGCAATTACATTTTTGATTTCGCCCCCCCTTGATTTATATCGTGATAGACTTTTGTTGTCAATGCACAGATTCCTTATGAATTAGTTTGGCTGCTGGAGTTAAGTTCAACATTATTACTTGTCTGTATTACTTCCTATGATAATTAAATGATAATGCTAATTAAGTATGACCAAAAGTGACAGAGAGATCGATTTGCTTCTTCCTTGGACTGTAATCAACGTAATCTCTCCTGCTGTACCCTACATAGAATGTCCTACTCTCAGCTTGTTGCTCCAATGTGGCAAAACTATTTGCAGCATTGTAGCCCAATATCAGTAATATTTTCAGTTAATGTAGCAAATGTTTGAGGTTTGCCCTTCGTTACTGGCCCAGTCATCTTCATTTCACAGAAAACACCAATGCTACAAATCTAATTAACGATTGTTACGGCAAATTAAAGTACATAAAGTCATCTATTGTTGCAATCCCAACACAATGAGGACTAACTCCTCTTTGTTGCTCTGTGTGTGTGACATATTCAAGATCTCACTGAAAATGACACATCTCAAAGCCAATGCAGTTCTTAGTGCTTGAAATGCAGCTTTCCAGAGCTGTGTTCTTTGGGGAAGGTTTTCCCCGAGTTTGGAACCGAGATATCTGATTTGAAAAACTTTCTTTATCAGCACATCCCTGTGCATTGCTCATCCTCCATAGAAAGTAGAAGCACTTCTCTCTTTACACATCCCACACCTACTGTAGCTCTAAAATATCTCCCAATTTACCGAGCTTCTGTGATGATTGCTCTTTGTACAGCGGTTTCCAGGACAAACATTTTTTAAATAATTAATTAGCTCTGTTTTGGTTAAATGATTATTCCTGACCTAGTCTCATTTTTCTCCCATTTTTTTTCACTATTTGCAATGTTTACCCACTAAAAACCTATGGTTTGTTTGGGGATCACTCACCTTCACTGTGCTTTTTCTTTGTTATCATATCTAGTCACCTAAATCCCATGGGATTATTTTGATTTTCTGATTAGATAGTTGACACTTTTTAAGCAAAGGTTTCACAAATGAGCTCAGCTGCGAAAGATGGAGATATAATTATGCTACTGTAACTATAGGGAGGCTAGTAGTCACAAGCATTTAATTAGCATCCAGAAGTAGCTTGAATGCTTCAAAGTAAGTATTTATTGCATGCCTTACTCCAAATGAAATATATTATTTCGTTAAAAATGCATTAGCGAATTAAGGATTAGATTTGTGCTTTTGGGGAGAGGTTGGGGTGGTCAGTCAGACCTGTGACGGACACTGCTATCACAACATTACTGTGTTGCCCAGCGATGGCTGAGGACAACACGGAGAGTACTGAACAAATTGTATCTGCAGCACAGAAGGTGCCAGAAATGACTCTGAGCATAAAACCAGAAATTCTGGAATGCATAGGAAAGAAGCAGCATAAATAAAACGTTATTTCCTAAGAGAGAAAGTGGAATACATCAAACAGACTTCTAGTGAGAAACAATCATCCTGTGGAATCTCCCAGGAAAAGAAAGGGAATTTATCTTCCCAAGATTCTTCCAGTACATGGTGTTAAACTTCTGTTATGATCCATTGTTTTGCCCAGCTCTCTTCACAAGCGCAGGAGCTCTCCTCTAGCTCCTTAGGATCCAGCCTGCCTGATCTAGAAATACCCGTCTTGCGTGCTCTGTCTTTATGCACAACACGCTTGGCAGTAGTTGTCCTTGTTTAGAGTGGCTCACTGGAGATCAAGCACCATTAACATCCTCTGTGGTTTGGTTCCTGGAGCTTGTGGCTGGCAGTTTGGTGATATAGAGGCTGCAGGAGCTCGCCCACCTCTCCGTCCCTTTGCTTTTCCAGTCTCCAGCCACTACGGAGCCTCTGCACCTCAGAATTAACTTGGCCATACCCTATCAAATACAGTGGTTTTACCGGTCTTGTAATGATTTTACCAAGTCCCTTTGCAGCTGGTGTTTTATCTCTTCAGTATCTCTTCGGCTGCTTGCTGATTACGTCCCAGTAGCTTTTGTTGGTTTAAGCGTTAAACGTAAAGGCCTAATGCTGGGCCATGCAGACGGTGCGGGGCTGCGGCAGGACAGGAGTGCTGGAGTTCGGTTGGGTTATGGTTGGACTTGATGATCCTGAGGGTCTCTTCCAACTGAAATGATTATTCTATGATTCTGTGATTCTAGGAGGCTGCAGAGCCTGTGCCCAGCTGGGCTGGTGTGGCCTTGGTGGCCGGGGGTCACAGCTTTCTCCTGGGGCCGTGTCTCTGTGTAAGGCTCAAAGGGCATGTGCTCTTCTAACTAAGGTGGAGGGTCCTTTTACACTGTGGAAAACACAGATTTTGCAACATCAGAGACTGGTTGGAAGTGTGAGGATGAGACCCAGTTTGCGTGTTCATCTGTATACATGTGCATGCATTTTCTACTTGCATGTACAATAATGGATACGGTAAAATTAAAGCTATTTAATGGCTTCCTTTGGAAGGTACCATCTGCTTCAATGTAATATTTAACATTCACGACTCTATTTATAAACAGGAAGAGGTGTAGACTTCAAAGCTGGATTTGCTCATCCCAGCACTGTGGCCACCTCACAAGCTATATATATATATTTAACACGAGACAGATCTACAGATCAAGCCCTGTATGTTTAAGTGAAGGAACAGAATGTGCAAGTGAAGGCTTATACACCCTCCTCCCCAGGCTTAAACTAGAAGCAATCAGTGGGCGATAATGCTTCTTATCTTTCTACTTTCATTAAATAATAACCAGCATGTGAAAATATATTAGAGAAATTGCATAACTGCTTTGCTACGATACAGATGTATTTATAAATAGATGCTGCGAAAGAATACCTATTATATTGATCTAGCAGTTCAGTGTTAGTATTGCCACTAAAAATTGTTCTTTACTGGTCAAAAGATAAAACTGGTTGTCCACTACATGTTTGTACATATGGTATTTGGATTTGATCCAGTTTGTGTCTGAAGCAAGTAGCCAAACCCAAGCATATGAAAGAGTGAAGGAATAGTCCAGAGAGGTTTCTCTGAACGAACCCACGAAGCAAAGCAAGCCAGGGTTTCTCTGTTTTCTACACAAAGGCGAGAGAGGAAACCACATAAAGCCAACACTTATCAGTTCAGTAGCTTTGGGTTTGTATTATGTCTTTGTATTCAAATGATAAATTGTTCTGTGAAACAAGGACCTTGAAAGGACACGGTCCTGGTGTTTGCTTCCTTACTTTGGGAAACTACCTGCCAGGTTACAAAGTGTTTTCCATTTAACGGCAGGTTAGCATATCTACAGAAAGAGTTAGCAATTTTTTTTAATTATTTTTTTTTAGTAATAATGATGATTTCTTGGAATCTACTGCTGGTTTTTTTTTTCTACACTAGGTATGAATTAATGTTTCAAACGTGATCCAAAGAAAAATGAGTAACTTGTAAGATAGGTTTACAAATAAAAAGTCGAATCTTTCATAACCATGGTCTCACGGTTGCCAGGAGTGTCATCGGCCAGCAGTATTGATTTCAACCGTCTTTAGTCAGACAGAACTCCTGGGTCCATTTGAAAAGTTAAAGCTGTCTTTATTATGAGTTCAAATGGGTTGCAGATGTGAAAAAACCCACCTGTTTGATACAACCACAAATAAACTTGAGATGAAATCTAAGAGCAAACAAATGAAGTACTTTTGGTGACAGAGAATATGAAAGCGCAACTGCCTGAATTGTAAATGGATTTATTTTCAGAACTTATGTTTGACATTCCGAGCTGACAATGAAAAGTAATTTTGACATTTCACATTGAAAAGCTACATTCACTTCTTCCATGGCTTATGCTGCCATCAACGTGCACTGCACTTTCCCTCAGGAAAATGCTCCAAACCTCCCTCTCATTAGACCCATGAATTTGGGACTTTATGCAGATTTGGGACAGGAAATAACATAGAAATTATTTGTTAAAATATTATATTTTGATGAGCATTTCATCAAAAATATCACACGGGCATTTAATCAGAAGTTTAAAGGGGGGAGGAGAAGGCTATAAACTCACTCAGGCGTTTGCTTGTTTTGAATGTCATTGGATTGCAAACCAGAGAACAGATCCGTGTTCCTAGGAGTCCAAATGTAGTGATGCAGAACTGAATGGTTTCGATGAGGCAGTCTCTCCACACTGCATATACTCTGCCTGTCCTGTCTGAACCATGATATTTAACCGGGAACACATCCAGCTGTAAAAGTGATTTCCTTCCGCCTGTAAATAAGGTGTGTATCTTAAAGACAGCTGTGACATGATTAAAGACTATAAAATCATTGCTAAATGCAAAGAAAATTGCCACCGAGCTAGAAGATAGAAATACCCATAGCCTGGAAGACTTCAGACTTACTTGCCATACATTTATCAGCGCCGATTATTTATTTATCTCCTATTTTATATGCCAGAATCGTGCATGTGTGTATGTTTATAGGTATGTACTTGTCTGTTTATAAAGATTGAACCTTATTTATTGCCACTAAGAGGTACATGAATAAAGATGAGATCCCTGCTCATTGACTCATAGGTTTTATCCTGCAAGGTTTTGAATGCACAGAAGAGCCGAGGAGTGTCCCAAAGTCCCTCCTGTTGAATCAGTGGGAAGGGATTTTTATTCCTGTCTTGGAATTTGCTCAGGATGTTGCAGACCCTAATAGCAAAGACAAAGATCCATTCCATTCCACTGGTATATTCATTCTGTAGATACATTGGCTGAGGAATAAACCTTTGCACAGGTTGTTTTTCAGTTGTGTGGTGATAAGCATTAGTGAGACAACATAGGTGGTTGGCTGGTTTATTGCAAATAATTTCTGAAGGAGATTTGAGTCTGCTGAATGAGAACTGGGTGCAGAAATATTTTAGAAGGACATTCTACATACTATACAGAATTTTTGGGGAGGGTTAGAGATGCTCTTTTATTGAAAAATTTAAAAGCAGCAGTGAAAATGTTGACTGCATTCAGATAAGACATTTGTACTGGCTTTGCCTTGTCATTGCTAGAACCAGGGGAGAGAGAGAATTGTTTAGACTTGAAGCACTAATATTAGAGAGAAAACAAGTGCATGGATGTATAGTTAAAAACACAACCCAAAAAGGTCTACAGAAGGCAGATAAAAAACCTCTTCCATTCACCCGGCCAAGGAGCGAGCAGAATTCATTGGAACTGAACTATCATAAATGCAGAACTGACAGAAAGATGGTTCTTTCCATGTAAATCTTTAGATTATTGGATTCAGTAGTGGAAGCAACATTTGGGGTCAGCTTCTGTATCTGGTTACAGAAGAGAATCTTTTAAAGTACCTAGAAAACAATTATATCCAGGGTTATATCAATTATATTAAATGCACACAAAGTACATAATCAACTCTCAAGTTTCAGAGAACCAACGAATTTCAAATAACTAAACTTTGGGAGTAAATTTTTTCTGGAGATGTCTCAGAAATCGTCCACTATGTAGCTTTTGCCTTAATAGCAAAATACTAGACTAGATGGATAAGAGTATGTCTTGATTTCTCACGGCCCAATGTTTTGAAGTAGGTACGTGCCTTGATGTTTTTAAGTACTTGGGAATCTAAGAGTCCAGTGAGATTTTGTAAACTGCAGGAACATCCAATTAATACCAAAATCAACAAAAATAAAAAGGATTGTTTTCTGCAGGTCTTAATGTTACACCTCTGGGAATACCTAAAACCAGATTAAAAGATGATGTAAATTACCGAATTACTATAATTTGGCCATGATTCCTGCTAGAGTTTATAAATTACTATTGTTTGTTCGTGGTCCTGTTGTAATTTAAAATCAGGACTAAGAAGGAACTCCATGTACAGAGAGACATTGAATAGAGATTTAAATCTGAAACACAAGCAAAAATATGCATAATTCTGTCCATCTATAATTTCTTATTTTAAAAAGAAATCACTTGCTAATTCAGTTTCACATAATAGATCCAGTCTTACCTTCCTTATTTATCCCATAGATGTGAAATCTGAGTAGCAATAAATGGAGAAAGAATCAAATTCTAGGTGAGATATTGTGCAGCGTTTCAGTCCATCTTTACCTGAAAGAGATGGTTATGGGCCTTCTATGGAATAACATGGCTTTATGAACACTCTACTTAGATTGATAAACTTATTCGTATATTTATAAACCGTATTAGTCAATTAACATCTTTATGAACCATATTAAGTGATAAAAATGTTTTCTTGGGACAATATTATTTGCTCCATCACGTAATATGCTCAGCTGTCACTTGTGGTTGGTTTGATCAATTGTCAGTCACTAGTCGAGGGCTGGACTGTACCAGATGAACATTTAGTTTAGCTGCATGTTCTTTGATATATTCACAATTGGTGGATCTGCATTCAAAACTCCTGATAGCTAAAGTTATAATACCATCTGATCCTGACAGTTCTTTTTGCAAACACTGGCCCTCGAAGCCAGTCAGCCTCCTCTGTCCCATCCTTTCCCACTGCCAAGTCCCAGTTCTTTAGAAAATGTTGACAAAACACTGGTGCTACTGAGTGTCTATTTAATTTTTGACTGATTTTCCTGCTGCATGAGATCACTGGCAACCGCTAGAACACACTCTTGCTTTCCCAAACTTTGTGTTTATTTCCCTAAAGATCTTGCCATCTGCTGTGCTCAGCTGCCCAAATAAGTAACATTTTCCATGTCTTATAATATATTTTTTTTCCTGAAAACATTATCTGTTCCCTCAGTCTTTCCAGTTCTCATCAGGTTCTTTATGATGGTTCATCTCCAAATAACACGTATCATAATGGGCCATGTTACCACAAACAGGAGTATTGATTTTGGCAGTAGGACAGAGGTTACTGAAGCAACAACATTCAGTAAGTTGCATTCCAGATACTACCTAGAGGTCAGCCAACAGATCTGGGGATGACAGACTCATATATGATGCTCTTTGTGCAGTGTACATTTTGTTGGCCTTACTTAGCTTTTACACCTCATTTGTTCCAACTTGCTCACTGTTGCCAACCCCAAGTGTTCAAAAATCATGAAATTGGCTTGAAAGCCATAATGCTTTACGCAATAATACGTTTAGAAGTTCTTAAGCCAGAGTGCTTGCACTTTCAAGCATTTTTCTGTAGCAAGCAGGAAATGTGATTTCTTGTGGGGAGGGCAGAAGTGAGAGCAGATACTCACACACTATATTGTGATCCCCTCTGAGCTGAAAAAACGTCAGATAGCTCACTATTGAGAACTCCTTTGTGCTGGCTGAGTTACTCTTGATTTATACCAGCATAACTAAATGAGAATGCTGCATAAATAACTTATAAAATGACTGCGTGCAACCAAAATTATCTATTTTTTCATCCATTAGAACTTACATGATCCCTGCCCTTCCCTACTGGCTCCATATTATTTCTCTTTAAGAATCAAGTAAACAAAAGCTCTTGGAGATTGGATGACATGCTGTGCAGTTAAATAGAGAACTGAGGCAGTGGAGACATCCACGCTGCCAGACTGGTTAGTTCTCATGTTAATCTGTTTATGTCTGTCATCTGCACCACACTATGATACCATGAGATGAGTCTGAGCATGTCGTGGGTCAGCCTGAGCCTCGCTAGAAGTCATCGCATTATCAAATGGGAATTACACTTGATGGCACGAAAGTTCTCTCTTCCTTTGCCTTGAAACGTGTACAGAAATAGAAATGATGTGGCAGGGCAAAAAAAAAAAAGTCAGCTGTTTGAAAACTAGAACTGGGACACACAGCAGGGATTTCTTGTGAATTTTAACTCCAACCCTATTTTGCCTATAGCTTCACCAAGCAAGCTCTTCACATTCTTACACCAAGGTCCTCGTTTCTTTTTCTCTCTTAGGTGATTTCTAGCGGGATGAGAGTGGGAGGCTGAGGGAACGAGCAGAATGAATGAGTGTCACTTGCATGCGGGTCCTGGGGACTCCCATAAAAGCTAAAAAAGCAGCGGTGGAGGAGGATGTGGCTGGCTGCTGAAACGCGCCGTGGGCTGCATCCTGCCTGCGGCTGGACCACAGCTTGCACACCCTTTTTGTTTGGCTTTTTGTGTGTGCTCTAGGCCCTTAGACGATGCTTGCCACAACAGCATATGTATCTAATACAAAAAAAGAGAGACCCTGCCCTGATCTGCACATGCTGCGCACGCTTGGTTTGTTAGTTATCAGCTTTACACAGATAGGAAGCTAACGCAAACTAGAGCGATGCTACAAGGATCAGCTTTCACTGTGGGAACCATAATAGGGTTTTTCTCCAACACAACCTGAATTCTTGTCCTCCAGTGCAGCATTTTTCCCCAGTTCTGTAAAACTTTTCTGAAACGTCTTTATATCAC
Organism: Streptopelia decaocto; assembly: GCF_964273445.1. NCBI lineage: Eukaryota > Metazoa > Chordata > Aves > Columbiformes > Columbidae > Streptopelia > Streptopelia decaocto. The sequence goes on along the minus strand of NC_138658.1, from coordinate 5,208,469 downwards.
TTCATGTAGTTCAGCAGAGTGTAAAATAACCTCTTGGCATTTACTTTAGTTCTGTTATATTCTGTTTACAAATTCAAAAAGGACCTAACATAAACAGCTGTCAACACTTACATATTACTGTGATTCACTGACTTCACCACAACAATTTTGGTACAGCGGCAGAAAGAGCATCAGTATAAAAATCTTATCTTGAAAGCCATTGCAGTTGTTCATCTCTCTTTCAGTGAGTGTGCACTGTGAATCTAATTGTGTCGCTTGAGATATAATTATACAGTTGCCAGAACAGGACACTGAAATGGTTCCTCAGTGTAAGTGTGTGGGCCCAAACCGCCTCGAGCGAAGGGCTTTCTTTTCCTTCTGCTGCAATGGGTACTGCTTTGATCATCTGGGTTTACAAACTCATGTCAATAGGGAGAAGATGGAGAAAAGAGGAAAAAGAGAAGAAATCAGTAAAATCAAAGCATGTATGTTTCTTATTCTTCTGTAAATTTTGTGTATTCGTAGGTCAAAACTTGCGAAAATACTGTTGCATTTTTTTGGCAGAGCATCAGTTCTGACCAACTCTTACCATGCGATTTTCAGGCCCTAGGAGTTCAACTTTAAGGCTGTTTGGGGTCTCTTGTTTGTTACAGCGTTTAAGATCCAGCCATAGATTGGGTCAAACACTTGCAACAGCGCTCCTGGCTGCCTCCCTGTGCTTCTGCAGCCCATGGCATCTCAAACCTTTCACGCGAAAAGCCGTCAGCACACAGCAAACCCCGCAGACTGGGATTCAAATGATGTCTGCTGCGCCACGGTAAAGGAGACGCACAGAGACCCGTTGGTCCGCTTTTATATAACCATGCGGTGGACGCTAAACTCCAGGCTTTCCTCCTCCGTTCTCGTAATAGAAAATGCAGAAACACCGGAGGAGAGTTTGTGTTGCGAAACGATGAGCCGCTAGCTCATTTATGGCTACAGGAGGTCTATGCAGGCAGGGCTGCGATGTCTCCAGCTGGTTCAGTTTAGTCTCACTGTCTGGAAACGCAGTCCCGGGGACCTCAGTGTGACATCTCACCCAAGAGACCTGCTTTGCTGAGACCACCGTGTCACCTTACTGCAGTGCTGGCTCAGGGCTCTGAATTGCACAAGGACTATTCTGAGCAGTAAAAATAACCTAGGAGACATATTTAGCTCTTGTGGAAGCTTGTGGAGCTTCACTGAAATAAATGGACTAATTGAGGAGTAAGGTAAAACCACTGGCTTTAGCAGTTTTCATGCACAGGCTGAATGGACTGAGTGTTGTCTTCCTTTTTTGTTTTGTTTTGATGAAATTGTAAACATTATAGGGCACAGTTCTGGCTAAAATGTTCCATCTAGCTAGTCCGATTGGTGACAATCTACTGGCAATCCAATGGATAACTGGAGAAAGTTGAGGAAAGTAATGATGGACTATGAGCAACAACTTGTACTAATATCGCTAGAAAGATGTCCCATTGTGTCAGTGCCATGAAGCACTCAGGTAAGAAACGTTGTCACTGAGCTTCTAAGAAAAACAGTTCTGTGTTTTCATGCATGGCGCATTTTACTTGCCTACAGATACTCAGTGTGGAGTATTTAGGAAAGAGACTTGCACACACAGCAGGCTGGCTTGATGCATTTGCCATAAAGAACTGCCTGAATTAACTGGAGATGGCAGGATGACACGGGGCATCCAGCATTCAAATATGTGATTCCTAGGAATGAGGAGCTGCCGTGGGTTGTAGCTCTTTGGAGAGAAGCCAGATTTTTATGCAAACCAACAAGGCTGTGGAAACTGCTTCCCTGCTTTCTTGCTGCCTGGTCTGGGTGACCAGTGCTCCAAGGGTAAACTCCAGCAGTGAGGGCTAAGACTGACCCAACTGTACTCAGGCTCAGGTTCTCTGTGGCTTACACAAGTTAAATGATGAAGACATAGAGGGGTATCAGAAGAAATCCAGACTACAGTGCCTTGGGTGTCTCAGCAGCTCGATCATGGTCAATGCAGGGTTAACCGGTGGGACTTTGGCGAGCTGCTGCCCTTTTGTTCTCTAGCTGTAGCTGGTCACTATGTTGTTTTGACTGGAATACAGTTCTTCATTTTCACACTATTAAAAAGAACTGATTAGAAGCAAACAAACACAAAAACCTGGACAAAAATGTGCAAACACACTTTCTGTTGTATCTGTCGGCTATTCCAGTATGACTAGTGCACCCACAGAAAGCTAATTTTAAGTTAAAGTGCTTGATGTTCTCAGCAAAAGTGAATTCATAAACAGTGTGCGTTACCAGTATTTGTGCAAATTGTGTTTTACACGTGACTGTGTTTCTCAGTTTATTTCCAAGCCACTAAAGCCCTTAGGCCTGTCTTGGCTTTCTGTGTAACAAGGCCAATGGTGTTTCTACATCAAGTTCAGTATCTTTCAGCTGAAGCAGACAGCATCTTTTTATAGACACCCAGCCTTGATTTAAAAGCTCCAAGCATCACAGCATATTCCAGGGCAAGCAGTTCCAATGGTTAATTACCTGCACTGTTAAAAATGTGCGTCTTGTCTCCGGTTTGAATTTTGCTGAGGTCAGCTCCCAGGCTCTGCATCTTTGAATGGGAAATGTGAAGCTCTCTTGTTGTTGATCACTTCCATAACTTATCCAACATGAGTCTCCGCACTTGGTGAGTAGGGTGGACAGAGGGATGGTGGCATTTCTACCCTTCTGCACAAGCAATTACGACAGATGCCAAGCAGTGGCTTTTAAAGCTCTAATAGGATAAGGCCTAGCAGGAAGTGGCAGGAGCAATGCAAGTGGATCTGAATTAAAATAAATACATACTTTTAGTCTAACATAAAGTAAGTGAAAGGCTAGAAAGCATCTGTTTACTGCTAAATGCCAAGAAATTATAAATCTTCTCTCTTCTTCCTCCCTTATTTGTCAAGTCAGCATACTCTTAGGAGAAAGTCAATGTATTTTTTAGCATTAATTCCTATGAGTTTTCCTACATGATCTTCACATAATGTGAACCTTGTATACGCATGATATGCGAAAGATGCAGAACTTCAGACTAAAAGTCTGGTGTCTGTCACATGTGGGTCAGCAGCTTCTTCTTCCTCAGTTTTATGCTAATATTTATTTCATTGGCCTGCCGGATTAACTTTATTCAACATCTCTGCAGTGTCTCCCAACCAATCTTTTGATTATTGCCAAGGCTTAGCAGTTTCTGGAGCGAAATTGTACAGCTTGTCTGGGAAATCTCAATGCAGAGAGGAGCTGGCTGCTATGTGTGTTACTGTTGGCAGTGACTATATATTTAGAGCAGTATTAGCAATTTCATTTCTTTTTTTAATGGGAAAACAATAGATTTACTAAGCTCACCTCTGTTTTGAGTGAAATAGTCAGACTTTACCCTCATGTGTTTAGGTAGATAATTTGAAGACAGTGGGGCAGAGAAAGCTTGAAGTCATTCAAAGTGCAGGCTCTGATGGGGAAAAATTTGAGACCGCTTGCAATAACGGAGTTTAAGAATCTCCAGAATACTTTGGAAAGTGTTTCTGGACACTCTGCGGGTATATTCAGGGAATGCTGTGAAATGGCTTTTTCCTGGGAAGGAATCACTGGAAAATATCACAGGAGGGACTTCTCCATCCCTCCCCGTCACTGCCCGCCATGGGCTACAGCACAGCTAAGAAGATGAGGAGAATGGGAAAAAGGGAGGGAAGGAGGGAGAAAGAGACAGAGAGAAGGGCCAGTGGCTCTAACTGGGTATTACAAAAGGTCCTTTGAGGAGAAAGAGAATGTATATGGTACTGCAAGGTGTAATGTACATCATTAAGAGGAAACATGGAGTTATAAAACTTTTCTGTTCCAGGTACTTCTGAAATGAGAGGAGAAGGGGAATAAAAGAATCCAGAATTAAAAGAGAGGAGGGAGAAGAAGACGAAGAAGAAGACGAGAGAGGAGAGGAGAGGAGAGGAGAGGAGAGGAGAGGAGAGGAGAGGAGAGGAGAGGAGAGGAGAGGAGAGGAGAGGAGAGGAGAGGAGAGGAGAGGAGAGGAGAGGAGAGGAGAGGAGAGGAGAGGAGAGGAGAGGAGAGGAGAGGAGAGAGAAGAGGAGAGAAGAGAAGAGAAGAGAAAGAAAGAGAAGAGAAGAGAAGAGAGAGAAGAGAAGAGAAGAGAAGAGAAGAGAAGAGAAGAGAAGAGAAGAGAAGAGAAGAGAAGAGAAGAGAAGAGAAGAGAAGAGAAGAGAAGAGAAGAGAAGAGAAGAGAAGAGAAGAGAAGAGAAGAGAAGAGAAGAGAAGAGAAGGAGGAAAACGAAGCAGGAAAATGTTGAGGTCACAGAAACGGAAGGAGGTAGACCAGTCATTCCCCACTGCATAGTCTCCATCTGAGCCCACGAATATGCAAGTGAATATCTGAGCAAACATTATCACTGACACAGATTCCCTTCCACAGCACATTTGTGTTGCCATGCATGTGAATAATTGCATTAGTAAGTCAGAAGGTCTGGTTCCCATATTTTACATGCATGTATATTTTATCTGTGGCCGTGCTTTGCACTCTAATTATATGATGCTGAACACATCCATTTTTCTTGTTTCTTTCCAATATGAACAAGACCTTTTTTTGCAGCTGACCCAATGCCCAAAAGAAATTGGAGCAAGAAAAATGGTGTCAGCTCAAGCTAAGTCTGGATGGGACAGAGGCAAAAGGAAAGCATTTTAGTGACATGATGGGGTCAGGTCATCCATCTGGCAGGATCTTGGTGTATCAGTGGACAGCGTTTAATTATATATCTGCATAGTGGCAATCACTTTCTTCTGTCTTATCTCCTTATCAGCCAGCACTGTAGTGCTTAAACATCACTTAAGCCTTATCTGAAGATTTTAATGTGACTTATTTGGTATATGATCTTGGCCTGGCCTCGACACAAGGGTTATTTTCACCCGAAATGAACTACTGAGGGGCTGACAACATCCTTTGGAAGACAACCAGCAGAAGTCATTACTCTTGGGATAGCTCTGAACTCCAGGAGAGTTAGAGAAATATTTCCTTCTTAGGCAGAAAGCAGCGTGAAAAGCAACTAACACTAGTGCTGGGCTTATTGGCAATGCTAAGATAGCAAGAGTAACTGAAAAATATTTACTTACGCTCAATAAGCAACATCTTCATAGTTTTGAATAATGTTAATGTCTGTTCCTTGCTTATGGCTTAAATTATTTTCACAAACCATTAAAGTCAAGATGATGAAACTGTCCCATCCTGTAGAGCACATCTATTTATAGACTGGATGTGGCCTGTACCAAGAAGGATCTTTTAAAAGGAAAATGTATTATCTGAGTGCTTTTCAACTGCCTTCTCCAGTCCTGTGCACTTGATTGTCATCATCTAGAGCCATCCCAGCCTCTGGGTAGCACTTTTTCAGCAATTCAGAAGATTGATGTGTCTGTTGCTGTGCTGAGTGCCATTCGAGCAAGCACAGAACACTGAAACTTTCTTGTGAGGAGTGAGGGAGGAGGAGGAAAAATTAAAGCAGCTCATGTGCTTCTTACATAAAAACTTGAGAAGCTGAAAGGCAATTTGGTTAAAACATGATTGAAAGGATGTTCTGTGGCGTGCCCGAGGCTGGGGGGGAAGGAGGGAGATTGGTTGGTTGTGTTTCTGTTGTTTGTTTAAGGTTATTAACACACCTACTGGTGCAAGCTGGCCTGCAGGAAGCCCTGTGGGACTAGGAGGGCATTGCAGCAGCTGGTTGAGCCACCAGCCCTGAATTTGCATCCTTGGTTGAGAATGTTTGCAGTCAATTAGAAACCTGGTTCTGTCTTACATTAGGGCTGCTCTTCATCACCCCGGGAATATAAAATGGATTTTAAGTGAGTGTAAGTGTAACTTATAAGCCTTATAAAGCAGCTTTGCATCGTACAGCAGTTTAAAGCCTTAGGGTAAGCGAGAATCTGGATTCCAAATGTATAAATTATGGCCAGCCTGACTGAAAATTAATTGAAGATTTTTATATTTTGTATTGCTACCACTTAGCCAACTTGAAGAAGGTAGTTACATTTAATTCAATATAGCAATTGTATTCATTACAGCTCCTTAAACGGTGCGGTAATATCCAGGTTGCAGTGTTTTACTTTGTAAACGTTGGGGAATTTCACAAGCACACATTCAGAGATCAGGTTGTTCTGTCCTTTTTTTCCATTCCAAATTTCCTAGGAAAAGACATAGCACACAAAGTCAGTATGGAAAACACATTCCGTCCTTCCTTTTCATATTCACTATGCTCCTTTAAATAATACATCACAAGACACTTTATATTCTGAGAGTTTGGGGCAATTAAATTAAAGTTGTCAGTGTTTGTTCCTTGGGTATTAATATATTGTGATTAATTATCTCACCCTTAACACTAGTTATGGTCTGTTTGTTACCACTGAGCCCTCAGTTGACACTGATGACACCTGAATAAATAATTTACTCCATGATATGTTCTGTGCAAGTTACCTTTAAAGGGATTTAATCTATACTGTTTTCTGGCCATAAGGGCAGCAAAAATAATTTGCGGCATCTTTCTGAAAACAAATAAGGCTCTACTCTTGCAAACACAATTACACATGTTCCTCTTTGTTCTTTTGTCTCTGACAATGACATTGCTTCTGAAAAAGGTGGCAGAGTATTAAAAATACTGAGTATCCCATCTTACTTCAGGACCACTTCAACTGCTCTGCCACTAGTAGTTTTTAACATCACACCAGAGTTAAATTATCTATATATTAGATATTTATAATAAAAAATGAACATGCATTTTGTTATTTTGCTGTTTGCATTTCCTTCAAATCTTGTTCCTTTCTCTCTAAACAGGCATCTGTTTGCCATGATGTTTGCTACTGCCAGAACATCTTAAAAGAAAGAGTGAGTTTTCCTTCCTTTTCTTTCTTAATACATATTTTTGGGAAGATTTTGCTGTGCACTGGGATAACATCTTAAGGCCCACTGCAAAATCTGTATTCTGTAGTCTCCCATTAAAACCGATGTCTAATTAAGAACCAAAGCCTGCAGGATGAACTCTCAGGGAGCAGATGACTAATTCCTGATAGCAGGACTGTGGTTTTAAGCTGTTGCCGGCATCTTGAGAACAGTTCGATGCTGGAAGCTGCTCCCAAGGGTCCTTTCTCGCAGTTTCACTGAGTTCTGGCGCAGGCGAAGCACAGGAGGTGGATGCTCCCCGGCGCTCTGGGGGACGCACACACCAGCAGGGGGGGATGAGGGGATGTCTTTCCACTTGTGGGAACCTTGGCAGCGCTGCCTGCCTTCAGATACAGCTATTTCTTCTACACTAAGGCATTGCCACTGCACAAACTTGCAGTGCTTAATTACAGCTATAATTTTAAAGCCATTCGGGCAAATCAGTGCAGCGCTCCACCGGATGCATAAGTTGAGTTAAATGTGCTGCTTGTACCAGTAGATTTATAGGGACAAGCTACTCCTGCAGGTTGAGTTTTAAACCAAGGCACATTTATCCACACTGTTGGGCTCTGCCTGGGCTACTGGCCCTGCAGCTGGATGCAATAGGGGGACTGGGACTGTGGCCCAGCTGTGCAGGAGCTAAGGCTTGGCTAATTGCCTCTAATAGCAGATGTGTCAGGCAACTCCACCAGTTGCTCTTGGCAGCCTGCAGTGCCATTTGGCTGTAGTTTTGCTTCTGACTCTCCTGCTTTTCATTCTTGTTTGCTTAGTCTTGACCCCTGGTTCCTGTCTCCTTTGTGATACGCTCTTATAACTCACCTTGTTCCAGCCCTGACTTACAATAAGGACTCCTTGGTTTTCAGACTTCTGGCTCCATGACTTTCTAAGTATGCCCTTCGGTTTGGTATGACTCTTTGTATGGCTGGTGTCTTGATTTATTCTTATGCTGGCTTCAGTACTTGTCTCCAAACTTAATTCTAACCTGATCTGCACCTTTGGGCGTACTAAGGTAGTCTGGTGAAAGTATGTGCCTCTTAAGAAATCTGGAACTGCAGCGGAAGAAGCTTGCGTTGGCTCACTTCTCGGCAGCACTGGAAAGAGGACAGATGTGGAAGTCCCTTGCATGATTTCTCTTGAGATTGCATGCTGCTAGGGATTACAGGCACGACTCGTGGATCAGTTGTGCATGAGAGGCTTGATCTGAATGCGAATATTCATTCACAGCCTTAGAAGAGCATAGTTAGGCTTCTTTTATATTGCAACCTGTTGTAAGCAAGCCAGTGTTGGCAGGGGGTATAACCATTTACGGGGCTTCAAGGTTATTTTCTTTCACTTGTGTTCTTGTATTATCTGTTGACTTTTCAAATGTCAGTCAAGCTTTGTGTAATTGCTCACGGCACCCCTTGTTACTGTTTTCCATGTTGATTTAGCATCTTGGAATCTGGACCTAAACTGATTTCCCTCTCCAGCATTCTGAATGCCATTGCTTGGATTTTATTCCAACACAATCCATTTTGGTATCATCCATTCCATGACTCTCTATAGAATTATCTATTTTCCTTTGCTTTCTAAACCAGGCACAGTATCATTAACAGTGTGTACAAATTCTGCTAAAGGCTTCAGGACCTAATCTAGAACCTGAAGAAGTATCTGAGCCAAAAGCCTAACAGATGGATGCAAAGGGAAAACATGCAAAGCTCCGGAGAGGTTGATGATGCACCAGGTTAAGTGCCTGCAGTGGCTGCATGAAGACAACATGTGGGGAAGGAGAGAATACATTTGGTGATGGATTATGTGGCTGTGTTTTGCCATCTGAACTTTCCATCCCTTTGCGAACATAGCCAGAAAGCATTTGGATGATACAAAGAACTGGTACCTGCCACAGGCCCTTTATGTGGCTCCCTCTTGTGTACTGAGCTAGGGTAAGTGTGGGAGACCATTTGGCAAGAAGATCCCTTGATACTGATAAATTATATTGGCTTTCCAAGGCTAGTATACAGCACTTGCTATCAAATCTGGTTTGGTCAGATGTAGATGAATGTAGTTCTTTCGCAAGTTTTAGGTGCTTATAGTCAGCAGTGCGAGCATGGGCTGGAATAGAACAACAATTCCACTATGGAGCATCTCCTGAAGATGTACTGTCAACACAGGTGAGTACGCAGGGGTTTTAAATCTTGTAGATACCTATGTGATAGAGATTATGGCCTAGGCAACAGATTTAAATACATGGATGTTAAGAATCCCCATTAATTTTTATATTGAAGGGAAGTAAACAGAAACAATTACCAATCTCTCTTAAAAGAAAAATCAGGAAAAAAATAGCTAAGGCAGCACCAACATCCAGACAAACCTCGTTGCACGTATTTTCCATGCAGCCATCATAATACTCAAGAGCACTCTCTAACTCTTCTTTGCTTCCAAGACATTGTCAAACTTGCATTTATGACACATGAAGCCAGAACTTCCAGGGGCTAAAAGCTTATGCGTGAAGGACAGATTCTCTGTAGTTAGAACACTTTTTATCTAATAATAGTGATTAAAATTTTAAATGCTATCTCTTACAATCAATACTGTAAAACACTGTCTTAATTGGTTGAGTCAGTGTGCAAACATATGGTTACATTTCTAGAAGATAATCTTCATCTTGCTGCTGAAATAAAATCCAGGCAACTCAATTGCTAATTTTTCATGGTACCTATGGAAAAGTTTGGAATTCATTAGTCTGTACATCTTTATGAAACTCTGACTTAAATATTACTGCTTTCTCATTGTATGGGCATTTACTTCTCCTTCCACTTCAGCCGGATGCTGCTGCTTTCTGGAGCTGCTAGGTGCTTAAAAGAATGGTCATGGCTCAACTGAAATGGCAAAGAATCATTCATCTGCAGGGAAGAAGTGGGGACTGACTTATTTTGGACTTGAAAAAATCCTCTTTCTCCCAGCTCTTACAGACCTTGTCTCCAAAGTATGTGATCAGAAGTGACTGCTCTTCAGAAGAACGGAGCTTCCAATGTATCATGCTGGGCTTCTGTTCTACTAGGGGATGAAATGACTAATGATGCTACTAGAGACTGGTGATGCAAGAGGTCAAGTGTGTTAGAATTTTCCCAGAATCCACAGACGGTGTTCTTTCCATTTGAAGATGTGATCTTCATGTTCTCCTCCTCCTGTTAAATGAGAAAAAGGAATCTAATAGAACTCGGATCCCACAAAAAAGAAATCCCTCAGTGATAAAAGAGGTCTTTGTGAGAAACAGCTGAAGGACCACCTGTACAGATGGGGGGAAAGGGCTGATTTCAGTAATAAGGAATAGTTATACACCTTTACAACTAACATAGGTCTGAAATACATGTTTTTTTCTAGTCTTTTACCATTACAAGAGAAAAATAAGGTGTTCAGTGGTTTCTCTCTCTTCCTTTCCCTCCCTCACAGCAAGGATTAGGATTTTGCAAATGCTTCTGAAACAAGTCATGGGGTTAAGATTGCACCACACCATGACAGAGTAGTCATGAGGTCTCATAGCAGTGATATGAATCTTGGCCGTGTCATACCTTGCACAAGGGGCATGATACATGCTATTTGGCAGTGGCACTCGTCTTTGTCTTATGAAAACTTATCTGAAAACTCCTAAAGACGAAATTAACTGAAACGGGAATTCTATCTTGGGAAGGAAGACTAAATGCATTCAACAGATGCATCACCAAGACCCTGCACAAGGTCAAATGGAAGAACTTTACCAAGCCTGGGTGGCATATTATAATTGAAAACTTAGAAGCAAAAGAAAACTGTTAAAAAAAAAAAAGTTCTAGATAGCTTTCAGAATGAATACAAACTTGCTGGAGTTGTGACACTGAATGTCCCTGTATATCAGCAACAAAAATCATACTTTCTTGTTGAAAAAACAGAGCTGAAGCCTTGTCCTGTGACTCAAGGGGGAGCAAGCGTAAGCTGGAGAGACCCAGAGGCTCTGTTCCTGCAGCCTATCAAGAAGAATCCAGATGACTCATGCAAACAGCCTGCAGCCACACAAGAACGGATCCAAACTGGTCCTCCGCGTCTCATGAAGTTGTAGCCCACAAGGTGTGGGCAATACCTGCATTTACTGGCCATGCTGCATTCCTAACATGCTGCTTCTCCTTCCGTGTCCAAGCACCAAGTGCCGCTAAGCAGCGCTTCCCGGTAGCAGGGATGAAGATGGAGGGTTTTCTCTGTCCAGATTCTTCTGCGCACCCGGTGCTTCATGAAGCACGCCTAACATACGGGGAGCCTTCTGCACACTTGTCGGCTTCAGGATTTGTTTGGGCCATATATAAAATACCCTCGCTTAAGCACTAGCTCTGTTTCGTGTTCTTGTGTCACCATTGCTATAGCAATCTCAGATGGGAACTCGGTTACCCAGCTAGTTTGTGCTCATGGGACAAAAGGCTGGGCGCACCACACGGAGCTCCCCGGGGTTGTTGGAACAAGCTGAGAACTCATGCTGTTGTACTGAATGTCAGTCGCATACAACGTCTTCCCGTGTTCACTGAAAACACCGCAAGGACAGCCAACAAAATGTCCCCTAAAAATGTCAGGCAAATCAAAGCAGAGAATGTGTCATAACTGCCGTCTTATTTTCTTTGTGGCTTTCTAAAGCAAGAGTATCTACTAAGCAAGCTACTTGTACATCACCCTGGAGGGAAATGGGAAGCCGGGTTAGGTGTCTCTTGATTCTTGGATCATCTACACAGAAGTTATTCAACAACAACTCTGTAAACACCGCCCTCCCAGAAAAGGTGTGTCCTGTTTTCCTCTTTAATTAAAACTCACGGTGTCAAACTAAACCGGAACAGCTCAGTCTTACTCTGGAAATTAGTCATGACATTAGTCAGGAATAGCTCCTCCTGAACAAGGACATGTATAAACAAGCCCTAAACAATATTTATGTTGTCTGGAGCCATGGTGGACACTGTCACAGAGGTAAATTACTTTCCAGTCCTCAAAGAAACATGACATAAGAGTTGTCATCTTCCAACGGGGGATAACTAACACTTCACACCCCGCATCTGACCACTGCGTTTGGCCTTGCTGGGCAGTCTGAGGAGATGCTGGGGCTGGATGGGCCCCAGCAGCGAGGCCGAGAGCTGCAGCCTGTGCCAACCCGCTGGCAACTTCACCTGTGCCGGGCAAGAGAACGTGGTTAGGGGAGATGGATGCAATTTTTCTTTTACCCCTAATGGAGAGTCTTCTCCCTGGGGGATGCATGAGCAACCCCAAGGCAGAGCAACAAAGATGATGGAGAGGAGCATCTCCCTTATGAGGAAAGGCTGAGGGAGAGGGGCTCTTGAGCTTGGAGGAGACTGAGGGGTGACCTCATTAATGTTTATAAATATATAAAGGGTGAGTGTCAGGAGGATGGAGCCAGGCTCTTCTCAGTGACAACCAGTGATAGGACAAGGGGTAATGGGTGCAAACTGAAACACAGAGGTTCCACTTAAATATGAGAAGAAACTTCTCAGTGAGGGTGGCAGAGCCTGGCCCAGGCTGCCCAGGGGGGTTGTGGAGTCTCCTTCTCTGCAGACATTCCAACCCGCCTGGACACCTTCCTGTGTAACCTCATCTGGGTGTTCCTGCTCCATGGGGGGATTGCACTGGATGAGCTTTCCAGGTCCCTTCCAACCCCTGACATTCTGCGATCCTGTGACTCAGGGATGTCATTAGCAGCTTCCCTGTCGCGCAGGCCGGCCCTGCAGCTGGAGCCCCGGGGCTGGGCGGCTGCCCCAGCGCGGCCCGGCCCGGCCCCACACGCAGCCGCAGCCACCGGGCGCGGTTCCCCAGCGTGCGGCCGCCGCAGCCGCCCTGAGTGACAAGTGGCGGCCGCCCCCGCGGCCACACGCGGGCTCCCCCGCTCCGCCCACGGGCCCCCCGCGGTCCCTCCGCGGCCCCGCCGGTCCCCGCGGCGCGGGTGGGCGCGGGCGGCGCACCTGGGCGGCGCGGAGCGGAGCGGGGCGGCGGGGACGGCGCTACCTGACAGCGACTGGCAGCTCGGGCGCAGCCAATGGCGGCGCGGGGGAGCGGGAGGGCGGGGCCGGGCGGCGCGGCGGGGGCTGCGCCGTGGAGCGTGTGCAGCGCCGCGGGGCCGCGGCCGGTGTGGGTGCGAGCGTGGGGACGGAGCCTGCGGGGGGGAAGGCTCGGATCCGGACCCCGATCGCCATCCAGAGCGGCGGCCGGCGGCGGGAGGAGCCGGGGCAGCTGGAGGCGCGCCGCGGAGGAAGGAAGCGCAGGGCTGGCCGCTGCGTGTGCAACCTGGCTGTTCCTGCTGCCCGCGGCCACTCGCGGCTTTTCCTGCCGGCGCTGCCTGACAGCCGCCCGCCGCGGGTCTCGTCGCCGGGGTCTTTGGCGGGGGGGTGAAGAGTGAGCCGTCCTAAACAACCCGGAGGCGTGATTGAAAGCGAGCAATAATTAACTGGAGGAGGAAGAGGAGGAGGAGGACGGGGGTGGAGGAAGACGAAGGAGGAAGGCACCGCGCGGCAGAGCCCAGCTGAGCCGAGCCAGCGAGCGGCGCTGGGACGCGGCAACTTCGGCCGCAGCGGAGGAGCCGGAGCCCTGACCGCAGCGGCGGCCGCCGCCTCAGCCCGCGCCTGCCCTGCCCGAGGGGGAGAGCCCCGCCGCCTCCCCGGACATGTCGGAGCATAAGGCCGTCGATCCCAAGTTATCGACGACGGACAGGGTGGTGAAAGGTGGGTGCTCGCTCCCCCGCTGCCCTTTCGGCCGGGTCGTCCCGCCGTGTCCCCCCCGTGGTCGCGTCCGTCCCCCCCTTCCCGACCAGGTACCGCGGGGCTGCGGGCGGCGCGGCCGCTGGAGGCGGTGGGCTCGGCCCGGGGGCTTGCGCCGGGCCCCGGTGGAGGGTTTGCGGCTTCCCTCGCCCGCCCGCCCGGCGCTACATTGCAGTATTTCCCCCCCTTCCTCCCCCTCCACCGCCGCCTCCCCCTCTCCGCCTTGAAGGCGCTGCACAGGGCTGGCGTGAGAGAGAGGGGGAGCCCCAGCTTCCTCACCGCCCCGGTGCCCGGGGGAGAGGGAGGCAGGGCTCGGCCCCCTCCCCCAGCCCGCCTGCTCCTTCGGGCATCCCCCCTTCCTCCTCCTCCTCCTCCTCCGGACTGCGCTCCCAGACCCCCCCCGCAGGCTGCGCCGCTTGTCACTGCCGTTCGCTCCCCGCATGCAGCAGGATGCCTGGAAACCTCCCCGCTCCCCCCAGCCGGGCTCCCCCCGCACCCCGGTCCCCGCAGGGCCGCCCCCGCGGCGGGGATGCCGGGCGGGCGGGGAGGGACGTGGCCGTGGGCGCATGGGGGCGGCGGGAGGCGGCTTCCTCCTCCTCCTCGTCCTCCATCGCCGTCTCCTGCTGACGGCCCAGCCTGCGTGGATGTGGAGTTATCCAGCGGGGAAGCGCGGCCGTGTGCGGGCAGATGTGCGGGGGGTGCTCGCCACGAACGCGTCTCGGCTCCATGATTTTTTTCCCTCGGTTTCGGAGGTATGCGTGTGCCGTATAAACAAATTAGAGTTGGGATTAACACCACATTGTGCCCTGCAGTACAGACCAAGGTCTTATTTACCGAGGTGGTGCCTGATTTAAATTGCACATGTGCATTTCTCGGTGCGTGGGTATTTGGTTTTTTTTATTTTATGTTTTTTCTTCTACACTGGCCACGTATACGCTTGGATATAGTGTATTTCATCCGGTTAGGTTGTGACCCCTATACCAATGCAGAGTGGTAACAATGGAAAGCACAAACCCTAGATGCATTCTGCATCCTTCCAGAACCCAGGAGGCTGGAAATGGAAATGGCCTTGGAATATATACACTTCTGTGTTTACATGAGTGTACACTAAACTAAACACCCAGTGTAAATATTCAGAATGGCATATTACTTGTATTTTTTATATTTACGCTTTTTATCCATTTTCCCCTCTGACTTATTTTGCTATTCCCTCCAAATTAAATTTTATATCTTCAGATACCATAAGAAACATAATTTCAAGCACGATAAAATAATAAAAGACTTGGGAATTCACCTTTATTTTCTAGTATCTGCAATATTTACTGCTTGTTTAGGTAGTCAGTCTGTTATATCACACCAGGAGTGGGCTTTGGAAGCCTGAAACAGCTATGTTTAACTAATGAAGGAATTGAGAAGGTTTTTTTGTGATTATGTTGTGTCTGACTTTTTAAATGTTATTTATTATTTTTAATCTGCTTTGGCCGTAACACATGACCAAATGTCCTGATCTTTGCTGTAGCAGAACTTCCTTCATCTTAAGTCGGTGTTCATCATGAGCAGGATTATCTCTCTATTTACAAACCCCCTCAGTGGTTTCAGCGCTTCTTAATGTGTTTTGTCAGTAATTGCCCTTTGCGTTTTTGTAATGGCTTAGGAATGGTGCTTTCAGATGTTTGAGAAAACTTAGCAGTATCTATAGTTATGTATTTTTATGATGCAACTAAACCAGAAATCAACTTTGTTAAACTGAGTTGAAGTATTGAACAAGAAGACGACATCCGTTCTGCTCAGGTGTCCGTCTCACCTGGTAACTGTTGTCTCATCAGAGTTTCACTGGAGATGTGAAGATTTAACTGGTTCAGTCCTTTATTAAATATTGAAAGGCCTTAAAATAGCATCTGAACAGAGTAGTACACAGTAAACTGATTCTTAATAGGATTTTTCTTTGCTGAATTGTAGACACTTCACCTTGCCTTCATATAGATGGTAGGGAAATAAGAGTAAGAAGACAATTGGTGGTGATAATAGTAATAGAGGTAGGAAATGATTACTTGGTTTCTTTCCTATAGGACGTGATTTGTACCTTGTGGATATCAGCAACTGAAATAGGCTCAAAATGTTAAATGAATAAGAAATAATAATAAAAAAGGCACCTTGAAAGCACCTCTGCAAGTAGTTGGTATTTTAGATATTCTGATGTTGGCAAGATATAACCTGTGAAAACCACCTCATTTTTTTCTTTATCATATAAAACCTTACATGGCAAGGAAATGTTTTTATCTTACAGATATGGGCTCTAGATTAAACTCCTGGGTTTGTTGTGTTGTTTTGTTTTTGGTTTTGCTAGTTTTTCTTGTGTTTGGTTGGCCTTTTTTTTTAGGGCCTTTTGATTTGCTGGTGCCCGACAGGAGATGTCTCTTTCTAACAACATTTCTGGGCTGGCTGCTGAAAATCCCGGCCCAGCGCTGTTACGTAAGGGTGGGTTTGGTTTGGGGAGGTGACGGCTCCAGCAGCTTCATGCAAATCTCTTGTGGCTGACAGCTGCCTCTTGTTTGTCTTAGGCTTAAAACAATGAAAATATACTGGGAAGTGGGGTATTTCTGTAGGTGAGGACTTCATCTCCTACTCCATTTTGCTTTGCTTATTGAATTGTCTGAACTTTATTTTTATACAAAGTAAAATATGCTTGTGGAAGAGGGGGGAAAAGCTCAGGAGGCACCAAGTGCTTGTAAGGCCTTAGTCTTGTTTCACCCCTGTTATTGTGCACAGTTACATTGGGCAGAGTGAAGTTTTTGGATCTGACGCTGTCGTGGAATGATCAGTGTAAAGAAGAAATTAAAGTCTATGCGTAATTTTCAGATGCGAATTAGCTCGTGGTAAAGTTGACAAAATAGTGCTCCGTGGAATTAAAGGGGAAGAAGATCCGCTGTGGGGATGCAGATGATGCAGTTAGTTTGAGAAGTACATTTTTGTTTTACTCTTGTACTTTCTTAAGATGGTATATATGTGTTATTATGCAAATTGGACAGTTCACCTTTACTCTCTGGATTTTGCGATCCTGTAGAGTTGCAACGCTTTGAACGGTCTGTCGACCGCAAATAACCTGTGCGTTCAGGTACGTTCAGAGGTTCCTGGGATCAAGGCTCAGGACAACACACTGATACTTAACAAATAGAAATTCCTTGCTGTTTTTTTTCTGTTAGAGGTACGGTGCAGCCTTCACCTGGATAGTTCTTGTTCTCCTTATCCACGCTGCTTTATCTCCTGAGGCTGCCCAGCCACTGTGTTGTTCTTGTGAAGGTAGGAATACCTGTCCAGGAAAAGCTGCCCTGAGGATACGAGCGCATTCCTCCTGGGTCACATAACAGCTGCCTGATGTCAACAGCTTTTGGTCACTACTGACATTAGCAAGATTTGAACCCCACCAACCTGGAGGGAAGAGCTGTGGATCGTGTTACTTGACCTCCTCAAAATATTCAGTGTTGCATTACTGCCTTCTAGAAATACTGCTCTAAAGCGGAGTAATCCTAAATAAAACCTTCGAAAGTGAACTGGAGCGGTCATACAAAGAAGTAAAGGCAGTGTTTCTTGGAAACCTTGCCATTAGTTAGGTACAGTGATTGTTTTGATTCTTCTGGGCAGGTCAGATGGTTCTGTGCTTTTGAGTGGTTTGTTTGTGGGGTTTTTTTCTTTATCTTTTTTCCTCCTTTGAACAAAAGTGGACTTTAGATGAAATCCTTTCATCTCAGCTGTTTAGATCTCTGCTGCCACGGCTTGTGAACCCTGGTGTTGGCAGTTTTCTTGGGTGATGCATGTGAAGGTGTACACAGTTATATCAGCAATTTCCAACGCCCATAATAACTCAGCGCTGGTCTCCGCTGTCTCTGAGTTTCAAACCGTGGCGTTGTTAATGGTGTTCTAAGGTTCAGGCTGTTGTTTGTAATACGAATGCCAGCCATCAGTGTCAAGTTCAGATTCTCGAAAGGTAAAATTGCTGTCAATAATGGGAATTAGCAATGAAGTTTGGGGTTTCCATGAGTCCAGGGAGACTCGTGTGTACTTGCCAAAGGCCTGTTCTCCAGGCTGGGAGCCAGCAGCGGTGGATTGCAGGAGCCTGCGTCTGTCTCTCCGTGAATCAAATGCGATTTTCCCGGCATAGATGTGTCCTGCAAGCGCTGGGCTGCCCTTCTGCGGTTTCTGAGCAATTGTGTGATGACCTGAATGTCAGTAGCGCTGGTGAATGTGGTATATATTTTGGTGTAATCTTGAGCGTTAGGAAATGTATGACGATGACCAGCGTTGCTTGGGTGGTTGTAGCTGTCTAATGACAGTAGATTAAAGATGAGGGTGCTGCAGATCCAGCATCTGCCTGATCCTCATGAAGGGAAGAGTTGCTTTGTAGCTGTTCCTGTTGGCATGGGAAAGTTGACTCTGTTTTTCTTTCAATTAATGGATCTTTACTTAGTAATGTACTCACTTGTTCTGGGGGGAGCCTGCATCTGGGTTTAAGGAGTTTTATTAACTAGGCAACCGTGTCAGAAGGTACAGCTGGGGGTTATCTGCTCTCCTCCATCCACCTGCACCTTCATTGGAAGCCATGGGTGACTCTGTAATCACACATCCCCTGGTACCTTCATCCCTACGAGATGCAGCTGAGAGCAGAAAACAACCGAATATGCTTGCATAGGCGTTACTTAGTAAAGAAAATGAGGTTGGCTTGTTGTTGTCTCATGTGTAACCATTTTTTTTTCTTATCATGGGGTTAAAACTAAGATAATAACTGTAAGACCAGGTTCTGTCAGCTGGGTGCTCCTTAGGTGCTGCAGTCTTTGCTTTTTTACACTGCACCCATCTGTGATGGGTGTGTAACGCTTGTAAAGGATTGCGAATGGAGTAATGAGAAACTGAAACAAAATCAAAGTACAGTGCTTGGCAGTTACGCTCGTGTAATAAAGCTGGTGATTTATTTTGCGTTGTGAGCTCGCTGAGCCTTGTGGTCATTAAGATAATTTTGTAAGTAAGGCCTTAGGCAAAACAAGCCTTTTGGTGTATAGGCATAGAGAAACAAGCGGGGTGATGCTGAGGGCGCCTCTGTGGCGCAGTTATCGCTGCCCTGCACAGGTGGGAGCTTTTCTCATGCTCTTTGTTATGAGAGGGGCTCACTGAGCATGCTGAGTCTCAGCACTGATAGAAGGTGAGGGACAAAATCGCCTTATTTGTGTGTTTAAAAAACTTTTGTATGCTTCTGAATTCCACACTGGCTAAACCCCTGTGCTGTTACCTGCTTGTCTGGGCCGAGCTTAATGAGAGCTGGTGCTTTGGATACCACTGGTGGTGGTGAGAACCTCGAAAGAGGGCATCACGTTGGGTGTTATCAGTATTTAACTCAATTGGAAAATATGAGCTGGTTGAGGTCATTTTCCATAGGGGGATGTTGTAGAGAACAGTCGTTTCCTCCCTGTTATCCATCCATTCCCAAACTGAATAGTATCTATTTCCATTGTGTGCACCCCGCTTGGAGATGATCGATGTGTCATGGTTGTGCTTGCTTTTTGTGGAGGTCGTGATGGGAAACTCAAAAGCAAAATATATTTACCTTTGATAATATAACTTGATGTTTGAATTTTTTGGTGGTAGTTTCATGACTTTGCAAACTCTCGCATTCCTTCCTATCTGGTATTTCTAAAGAGATTTTCTGTCAGAAGTAATTTTGGGTTATCTCAATAAGTAAGTACCTGTAGCTTTGATATTCCAAAATATTATTATTGTTATTATTATTATTATTATTATTATTATTATTATTATTTTTATTTATTTATTTATTTATTTCTTCTATTTTGCTGAGGGGCTCCTAAAGTACAAAAGCAGGGCTATAATTTAAATTTGGCACTCCTTTTAAATCTGAGTATTAATTCATACAAGGCTTCCCAGTAATGTTGAAGGAGCATATTGTGGGGGATAGTTCCCTCTATAGATTCAAAGAATATGGAGGAAATTACTTCCTTGTGAGTATTTTAGGATACAAAGATAGCGCTTAACACTTTCCTCAAGCGTGCCATAAAAGAAGCCACAAGTTTCTGAAGTAAAAGCCACTTCAAATCATCTTCATGCAGAGGTGCCTCCTTATATTCCCTTCTATGTGGTTTCACAAGTCAAATTCAAGTTACGTTCACATAATGTTTCTTCAGTTGAACACTTAAATCATTTCCTGGTCTGATAATCAGTCATTTACTTTGACTTCCCCCATAAAAGATCATTTTATGGCTACTCAATCGATAATGGTGGAGAGTATCATCTCAGTTCTGAAAAATATTATAACACGTCATGCAGTGATCTGCCACTCGGGGTGTAGATTCAGATGTATTATTGCTGCAGGTTGTACATTCTTGTTTTCCTTTAATTACTGAATTGGAGGAAGGCAGAGATGGTTGGTTGTGGAGAAGCAGGGACACAGGAGTGCTATGATGGTAAATATTTCTTTTAAAGATACAAATCTGAACTACTTATTCCTACTCTACCGACTCCTCCATCAGAAAGCTGCTCCTGTTGAAATAGCTCCTCCGGAGTAGTAACTCCTTGACAGTCATTTACGTGCATTTTAAGCTGACTACGGTATCTATTTTTATAAGCGAGGCTGGGCACGTTAATGTTGGTATGGTAACACGGCTGTATGGGGAGGACATGACTGTCATATTTTAGGTTGAATTATGATGCCAACACAATCTCCAACTGATTTCCAGCTAATATGATTTACGCTCAGAGCTGGAGAGGGGAAGGAGCACAGTGGAAAGGCACCAGGGGTCAAAAATAGTGGTTTTAGTTAGGAGTTAATTCCTCTTTGCCTGGGGCTTGCATGTGCTTGAGGCATTGATGGCCTGTTTTTCCTTTCGCAAAGTTTTAGACAAAAACATAATTTGAGGATTGTCTACCACTTGAACCTCTTTCTACTTAATAAATCTGTGCTGTAGTGAACTTCTGTTGCGGCTTCCTTTTGTTTTCAGCAAGTTGTTCTTTTTAACACTTTCTCCCCTTTGTGTTTCAATATGCCCTTTCTTTTCCTATTTCTTTCCTGTGTTTCTTCAAACTGTTTCTCTCCTTATTGCTCTCGTACTTACTGCAGAGCACGTCGAGCAGCCTGAGTTGCCGCTCGGTGGCTGTGATTTGGGCGCGTGTACCTGAGCTTCACCGAATTGGGTGTCGTTCCTTTGGCGCCTCTAAGTGCCTGGGGATGCACATAAGAAGAGGAGAAGTAGATGCTGCTTTTTCCTCAGGCTTGTGTCGTAATTCTGCATCCAGCTGCTGACTCTGCCGCTTTCTTTTCAGCAAACGGCTCAAGCTCTCTCATGCTTGTGGCACAGGGATGTCTCTATTTTGCGCCTCTGCTGCTCGCAGGTTGCTTGGCAGTAACGTTGGAAACTCGCAGCACGGCTCTTGGTTTTAACTCATAGTTTGCAGAAAGCTCTGAGGGCGACCATAGGAAGGGAAGATTTGGTGACGCTGGTAATGGTTGCTTGAAAAAAGACCCAGAGTTCACCATAGATGAGTGAACTTAAACCCCCACCTTAAATTCTTAAGCGTAAAAGGTGCAGAACATAGTATTATACAGAATCTTTGCAGTGAAGAAAAAAGGAACAACTATGCTAAAACATGGTTGTCTTAAATCTTAGCAATAGTAATAGCTATTTCCCCATCTTTCTGGCTTAATAAAATAGTTGAATTCTGTTGCATTGCGGGGCTTTCAAAATGGCAAAGTGTTGTAATGGGATGAAACGTGCACTGACTGAGGCAGGTATCAATATAACGATGCTGGTATTCTACACCAGGCTTTTTCTCCATCCCATGTGGGCATTTTATTGTGTCAGATCCATGTTGGCCAAAATACCTTCCTGGAGTTGTCCTGACTGTTGCACAATGTAGAACTGATGTAGCGGAGCACAAAAGTAGAACCAATTTGCTATGGAGCGGATTCTGCTGTAATGTTGGCTCTGATAGTTGCTAATTATACGAAAATATCAAGCCCACACAGTGTTGCCACAAGAAAGGAAATGCACTTTGAACTCCCGATTGGAATGGTGAAAATAATGTGTTAATAATGGGTTATGCAGATGTGGTGCTGCAGACACAGTCTTGAATGCTCGCTCTGGCCGTTGTTCAATAGGCTTAATTAATAAAATCCAAACTGCAGGTTTTTGGCCTAATTTAGTATGTGATTAGATTTTAATTATTAATTCAAGCTTTTGTGAGTGTCTCTGAAGGTGGGTTGTACAACTGTTTGTGTTTTTCTGGTAGTGACAGCTTAGTAATTGTGTGGCCAGATAAAGCAAAGATCCCGAGTTGTTCATGTTTTGAGGTGACCATCATTTGGAAAGAAGTTTGAAGTATGTGCTTAACAGTTATTTGTGTCTTTAGATAGAGGTGATAAAAGGAATGACAGTTTCCTTAATCAATTAGTGATTTCTTTGTTAACCAAGAGAAAAACAAAAAAACAAACCAAAAAACCCCAACCAAAACCAAAGCAGCCCAAGGTGCAGGAACTTGTGACTTCCTTATGGTCTAGTTCTGTATGGGTGATTTTGGAGGAGAAAGCACCTGTGTAGAAAGGAACAAATACTCTTGTGTTTTCTCTAGAAATGACATTAAATTTGAAATAGTATATTCCAGGTTCTGTGGAGATTTTCCATGGGAATACATGCTGGCTTTTCCTCCATCTGTCAAGGAGTAATGCTGCAGTATAGAGTGATATTGAAAAAGTCTTTCTGTATCTATATACATGGGCTTTTTTTTCTACTTTAACCTTTTCTTTGCATTTGTGTATTTGAATCCTTATGAAACATCCTATTCAGATCACATACCATACAGTTAATGAATCAATTAAAAGCTTCTAGATGGGGAAGCCTATATTGTTGATGGCTCCAGCAAAAAGATGTTTCATCATCCACTTTGGACTTGAGATAGTTTTACTCAGCACTCCTCTTTTTCAACAGCAAAGTTGGGATTTCTTGGCTGAATTCTGCTTTTATTACTGGATAGGCTATTCTAGTGTTTTAATACCTCTTATGTACCATAGGTTTTTAAGCTGTTTAACATAACTGACAACTTGAATGCAGCACCATTCATGCAAAATGCTTCACTATTCCCTCAAACACACAAAAACAACCCATGAACAGAAATTAAAAAAGAAGTAAATCAGAATTTAAATAATTTTTTAGTCTTTTTTCCATGGCGCTTGCCAAGTTTCGGCTTGATATAGATTACAATGGTCATACTGTGTTACAATCTTTGCAAAAGTGCAACTGGTCATTAGCTGCAATGACACGAACAGCTGTAGTATTTTATGCTAACAGCTGGGAACAATCTAGTTCTCTTCAGTAACTTTCTTTTATTGTTCCTTTCATGCCATTTTTGAAACGAGAAAGCGAGATTATTGTATGTGTTCCCTATTTGACCCCAGGGATTTCTTCGCAGGCAGTGGTGGCAATTAGGTATCAAAATACGGCGTTGCTGTTTGTGCCTTGGACCGTTTCCCTCTGCGGGACCCGTTTCATAACCCGCTGAAATCTGTGGGAGTTGGAGTCTTTTCATTAGCTTGAGTAAACTGTGAATCAAGTCGTCATCCTAGGGCTTATAATTTCGGCCTTCCTTTTCAGTGCATGATTTCACATCGCTTTAAACTGCTTTTTGATATCTGATCTGACGCAGCTTAGGGCAGGACAGCGTTATCTCTCATTTTAACGCTGTGCAAAGCGCGCTTCTAGTTTGCAATGTTCTCGTTTAGCGAGGGAGAAGGGATTGTCTGTAGGTGGCTGGTTTCCTAAGAAGTAATTTGCTGTTCTGTTGGTTTGTCTTCAGAAGTGTGGTCTGAAATGTTTCCTATGTATATACGTATGGTTGTTTTTCACCCTCGACAAGCAGAGAACTGGCAAAGGCAGTTAGTGACATTTTTAGTTACTCATGTGCTCTGCGTGTTTAACCCTAAATTTGATTTAGATTATTGATGAGTGGTTTTTCTATGTCTTGTCTTTTAAGAGAAGTTTCCTGAGATAAAGCATCAATACTTTCTGTTAACTGTAGCAACTTTTAAGCTGTTTGTCCTTCCTTTATCAACAATAAGGAGGGGAAGATGACTTTTAAGATGCTATCTTTTGAGTACGCTGAGTCGAGGTTACTTTTGGTAGGGGGAGGAAAGGAAGGGTGAACTCAAAAACCCATATTTGTACTACAGAAGGGATGAACCTGCATTCATTTCAGTTGAGAGATTAGTTTTAGCTTGTGGGCTGTTGACTCCCTTGGCAGGTATGAGGCTTGTTCTCTACCATTTAACCTTCCGCTTGCCGCTCCACTGGAGAAATGGTGTATCTGTAAGTTTTATGAATGACGTGTCCTTTCTCAATCGCAATTAAAAAGCGTGAGCTCTGACAGCTTCACAGGAGCACGGGATGGTCGCAGCTGGAAGGGACCTCTGAGGTCGTCTGGTCCAGCCCCAGCTCTCTCCACCTTTCCTCATAGGAGAGACGCATCAGTCTCTTAAACCATCGTAGTGGCCCTTTGCCGCTCTCTGCAGTTGCTCCACATCTCACCGTTTCTGTGTGAAATCTAAATGTAAACAGAAGGTAATTAATACATGTGAAGAACTTGCACGTTAGGGAGTAGCACACCCATATTTAACAAGGTACCGCTCCTTCCCTGGAGCCCTGAATTTTGGGTGACACCTCCCTCACGTGTGAATACTGTCTCAGAAGATGAAGGATATCTCTGTCATTAACAAAAGTCTTGAATGCACGTGATTTCTTATTTTTTTTTGTGCAGTATTAACCTCACATCTTGTATCTTATCGTCACAGACAATACTTCACTGTAGGATATTGTTTGTATAACCTAGGCTAATCTTAGGAGTACTACCACTCAGAGAGTTACTCTGCAGACGTCATCTTGGTTATAATCCAGTTGCTATGGCTTCTGAATATGTGTTAGACTCTCCCACCTGGATTTATGGGAGTTGAAGGAGGCAGATTTTTGTAGCCCATCTTGAACTTGAGAACAGCCTCCTGGGCCGCATTAAGGTATTGCCAGAAGGGTTATCCATTTTTTTAAATGGATAATTAAAACATTGTTAATCAATTCACAGGCCTTTTGACCGAACATGAAATATAGAAATCTACCTTTAAAATGAAAGGTTGTGCCGGCTAATGAAGTATTCTACAGGAAGAACTCTTTGTGTGGTTATAAGGATCCACTAAAACACAACAACTTATTTTGAAATAGCAGCAAGATCTGTTGCATTGGGATTATTTAATTGACTCTTATGTAGCTGGTAGTGTTGCTGACAAAACATTTGTACGTATCACTCTCAACAGTTTTCAGAATTGCCTGAGCATGTATAGCTCCCCAGTTTGGTTTAACTGGAAAACAGGGTCAGGCATTATGCCCACTGTACTTTGCTTCGGGCAAATGTAAGGAAAATGAAAAAAAACATTATATGAATCTTTCATAGTTATTACCAACACTTCTGACATGACCATCAGTAAGGTCCCTTTTCTGATTACTGAAAGCAAGTGGTTATATTTTACTAGTCCTTGGTTCATCTGATTTCTTTTCCACAGTGACATGACAATTAAAACTGAGGGCGATGGCAATCTGTTCAAAAGCTTTGCAACTTGTATAAATGGCTTTGTGTTTCACCTCTAGTACTCTCTGGCATTTTGTTTGCTGCTTTTTCATGCTTTTTGTTTCCTTTCACGTTGCCCTGTAAAGCTGTGTAGGAAACACCCGAATATTGCATATATAAAAGTAAAAGAAAACCTGTGATAAGGGGATCTCTTGATGTGAGTAGCAGTGATACTGCATTAAATCATGAATTGTCTCTGTGCTCAAGTAGATTATACTGTATAGTAAAATCCTAGGGTGAAACACATCCCTGTGAACGGAGTTTAGAGGCATTTATGGTCTTTGCAACATACTGAATGACAACTGGGAAAAGGCCTTGCTAGTGCAGCTAATCAATCTTTGGCCTAATAATTTGCAATTAGAAAAGTGTATGTTGAAAGATCCCTTGTTGTGGAGAAATTCTGGCTGCAAAAAGGCAAGTGAGGTGTTGGAGAGTTGCTTTAAAGTTACTTACAAATAAAAACGGGTTACGCCGTTGTCTGCTGTTCAGGTACAGGCCATGCGAAGAGTGGACACCTGGCATAGTCACAAATAATAACCCACCAGAGGAAAGTGTTTCAGTGGATTATATTAATGAAAAACTTACTGAGAGTGACTGTGGTGGAAAGGTTTTCGTATAGTTGGTAACATATGTCTTTATGAGGGATGATACATGATGCTGGGATTTGTTGTTGAGAAACTACTGTATCCTGATGCTGTGAAACATTGGGCAAGATGAAGAGCTGACTTCAGTTTGTACTATGTTTTATCTGAACCTGTGATGCAAGCTATTTCTAATAAATAATTATATCAGCAAATATTAACAAATTACCATGGTTTTGTATGGCTTGTAAAATTTTTGCCTGAAGACTTAATGTAACAAAACTGGCCAAACTAAACTGTGTTTCTATCAGGATTTCCAGAAAATAAAGGGCCGTGCAAGGGCAGCGGGTTCTGCCTGTGCCTTGATGCAGGGCCAGGGTTTCAACTGCCTCCCTCAAGGTTTAGCAAAAACATTTTTTGGCTTCAAAAATGCAGTTTTTCTCTTTGTTCAAAGATAACTGGTGACAGTAATAATACTTCTTCTAATGTGCAGAGCAGCCAAGTGAACTTGAGGAGTCGGTGGGATCAGATGGGCTCTCTAGCCAGACAGTGCTACAAAATTGTTTCACAACTGTATTTTAACTACAGAATGAATTACCTTTGCCTGAGTTTGTTAATCAAGTACCACGGATTGTTTTGGTCAAAACCATTCCTTTCAAGGCTTTGTTCTTCCCTTTTGTCTTTCAGAAAAGCTAACTTTTTTTTAAAAAAAGCATAATGGTGCATTTATGATCAGTAGCCTATACACATAGGAATGATACATGGCAACCATCTCCTTGCTGGAGTTCTCATTCTTCATCAGCATCTGTATGCAGATTATCCTTATGCCTTCTGTCTGCTTTGCTGCCATACTGATAACAATATAAATATTTTCTACAAACTTAGGAGGCCACACTTTTGCATTTTGCAGTAAAAAAAGAAGTGACTTTTGTATGTGCTCACCCTCAACAATCTACTTGGGAATTGTGCTATTTAGTGTAAACTTCACAGTTAAGTAAACTTCATTCAGTGTTAACTTTCACTAGCAAGGAGTGCAGAGTATGATAAATGGACCACAGATGTTGTTATAAATGTTATTTATTTATACGTTTGTATCTGCTGCACTGTAGAAGTCTCTGAGAGATCCACACAGGTGATGTGTCGGTACATGGGCAGGACTATAATATCCTACAAGCCTCTTACTGATATCAGCAGGTGCTTCCAACCTTTACTCCAGAACTGGAAGTAGAAAAAGTTTGGACGTTTGCTATCGAATGGTAAATACTGGGTGTGCTACTAGTTTGTTTCTGCAGAAGAGGTGGTATTTGAACCAGAACCAGTGTATAAGGGAGAGGTAAGTGTTAAAAGGCTCTCTGCTTTAAACCACACCAATCCCATTTTGAGCCTGTAACTTCCCGTTTAAATGGGGAAATAACCGTGGGTGGTTGTGTGGCAGGTAGGTCTCACAGAGGCAATAGTGTTAATGTTTTGTGCTATGTCCTGGCTGGATTTTGATGGTTTAGAAAGCTTTGTGCCTTTTTGCACCTCAGACAAGTCTTAAGTTCCAGGTTGCTAAATCTTACTGAAAATGAATGTGTTCCTGAGTTAACTCAAAGGAGTGTCTTTTGATTCTTTAAAAAACAAAACAACAAAACCAAAAAAATACAAACAAAACCCCAAACCCAAAACCTTAGTAAAATGTATGCATCCGTACATGACCTCTTTTTTAAGTCTTTATATGCAATCTTGGGCCCTTCATGTAAAACAGGATGTTTTCATGCCTTGGTGACATAGCTGCTACAAAACCTGTGTTAATATGGCCTGTCCAATGTCATACTCTTCCTCTGTACCACGGAGACAGTGATGACTGGAATGCATGTTGTCAGCGTCTGTAATCAGGGTACTTGAAATATTTACAATACTGTGATTACTGTCAAACTTCTTATACACACACACACACTGGAACTGCCTTGTATGTTTTTGCATTTCAAGTTTAAGTCCTGGTTTGTCTCCTGTTGTTTTTGGTTTTTAACCTAAGGTGTTTGGCAAAAATGAATAAGATAAAAGCTTCTGTATCTCCTGTCTGAGGTTTGCCATGTAGACACTTAGATCTCAGTGAAATAAGCAGGAGGAAGGAGCACTTATGCAAAACTTGAAGCTTTTCAAAGGCCAAAATGAGCCCTCAAGCATCTATTGAAGCTCCCAAGTTCTCTTTCAGGGGTTTGTCTGTCTAGAGACTCAAACATTTTCATGGATCCAATGAATGGAATTGAGCAAGCAGGGGGGTAAATCCTGGAAAGGATTTGCTGCAAAGGCCTCTGTGTTTGGAAGGCCACCTCAGATGGCCAGGACCAACCTACGAATAACTGCCCGCCCCGGTTACTTTCAGCAGGTACAAGGCACAGAGGAGTTTTGGTGCAAGACTTGACAGTCTGATATGTCTCTTTATTTTGTGGAAGGGCTGTGAACAGTTGGTGCCATCTTGGTTGAAAAAGCCACTGCTTTGTAGAAGCAGCTTCTTGTTTCAGACCCTGGTGATCAGTCTAATGGGAAATAACAAGGTAGCCCAAAACTATTACAGCCGTAATACTTCCTGCCTCGCAGGCAGAGTTCACAGAAAAACCTTCTAAACCCTGACTACAGGCTTGTTTAATTGAATCTCATATTTTAAACTGGGCATATCTTGGGTTGAGTCCAGGACATGGCACTGGAGAGGGTTTGGTGGCACTAGTTGACGATGCTGTCCTGTAACTGGATTGAAAGGATGTGCCCACCCAGTGACAGGGAAAAAACCTTCCTTCTTGGATGCTCCTTGCTGGGGATCTCGTAGAATCTTTTATGCTGGAGCCTAGAGCTCCAAAATGGGGCTTTTGTGAGCAGTTTTGCTCCCCTGGCACAAGCAGAATACCCACAGCAAGAACATAAGGGTTTCGCATTATTGCTGGGCAGAAATTGTGGAAGCTGCAGGATAAAGAAATGAAGAGGAAACAAATATTGGTGGAAAGAAATCATGCTTGTGTACATAACCGTGTAGCTTTTGTCCTCCCTCAGAGCTGAGGGCTCCTCTGGTCACGTCTGCCTGGCTCGCGTGGCCTACACTGCCAGGCCCTGCACTCCGTCTCCTAACAAGCTTTAATAGCTTTTTATTCACCTCTGTCTGATAATTTTTCATTTTGCAGGCTTTTTATTTTTCAGGAGTTCAATCCCTTCCCCCAAAGGTTGTTTCTTGTATACTGATGTACATAAACCACCTCAAGGCTTTCTTAAAGAATAGTGGAAGCAAGCCCGTTAGTTCTCCCAGGAGGAAAGCGCACTGAGGTCACTCGTATTCCTCTTGCTTCCCTTTTGGTTTTGTTCACTGCCATTCCTTGTAAAACAGCCAGGAAGATTTGTCAGGAACCACTTTTAATTTCCTCTTGTGCAAAATATAATCCAATATGGACTTCTATTTTTCTCATTTGTTTGATCCCTGTGTAGTTAATGGAGGGGAATGGACTACGTAACTAAGGTTCACCTTGCCTGGACAGCCTTTGGTTATTGTGACTTGTGTTTAAAAAACCAAAACCCCGTGTTATAAATTTAATTTAAAATTACTGTTATAAACATCTTCATATTGGTCTGTGGACTACTGTTCAGGTTTTCAGGTGCTGGAGGATTTTATTGGGAGAGGAAGGACAATCTGCAGAAAGGGGCAAGTGTGGAAAGCAGGGGCAATGCAATGTTTTGTTCTCTACCAACTTATTTTTTCTCCTAATGATTTTTCACTTGAGCCCAGGCCAAGAAAGGGGAATGTTGTGTGTGTTGTGGGTTTTTTTCGTTTTGCTTTGTTGCTCTTGCTCTCAAGATAGTGCCACCTGGCAAGGGTTAATCTTTAAATGGGAATATGAATCATGACTGTGCAGCCCGGACTTCAAATACAGTCAGCTGGCCTTGTGTTTTCAGTAGTAAATCTCTTTATCTTCTCCAGAGAGGTCACAGCTTCTTCTTTCCCTCTCATTTTTTAACTGGAATATTTGCTACCTTTTAATAAATTTACTTGAATTGTTACGGATGGAAAGCAGTCGAACTGCTCACAGCACAATATTTAAAGGTTTGTAGCGTATATTGAGGGTCTTTTTCTTTCACAGCACATTCCGGTTTTGATTGTCTGATTTAACTTCATCAAAATCGAGTCTCTCTGGCACTGGGAAGTAAATGTGAAAGGGCAAAATGTCTCATTTGAACAATGAGAGGGGTGTGCAGTCGTTTAACTTTCCTTGAGGAGGTTCTTGGGCACTCAGCCAGCTACAGATTATCATGACCTGTGAAAAGTGATCCCGGCATATATGTTCGCAGTAGTTTGTTATATAGCAATGACTAATTAAGACATATAGTCTCTGAAAAGCCTCTTAAAATCTTAGGAATAAAAGGTCTCATTTTCTCCAATACATGCTTTCCTAAGGCAAAGTGATTGTTCCATAAAATCGGAATGTCCTGTGGTGATTTTTCTCCCCCAAGAAAATCTGTGTGAAATGCACAGAAGAGCTGTGTATAGAGAATATATTGTTCTCAGCTTCTCAGAGGGCAGAATTCTTGTTACATTAATAAATTTACAGCACTAAGGAGGGCAACTAAGAAATAATTGAGATGTTTTTATCTTGAGCGGGTAGCAACACTTAAAAACAATTTTTATAATTCAAGCACAAATTGTCATTGCTATTCACAATGGCTCATGACTTGCGCATTCAATGAAAAGGACCGCCAAGATTCATCCTGTTTCCCCCTCTTATTTACTTTTTCAACTGAACTGTGTCGATTTGTGACCTGATCTGAAGGACGATGGAAACAAAGTGTGTTGACAGGTTGGTGTTCTTTGAGATCTGCTGCCAGACGGCTTTTGGAAAAACACCCAATTCTAGCACATATGGAAAGTCAGATCAAATAGTGTATGGGAGACTGACTGCCTTCGTTTTGGTCATTACAAAATGGGAGCAAATGATATTCTTATAGAAGTGTTGTAGCTCAGGTGGGCTGTCAGGAGTATTGTCCTTGTGGGGACATTTGTATACAGATTAAAAAAGGCAGGTTTCGTAGTTTTAGGATGAGATTCTCCGTATGTACATTGCTTTTAAGTTACTTTACATAAAATGGCTTCCCATCTAAGAGCAAGCTGAAGGGGGTATCTGTCTAAATTGCTTGTAGTCGTATAGAAGTTTTTCAGTATTTCATGCCGGAGCTGTGTTGCTAAGCCTCCATGTACTGGCCTGGCCATAAGTGGAAACGAGCCGTTCTCTTCGGTCTTAACTAATAAAGTTAAAGTATTTGCTTTAGCTGTGTGCCGACTTCTTTTTGGTTATTCACCAGCGCTGGCTGAAGAGCCAGTTTATTATAATGTGTAGCATTCAAGTCATGGTGCTCCCTGTATCAGCAGTCAGCCCTGTCTTAATGTATCAGATAAGCATAACAGTTTACAGAAGGCTGAGGAAATTAACTTAAGGACTGGTAAATACTGTTTGCCTTATCTCTATTAACCTAAACAGTTTCTCTAAATGGCTGGTGGTAAATGATCTTGACCAAGTTCTATGAAAATAAAGCATTTAATTTTGAATTGGTTTGAGAGGCCGGCCAGGGTTTACTTGTCTGCAATGGTAAGCTCTCAAATAAATCGCAAGATCATGTATGGGTGGTTTTGAGACAGGCTTATTAAATATATTAAGAATGTTAAATTGCAATAGCAATATTTTATTTTTTTCTGAAAAGGTTAGTTATATTTTTCTGCAATTGTGTAATCTGGTATCTTATAGAAGTTGTTAGGAGAAATTGTAGAAGGTTCAGCATCCTCTCAGAATGATTAGAAGAGCAATTTAAGTGTAGTGGGGGACATAGTGTCTTGGCTGCGAGGGGGATACAACCCTTGTCATTCTCTTGCGAAGGCCAGAAAACAACCTGTTTTCTCAGGTTCTTGCCTAAAGCCAAGTATGGAGCGCTCGTTCAGTAACTTCATGATGCTAAAACTTACAGGAGTTTAATCTGTGATGCAAGGCAAGAGTCGAAATAACTAACTTAGTACCTAACTAAATATCTAGTTAAATATCTATTCTGAAATGAATCGTAGGACCGTTTGTAGAATATCTGAGATCACATCTGGGGTCATCAGGTACAGCCATGGATGTGCTTGTCCCTTTCAGTGGCTTTTGTGTACTTGCAAAACTACAGTGACTTCTTTAAAAGGTTTATTTGGATTGAACATTTCGGCTTTTTCAATGACCAAACGCAGTATACGAACTATGATATTCTCCAGAGATTAAGTGTAAGACAGAAGTCACAAGCATTTCCTAAAACCAGTAAAGAAGTGGACTTGCTCTAACCTAGATTTGCTGTTCAGACCGGACATGCTGTATGTCTTGTGTTCATGCAGAAATCTCTCCCCTGTGCTGGAAGTGCTGAAGTGATGCAGAGCTGCACTTGCACAGGAACATTTGTCCCTGGGGAGGGAAGTTTCCCTGCAAATCTCCTTTCCAGGGGCATTCTAGCAGAATGTTTCTCTAGCCCTGTGTGGAGCATAAGCTCTTGCAACTTGAGACAAATAATTCTAGCTTGTTATGAATGCAGCAGTGAGAGCGAGGCCTCTGGAAATAGATCCAAATCCATATTTGTGGGTGGGAGCGTGTGAGGCTTTATGGAGTTTTGTTAATTTCTTTTTAATCTGATGTCTTGAGACAAGCAGCTGCAGTGCCTCTAGCATCGCTGCAAAATTGAATTAACCACATGTGCTGCTTTTACTGATATGTAGAAAGCAATGGCAGCCCAGCCACTGTCAGTGGTCGGCTGGATTCCACCCAACCTGTTGCCTGTTGCCCTTCCGCAGTGATTTCCACCTTCCCCAGGGAAGCTTTTCCTGCTCCTTGAGGGCTGAACGATTCGATCCTTTTGTTTGTAGGAATTTTCTGTAATCTCTGACATCCTGACTTAAAGATTGAAGGGTGGAAATTTCCTTCCTGCCTCAATTTACCTTTTCTTAGCCACTGTTTGCTAGAAGGAAAAGAAAATTGGACATGAAAAAATAAATGATTATGGGAGTCTGATAATGATTTTGGTGTTTGATGCATATTTTATTGCTGAAGTTTTCTCCGTGCAAGTTGCAGGTGGAAAAGTCATCAGTATGTAGGAATGCGGAGCTGGTAGAGGTTACAAAATGGATAGAGATAACAACAAAGAGTCAACCTCTCCCCCTACCTGTTCACCCAAACCAGCACAATCTGAACAAAACTTCCTCAGCCAACACAGCCCTTATCTGCCCGTGAAGGACCAACACGTGCAAGGCCATAAATAAAGTTCTGCCCATTTTGCTTTTCAAGCATACAGACCTGGGCTTCCAGGTCGAGCTTTTTTGCACCCGTCTCTCTTTGGGACCCAAATGCCGCAGGCTGAACAAAAATTACATTATCCCTAGTAAGTTGTGCCTCATTAGAATGATCACTTTTTAGTCTAGAGTCTCTATATAATTACTCTGTTGGCAATATAGCAAGGGAGGTTATAGAACTCTCAAGTGGAAGAACCAAAAATGACCAAGGCGCTGTTTTCTACTGGAATTACAATGCTGGCAAAACTATAGTCACTGTTTTTAGTCACTCTTTCCTATGAAGTCCAGAAAAAGTAATGACAGTACTTGTATGTCTATGGGTTCAGTATGAATACATTCTGTATAATATTTTAAACTCTGCTGGACTTTGTGTGGTAATGTGTCAGGTAGTTGTGTTGGTTTTTCAATCACTGAAGTTCTGAAGATGTGAATCTGATGGATAAAATGTCAGTCTTACCGCTGTACTTACTTCTGTATCGAATTGTTTAAAGATCCATTGGGGTGTGCTAGCAGCAAAGCAGAAACAAGTATAATATATTTATCCCAGGCTAATGTAGCATCAGCTAATTATGCAATATATTGCAGTGTTCCAGACCAGCATGTGAAGCTCCTGGAAGGCTGGAGGATGCATGACAAGCACAGGATGGTGTCCACCTTCACAGAATCACAGAATGTCAGGGATTGGATGGGACCTCAAAAGCTCATCCGGTCCAATCCCCCTGCCGGAGCAGGAACACCCAGATGAGGTTACCCTGAGTTCCAGCAGGACAGGGAACTGCTGGAGAGAGTCCAGCGCAGGGCAACAAAGATGCTGCAGGGAGTGGAGCATCTCCCGTGTGAGGAAAGGCTGAGGGAGCTGGGGCTCTGGAGCTGGAGAAGAGGAGACTGAGGGGTGAACTCATTAATGGTTACAGATATATAAAGGGTGAGTGTCAGGATGGAGCCAGGCTCTTCTCAGTGACAACCAATGGTAGGACAAGGAGTAATGGGTACAAACTGGAACACAGGAGGTTCCACTTAAATATGAGAAGAAACTTCTTCTCAGTGAGGGTGGCAGAGCCTGGCCCAGGCTGCCCAGGGGGTTGTGGAGTCTCCTTCTCTGCAGACATTCCAACCCGCTTCCTTGGTGTCCTGGTGTTTATTAGTTTCCGATTTGTGAAACTCTTCTGCTCAATAAATTTTTTACACTGTGAAGCTCGTCATGAATGAAAAACTTGACTTGATCCAAAAGGTGGGGTTCGCGTTTCTTTTGGGATGGCTCTTGTGTTGTGCAGTTTGCATAAATATCAGAGCTCAGCTTTACCGAGCTCAATAAAACCTGAATAATTCATGCAGCTCTGACTGGCGGTTGACAGGAGAAGCAGCAGCAGCGCTTTTGCAATTTTTGTGATTGCTGAGATGGCTACTCGTTAAGAATTAAAATGAAGTTCCTAAAAACTGAGAGTAGAAAAAATATTTCAACTGGAAGCATGCTATTGTTAGATAGTTTTTCTTTTTTGTGACTTGCAAACCTTGTTAAACTGAAGTGTAGTGATAAGAAATAGGGACCATTGAAAAGGAAAATGGTGTTCATGTGTTTCCTGCTTTATTGTTATTTTGCGTTTAACTTAATTTGGTTGTGGCAAGATTCACGTGACCTAAAACGTCCTTTGGAAGCAAATTTGCCAGCTTGTATGGCTGTGCTTATTAGTTCTGCATTTTGAAGGAATCCTGAGTGTATTCATGAAGCTCGCTTTCATTATGATACGCTATATTGTGAATTATCTCATACTGCTTTATTTTACTTCGCTTACGGGAAATGAAGTATGGATGACTTTTATTTAGTTAGCAGTAGGTGGTCCTTGTGCTTTTTGATATTTAATTTATAGAAAAAAACATATGTATGAAAAGAGTGCAGCAAGTGTGCGTTTTTCTTTTTGCGTGAATAAACAACAAGGTTTTTTAATTGCTACCCGGAGGAGCAGGATTTAGTTTATAAACGTATCCCTCCTTTTAGACTGTAACAGATGCATTACTGTTCTCCCTTGGTCACTCTTGCATGAAACAGGAAAAACGATGCAAAGCTTTCCTTGGAACTACAGAACAACTACCCCATATAAAACCTGTCAACAGCACCAGTGTGGCTTGTAAGCTGATGTTTTTTGTTGCGAATGCTTCCACTGAGCAGCCTCCAAAACTGCAGAGAAAAGGTGCCCAAACGCATCCCTTGTAGGAAATCAAAGATGTGAGAGGGTTTCTAGGTCATGTGTTGAGCTAAGGGAATGGGTGCTATTCATCATCATCTTGTTTTAAACCTAGGAGCAGCTCTAGGGGTTGCAGGTTTAAGTAATGGCACCGATAGCGGGTGTTGGTACAAGAGCCGAGCGCTGGTGTGTGGGACGGAGCGACGGGAAGATCTGTGTCCGCGTCCCGATGGAGTGATCCGGGTAACGTTACAGGAGACTGCTGACCCTGCAGAATTGTGACGGATTAGACTGCTGCTTGTTTATATAGATTTCTCACTAAGGGTTGCTAATTCTAATTGAAGGCGTAGGTCTTTAATTAAATAAACTTATTTTAATCTGTGTTGCGTGGTGTTCAGGCTGAAGAGTAGTTGCTCTATTGGGATTTAAACAGCAAGTTGGATTTTTTTTTTTGGTATACTTTGCAAACATGAAGTAGCTCCGTGATCAAATTAACAGCCTTCTAATCTACATAGACATGTAGCTGCTTTATTTGAAATACATGGATAATTTAGCATAGTTTTATTACTTGTGTCCTTTATGTGCTTGGGAAGGGTGGGTGGTTTTTATTTTGGTTTGTTTTTTACCCTGTTCAGGGAACACATGGATTTGGGAGAGTTGTTCTACATCTGAAAGCTTGTCAACTCATATAGGTAGTTCCGTTCCTAAATAGTGACTTCTTTTGCAGGTTATCTGCTTAATTCCATACTTTTGGCAATGAGAATGTTTTTAGGCCAGTGAATAGGTATACGCACATGAAAACAGGCTCTGTTCAAACTCTGCCCACCAACCTAAACATTAGCAGGTAAAAGTCTATCAACACACTTGGTGAGAAGTATTCACAGTAATGAGATCAGCTTGCTTAAAGCAGATGCTGGAGAAACTATTTCTTTCTATTGCCTGGATGATGACAGACAACACTGCAGTCCGCTGAGAAATTAGGCTGAAACGTTGAACTAGGCTCAGTTGTTTGCTGTCAGACTATTAAGTTAATTCCTGGAGGAGGGTGGCTCAAGTTGTTTACTAGTCGATATTCTCATTATTCATCATCCGTTCGTTACTGTCAAAGACGATAATTTGAGCATTTTTTTTGGAAGACCAAGTGGGAAGGGATTGTAAGCAGATAGGAGGACAGATTTAGAATTTCTGGTGATGAATTGGAAAAATGGTCTGAAATCGATGAGATGGAATTTAATAAAGACAGCTGTAAAGTGTTACACTTAGGAGGAATCAAATGCACAAGTATAAATGGGACAGGCGGCTTGTTGGCCAGGAAGGACCCCGGAATCGCAGTGGATCATCAACTGCGTTTGTCAGGGGTGGTGTGCGTGACACTGAGATTTCATTAGGGCTCTATAGGTGATGAAACATGTCAGATAAATAGTGGAGGAGGTAATTATTCTTCTGTGCTTAGCACTGTGTGTTTAGCCTCTGTTTTAGGCTTCTTGTTCAAGGAGGATGTGGTAGACAAAGCGGTTTCAATGGCACCAACAAGGCCAGGACACAAGGTTTGCAAAAATCAGCTGTTGAGTTTCTTTAGCCTAGAAAACAGAAAGATTGGGGAATGCCTAAATCTTCACGGATGTGAAAAGATGGTGTAAGGAGGATCGAGACCAACTATTCTTCATTTCTGCTGAGGCTGGGACTAAAATAAATAAATAAATAATTTTAATTGGCAGTAGAGGAGCTTTAGATTACACAGGGTGGAGATTTTCCAGCACTGAACATGTTTTAAGGACTGAAAGAAATTCTCCAGAGACTTATAAGAGGTAGATGAAGCATTTACACCACTGCAAAGATGCACAAATAAAAGCTGGCTGGAGTAGGTAACCCCCTTAGCTGTGGTGTCCTAAAGATGCTGGAGGCAACGACTGGTATTAGTCAGGGCTTTTCTAGTCCAGATCCAGTTCTGCCTGTTAAAAATTCTTGTCTCATTGTAGTGTGTGGTTCTTGGAGTGGGGAAGGATCTTTATGCCTCACTTGTTTGCTGTGGTGTTTCGGCAGTGGGATACACCTTGCAGGTTGGGAAGGAAAGGCTGTTGTTTGAGTTGTGGTGTTCTGTCGTTCACTGTTAAAATGATCAGCTCTTTGTGTAGTTCGAGGCTGTTTGCAGTTGTCTGTCTCATTCTTTTCATTGTACACCAGCTCCTTGTTACCTACCTAGTATTAACACTAGTAATATCGCTTTTAAGATGTTGTTAGTGTTTATTTATGCCCTTGTACACCAAGGTTATGTTCACTTTTCTCTCTGGTACCCTCTGAACTGTGTGTGATGAGCTAATGTGTTGCATACTGAGCTCTGTACTCATTGAGGTCAATCTTGTGTTGAAGTTACCCAGGAACAAATACGCTTCTGTATTTCTTTCTAATTATCCAGATTCTTCAGTCTTGGGGATTTCAGGTGGTTGTTGTCATCCTTTTAGCCTTGCTAAAGCTGCATGCAAATCTGCAATGAATTGAAGTTCTGTAGCGAGTGGCATGCCTTATTTCTTGGATTTTTTTCAGTTTTATCTAAAGGTGCGTTTCAAATTTAAGAAAACGAATATATGAGGATGAGCTTGAGGTTTTAAAACAAGTCTTGGATTCATCAGAAGCCGTAACACAGCCGTTCTTTGCTCCGTTTGGCGGGACTGCTGGTTTCGAGCCAGCCGGGCTGTGTTAACTGGTGTGTTTGCAGAATTATGAGCTGGTAGCCGGAGTCACAATGTTGTTCTTTTCCTGTCCGGATCTATCCAGCACTGGACTCACATAAATTGTTTACTTGTCTTTTGCTGCGACTTGTAGCAGAAGCCGCTTCCACTGATGAATAAGAGCTTATTTTCTTATTTCGGCCTTAAACAACGGAGGGATAAATTAAAGAATTAGTTGTGTTTGAATATCATGGGGGGGGGAATCCTGGTTACAGATACTAGTATCCTTTTTGCTTTTTAAATAGGGTTGGTATTTTTGAAATGAATGTCAACTCTTACATGCAAGAGGGGGGATGAGACAGTTTTGGGGGAAAGGAAATGAACAGTTTCTATAGAAGTTGTGGAGCTCTGTATGTTTTACTGGGCATTGGCTTTTGAGCTCGGTGAAGTGACTTTTAGCTCAGGTGCTGTTGCAAATGAGAAGAACGTTTTTGTAAGTTAAGGGGGGAAGATTAATCTGAGCCTTCTGTGAAGTGATTTTATTCTCGAGGGTGGAGGAAAGTGCATAAAAGTGAAATGATCATGTTTATACTCATTCAGACAACAAATTGGCTTTTCACTTTGATTATGTAATTTGCAGAGGCTAGAATTTCGAAACACTACTATTCATGCAAGTTTGTCACTTTATGAGGGTCTGATTTTCAAAGTGCTGCTACAAACATGAAAAATGTGCCTTTCTATCTTTTATTTTGGCCAAGCAAAAGCTATAAAATCAAAATGTTGGCTTTCAACGTTGAGGCCATTGACCGTTTCTATCAGTCTCGGGGAAGCTGACCTGAAGTGTCATGTACAGAAGGGACACACGTTCCAGATGGTTCACAAGAAATTATTATCGTTTAACATAATTCACAGGCTGCTGCAGCTGGTACAGGGGTGGGCACCTCTGTCCTCCTAAACCCTTCTGCTGTCTTAATGCAGGAACTGCTCCTGTAGTCTGGTTTAATTTCATTTCCTTCCTTGACAAAATACCTACAGACGTTTCTCACGCCGTTTTCCTCCAGTGAATAACACCGTTAATTGGTTGATATTAGGGTTCCCTTCGCTTCTGGTCAGTTCTTTTTTTCTTCAGTGTGTGGAAATATTAGCTTCGCTAGCATAGAAATGTTTTTTCAGAAAAACTCAAATATTTAGACAGCCGTTTCCTTTATTCAGTACAGCACTAAAGAGGATATTTTTACTACCCTGACACTGCTCTTACGCGAACTCCTTAGTTTATTTGGCTGCTTGTTTTGACTTCTCTGTGCTAAAACAATTGGTTTATGATAGTCTGTTCTCTTCTTTCTCTGCGGCGCTTTTGCTCTCGCTGTATGGGGCACAGCAGGTATTTTGTCAAGGGACGTGGCACGTGTAACATCAAGTGGTGTCGGGGATGGGACTCGACTTCCCTGAAAACCTAAAGCAATAATTTTCAGTGTTGTAAATTCACACAGAATCACCGAATGTCAGGGGTTGAAGGGACCTGGAAAGCTCATCCAGTGCAATCCCCCCATGGAGCAGGAACACCCAGATGAGGTTACACAGGAAGGTGTCCAGGCGGGTTGGAATGTCTGCACAGAAGGAGACTCCACAACCCCCTGGGCAGCCTGGGCCAGGCTCTGGCAGCCTCACTGAGAAGAAGTTTCTTCTCAAATTTAAGTGGAACCTCTTGTGTTCCAGTTTGAACCCATTACCCTTTGTCCTATCATTGGTTGTCACTGAGAAGAGCCTGGCTCCATCTTCCTGACACTCACCCTCTATATATTGATAACCATGAATGAGGTCACCCCTCAGTCTCCTCTTGTCCAGCTCCAGAGCCCCAGCTCCCTCAGCCTTTCCTCACACGGGAGATGCTCCACTCCCTCCATCATCTTTGTTGCCCTGCGCTGGACTCTCTCCAGCAGTTCCCTGTCCTGCTGGAACCGAGGGGCCACAACTGGACACAATATTCCAGGTGTGGTCTCCCCAGGGCAGAGCAGAGGGGCAGGAGAACCTCTCTGACCTACTGACCACCCCCTGCTAACCCACCCCAGGTACCATTGTCCTTCCTGGCCACAAGGGCCCAGTGCTGGCTCATGGTCACCCTGCTGTCCCCAGGTCCCTTTCCCCTACACTGCTCTCCAACAGGTCATTCCCCAACTTATACTGGAACCTGGAACCTTCAGGCTTCATAAATATTTTATGTGGGTCTGAAATAGGCTTGTTGCTCTTAAGCAGGACTAGTGTTGCCTTACCAGCCCAGGCGCAGCTCGGTGTGCGTTTCTGCACATCAGCACTTCTGAAAATCGCTTCCCCCCAACCCCAGATGCTTTCCATGCCAAGGGAAAGGCGTTTGTTATTTATCATCCCATCGGATTTAACATACCCGCTACTTTTGCAGGATGTAAATAGTGTTTAAATACACCGCATACTTTAATGTACTGATTTAAACTTAATACTTGCTAAAGAGACACCTTGTGTTTTCAGCCACTGCATCTTTGCATATCCTAGAGACAGGCAAATCCATGGTAGAGGTTTGAACTCCTTTGTGAGTGGCATTTACTGTCAATCCCACTTTTCACATCATGTACTTAATGACAATTTGCAGTCACTAAAGCAGTTGCACAGTAGGTTTCTTGTTTTTTATTTTAAACCCACTATGTAGAATTCTCTGCAGCATGTCTTCTAGGCTTTCTGAATTATTTAACTTTTCATATTCTGAGATAAATTCCCCCATGTTTACAGTTCTATAAAACTTCAAAAATGGTCTTTATGGCACACAGAGCTGGTGTTTGAAACGTGTGGAAAGCAGTACAGTGCTCCCCAAAATCAGGTTTTTGCAGTCTACAGCTTTCTATATTGTGAGGTTGCGAAGCACAGGGTGCTATTAGTATGTATTAGCTGCAGTATCTGTATTTGCCAGACATCGTTCTGAATAGCAGAATCATATGACAGAAGCAGATTTATATGAATATAACCTTGTAAATGTTCATGTTCTTTTCCACTTGCTGGATAATTTTAGGAACAGTGGCCAATTTGGCTTTTCAGAGTTACCGCGTGGCAAAGGTGCTTATCTCCTTTTTCTATGAATCTTAGCTGTTGATGTCCAATAGAAACCATCTTAAAATACTTTTATGAAGTCTTCCTCGTTTCTTGTTTTCCTCAGAAGTCCTTAACTCTGCTTGTTTTGCCCAGATCACTATTTATAGCCGGTGTCTGTGTTAGCGGGAGGACTCAGCTGGCAGGGCTGGGGGGGATTCCTGGAGCTGACATCATCTCCTCTGCTCGGCTTCTCCTGCTGGCACGGCCAGGAGGGAAAAACCCTTCACACAGATGAGATAAGAGCGCTTGCAAAACGCCTTTTATAGAGAATGCGTGCAAAGACGTAACATCACACCCGCTTCTTGCCGCCTGGAGAAATAACGTCTCAAAACTCCCATTGCGGGCTCGGTCTTGAATTTTTAAACTGTCCACCCACTCTTTTCTGTCCTGAAGACTCCTTTGTGTTTCTTTTCAAGTGGAACTTTAAAAGCTTTCTGAAGCAAACAGAGAAGAGATTTTAATTTCCTTGCCTTCCAAGTGATGGAACGTGAAGCTTTGTTCTGACAGTGGCAGGTAGGGCTCAGGGCAATATCTGTTTTATTGCCTTTTTGTCCTCTTGGATACTCAGCAACCCTTCTTTTATATATCCAATGATTAGAAAGAATCATCGGGAGAAGTGAAGGTGCATAGAGCACGTATGTAGCTTATTTGCCACCTATATATTTAATATGAGGAAGAAAAAGACTTTCTATAGGGACAAAGGGAAATCAACAGCTTTTCCTATTCCTGGTATGCAATAAAATATTTTTTGACAAGAGGAACGTATTGGCCTTATTATCTGTGAAAGTCTGAGTACCTGAAGGGTACCCAGGTACTGGCAGAAAAGGATTTGGAATGGACATGGGCTTTTTTTCCCCCCCTTCTCTTCCTTGTCTTGCCTGTTATAAATCTAAAACCTCAAATAGCACGGGATGCAGCTTTTGGATCCCCATTTGGGATTTGCGTTTGCCGCAGCGCTAAGCAGAGGGACAGTGACCACGGAGCAGCAGCAGCACTGGGGCTCCCCAGATGATTTTTTGGATTTGCAGCAGGCAGGGCCGGAGCAGCAGCTGATGAGCTGTTGAAACTTGAGCGACTGCTTCTCCCCTTCCTTGCCCTGAGCGCCAGAACATTTAACTCCAACCCACCTTCCCCTTGCTTGTCCCCCGGTGGTCCAGCAAACTCAGGTTTAAGGTGGTGCTTGCCCTAGGGATTTCGGTTGCGGTGAGTCAGGTTAGGGACAAAGCTATAGCTAAAACGCAGGGGAAACAATAAATAAAATAATAAACCTACAGTGACCCGTGCATTTCGGGAATGTTTATGTGAGAAGAAATTAGCTTGGAAGACGTGCTTTTTAAAAACAAACTGTTCACTGATATGATTGATATGACGCTTCCTATTGCTGGCAGGACCAGAAGAGTTTAGGTGCTTCCCAAATGGAGGTGTTCCTCCAGCTCCTGCCTTTCCTTACAAAACCAAGGAGGGGGGAAGGAAACCCGATTTCTTGGCTGGAAAAAGATACTGGGGTTTTCTAAAGGCAAAGAGACTTCAGCCTCAGCTGTCGAAAGCTGATCCTGAGATATTGCTGATAATGTGCTCTTCTGTGAGCAGCTTGAACCCTGGCGCAGGTGGCAGCTGACCTACTTAGTCCAGCCTGGCTGGGAGCGGTGACTGGCCCTGGTGGCCACAAGGGACGGGGATGGGGACAGACACAGGGACAGGTGGCTGCCCACCCTGCCCCACGGCGACCTGGCCCCACAAGAAATCTTCCGTCCCCTCCGTGTCATCAGTGTTTAAACCAGCACGCTGCCAATAGGTGGGCACTTTAGTAAAAGTCTGTACCCAAGGGAGGAGAGAGAAGAGGGACCTGTGTGGCTTAGGCTTGTGCAAACGGAGGCTGTAGAGGGAGGGAAAGCTTACTGTGCAGGTGGTACTACGTAACACAGGGACTTGTATATCCTTTAATATATATATTTCTTTTAAATGTCAGAATAAACTGCTTCATCCTTGATAAACTCCTCAAAATAAGATTTAGTTGCTTAAGGTGAAGTGTGTGTTCAGACTCTTGTACTACCAGTCGCGATTAACTCCCCTCTCTTACCTTGCCAATTGCTTCAAAGAACATACTACTGCCCATCAAATGTTAGCAGAGACCTATCACTCTGGAATCCTAATTTACTTGTTTTCGGAATTGCAGCGGGAGGGAGGGAGAAGCACCAAGTACGCACATCAGTGGGAGTTTCCTTATTGTATGCTGGTCATTTAAGTCGAGTGAAATTGGAAATGTGCTGTGTGCCTTGCGCTCTCTTGGGCAGCCATCGTGAGGAAGGAAAACAATTAGTTGGTCTTCATATTGCTGGGCCCTGAGCGTGTGCTCGGGGCTGAGTGCATGCTGGAGTGCTTTCTTCAGCTGGGGCCATTAGTCATATCGTGCAGCTCAGTCATTTTCTCTGCGAAGAACTGATGTTTTTATGAACCTTAAAATAAAGGGAATAATGGCTGCATACAGTGCAGCTTCATAGAGGTGTTTTTTTTTTTTTTTTTTTTTTGTTAGGCTTTTATCTTATTTCTGTGAGAAAAGGTAAAGAAGCAAAGAGAGGAGAGCTGAATGCCCCTGCCCAAAGCACAGCTTTTGCCTGTGTGAAGGGCAGCGTTCCCTAGCTGGCGCTTGTCAATGTGTGGGAACCACTTAATATTGCTTTTAGGTAAAACAAAGGTCTCTCCCTGTGCATCTCTATTTATTTTTAAAATAGACCCCAATGTGTATATGCAAATAGATCCGAATTCTTCGCTCTGTTGACAAATTCTCCTAGGGGCACTTTTGCCCTTGATGGCAATTTTATTGAGTCAAAGTTTTGTGGCTTTGACCAGCTTGAAAACAATATTAACATAAGGCAGAAGAGAGATTTGTCAATTAGAAAAGCAGAAGAAAGAGGGCTAAGTATTTTCAACACCCATTAAAGGCAGCTCTGCACTGTAGTTGCTCGAGTTAATGAAGACCATTGTGTCGTGTAAAGCAGCTGATGTTGGCGTCCAGACACAAGCTGCTGGTCTGGGCTCCTCCGAATTCACTCCTGATAAGTCATATTCATTTCTGACTGTTCAAAGGATAGATCTGCAGTTTGGGGATAGTACTTAGTGGGA
Source organism: Streptopelia decaocto (assembly GCF_964273445.1). Taxonomy (NCBI): domain Eukaryota; kingdom Metazoa; phylum Chordata; class Aves; order Columbiformes; family Columbidae; genus Streptopelia; species Streptopelia decaocto. The sequence goes on along the minus strand of NC_138658.1, from coordinate 5,164,107 downwards.
TTTAAGTGTCCCAGCTGCTAAAGTGACGGTGGTGAGGGGGGTTGTTTGCTTTCTTTTTCCATGATGTTGAGGATTAAATGATGGGAAAAACAGAATAAAACAGATAGTAATGGTCAGCTCACCTGAGCGCTAAGGTTGCTTTTTCATTGCCGTATCAGTTTTGGTGAAAAAGCCCATATTTTGCTTTTACTCTAAAGCAAACTTCTGCGTGTTGTAACGGGACATACGGGTTGTATTTAGTGGATGAGAAGTACATCACAGGCAGTAGCTCGGACGTGATGCTCTTTTGGTCGTGCTGCTCCCTTTATTTTGGTTGACTTTCCCATTTAGCTGCCAGGCTCTGCCAACACGGGAAGGAGCTGAGAAGTGTTCCCGCCGCAGGTTGGGGCTGGCGGTCCTCTGCTTCCCCGGGTTGCCATGGTCTCCTGGATGCTGAGATGCTCTAATATCCAACACGGTGCAGACAGAGCTGCCGTAGAATTTGCTTGAAGCATCAGAAGGTGGCCAGCTACAGAATAATTCTTGAGGATGAATTTAAGAGGTGAAGAACAAAGTCCTCACCAGTTCTGTCTCATTCAGTCACCCAGCTGCCATTTTATTCTGTGGAAGCTGAATGCCGTGTGTAATATCCAGTATATATGGATTTACTGGAGATGGGGAAGGAATCCTTGGGTGACCCAGGCAGTCACATCCACATTGCTTGCATTTCTAATATCCCTCTTCAGAGTGTTGTCGTGAGGTTCGTATGGATCTGAATTCAGTTTTTCACTACTCCTTATTCTTTGTACCCAGCACAGCATCGAAAAACCATAAGCTGTGAAAACCCATATGCTATAAAATTGTTATATCTTAACATCATTTTTCAATGTCATTCCCATTTTTTCAGAAGCAAGGGATGTTTTTATGTGTAATGTTGATTATGTACTGTCTAAAGCAGACACAAATAGTTAATAATAGTAAGCTTTTAGAATCATGTAATCATTTTAAATATTATCCTTAAGTGTTAGTGTACCATCTGTGATATTGAAATACAGTAGCTAACTTCTGACTCTCAGACATCTTTGTAGAGTTGGAATTTTTTGGGGGGGTGTGTGAGTTAAGCCTGGTTTCAGTCAAATAAGAGCTGTATTTGAAGTCCCGTAGTCATTGTCAAAGCGCTGGCTTCTAATTTTCTCCATCTGGTACTAGTGCACCCTGTAATATTACATCAACCTTGCAATTTGTGCTGGAAGGTGAAGAACCTACATGAAATTTCTGGTTGTTATTAGCCCACATGTTTTAGGCCATTGGGAGTTGCATTCCCACCTTTCAGTAAGTATCTTACTGCACTTTTGAGCATATTGCTGAGCATACGCTAGTCTGTAAAGAATACTATTCTATAAAGAACAATTAAAAAGAATAAAGAATAGTATTCCAATTGCAACTAAGCTCTATAAAAGAAGCTTATTATTATTGTAAATGACTTTTGTTTTGGTTTTAGTATCCTGTCAGATTCAATAACTAACAGTTGACAGTGTCTTAAAGAGTGGAGCAGTGCAGTTTAAGTATTTTCCGTGTAGCTGCACAAAACTGGACTTCTGAGAGGTTTGGAGCCTGCCTGTCACAGCACTAGTGGCGCTTGTGGCCCTTCCGAGATCAGGATTTGGGGCCGTTAGCACAGCGGTGTCATTGACACTAAAAACAACTACGGGGAATGACGTTGGAGTTTCAGCACAACTATTTTGTATTTGAAGTTTTCCAGATGTACACCCGCAGCATTCAAGGAAGAGGCACTTTCTGGAGTTTTCGCAGGGCACCAGTTTTTGGAGCGGGTTTTAGTGGGGCGGGGGGTGTCAGAGGCGATGCAGCCTGCAACAGCATCCCTGAGAAACCCGCACAGCTGAGCGTTGGCAGAGGTGGGGAGAGAGAGAGATGTCTCACCTTGACAGGGACAGGAACGCTGTCTCACAGTGCCACCCAGTGATTTCTGCCATAACAGCACGGCAGAGCAGGGTGCCCGGGGTGCCTGGGGGCACCGAGCCCTGCGGGCGCCAAGCACCCAACCGCAGGCGCTGTCAGGTTTGTTGCTGAAGCTCTTTTCTTCCATGAGTTGCATATCTGCAATGAGGGAAATAAAGCTGCCTATCGATAAGGTACATCTGCTTCCAGCTTGAGGGGGGGGGGGGGGTGCCTTATTTCAAAACACAAATGTGGGGCTGAGCTTTGTAGCCAGGTCTTGGGAGAGGGGGTTTTTGGAGCGTACTAAATGCATTTAGTTTAAAGCGCCTCATTTGTGTGCGGTGCTGCCAAACTGCCAGTCAAGTCCTGTTGCTGTGAGTGTGGCAGGAGCTCAGTCTGACCCTTTGATGTGTTTGTAGTCCATGCGTACTAAGAACAATCATTTTGAGACCGAGCTCAGTGGCCAAATGTGCCAGTAATTGAGCATAACTGGGCTGTTGAATCAAATCACTGCTGAGTATTTCTTACTGATCTAAACTATAAATCAGTCTTTTGCAAGGACTCTTACATTTCATTCTTTTAAGTGATTTTTGAAGTGCTCTGAGGAAGAGAGACTGTGTAATTTCATCTGTACGCTGGCATCAGTCCTTCTCTGTCTTTTGCTGTGTCTTCCCAGATACAATGTTGGAAAAGGGCAAAATTCTAGAAAGCTGGAGTTCAACTTGCAAGTGCTGAGTCCAGGGTTGGAATTAGGCTGACCTCTAATATTTAAGCTTTGAAAGCCACCCGGAGGGGTGGAAAGGTGAGTGGGCTCTGCACAGGCAGGTGTAGCATTTTGAGACTGGAACAGCAGCCTTTGCGTTTGTGATGAAGGTGCTACAGACAAATCAGAGTGTTTTCCCAAGCAAGCCATTTGTATTCAAGACTATTAAGTGGAGTTGACATGAAATAAGATCAATGTGTATTTAAAAGAAAGAGACATTTAACAGTGTAGTTGTGGTCTGAAAGTACCAGGATGGTTTTTCTTATAGTTCAGCACTTCTTTAATTTCAAGGCAGATATAGTCAATGAAAGGCTATGGCAAGATGAGCTGTCTCTTATGATTTACACTTTTAAATGGTATCTGGCTCTGAAACATTTTGGAAAAAAATAGAGGAAAGCATTCTGAGCACTGATGATACCACTGGCTAACTTCTATTATTTTGCATACTTTAAAATATAAAATCGTGTTATTGCTTCGAACTGTAAAAGGTTAAAAAGCATTTTAACATCACAAATACGAGCTGAATGTGCATACATCATGCTTCCTAGAAATACTTTGAGGAAAGGGAGGGATAAAGTAGATAGTTACTCTTCTCCATAGGTCAGTGGTAAAGGTACCAACAAGTATGTAAGCTAGCAGTGCTGTTTCAGAATGCATTTGGGTTTTTTTTGGGGGGTGTATATTGATAATGTTAAAACAGATTAAAAAATACTCTTAAAGTGAGTGTTTTGTGTTTGGGTGTGGTGTTGTTGTTTCTCCTTGGTTTATATAAGTTCTTTTAAACCTTTTGAAACCAGAGTCTGAAGGCAAAAGCCTTTATGTAGATGATGCTTTTCTGCATCCGATAAAATGTCAGCACTGGCAGCTGGTCTGTAGAAACCACTACTTTATAGAACGGGACTAAATCCCCAATTTTGTTTTGTGAGAATGAAAGTAAAAATTGCTTGTAGGCCTCTTTAAACTCTCCCACCTTTTGAATTTCTGGATGGTGGTGAAGACCTAAGGGGGCATGTCTTGCCTGTCTTTGAGAATCTGCGGATATAAGCTGAGTTGGTGCTGTCTATTTGGAATTAGCCGAGTCCATTGACAAATGCAGTGTCACAACTTTGATGCAGGGCTCTTCTCTTGCCTGCAGTTGTGTTAGGGTGAAAGAGAAGGAAGAATGTTAGAGCTTGGAAACCCAAAGGGATGACTTCCAAAAAACCCACTGCTGAGCCTTCTTTTGGGATGATGGGTTCTCCTCTTTACCATCACTGGTTCCTCTTGATGTAAACATTTGTTCCTAATGATAGTCTGCGTTGAATCATTAGGGTATGGATGTTCTGTGGCATTTCGCATTAGCCAAATCTGAAAAATATACCATATAGAACAAACTGGCGGTCCCCTCTTTCATGTTAAAATACTTGGGCCTGTTGCTTGTGTATGTTTTCCAGAGTCCACTGTTAATGTCTGTACAAGTACAAACGCAATCAGCACTTTTCTGCAGTAATGGCAGTTGTTTGTCTGTTACTTCTCATAGTGAAATGTGCATGATGTATTAAAATTTAAAGACATTTCCTCAGCTCACACAAATAACAGCTCTTCCACCTAAAGAAAAAAGATAGAAGTGAGCAATCAGTCATGTATTATTTCAGAACAGTCTTTCGTGGGATCAAACATACAGACTTTAGTCTCACTGCTGAATTCTGGTGCTTAGCTTTCTATTGGCGTTTGTTCTAATATGTTCCATAGCTAAAGATAACAATTTTTCTCTCCCCTTGGTTTCTTAATGTCAGATTTGCAGCGATGTGCTGTGCGTGTACCAGGACATGAACATGTGTAGGTGTTTCGGTCTGTGTTAGTTCTTCACTCAGATAATTGTTAGCATTATTTAAGTATTTGCTTTCCCAGCTTAGATGTGCTTGTTCTTGTTGGGTTTGAAAAGCAGAGTCTGGTGCCATCTGTTAGTTTGTGGTGCCGTAGAGCCAGCCTTTGCCATCCATGTCAGCTGGAGCACAGCGCGGCCTTTCCTGGGAGGAATTCACAAGGGAGGCTTCTCCTCTCCACCCAGTTAAAAACAAGCCTGGATGATCCCACTATTTTTTGAGGTTTAATTATTATTGTGTGTTTTGCAAAGGCTTTTCCCCACAGGAGAGGCCTAGTCAGTGTATAGGCTCCAAAATGGTATCTGCTTACTGTTGGCTGCTGCGTGTAGGCCGTCGTTTTGGTCTGTGATTCCTTTTACTCTATAGCGCTGTTCAAAATATGAGAATATATCGGAAATGTGTTCAGTTTGTTCTGCAAAAGTGTGGTTTGTTAAATCAGTGAGCTGCTAACCTTTCAACCCTGAACACAGAACATGGAAAATCTGATGTTAAAATCTGATGTGCAGTCTTCCTATTGCAAAGGGTAGGGGAAAAAAAGGTACTAAAGGAATGTGTGAATTGTCTAAACACCAATTGTAAGTGATTTCTGTTTTTCTGTATTGCCGTCTGAAGAGACTGATCTTAGTCTCATTCAAAGGGCCATCAACATTTCAGTTTAGAAGGTGAATTCTGTGGTCTGTGATGCAGGTTCACATGTATGCCACCATTTGAAACTCTTAGTTATACCTGAAATTAATTCTGCTGTGATGCTGATACTACAGTAGCTAAGAAAAAACAAACAAAAAGTAGAAAAATCTAGCAAAATAAACAAGTTTTAAGATGCCTACATTTTCAGATAGTATGTGATTGGGACCGTAAAATGCTTATACATGGGACAAGACCATGGACATTAATAGTCTTTAAATACTTGACACTGCTATTCCCTAAAACAAAGATGTCCAGTATCTAATGTATCTTGGTGACAAAAAAGGAGTATTGGGGAAAAAACCCCCACAAAACCATCCAAAAAAAGGCAAAACAAAGGCAAAAAAACCAACCTCCCTCCCCCGAAACCAAGCACTCTCTCAGAAACATGGCTGTACAATTTTATGTCCAATTCAAAGCTTTTTATCCTTTCGAGTCAAAGAGTAGAACATTGGATTTGTTTTTCACTTATGAAGATTTTTCAAGCTCACATCTGTTAATGTTCTTTGTTTTCATAGCTAAGTTGTTTGGCGCTTTTTTTTTGTTCTCCAGTATGTTCTAAATTATCACATTTCTTTCAGTAATTGAGCTGGGAATTAGCAAGGCTCACAGTTAATTGTGCATTTCCAAGCACATGTGGAAGCTTCTGAGTGGTACTTAGTTCCTTTACCATTAGTTTATTTTGGAGAAATTAGGTTGAATAAAATGGTAAGCTTGCTTGCTGAACTGCTTTTCAGAATGTGTTGACCTGTGTATTAGTTAAACTGTTGGGCTAATTAATTGAAGAAGTTAACTAATTAATGGTAATAATAATTTGGAGAGTCTTATGCATCGAGCATTTGATGTCTTAATGACATTTGAGACATGTCTATGTGTGTTATGTTTCATATAGGCCTGAAGAACATCCCACATATAGGGGATGAACCAGGTTGATGTGTGTGACAAAAATGTGTATCAGTGGAAGAAGAGAGAAGTTCCAAAATGTAAACTTAAAAATGCAGTGTTTAGGAAAATTATTTTCTCTTTTTGAGCCAGAAGAGACCTCAAAAAGCCAGAGCCACACTTGGCAAAATGGTTTCCTTTACAGGAAGCACTATAAGGTAAGTGATGTGGAAAGGTACACATAACGTCATATTACTTAAACCACATTGTAAAAATATTCTTTTATTCATATTTTATACCTAATACTAGAAAAATTGTATTTTTTTCCAGTGAAACTGTGTATGTGAAGAGTCTTCAGCTTTGTAGTAGAGAGGTTACTGCACAATACTACTTTCCTAAATATTTATGCTAAGTAACTCTTGGGTAGGAATGTATATGTATATATAAATACATAAATAAAGTCTATGGTGTGTGTATGCACACTAGAAATAATAAAATCATATATGTGAAATAGATATAAAATAAAATTAAATAAAATTGCTGTGGTTTAACCCCAGCGAGCAATCAGGCAGCACGCAGCCGCTCGCTCACTCCTGCCAGTGCGATGGAGGAGAGAATTAGAAGGGTTTAAGTGAGCAAACTCCTGGGTTGAGTTACGGACAGTTTAATAGGTGAAGCAAAGCAAAACTAGGGGTTCAGTAAGTCTGTCCTATGGGCCAGCAGGTGTTGAACCATCTCCAGGAAAGCGGGGCTCCTATTACTTGGGAAGACAAACGCCATCACTGCGAATGTCCCCCATTTCTTCTTCCCCCAGCTTTACGTACTGAACATGATGTCTCAAGCATCCCTGTGTTATCAACACTGATTTCTCTCCAGCCCATCTTTCCCCTTTACTGCTCTGATGTCCCTGCAGCAAATAACCATCTCCTTCCTCTCTGCTTTTATTTTGCCTCGCAGAAGGAGGCAAACTCTTCTTGCTTCTCAAAAGCTGTGATCTTTGCAGCCCTGCTCAACCTGTTAGGGTATGGATTTATTTCTTGCTTGCAGGTGGCCAGAGCTGTATATAGCACTCCCAGCGATGATTCACCAGAGCCTTCCCCATTACTACATCTTGAACTTGCCTCATACATTCCATGGTCGTTCCAATTAAATGATTTGTGCTGTTTACAGCATTTCTTTCCTCTCTCTTAAATGTATTAAGCTACTTACATTCAGTCTTTATGTTTCTAATTTAGTCAAGGAGTACTATGAGGGTGAGGGTCTGGAACCAGGGCACATTTGGAAATTACAAAGCTTGAGAAACAGAAATATAAAACTTGGGCTAATAAAATGAAAAAAATTTAGTAGAGTTTTCAGCAAAAAAGCCAAAGACCCTCAAATCTCTGCTGGTAAATAGATACCAGTGAGCAGAATACTTTAAACAGCTGTTGTTTGATATTTTTCAAGTTGGACTGTGCAAACCGTCCTGAATTTGCTAATAGGAACAAAATCCTGCCCTGTCAGGAGAACGCTCTGGGTGATGCAATCAGCGTTTCCTTTTTTAACCTCAATACTTCTGTAATGTACCGTTCATTTCCACTTCAGAAAAATCCCGTACAGAGAGAGCCTGAAAAGGCGGTGGAAACACAGCCTAAAAATGAGCTCGGCTGTGCTACACCAACTCTCTATGTGCAGTAACCAGCCTGAGGGGAATCAGCAGCAGGTTCTTTGCACATCAAAAAATGCTGTGTTGCAATGTTCAGAGTATAGTACTGGAGACCTTGAGCCTTTGGTACTGTGGGAATACACACTTGTTTTCTCTTCTTTTGTCAAGCTTTTGTTTCCCCTTCCTTTCTCGGGTAGAGGGGAACATATTTAGAAAGCCACAAAACATTCTATTTTTAATACTTGCTGTTGTCATGAGAGAACAAAAATTCATGAAATTCAAAGCAATCCTTACCTGCTGAATGCCTAGCGAAGGCTACAGAAATGTTACCACTAGACTCTTTGTAATTGCTGTTTCTGTGGATGTGATGCATTTACTTTTACACCAAAGAGTTTGTGGTGTGTAGATTTATTTTATTTTATTTTTTTCTTACCTCATCTCAAAAACTCCATGAAATCTCTGCAATAGTGATAAGGATTGTGTACAAAAATCTATATAACATGGCCTAAACTTTCAGAGGTGTAGGGGGTGAAATTTACAGCAAAGCGAATATTTGCAAAACTAACTCCTAAAGTTATACAGGTAGGAATTAGATAAGGATTCCTGGCATGGGAATGTGCTGAACTCCCATTGAAGTTATCACACATTGACCTCGCGATTTCAACACAATTTACAGTGGCAGGAATTCTACTTCATAAATGGTGGCAAATCTCCTTTTAATTAATCTAGGTATTTTTTCTGAGGGTTAATAAGTCATAGTTAGTCTCGTAGAAAGTTTGCTTGAAAGTTCTATTATTTGTTTACAGCATATCCTGCCCACAATTAATACTTGATGCAAACTCCTGGTGTAGCAGCCAGATACGATCTGCAGGACCAAAGATTGTATTGCAATGTAAATTCAGTTTTGCAGTTAGGACCTCAATTTGGCCGTGTAATTGTCTAGTTTCAACTGAATACCCTTCAGGGAATAATTATTCAAGACATCTGAGAGATTCTTGCAGCTTCTTGCAGGTTTTCATCGTGAGTGAGTCATTCTTGTGGTGTGGTTCTTCCGCACCATGGGACCAGTGAATATCTTGGTTTTGGTCTAAACCTGCTATGAGATGTGGCAAAGAGGAACAGGAAGGAAGTTCTTTTGTCCTGGCAGCTCGAAGCTCAGCACCAAATACGAACTGGGCAGAATTTCAAAGTTGGTGCCTGTGGCAGAAAACGCAATTTTAGAAACAGCAAATTACTTCTGGATTCATTTTGATTTGATGCAGTGGTTTATCTCTTGTGGAGAAATGATATTTCGAAAGTTGAGGAGAACTTGATGCTGATATTTAAAAAGAAATTAAATATTTTGATGTATAATCTCCTTTGGTTCAAGTTTTCTTACTCTAAACACAATATTATTTAACCAAAACTAGGCTGTATGAGTTATTGGTTTGGCCTGTTTCCTGTGTAACACTCCCATAGGAGGTAACCTTCAATGAATGCTGGTGAACCAGAGCCTGTTTGCTGCCATGATGCTCTCACAGCCCGTTCTGAAAATACTGTACTGCTGGGAAAATGAGCAGGTGAAAGCCAAGAAGACTGATGTTTGATGGAATTTAATTTAAAAAAAAATTGCTGGCAATCTACAGAAGTAATCTGTTTCTAGTGTAATTACTCTTCGGTAATTATCTTTCAACCCATCACCAGCTTCTGTTTCATGAGGCTAGGACAGAGTTTGCCATTTTCCAGCTCATAGCCCTCTCATGCTCTCCCCGCAGCATCCTCCAAGCTGGCTCCCCAGCCTCAAAAAACTTTGTCCATGTGTGTCCCGCAGCCTTGTGGTGCTGATGTTCTTATAGATGGATGGCAGGGGCATCTTGGGGAGCTGAGCTCCGCTGGTGTTGTTGGGCTGGCGGCTCCTGGCCTTGGCACGGCCACAGGATCCGGCAGCGGGGAAGCAGAGCGGTGCTTTGACTCCTTGTGAAAGAGCAAACTCGGGTTTACGGCTCTGCGGACTGGAGTCAGAACCTTTGCTTTGTACACATGGATCAACATCTTGGGAGGACTTGTTGCACCCGTTCTGGTTTTAGAATCATAGTCATTTTGGTTGGAATAGACCCTCTCAGGATCATCGAGTCCAACCATAATCTAATCGAACTCCAGCACTAACCCATGTCCCTAAGAACCTCGTCTAAAGACCTTTTAAACCCCTCCAGGGATGGTGACTCTGTCACTGCTCTGGGCAGCCTGTTCCAATGCCCGACAACCCATTCAGTGAAGACTTTTCCTAATATTCAATCTAAACCTCACCTGGTGCAACTTGAGGCCACTTCCTCTTGTCCCATCACTTGTCACTTGGGAGCAGAGCCCAACCCCTCCACGCTCCAACCTCCTTTCAGGCAGTTCAGACAGCGATAAGGTCTCCCCTCAGCTCCTGTTCTCAGGCTGAACAGCCCCAGCTCCCTCAGCCGCTCCTCATCACACTTGTGCTCCAGCCCCTCACCAGCTCCGTTCCCTCCTCTGCACTCTCTCCAGCACCTCAATGTCCTTCTTGTGATGAGGGGACCAAAACTGAACACGGGATTCAAGGTGCAGCCTCACCAGTGCTGCGTACAGGGGCACAATCCCTTCTCCAGTCCTGCTGGCCACACTGTTCCTGATACAAGCCAGGATGCTGGTGGCCTTCTTGGCCACCTGGGCATGCTCATGTTCCGCCAGCATCTTTCTGTTGCTCCATCCCAGCCCTGCAGCAGAGGTGCAGTAAATGGGGGAGGTGATGGAAGGAAAGGCAGCCGAGGAGAGGCCTGGGCGGCCGGAGCAGGGGGTGTTATTCTGACATGGGCTGGTTCTGGCAGAACCCGTGTGGGAGATGTAGACTGGAAGACAAGTAGGTACCCTGCTATCAAGGTAGTGACGAAAGGAAGCCATTGAATACTATTTGCTTAAATATGCGTGTAACAAAGGTGGAAGTTGTTGCAAGCTGACTGAAATCTTTTTCTCTAGCTAGGATTTTATAAAACCCCTTCTCCAAGAAGCTTTCAGTGACAATTTCTGTTCCTTGCAGTGGTAGATACGTTACACTTTTTTCCCGAATAGGGCTTTGGGAAGCCTGTTGTGATTGTGGCATTCTAATAAAGCTTATGTGATTTCTTTGCTTGTTGTCAATTAAAATAGAAGATATACAGGTATATTACAAATGCAAGTTGTGTCACCTGTATGATGTTGCAGATTTATGATTGTGTTGGAGTGGGAACAAGCTACCACAGTTATTTATTTACAGTCCTAACAGGAAAGAAGATGGCTCTTTGCTTCAACAGCATTGGTCCCTGTCTTTTAATCTTTAATTAACTCTCTGAATTTGACTAGATCTGCAAACAGCAGATGGTGAAGTGCTGCCGAACTGCTGCTCATCATCTGCTTCTCACATACATAATTTGTAAGAATGTAAGTATAGAGAAAATATATCAAAAGTCCTCAGTACAGTATTCCCTGGTAGCAGGAAGTTGTGTTCGTTTTTCTTTTGGCAATAAATAGAGAGAATAAATAAAGCATTTACACAAAAGAACACTTTCATGATCGGTTTTTGAGAACAAGCAGATGTGCAGCTACTCCGAAACTTTGCGTTGCACTAAAGCAAATGAATAATTGATCTTTAATTGTGTGATACGCAAGTGAAATGGGTAGTGACCTGCAGATGAAGCATTTAGCTTGTTTTAGGTGCTAATAAATGATGACTTTTGTTCGCTGCAGTGGTGCCTCTGAACTCTGACTGGCTTGTGGTAGCTGAACACAAAAAGGGGAGGAAGGGCTGTCTTTGCAGTATCTATAAAAGCTCTCCTTGGTTACTGAATATCTGTCATTATCTTTAAAAGAAAAAAATATAAACACAAATTTAAAAGGAAAAATATAAAAACAGACTTAAAAGTAACATCAAAACATTGAGAAAACTTGCTGCTTCGCCAGTCCCTCATCTCCTGATTTAAAAGTATTTCATACACAAGGCTGGTTTTGCTTTATGTTTTCCAGGCATTAGTCTCTAGATGGTACAATCCTCAACTTTAATGTTACGCTTGCAAGTAGGATTGCAGATGTGGAGTTGGATCAGCAAGTCTTTTTAGGACGCTGATTTGAAGCTTAATGGCGTGGGCTTGGCCATATTGCTTCTGAAGGGGGACTCACCATCCTCTTACATAGGAGTCATTGAGAGTCTTGCAACTGGGAGATGCGGATGTGAAAACCTGCACAGTGGGGGAGGAAATCGCCTCGGTCCTTTAAGAATTTATTTGGTTGTAGACTTTTTTAATATCAGAAGAAAAAGAAATTAGCCCAGATTTTTGTCCCAGGAGCAGAGCCTTACAGCACTCAAAGCATTTAACAAATGCACAGTAGAGCAAAATACATCTGTAGAGCAACATACTTCAGGGAAAGACTTGGGGGAAGGAGTGAGGAGAAAATGAGTAGGGTTTTTTATCCATTATCTGTGCTCTTTGGCAATATTTTATTCATGTTTTTTTATGGCTTCTTAACTTTTCAATTCCATTCTAATTAAGTTTGCATTTAGAGTGTACCCATTACGTCTAACTGGTATTTGTCATACTGTCAGGGCTTTATACTTATTTTTGCTGTCTAGCAATAGACATGTGGAAAGCTACGTCTTGAGTATATGAGTTGAAAATGAAGGCATTAATTTTGCCTTCTTCACAGATCAGTCTGTCATGTCACTTAAAATCTGTTTCCAAGAGAGCCAGTCGCTCTGAGCAATGTTCTAACGCGCTTGTAGTGAGGGGCAAGAAGAGATTCCTTAAAGGGAAAATGCAGAACGTTTTGCTGAGCGTGGTTCAGGGGTTCGGTTGACTGTGGGTATTATACATGTGGGTAGTGTGGTTGCCATCTTCTTCAAAAGAAACGCACAGGAAGAGCTGTAGATAGGAGAAAAAGCTTCTCACTACTGGTTCCTGTCGTGTAAGTGGGCAGCCCAGCTTTTCCATTTCAAGCTTAACACGCGCTCCTATCACGTTGTGTGTAACCAGAGGATGGACTGTGCCGGGTGTGGTGGTTGGTTTGTTTTGCTCTGCTGACTCTATTCTTTTAAGTGACCACGTTGCTGAAATTGTGCGATGGCACCAGCTGTAAAGGGGAGGCCGTTCTGGTGAGGTGTGGATGGAGACTCGGGCCTGGATTCATCTTGTCTCCACCTCAAGTAATTGCCTTCATCTCGCGTTCTAGGCAGTGGAGAGCAACATGCATGTGGGGCACAAATCCAACCAATTTAAGGTTCATACTCCAGTCATGCTGTCAAAACGCTGGTAAAGTCTAAAGAGATGAAGTTAGTCATGCACATCTGAAGGCAATCACGTTCCAGGGGTGAGCTTTGCCTGAATGGTCTTGCAGTCAAGTCTCTGCTCTGGGAGCATGTTCCACTTTAGGACAGTGCATCAGTAATTATGTTAATAGAAAATTCAAGGGGACCTGAAGAGATGTTTGTTGTAGTTCTGTCTGGCCTGGTCACCAGGATGGTTTTGTGATCTGGGTTCTCAGACAAAATGCAGAGTAGGCAAGCAAAGAGGACACGAGCAGGTTCACGACGGAGCCCGAGATGTTCAGAGCGTGTGAGTGCCAGTCCTCTGCACTTGAACTCGCTTTTAGACTCATATAACAAAGCATAAAGAAATAGGTTGGTCTGGCTTTGATGTTCGGTATATTAGGTCATCTCTGGAAGTCTAAGTATGACCTGGCTGTTGTTTAATAACTGGGCTGGGCAGAGCTGGAGGAGTTCTTCTTTCATCCTGGTTTTAGTATACTGAATGTAAAGAGGTCTTTGATAAAATAAGGCAGGTCCAACATGTTGAGAAAAAAAACTTGACTGCATCCCTCTAGTCCTCCTTTCTAAGTAAAAGAACTCAGGCCAAAACATGACTTCCTCTGGCTTGTATTTTACTTGGAAATGAACATATCTGATATATTCATCTGAGTTTCAGCTGCCTTCTTCTGAGCGCTGTGAAAAGATGGTTATGCTTCTTATGCTAATCTGTATATTAGATGCATAATGTCCTATATTTTGTCTCCCAACAGAGAAAACAGACAACTCTTGCATCTGTTAGAAACCAAAACTGCTTTTGCAAGAAAATCATAGGGACAGCAACAAGCTAAATGGATTTACAGTGACGAAAGCATGTTGAAACCAGCGTGCAACGGCAATTTTTCAAACTGATATTCAGTTCCTGCCTTGTAAATCCCTGTCCTTAATGGGGGATAACAAGAGATTTGAGAGACAGGAAACTTCTTTGGTTGCAAATTCAGGTGTAGTCGGGGTTTGGGGTAAAACCTTGTTTTCTTAATATTTGCCTTTTATTCCACTCTCAAATCCTACAAGGAAAAAGAAAAGCAAGGAAAAAAATACATCTGGAATTAACACAATGTAGATGAAATACGTTGTTTGTGCTTTTGTGATTTGCTATGTGATCTAAAGCTAATTTGGAACGATAACGTTTAGCGATAGTTTCTGATAGAAGTGGGTTGTTGCAATCCCTTGCATGTGGGAGTGTTACAGAAGCACCCAGGAGGGGAAGAGAGCCCTGGCAAAGTCCAGCCCTGATGTCGGGGTGCAGGAGGCAGCAGACAGATCTATGCACAGCAGAATCCAGTTGTTTTTATCCCTCACCTTCAAACCAGCGTGGGCGTTTCCATACTTTGACTCCAATATAGTCTTACAGCGGCAGGAGAGAGGTGGGTAGTAGTTTATTGCTACGCGTGTTACCTGTTAAGCTCGCCACTTGTGTGTTTGTAACCCTGCTGGGTTGTGCACAATGGCTTTATCTTGGCAGCTGCTTTGTTTGCTGTAAAGCAGATATAAAGCTGTATAATCCTCACGGCTGGTGCTTGCAGGAAACTTTTAAAGTAGATGTGAAGCTGCTGCCGGAGCGAGCGCTGCCATGGCATGGCGATTCCTCATGGGAAGGGCTGTCGGGCATTGGAACAGGCTGCCCAGGGCAGTGACAGAGTCACCATCCCTGGAGGGGTTTAAAAGGCGTTTAGACGAGGTTCTTAGGGACGTGGGTTAGTGCTGGAGTTCGGTTGGGATATGGTTGGACTCGATGATCCTGAGAGTCTCTTCCAACTGGAATCAATCTGTGATTCTCCCCTTCTCTTCTGCCTTCAGAGAGGGGTGTGCAGGCAGCTCTTCCTCACTCTTGCACTGATTTCCAGCAGTGCCCACGTCAAGGGCACATGCAGGGGTTAATTTTATTGACTGAGAATGAGCAGTATACTTGGAATTTGTTCTTCCTTCTTGCTCTTTTTTTTTTTCCAGTGTTGGTGTCCGAATGAATAGAGTTTCTAATAGCTTCTTTCAACTGACTCGTCCATTTACAGAGATGTTCATGACATATGACAGCAATATTAAATATTAATAGGGAAGGCCAGTGATTGTAACTATGGATGAACAAGGATATCAGAGTATGTAAAAGCTAACTATTCAAGCGCAGGAGCTCTTCCATGTGCATTTCTGTATTCCAGTTTTGTGAATACAGTGTTAAAGGTTTTGGTGGACCACATTTTATCCTCTTGATAATGCCCTGAAATCAAAACGTTAGGAAATTAGGGCAGTAGGGAACACAGCTCAGTGAAATGGTCTCATACATCCTTTTGTTCTTGCTGTAAGTGATGGCAAAAGATGCATTAAAACAAGAGAATGAGAAATGCTGACTGGCCTTCTTATTCTGCAGACAGCAGCATCGCACCTGAAACCTGCCATTAGCTAGTTTTAATTTCCAAGAACACGCTTATGGATTTCTTGATTTAAAAATATAGATATTTTAAGAATAATACTTCCCCTTCTCTGTTCTTCTATAGGTATATTTAAGTCAGAACTTTTTATAAGAGCGAAGGCAGTTTATCATGTTTCCAGGGAAACCTACAAGTTGTTTTCTCCTTGTCCACTGTATATTAAACATAAAATGATATTATAGGTATTGAAAACCAACTGATCAACCTGCTGAGTGTGCCACGTTTAGTTTGGCTGTTGATATTAAGATAGGGGGTTGTTGTCCTATTGGAATGGGAGCATGGTGAGGCCTAACCAACCTCTGCTGATGTTTCCTTTTATTGTGATCACAGCGCACTCACAACACAAACCAAGTGCTACTTCTTGGTGAGCTTTACTGAAGTGGTAAGTAGGTAGCCTTGTGTTGGTTAAAATCTTGATAGAACATTACATTTCTTTCAAGTTGTTCCATAAAAGAATGACCAATTATCTTCCGATAGGATCAGGCCTGCGCTACAGCTTTTGTGGAGCTGCGTGCTGTGATGGGGCAGGTAATCCCTTCCAATACGTTTTGTTCCAGTTTCTATCAGATGAGGTGTGGTGGTTTGTGTGGTTGTTGTGTGTGTGTGTTTTTGGGTTTGTTTTCTTTAAGAGGTTTTGGTAATCACAGGATGTCCTGAGTTGGAAGGGACCCACAAAAATCATTGAGTCAACTCCTGTCCCTGCACTGACAACATCAAATTTCACACCATATGTCTGAGGCGTTGTCCAGCTTGTATTGCTTTTCCTGCTTCTTTTAAGATTGTTTGCTGTGGTCTAATATATAATGAGGACAAAGCAGTTATAGGTTTATTGTTAAATGTGTTATTTAATGTTTTAACTATGTGTGAGAATGACAGCTGGGAGACTGATTCTGTATATGTGTTTAGCCCTGAGTGGTTTTAAGTAATATTTTTTGTGACACAAGAACACTTCAGATGTTTAGAAGTGAGATTTTCTTTTCCCTAACTAACATCAAGGAACTTTATTTGCAACAGATGTTTTTAAAAGCATGATTGATCATGATCGCGTTAAGCTTTAAGAGACTCTCCAGAACAAGTTTGCTTAGTCTGCAGGTAAAAATAAGAATTTTGTTTTGTCTCAGCTTTTAATCGCCAGCTTTTCAGTCATAGCCTGGAGCATGAAAAATATACATGTAATACTTATTTTTAGTAGAGTTTTATAGAGGTTCTGCAATTAAAGAGCTCTTTTAATGATGCATGAGTCAGAAGAGAATCCAGCGCCTTCTCCTGTAGGTTTCAGCTGCTGGTTCTGCATTGTTAGTAAGGACAGTGGGACACAGGCTTGTCACAAAGCAGATGACATAAAGTCAGTACTAGATTAGAGCTTACAGACAAGGTGTTGCTGAAGTGTGAATACCTGCTCAGCTGCTGTTTAAATATATATTACGGTACCACTGTCAGTGTGTGATCACAACCGCAGTCTCCCCTAAGAGCTTCTTTTTCATCTGCCCTGACCTCCCTGTTTTTCAAGTCCTTTGTGTTACACTTTCCCTTTGCCTCTGAATTTTAGCTCCTGTTTCAGTGCCACTGAGTTCCATGTCGTGAGTAAGGAAGGAACTGTTTTTCACATTTGACTTTCTTCTTGTAGCTATTCTTTTTATTAAAAAAAAATGTTTCTTGTTGCCAGTTTCCTTTGGCGAGCAGTTGTCTGTGTCACAATACCAGTATTTCTGTGTGTCAGAATATGAGTGGGGATAGTTGAGTTTTGGTTAGCCAGACCACAGATCACTCAAAATTAAAGCCACGTTTTTAACTCAGTTTTCCATGCGTTTTGTTACCTTTTGGCCGATTCTACTAACTTTGAAGTTGAAATCTTGGTTCATTTGTCATCCTAGTTGGTGGCGTTGGCTAGTTGGTGATGTATTTTTCAGCCTGGAGATGAGAAGGCTCAGGGGGACTCTTGCCATGTGTATAAATAAAATACCCCATGAGGGGCAATAACAACAACAGGGTCTGGCTCTGGTCAGCGCTGCCCACGGGCAGGAGAAGGGGCAGTGGGCACCTAATGTAATACAGAGAGCATTGTTTAAATGTGAGAAGAAGCCCTTTTACTGTGAGGGTTGTCAAACAGGTTGTCCAGAGAGGTTGTGGAGCCCCCATGCTTGGAGATGCTCAAAACCCGACTGGACACAGCCCTCAGCTTCAACATATGTCCTGTTTGTGAGAGTCTAAAGATACAAATGGAAAAGAATACATGATTAATGAAAAAGGTGAACAGACCAAGATTAGAAATGAATATAAGACTGTTTCTGCTTTAGTTGTTCAGTCACATTTATCAGTCCATGCTGCGGCACTGGATTTTCTGCAGCTGCTTTATTTGGAGTGACAGGGGACTGTGGAGCACAGGCTGCTGCCTCTTCTGGTTTCGTCTTCCCTCCTGTTTGACCTCCGTGCATCCTCCCCTGCAGTTTCCCTTTGCTGATGTTCCCCTCCCTGCCGGGCTAAAGCAACGAAGCGGTGCAAGCTAACAGAGCATCAGAACCTGTGTGTGGTTGGAGGGAATGGGGAGAACCGTGAGGGCACCGCACCTCTGAGAAGCCAAGATTCATTTGCCCAGCTGCTCGTGTCCTTCCTGCCACGCACTTACACTTCTCAGATCATTTCCTCTCCCCTCCTCATACCCAAGTGCGGAAAATATAATACACTACCTAGGAGAGCACGCTACCAGTGAAAGACTGTAAAAGTGCGATGAGGTTATTAACGATAACACGACGAACGTGTTTTAATGGGGTGAAAAGTCATTAAAATAAATGTTTTGGCAGCCAAATGTTCTGTACATGCCTCTGAAATGGTGATGAGTAGGAGTCTGAACAGAAGGAGCACTGAGGCACAGCGAGGTACGGCACCAGCTCTCCCTTGCTGTAATTAGAGGGCTGGGGTGAACCTCACCACTGCTCGTCCCATCTAGGAGATGGGAACAGGCTGCAATGCAGGACTGTGAATTTCTGTTCGTAATACCGTCTGTGTATTGTCGCCTTCCAGTGTTGGCCTCTCATATTTTCTTCTGAAATGTTTGATAACATCCAGTGTTGGAGTGTTGGAGACTAGGGCAACATACAAGCAGCAGGAACAGTTATGATTCTTTACTGTATAGGAGAAATAACTGCCTTAAGTGTGGGGTTTTTCTTTGTTTTCTTTTTTTTTGCAGGGGGATTGGACCAGATGATCTTTGAGGTCCCTTCCGATATCGAACATTGATTCTGTGTGATTTCTTTCCTATAAGCTTTATAATCCTCGCATCCAGATTTTTGTTTATACCTGTTATTTATGACATTAAAAAAGTATCTGCTGCTGAAACTTGAACACAGAGGAAAAATGCATTATCATCTTTTACTGTATATATTGCATGAAACCAAGATATACTGAGCAGGAGTTTTATTACTGACTTGTGTGGCTGTTGATTTCGTCTTTCATCTGTTAGGTTTTAGACATTAATCTAAGCTTCAGCCATATACGCCAAGTTTATGAGACATTTCTCCTTTATTAATCTTCAGTAATTTAATTGCAAGCCCTGCACAGTCTCCTTGTTAGGCATAAGCTGCTAAGTCAGGCTTCCTTTCAAGTCTAAGCACCCAACTGTTTGATGGCTTTTCCTCTTTCCTGTTAGGTGCTACCTTGCTCCAGTGTGTGACATCTCACCAGGTTTGCCAATCTGTGTTTTTCAAACTCTTTTAAAAATAAATCCCTGTCCTTTAGAGTTCAGTGGGGCAGGAGACCCACTGAATTGTTAGTTCGTTTTGCAAGGAGACTGCAGTAGCTAGTAGACTTGACATTTTATGAAATGGAATGGAAGATCGCCGGGCGAATGCCAAAATGTGTGTTCTAAGCATGGAAAAAGCTTTTTCTTGCATAGAAATGGCATTTAAATAATCATGCTCTTGTTTTCCAAGTAGCATGGCTCAGTACTTATCCTCAAGTTGGAGCTCCTTATTTTGCGTTCCCTTTGAGCCAAGTTCCTGATAATAGATCAAACTGTCATTCTTAATGGAGTCAAGAGCAATAAAATAAGGCCGAAGTGCGATGTGTCGTAACAGTGTGGAGCTGGAATCGGGTCTGTGACTGCGAGGGACATAATGGCACATAGCTCATTCTTGCACGCAGGCTGCAGCATCTCAGGATAATGATCTTTGTGATGAGATAAAGTGTTTCTGAGGGAGACTGCCAAAAATGAAGAGTATGAGTAAGACAGTGTGGTGTGGTTTCCCCTTCCCCCCCCGTGCAGTGTTCTCTAGCCCTAAATGTCAAATTAAATGGTAACTTCCAAGTATAAATACACTTTGGAATAGGCAGTGTCAACTGTGGAAAGCTGGAAACCTCGTCAAAAGTACTGGAAAAATAAGATGAGATTTCTGCTCCCTTTTGTGTTGGCTGTATTGAATGATCTAGAAGAGCAGGTGAACAGTGAGGTAATGAAGTACTCATTTATTCAGGGTAGTTAAAGGCCAGCTCTAAAGAATTGCGCAACTACCTTACAGTCCTGCTTAACAAAGCCACAAAATTGTACATGAAGTTTAACGCAGAGGAACGAGAAAATTACATGAGAAAGTTACAGCTCTACCATGCGAGGCTCTGACCTGGCTCTTGTCATTTAGTTGTCACTCCAGGATCGTCTTCCCATGGGTAAAACTCTAGGAAGGCAGGAGCTTGATGCTCAGTAGGGCTGAGTAACGCACTGCAAATGGAATGGGAGGTGTTAGTAGACATGGTTGTACAACGGTGTGCCTACATCTGAAATGTTTGGAGCAGTTCTGGACTACCCCGCAGTGCAGTTAAGCTATAGCACTGTCTTCTACAAGCTGTTCTGACGCTGTGGTAAGCTATGGGGAAAGTTTGCAGGAATTCAAAAAGTGAATTAAAAATTTGAGAGGTAGAAGTGGATTGAGAGCAAGTACAAAGACCACATCTGGCTCAGAAAGCTCCTCAGCTCCAGGTGTTGCCATTCCTCTAGTTTCACAAGTGGGAATTAATGCTCATCTAACAAAAAGGTTGATTGTATGGTTGTGATGCTTGTTTACATAAACATAGTAAATGTTACATATCTCTGGGGTTTTTTTGTGTGTGTTAACAGATATCAAAACTCCAACCAAACAAGCAAAAAACCCACCAAAACAACTGAAACCCCAACCAACCAAAAAAACCCCAACAAACCAACAAAAAAACCTTGAAAGCAACCAAAACTTTACCCCAAACCCCAGATGTCCCCATACTACGACAGCTAAAACCCCTGCAGACTGACATGCGATGTTACCAATACTTGTTCCTCAGAGGAAGAGAATTATTCTCATTAGAAATCCATATACTTCGGGAGGAAAAGTTGTTAGGAATTTTCCTGGTGGAGTCTCTGAGGGTGAATGTTGCCTGGTGTGTGTGGCAAACCTTGGAATGCAATTGACCACATGTTCAAGGGTTATTTTCAATTCTGGAAAAGAATGAGCCTGCCCGGTGCACTGGGTAACAGGCCTTTTGCACTGAAATGTGTGTCATGCAAACAGAAATCAACCGAATCTAACCTGTTTTGAGTTGCCGTATATGCGAGCGTTGCTGGAGTTGTGATTTCAGTATGTCCATCTGCTCACTGGGGAATCCCATGGAAAAGAGCCGATCTGGATGTAGTCCAGTGTGCATCCCAGGAATTCCAGGGGGAAGTTTGGGGGAAGAGAGAATGTTGTGGAAATCAGCTCGGTATTGTAGAATATGTTTTATCTGTGTTGTGGCATTATAAAATAAAGCACAATCCCTCGTGTGGAAAAGATGGATATTCATATTTCTTTCCATTCTCCGGGACTCTCTGAACCTCAGAAAACTCATTCATCATGCCCTTCCTTGTATTTGCTGTGAGGAGCAATGATTTCTCCTTGCCTGCTGGATTAGGCCAAACAATTATTTTTTCCCTTTTGAAAACGTGGCTTCTTACATAGTTTCTAGCCAGGAAATGTTCTGGGATTCCATTTGGAAGATTTTAAGCATGAAGCGGGATGAAAAATAGACAAACAACTTAACTTGCTTGACATCTGCTGCTAAAGTTGATGTGCGTAAATGTGTCAGATCATTTTGGCTGCCTGCAGAGGAGCGAAATACCGAAACCATCAATTCAGCGCTGTTTTGTTTGTCCTGTCAGCTGAGGTTGCCAATTTAAGCGATGATCACTGATTAAGTTTGCGATTCCATTTAACAGATCTCCCTGTATATCTGCCCCTGACTATAGGCAGGGTAGATTGCGACAGCAATGCCACCAACATACAAAGTATAAGTGTAGGACTTAAGTAATTTAGAAAAAGCGTTTTTGTAAGACTGAGAGTTTAGTAAGTAGGATATTATTTTTTTTGTCCCCCGAAGGAGTTCAATCAGAAGCTATTAAGTTTGACCGTAAAGCTTTAAATGTAGAATTTATCCTTTTGAATTTGCCATTAAGTATTCATTTTAATATTTAAATATCTTTAAGTGATTAGGACGGCGACGTGGGTTTTAAGGTCTTCAGATAGTGAAAAAGGACTGGATATCCACGTACTGTGATTCTTTAATGCATCCCTTAGGGCACAACCGTAAAACAAGTTTGAGTCGGAACTCGAAGGCCTTAATAGTGTGATAACTGGCCTCACGCAGCTGTGTCTTTTGGTTTTCAGGTTGAGAGGCTTTTTATAAGATTAGGTGCCTCAGGTAGAAAACGGCAGCAATGCAGGAGTCAAAAACAGCACTAAAAGCTAATTTGATTATTTGTTTTATAAAGTTTAATTCTGACATGCTATAGTGAACTGGCACGATGAAGAATGGAAACCACAGGATCGGAGCAGAGGATAGTTTGGGGCGAACCTTTTAGACACACATTACGGCTTTTTGGGTGACGGTGCAATTAGTCCAGCAACCCTTGAGGTTATTGTTAGTCTAATCGTTAAACAAAGAAAAATGTGCAGGTTGTTCTGTGACAGCAACATGATCAACGATGATAAAACTTGAGAAATGTGGGTTTGAGCTTGTTGACTTGCCCGCATCGGGATAAGGGATGGATTCTCTGCTGCTTCGGGAAATTCCCAGAGGCGGTCTTGGACTTTGTTAATACACGTTCAAGAAATTAAGCACAAAGGATTTTGTTTCTTGTGTGCTAAATCCTACTTAGTAAACATTAGTATCTTTATGTTCTTAATGCTAAGATAATATTAATCTTAGAAAAGCCTTTGTCGTATGAATGTAATATATAATACGTTTATATTTGCCTCTCACTTTCATGACAGAAGGGCAGGATTTTCTACGCTTTATCAAGTTGCCGAGCAATTTGCGACCGCTTCATTCTGCAGAAAATGATTCAGCTGAAGTGCACTTAATGTAATCTCCTCTGTTTCACTGAGTATTTGATAAAAGATAATTGAAAATGCCTCAACTTGTGCTTCAGAAAGTTGTCCTTGTAGTTCAACCAGATTTTGGGTTGCTCTTTTTTTTCCCCTGCTCCTTCTAAAAGGTCAGCGGATCTTATTTGTAATGTGAATTATGCTGGAGAGTAAGCCATTCGTAGACTCAGTCCAGACCTGATGGGGCAGCCAGTTAAATGTGCATCTAAAATGTAGTTGTTGCATTATTCTCAGTCTTACAGTGCAAATGCTGAATGTGTTACCCAAGCAAGTTATTGCTGGAAGATCAGCCTCTTCTTGTTCTAAGTCCTTTGAACCAATTCATTGTAGGACGTCCTGCATTTTTCTCCACAAGACACCACCAGATATACTACCCCATCTTTCACCATCCTTTTTGTTAGAAAATTGTGTTTGCCTCGTCCAACAAAACAGTGATGATTTTGTTAGAGACTGTTCTTTAAAGGTATTCAGGAAAACAATATATCTGTTAAAAAAGACCGGATATGGTTTATGAGCTGAGCAGTCAGAGATTAACAAAGTTTGAAGGAAATAGGGGAAGGAAGAAACTTTTAAGCAAATAATGGCTGTAATTAAATCTACTGTTTTGTGGTTTAAATGAAATCTAGAAGAACTTTCCAGTTGTGAGGTGAAAGATACTCTTTCCACAGTCTGTGTATTATTGCTGCTGCTGTGCATTACTTCTGCAGGCCCTAACAGAAGTAATATAGTAGATAATTGTGGAGTTTGGCTTCATATCTTAAGAAGAGACAGGCGGACCATGGCTGCATGGCACAAACCCCTGTTAATTCAATCATTTGGTAAAATTATTTGGAAAATGGTTCAAGAAGCTGAAGCCTACTAGTTCGGGTCAGGAACTTGTGAGGCCTAGGCCCAGCAGCATCCAACAGGTCTTGGTAGGCCTGTGTTAATTTAACCAAAAAGGAGTTTGTGTTCACAGAAACCTCCTTGCTGTGATAGATCATCAGCCCTGCCGAAATGAAGAGCAGAACCCCAAACTCTATGGAGCTTTCAATACACATCGGACTGAATTGCGATATTTCTGTATTCAAAGATGATTGCTTCTTGGAAGTGTTTCTCAATAGGGGAAAACAAACCAAACAAAAAACCTGAACCAAGCCAAAACATAAAATCAAACAAACAAAACCCACCCACAAAACCAACCAAACAAAACCCAAACCCCAAGGAACTAACAGATTAGGTGGCCGTGAATGGGTGGTAGAATGCGCAGAACTAGTTACACTTGGAGTGCCAGCTGGATTTTTGAGAGTCGTAACTCCCTGCCCTGCTACCGCAGTAGTTTATTGCCTTGTAATAAAAACACCTAAATTAGACTTCAGAAGATACACAGTGACATGTTTTCAAAACCGGATTAGATGCAAATCACTGAGGCCTCTGCTCCTGTTGAGACTTTGCACACGTTGGATGGCAGGAGTTATTAGTTCAGTTAAGTAAGTGTCAAGCAATAGTGAAAAAATACAGCTTTATTTTATGGTAAAGTACAACTGAGATGGCTAATAATACTTATAGGATGTTTTGGTGTATGGGGAGGCAGATTCTGCAGGCTTTTTAGACACATGCTGCTGGAAGAGTGTGAAGTGAATGGTAAAAAACAAGTGCTTTCCTCCCTGTCAGAACTAGAACCGGAATAATGGACTGTGTAAGTATTCTGGTCTGAAATAGAGCCTTTTTTTTTTTTGTTCTGACATCTCCAATGTAGCCTACAAGGGGCTTGTTTTAACAAGGATAGAAAAATGTGTGTGTGTCTCCAGTCATAACATGCTCTAGGGGAAAAAGGTTATTCCTAATGCAAAGGTGGTTATTGATCTCTATTGACTCTATTTATACATTTATTTAGAATTTGAAATGTTTCATCTTTTTGCTGATGTATATTACATATATATATATATATATACACATGCAATGTATTAATAATGCAATTCAGTTGCATTTACAAGGAAATACCCTAGGCCATTCTGGAAAAGCTGTAGTTGAGTCAGGAAAAGCAGCCGTTCCACTCTGCTTAATATGAAAAGACTATAAAGAAGTGCAGAAGCAAGTTTAAATATCGTTTCTGCTCTCTAGCAGCATTCTAGAGGAACAGATAGCAGAATGGGAGGGCTGGGAACTACCATCGTCTTCCTAATTTGTTCTGTGCTGGAAAACTTGTTTAAAAAAAATAGTTTATTAAATTGGAAACAAAAGTATTCTGTGCCTTTCTGGTTGCGTTTTGGAGACTTTTGTAACAGGGTGAGAGTTTAAAACCTGATCAAAAAATGCGCCTTAGGGTAAGGAGGAGCCAAGCGTCTGTCCCTCAGTTGGGCACTTTGCTCTGTCTGTCCGGGTTTAATTTGTTTGCACAGGCACTTTGTGTGAAATGGGGAGGGCTTTTGAAAGGCTCACCTTCTCCCTTGAGTTTTGCAGTGATAAAAAAGGGTATTTTAATACTTCAAACCTGGAGCTACCCAGTGGCTGCCCATAGAACACAAGAGACTATTTTGTGTTCTCCTCTCAGGGCAATATTGTTCCTGGAGGTAATGGCTTGGCTGAAGGCGCCTTTGAACAGAGGTGAGGTTGCTGTAGTGCGTATGTAGAAGTAGTAAAGAAATGTAGTAGTTACCTTCACACAGTTCTAAAATCACATTTGGCACTTTGAAGGCAACCACGAGGCTGATGTGGCCAGTGAAGATGAGTTTGACACCCCTGCTCTAGTGCTTTGGGTCAAAATGAAGGTAACCTGTACTAAGGAGTATCTTTTAGTCTGCTCTTTGGGTATAATACACCTTCCTTAAGAAGGATCTGAAGGATCCAAATTGCCTGGGGTACTCAGAGCCCCAAGATGTGTTTCTTTTTACCCATTCCCTCAAAAACTTGTTCAAATGGAATCGATATTTCTGGTGGTAATGTGCTTTTGGGGGTTTGTGCTTGAATTTGTATTGATCGAGTTAGTATAGCTTAGGAGTCTTGCAGGTATAGGTATTCAGTGCGTTTGCTGGATACCCATCCTTGAGGCTTTTGGGAGCATGTGGATTAGTGTCTATTACCCTTTGAATTCAGCTGGAATCTCTCATTTGTGGTGGTGAGACTTCAAGACATATACTTTCCTCAAACTCGTGCAAGATTGGTTTAATTTCCTAGGGTGGCACTCTCAGAAGTGACCGGTTGTTCACATCTGCACAACGGGGTGTTACCTGTCAGCAAACCTAGAGGTGCCTTTTTGATTTCTCAGCTGTGCATGATGTGGGGGTTTTTGTGTGAAGGAAATAAAAGCTGGTACAGCATTTGGTCCTTCTTTCTAGTTCTCTATAGCTTTAATAGATCTATAACCTCTGTAGGTTTTACCTGTGTGCAGGAATGTACGTGCAAACACAAGCATGGAGGCGTATAAATTAATTACAATTTCTGTAATCAGAATTCACTCCTTTAGTATTAAACATGTAGGAGTGTCTAACAAGAAGGATATCAAGAGTATGCTGTGATAACACTGTGGTGTACATTATTTCCTCAATAGATTGTGTGTTAAATACAAAATATACCAGAGTGTTTTGTTTAGAATAATTGTGCACAGATAGGTATAGTAAATACTTCAGGTCCATGTGCAGTCTTTGTCCACCTTACAGGTACTTCTGCATTTGCTGCAGATGGTGCAGGCTAACAGAAGTTAAAAATCATATCAGGAAGCATAATAATGCATTTTTTGCAGTTCTTTTTATTTGTGCAAAGCTGTGGTTATTAAAAAAAAAAAAAAACCATCAGACACAACACCTCTTGATTTTGAAAATGTGGAGGGCAAATTCTTCATTTGAGAGAGCTCTGTAGGTTTTAAAGGTGAAACCTTTTGTTGCGCTGTTCCCCGGAGTAACTGTTGCCTTGGTCACAGCATATTCAGAGAAGTGGGGATGAGGTACGGGCTGTGCAGATCTTCACGTCAGTAAGGTGGATATTTCGACTCCATCTTGCAGTTAATGATATTATGTACCCTTTATTATTAATGTCATTCTCATATATGGTCGAATCTAGGCGAGCTTTGCCCTTGCTCTGAACAACAAATCACTTTGCAAAGGCGTTAATCCTCTTAGCAAGGAGGGAGCCATGGCGCACCTTGACAGAGGCGGTTTGAAGTGCTCTTCTTGTGAGTAAATACCGAGCATCTGCAGAATCCCCGCTGGAGCTTCAGCTGAGATGGAACAAGTATTTTGCTCCTTCTGTGATGTTTTCACCCAGCCTCGTTGGGGTTGCGTCGGTCAGCACGCAGCATCGCCCCAGAGATTTTGCTTCATGTGTGTTACCAAATTACAGGTTGAGCTTACAACAATTCCAAAACCTAAATATCTCTAAATTTTGGATGCCTTGCCAGGTTTTACGTTGGTATTTTCACTCCATTTGATTTCAGAGGCCAACTGTACGCCATGACGTCTTAGCAATTGTTTTGTGTAGAGAAATAAAAGTGTGAGGGGTGCTTTTGTTGGTTGTTTCCCAAGGCTTTATTAAAACTGTGTGCGTACGTACAAATGTAAAGGAGTTGACTCAAACAGGAGCAAGTCCTCTGTGTGTGGTCACAGATCTGTTCCAGGAGGTGTTGAGCACCCAAACTCTTTCTCCCACTTCCCCCCCAGCTTGTTTTCCCACTGCTTGTCCAGGCTAGGAAGTTTTCTTTCCCCCCATAGCTTCTCTGACCTTTCTGCTGCCCATCTTGCTCTGGTGGGGACATCTGCATGAAGCAAGAACCACTGAATTCTCTGGCCTCGTGCCGCCTTGTCTTCCCTCGTTTGAGTTGTGAAGTATCTTTTATCTGCGTCCTTATTATATGCTTAATGCAAACCCATTGTTCAGTGTGAGGAGTAACTGCAGCCTCGGCAAGATGCTTCTTTCATTTACAAGTAGGAGGAACTAGCCCCTTGATATTTCAATAAAAGCACTAAAGGTCCCATGTTCCGCTTAAGTCAGAGTTGTTTGCTTTGAGTCAAGGTGGTTTGCAGCAATAAAGTCATGCATCTAACAAAAAGGAAGAACCAACTGGTGCGTTCGTGGATTGTAGGTGCTGGGTGGCTTCTTGGTGCTAGGTTGTGGTTATAGGTTGCTTCTCTAGGTCCTGCTTAGCTGCTTTGCTTCATGATGGTGATAATGTAGTAGGCCAGCTATATTAGTTACATCGGTAATGTCAGTATAATGATATTTCAGATAGCTAAATTCCTGTTTCTTGTGAAGATAGTTCAATTAAAAAGAATCTTATGGACCTTACAGAGAAACTCATCTCTTGGTAATACAGTGAGTGAGTGGTCTTGAGAGATGAAGAACCAGTGGAAGTGTGTAGGCTCATTTTAGCATTTGTAATCCATTGGCGAATAGATCTAGTTTAGTATTTCTGTGAGAAATAGCTTCTGTGGCTTCTCCTCTGGCTAATGGTGCTTCACAGAATCACAGAATCCCAGAATGTCAGGGGCTGGAAGGGCCCTGGAAAGCTCATCCAGTGCAATCCCCCCATGGAGCAGGAACACCCAGATGAGGTTACACAGGAAGGTGTCCAGGCGGGTTGGAATGTCTGCACAGAAGGAGACTCCACAACCTCCCTGGGCAGCCTGGGCCAGGCTCTGCCACCCTCACTGAGAAGAAGTTTCTTCTCATATTTAAGTGGAACCTTTTTTAAAAAAAAGCCAATATTCTGCTTAGGAACAGGCTGTTTCAGAGAGCATCAGCAAAATGATAAGTTTAGACAGTTTTATTTTTATCCAACACGTTTATTAGGCAGCAGTTGAGATCTGAGGGAAGATACGGTTTACAAAAAAAATATAAAAGCATCTTTAATAAATAAAAGGAGGATTTGGATTAAATGTCCTTTTAAATACAGGACTAGAAGCTTATGCTGAGGGCTTTGAAACTCTGTTGCTGCCACGTACACCCGGATAAAGCCCAGAACAGTTTAAAAAAAAGCCTATTAAAGTACATAATGGTCCAATCAACAAAACCTTTCCTTTTAATTTTTTTATTTTGCAATCCTGCGTGAGTTATTTTTAAAGAAAAACAACATTCTACAGCAGTCCACATTACTAGATGGAAATAAATATGCTTTGGAGATGAGTCCAGGGCAGAATTTCCATGCGGACAGTCCATGGTGGAGACGAGCCACGAAAACCAAATAGAAATACCTGGGCTGATTCACAGCCACGTTATTTCAGGTGAATGCCAGTGTCACTGGGTTTAGCTTGCTACGTTTTATTTAGACATGGAGAGCAGGGTGAGCCCCGTTTCCAAGGTCACAGTGTGATGTGTTAGTGCTGGATTAGGAAGAAGGTTTGTTTAATGGCATTACAGCGGCACAGCGCGGTGGTGAATGTGGTCCATCATTTTAGCATTGATCTATGTGAACTGTGATAGCATCACAAGAAAATGAGTTCTTTGAGTGTGTTGGAAAAAGAACAAGTCGTTGGGAAGCGGTTCATACAATGTACTGGAAGAACTTCAATTCTTTTCATTGGGAGGGAAAGGCACCATCACTTGTTGAGGGCTCACCTGCCCTTTGCCTTCTCCTCGGGCCCATTCTGAAAGCCAAGGGCCACATTTCCCTGTTAAATGTTCTTGTTTGAACTGGGGTCATTTAAATAGTCTTTGGGTATTTAGTAAAGATCATGGTCTTTGTGTGGTGTGTTTGGTTTGTTTTTTAAATGGCTCGTAGCTCTTTATGTTGCTGTTTTTCCACATATATGACCTGACCTGTAAACAAGAAAGGGCTATTATTGGATCCATTAATAGGTGTAACCTGGCACAAATTAGTTTTCTTATATGATCAGGTGCATGTTTTATGTCTATCCCGAGCTGCTTCTATATTGGTTATGGATGAACGAGCAGAATTCAGTTTAGATGTGATCCTGAAATGATGTTTTTCACATTAATACGTGTAGAGCTTGGCCAGCATAAACCAGTATGAGTCAGTACAGGTTCGCTTGTGCAGAAATATGCTGCTTTAGAACTTACCTCAAATGCAAAAATGCTACTAAAACAAGGAAAGCCATTCAGGAATAAAAAACCCACCACCCAACCAACAGCACCCCCTCCAAAAACAAAAAATGAACTGTTTTCAACTACTTTTTAAGGTTAATTTGGCTCCTGCTGCACTTAGTTCATGTACATATTTCTATTTGTAAGGCTTTACTCTTTAATTTATACAGCTTTGGCCTTGCCTGACAGATTTATGAAGTGCTGCTATGGATCTGCTTCTTTCTGCCTGTCTCATGACCAGCAAAATAAGAAACCAGGTTTAACATTTACAGATCAGCACGAGTTTTTGATTTAGTTTGCGTGGAATAGTTCAGGCAGGAATGTTTTAAATGTTCCTCACATCCTGATGCTTGTTGGCTTCAGCAAGGTGCTTGGGTGTTTTGTTTGCTTATTTTCCCTAAGGTTTGTGTTTCAAAAATAAATTAATAACACTTACACCATTCAAAGATGCTACTTGCAAGTCCTTTGGTCAGCATTAGCAGCTTAGAGCCTGGATGCAAGTGGTGAAGTACGGAGCTCTGTTATTGTCCCTGTCCCCTTGTCTCTGTCCTGTAGGCTGCGGGCTCTTTGGGCAAGGTATCAATTGCTAGATGCCAAGACATCTGAAATTTGGAATATGAGATATTTTAGTTTATTTTTTTCTCCAAAGGATTAGTTTATAACGCCAGCAGGAATTTCCGTGTGCTCTGCCGGCTGAGCAGCTTCTTGACTTTATTGAAGCAGCCAGAGGTGAGCTGGTGTTTCTTGTTCCAGAAGCTCCTTCTGCAGGCTGACATTTAATCACGGCAACTTCTGTAACGTAACATTTAAGGAGCATTTTATAACCAGAATATCTGCAAATGAAGGTTGCTTTACCTGCATTTCCTCATCTCTCCTTCTAGGACTGGTTTTAAGAAATTCGTGTGACTAATGCCAGACAGTGGTCAACTTTCAGAAGCTAAATATTCAATGTATTTAAACCTTTCCCTGATGGAGCAGCTTTGGAAAGGATATTTGCTTTTCTGCCCTTTCACATCCCACTGGAGATTTTGAGTTAGACCTTAAAGCTAAGCTGACTTCGGACCAGACTTGGTCCCAGTACCCCATTATGCTTGAAAGAAATAAGGTCTCAGCTACAACTTCAGTTTCTAGGTGAGGAATTGTCTGCAGTGCCCTTTGTAGGCACATTTTTTGTGTTTTGTACATCTACCTTTTGTACTTTGCCAGATAAGAGGCTGAAATTTGGTAGTGTTAACTGGCTGAAGTAGGTCGAGCCAGAAAGAAGATGATGATGCCATAATGTGTATTGACACCTGAAGGTTATTCAGGTCCTAGAATCAATTATTTTTTCCCGATAGACTGAAATAATTTCACATGTGATCACTTCCTAATTGCTTCCAGTTAGGAACAATTTCTTTTCTATGGTAAGACTTCACTATTATCCATCACTCAAGTATTTTGGGGGATGGAGAAGCGTGTCTGATTTCTTATCTAAGTCTTGGAAGACCTTTGGTATTTTCCATTGTTACAGGGGTTTTTTTCCCCCGACTTTGTTTTCTCTAAATGAGTTGTTCCTATGAAGGAATTTAAACTCTGGATAATTATTGTTCTCTGTTCCAAAAGCTAATAAAAACAAAACAGTATGCAGTTGGAGGCCTATGGAAAAACTTGGGTGTAACACACAAAGTAGAAAAACAAACTTTGCTGATGAGGCCAGGAAGCTACGATCACATTTTCCAGTTTAACCGTGTTGGTCCTAACTGGGAAAGTTTCCTGTAAAACTGAATTTTTCCTTTTTATTTTGTAGGTTTTTTTATTCCGTGAACTGTGGATAGGAGGGGATAATAAATGTCAAAGGTACTTGTGTATGATCTCAAACACAAGCAAAGGGTATATTTCTGTAGTATTTTGTAGGGGTGCGTATTGCTTTGTGCTCTATAAGACTGGTAGGATTTGTTTGCTTGTTCAGTAGTTGGCCAAGAGATGCTCTGGGAATGCTGTTAGTAAATAAGCACATACTCTACAATCTTACATTTCAAACAGACCTGTTTCTTGGAATTATGAGGATTTTCTTTCAGACAACTCTTTTAAAGTTTAAAACTCTTTCCAATCTGTATTTCTTCCTAGGCTCTCAGGGTATGTATGCTCTCTGATGTGTCTGTTGCATGTAAATGTTCTTCTGTCACTATTTTGTTCTGATTTTTTTGAGAAACTGAAAAACATTTTTATTGCTGTTTGTTTGATGATGATTGAAGGTTAGATTTGGCTACTTAAAGCAATCTGAATTTGTGTGTTACTGATATCAATGCTCTAATTTATTATAGAAGTGTTCAGAGCGGTTGAAATGGGTACATGTCACACCAGATGGAAATCAAGCCACCAAGGGAATCCTGTGTGCTTATCCAGGCCTTGGTGTGTTCTATTCCTCTTTATTTGAGCCAGAGTAGGAATCATGTGTTACTGCTCTAATCCTTTTGAAGAACTCCTTTATGTAAATTTTTCTTCAGGGTTTTTAAGGTTTCCTGTCCATTAATATAAAGAATATTAAATCCTGTATTGATGGATGCCTTTTTTGTTGTTTTTCAAATGAATTTTTGTGTGTTTGTGTGGTGACTTAAGATGTTGAGTCTGTTCTGTCCATGGCAGTAATTCCTGAGTGATCTCCCTGTTCTTATGTTGATCCTTTTGTTGTATTTTCTCTGTCTGGTCCAGTTGAGGATGGGGATGACAGAGCAGCTTGTTGGGCACCTGATGTCCAGCCAGGGCCAACCCACTACACCCCTCAGCCGGGTAATTTGACAGAAATGACAGGATTTCGGGCCTGTTCTGTGGTTCCAAGTTACTGGTGGCTTTCAGTGCCCTTCCTCTCTGCTCTGCCACTCAACTGTTTGCAACAAGGTCCGTGTATACTCGTTGAAATGGTTGAGGTAGTTGAGACAGGAGCATCTTGTCAAAAATATATCCGCATTGTTGAGAGGTAACAAAACAGGCCCTGGTGTGATGTGTGGTCCCGGATTTGCAGCCAGTCAGATGCACCTTCTCCTGTGAAGTAACAAGGTGCTACGACAGGGAGATTTATTCCTTCCTTTAAAAGATCAAGGCTTAAATCCTGCAAAAGTATTCTGTGTAAAGAGTTTGCCCAGCTTAGGTATCACAGAGCTATGCCACATGAGGACTGCTCGGATGGGTTGGTGTAGGACATCTGAGGGGTGAAGGTGTGAAGCGTATTGATTAGAAGGCCACACGGAGTGCCTTAGCATCTGGAAACAACTTGGCAATATATTAGGGACATTATGTGGTTTATTCTGGGGACAGTGCGCGGTTGACATAGCCGTTCTCTTTAGAAACACCTTCCTGGCGTAGCTTCTGTCCAAAGTTAGGTGAGCTTCTCTGAGGCAATTCTGTATTTGTTATTGTGTCCTCCAGTTATAATTGAAATGTTAGAAGATATTAAAAATAGTCATCAGAGCTGGGATGTTTGATAAAGCATCTTTTGTTATTTTCTTTTTTAATTTCAAGCCTTCATACATCATGAAATTGTCCTAACAAGGCTCATCTCCATCTTCCATGAAGCAGTTTCCTTGCCAACCTGTTGTACCTTCTGGTGATGGTACCAAGGACTAGAATTGTTAAACGGCTGTAGCTTCAAGAGCAATTAGGCTTCTCTGTTGTGGTTGTTCTTCAAGAAAGATGCTCCTCCCCAACATGTACATGGAGAGGGGTCAGTGATCTTGGGCAAATACTGAGGAGGAGGGACAGGTGCTGACCTCTTCTCTCTGGTGACCAATGACAGAACCCAGGGAATGGTGGGAAGATGTGCCAGGGGAGGTTTAGGTTGGACATGAGGAAAAGGTTCTTCATACAGAGGGGTCTGGACACTGGAACAGGCTCCCCAGGGAGGTGTCACAGCCCCAACCTGACAGTGTTCATGAAGAGACTGGACAACGTCCTCAGACACACGGTGTGACCTGTGGGGTTGTCCATGCAGGGACAGGAGTTGGACTTGATGATCCCTGTGGGTCCCTCCCAACTCGGGACAGCTGAGATATTGCCAAAAGAACTACTTTCTTTGTTTTCTCTGTAAACTGGGTACATGTGGGCCTTGTTGAGGAATGACCCCCTTGTCTGCTCCCTATTTGGTTTACAGGTGCTGTTGCTCTAAGGTGACTTCATGCAACAGCACCTTCTTTTTTGATGGTTCTTTATGTAGTATTGACTGTCTTACCCTCAGCTTTCTGTGAAGCAACATACCTGGTTCTTGAGTGACATTGATTTAAATAAGTCTTTAAACAAGTACAGCTGTGAGCACTTGTGATGGCACTGCAAGAGCTTCTTGGCCATGGGGAAAAAAATATAATGCTAAATTTCTGTAGGAATCCTCATAGTTTCTTATTATTTTATATTATAGATTTATTTTCCAGATTTTAATTTCTGACACTTTCACCATCTGGTGAGCAGATTTAGTGAAAAACACTCCTCAATACATCCTGTCTTAAAATGGCAGGTGAAAGCCTGATCTTTAAAAAAGGGGTAGCTGATTTCAGTGATGTTTCAGAGTCAGGAGCAGCTTCCAGGCAGGCTTTACATCATGTGTGCCTACTCTAATGACAGCTAATGTCAAATGAAAACTGATAGATTTTGTTAAAAAAATATCCGAACGTGATTTCCGCTTTTAGTTCCACTGAGAAAGAGTTTTGATTTGAGTCTCGTGCTGTCATAAAATCAGTTGGATTTTGGTTTTTAACCAGGTAGAGACATTTTCCTGTCTAAAATTCAAGTGGACAAAAGAAACCTGCGCATTACAAATGCTATGGTTCAAATAATTAGATTGAAAATAAACTTTGTCCTCTAAAAAACTCGCCCTTCTGGAAATGTAGAACTCTGGTGATGTAGTAAATACTTCTTTATGGGTGTTGTTATTGTTCAGCAGGAATGCCCAAGAATATACTATGTGTTGAACCGCATTGTAGATTGGGGGTAGTTTTTCAAAGCCAGCCTGCAAAAAGTCTTGGCTATTAAAAGTGTTCCTGCCTTTTGAAAATTCAGTTCTGTTGGACTTTTCTGAGATGGTGAAAATATTATGTATCCTCAATCTGAATATTATGAATAGTAGATGTAAAAATATACATCCGTGGAGTGACTTTTTTTTTTGCGTGTGTAAACACTGACCCATTTAATAACTTATGCTCTGGCTACTGCTGGAGTGTGAATGTTCTCAAAATGCAGAATTGCTAAGTGCCGTCAGACAAATACAATGCATTGGGGTATTGAGGTGATGAGAGTTACTGGTGTGTTTTCCCTGCAAATGGAGGGGAAAGCATTTATTTTTCATAAAAGTATGGTGTGCTATAAACATAGTTACGTGCAGACATACCATGTAAGTTAATGAAATTACACAACAAGCATTGCAGAGGAAGATAACTTGAATACTGATGAAAGCCGGTGTTTCTTATGGGCAGCCTCCTCCGAGAGTATTAATTTACTGTACTGCTTCATTTTGAAATGAATAATATATAAACAAAATAACACTTGCTTTGCCACATGCTTGTATTTTATTTATGTGTGCGCACGCGGGCCACTCTAATTAAGCACAGCTCTTTATGGTTTATTTATTTGTTCTAGAGAGGCTGCTTAATATTTGAGAGGAACCGTAACGATGTGTGTGACCTTTGCAGTCGCTGCCTTATGGGTGAGATGGGTTTTGCAGGAGCCTTCAAGAACAGTAAAAGAGCAAGTTGATCTTTTTCTCCATTTGCTGGAACACGCTCAAGAGACCTGAAAGCACAAGAGAAAAATAATCAATAGTAAGCGCTCAAAAAGTGTTTTCTTGTGTTTTCAGATCTCAGGAGGGTAAAGGGTTAAAAACTTTGTTTCTTCGCTTTTTGTCGTGGTCTCTGTTTTATTATCAGAAAAAGAAAGTGGGTATGGAGAAGCTGATGGATACCTGTGTATTCAGATGGTAACGTTGCTCTATATAAAGCAATGGAAACTAAATGTTTGTTATCTTTATAAAAACACATTGTCTGATCCAGGCGTTTGTGGGTGACACCAGTAAAGAATTATGTTTAGCTGCCTTCCATGTGAATGTGACCATTTCTGACGTTGTTCTTCTGTGGAAGCTCCATGTGTGTACATACAAGATTAACATCCTCATCATGGTAGATGCAATTTGTGCCTTATTCAGTCACTCATGTTTTTGCTAATTAATCATCTGCTATTGGAACAGTATCTTTTTTTCCTAAATTAGCCGCTGGTACATGTTAGTTAGAAACCTGCCTGCAGAGCTCTTGCAGTGCTGCAGTGTGTGCCATGTTTTTCTCTTAACCAGTGGGTATCATTTGATAGTTTTTGTTGGCTTGCTTGTCTGTTTTGCTTTATCTTTATAAATGTAAAAAACTGCTTTCAGTATACATGTATATGTGGTAGTTACCTCAATGTAATAGTAGCTAATTATACATGCTTCTCCAGCCAGACTGATTGGAGACAAGTCACAGATTTACTTCTCAATACAGGATCATTAGGACTAGCTGGCCTTTGGGCTTGTGGGTTTTTTGTGTTGTTTTGTGGGCTTTTTTTTGGTTTCTTGTGTGTTTTTTGTGGTGGTGGTTGTTGTTTTTCCCTTTGGAGAACCGCTGAGTTCTCACTCACCTCCCTTTTTCTCACAATGATTATTCTTTTCTGTGTTTCATAATGAACTGTTCATAGCTCGAGTATGTAGCTGTCTTGCTTTTGAGGAATTAAGACCTTCTATGGGTGTATCTGGCAGGTTCACAAAGCACATACCCTCCTCATTTTTGTGAGCATTGTAGCATACGCTTAACCACAGTAGCTGTGAAGAGCAAGATGAGGTTTCGGTCTTTAACAGCCTCTTACCATAGAAGTACCATTTGAGACCAACTAATTTAAAGCAGTCTAGGAGTTCTTATTGATTGAGAAGATTGTCACAGATCTACGGCAGGGCTTTCCAGAGCGGAGGGCTCTATTTTAACTTCATTGTTGGCTGTAGGTGTTATTGCTTGAGGAGAATCCTGGTGGCATCAGGGATGTTGTAAACTGTCACCTCATCCCCTTTTCATCCCGCATTTAAGGCTGAGAGCACTTGGGCTTCATTGTGTTGCAAAGAGCCACATTCACTAGTTCCCAGCAGACTATATCAGCGAGTGGACCGCAAAACCAAAAGAACACTGAGCCCCAAACCCCCCGATCTGTGGAAAATAACTATCAGCTCTATTACTTCTGGTAGGGCAAGAGAAGAGCTGTTGCCTTGGACTTTAAATGATGTTTGCCATTTGTGGGCTGTTTCCAAAGCATGCAGATCATGAACTGTGAGGAAAACTGGAGCCAACAGATGTATTGATCAGGGTATCAGATGTATTGATCAGGGTATCAGATGTATTGATCAGGGTATCAGATGTATTGATCAGGGTATCAGATGTATCGTTAGGGTTCCGTGGCTCCCGATGTGTCAGAGCTTCCAGCAGGACGCTCTGCAGGGGACACAAGTGTCCCCAGCCATGCGACCCCATCCTTCCCCTCCTCATACCTCCTATTTATCCATTTATTTCCGGCATTATATCAATGTCCTGTAGTGCTACTAGAGCAATTTAAGCTCCATTCCCTTTTTTCTCTGGTATTCCCATGCCTTTTGGGGTGCTTGTTTGAATGTATCTACCTGTTAATATGTCCTAAATCGTCCTCTCCATTTTTATAATCACGAATTAGTTGTTCTTGCATGCATGAATAATGTAGCCTGCAGAATACGTGCACATTAATGGTATCTTTAATCTGTGTACGACTGAAACCACAAATTAAGAGGCAGTTGAAAACTCATGCTAACGCTGTTTTGCAGCAGAGATGTCTTTTGAAATGCATCATTATCAGTAACAGAGACTTTACTGTAAAACTGATCAGATATTTATTGTGTTTTTTTCCCACTCAGCTGTCCCATTTCCTCCAAGTCACCGGCTCACAGCTAAGGAAGTGTTCGATAACGATGGAAAACCCCGTGTGGATATCTTAAAGGCGCACCTTATGAAAGAAGGGAGACTGGAAGAGAGCGTTGCTTTGAGAATAATAACGGAGGGAGCTTCAATTCTCCGCCAGGAAAAGAATTTGCTGGACATAGATGCACCAGTCACAGGTCAGTATGGAGTTACCATGGTGGGGAGGGGGCGGTTGCTGGTTTGGCACATGATAACTAATGCATTAGTGTATGTGGCTTCCTAAGGAGCTGAAAGGTAGCTCGGAAATAATTTCTTCTGTCCAATACTCGATTCTCTTTCTGCTACCACCGGGATAATGGAGGCCATCAAGCAGCTTGTGAATTAGAGGAAAGGATCACATCTACTAAGCGCTTTCTGTTTCTGAGGCAGAGAACGCTTTTCGTCTTTAGGAGAAGATTAGAAGACCTTCCTTAAATTTGATAAGTCATCTGGCCTTTTGCACCAAATATTAATTACATGATTTTATAGATGTCATTTACCATAGTAGCGCCGTCCAGATGTACGGGCAGCGTTGGTCTCTGAAGTTACAATGGTGTCGGGGTGAATGGAAATTTTAATTAAATGCTAAGGAAAATAATGAGTGCAGCAAAAAGGGAAGAAAAATAAAATCAGAAGAACCTCGGTTTGTGTTGCCTGGGGGATTAATGACTTGTGCTGGTTGCAGAACTCATCCTGCCCTTGACTATCAAACACTACCACCCACTCATTAATCCTCAGGAAATGCCTTTTACTTTGAATTTCCTTCTCTAATTGTCTCCTGCCTCCGACTGCATTCTGAACGTATGAATGCATTTGCTTGCTCTAATGTGCCTCCACCCCTGTTTTGTTGTTGTTATCGGATATGAATGCATTTTTGGCAAGAAATGGATCTGTGGCACAGAAAGTTAGCTGTGGGGCAGAAGATAACTAATTCCAGCCAGCTTAAACTATGAAACCAAGCTATAAAACATGGTTTAAGAAGGCAGGTCCTTTTGTCACTTTTGTTTCTGGAGAGCCCTGACAAAAGGAAAAGAAACAGGTTCATGTGCTGCAGAAGCAGCGTTAACCAGTCCCTATTATCAGCACTGCCAGTGTTCATTAAAACTACTTAGAAGTAGCAAAACCTTCATTTTCAGGCAACTTTCTCTGGACCGGAATGATGCACAAGTTATTAAAGCTTGTAATTTGAGCAGCGACATTCAAATAGGAGTTTGTAGCTTGACCTGGAGAGGTAAAGTGTGTCATCTTTTATGTAATAATTATCTTGCCATGCTGTCAGGCAATTCTGATGGAAAAGATGTCAATCACGTTGTAGCTTATGCATGATTAAAGGAAATAGGATGAGTTAAAGGATCCCCCAAGCAGACTGAGAATGAAGTTCTACAGACATTTTCTTTGACTTCTGGATAAATGAAAGAGGTCGTAGAGATGCAACAGCATTGTCCACAACTGACTGCCAGACATGCAGAAATTCTACCTTTTTGTGGATTTATTTCTTTTAAGACTTTTTTAAAAATCCATTAAGAGATGTAGACTGTAGGAGGACAGGTCTGGTGTGTTGTGTCCCAGCTGATTTCCATAAGTCCATGCTCAATGTTCTCTCTCTCCCTCTTTTTAATTTTTCTCTTTAAAAATCATTTCCTGAGTGCTTTGGAAGGTATTGGAATTGTTCTGAATTATATTTTGGAGATTAATCTCCTGAAGGTTACTCCATTGTAGAACACTGGTATAATTTAAGTCTTTGATTCTTTGTTCAGCTCAGCCCACATCTCGCTTTGTTCCTGCCTTTGAAATGTTTCTCACACGGTGATTGCGATAGCGCAGCATTCCTCAGGGTGGCCGGGAGCTCCTCTCTTTTAAGCTGGCGTAGGAAAGCTGGGCTCCTGATGCTTGTTAGCGGGGTAGCTGAGAAGTGCTAATGTTCCGTATGAACAAACATGAAAGCCGGAGTTGTGAAAGCGATCATCAAAAGAAGGAAGAAAACGATGAGGGGGAGGTTGGGAAAGCTGTTGTGGGCCTGCCAGTTTTCTTTGTACGAGTAGAGTGGCAGCAGGTGAGTGGATAAAGAGAACATCAGTTGACGATGTGGTGGAAGTTCAAAGTGTACAGACAACTAAGAAATAACTGTGGAGTAGAAGAAAGCTTGTTTTCAAACATATGGAAGATAAAACCACAAAACTATGGGTAGAGTGGAGGAGAAAATCAATTTTAGATTTCAGAAATGGCGAGCAGTCTTGTTGAAGAGTGACAATCGGAAATCATTAATATGGCATCCGTTGTGGGAGATGCCTTCATCTTTTAGAAATGTGGCCTTGTAGCTGGTTAATGAGATGGCGATCAGCTAAAAGAAGAGGGAGAGAAAAGTGTAAGGGTTGAAAAGGGCTGTGGATTAGTGCGGTGACACACTTGATAAATGTTAAAGAGCATGAAAAGTGTTTTTTCTTAAAACCTTATCCCTCAGTTTGAAATTTCTCTTTGGTTTATTTCAAGGGGCGAGATAATTGTCTTCAGAAAAAAAAAAATAGATCTCTGTTTATAAGCAAAGTCATGTGAAATAGAGTGAGTACATACAAGACCTGGATTTGTGGGAGAAGATGGTTTGTACAACAGGGGGAAGCATGCAAACAGTCTTAATGTGGAATGCACAATCCATTGTTTTGCATTGATGTTAAAAACTTTGTGTCTGTGGTCAGCTGGGAGCACCAATGTGATTGTCTTCTTGAGTTAATACATTCTGTTTCCAAATCTGGCGAAGTTATAAGCCTTTTGAAATGTTGCTGGTGAAGTCATTTGTGACCTTCGCTGAAATTATCATCATTTGCTACATACATATGTACGTGTACGCATAGTTTGCTACAGTTCTGGCTTACAACCAAGGTGAATATTCCTACATGGGGCTGCTGTGCACTGGGTATTAATCTGAGCAGAGACAGAACTAAGAAGAGACTCCAAATCCTCTGCTATGGGGACTCCTCTTCCATCTGGGAAGCGTTGAGGCAACTTTGTCTTGACTCATGAATGTCAGTTGGGAAGGATGGAGAGAATTGGGTCAAAAAAACTTGAAGGCTGAAAGTAGGGATGAAAAGAGGTGACGGGGCTGCTCAACAGATGAGGAGGGTGTTGTGTCTGGCTGCTTGACTCGAAGACAAGAATATATGATCGAGGTGAAGAGCTTGGGAGATAATGCAGTGGCCAAGAGGCTTATGATCGTACCAGCAGAATGGGCAGAGTGAGGGGACAAGGATGCTGCCACCTTCCTGGATGGATTGTACCTGAATTCTTAGTCTGTACCCTCTCACTTTGGAGGCACGTGGTCTTCAGTTTAAGCTTAGGGGTTTAATGAGGTCAACCTACCACTAGACTACAGCTGTTCAGTGTTTAGAGGAAAGATGTCTCTATGGCAGCCTTAGAATTTCCAGTCCTGTTTTATGTTCATAACAGGATAAAAACACATGGAGAAATTGGCTCATTTTTAATTGTGTGGGTTTTTTTTTTTTCTGGAAGGCTAAGGAAGTATATCTCTGAACCTCCCTGATGGCAATATTTACTGAAGTTATGCTCCAAAGAACAGTTGGGAAAGCCACATTTCGAAAGGCCTGGGTTACTTTACGTGGCCTTACTATATAGGTTCATTACTATACAGAGTGGTTCTGGGCAAGCAACGTACATTACTCTTTGCATGATGACTAATTACCTGCTTGTTTTTATGGGCCCTCACTTCCAGATCTAAAATCTGCTGCTGTTAAGTACTGAACACTATTAACTGCGTGCGTGAGTATACATGTATACATCTGTATATGACAGAATTACCTATAAAATAAGCCTTTGATGGCAATGTTGACTTGCTTGGCTCCTTGTCTGTAAAACGGACCCTTTAGCTCACCTGTGATTTGAAGACGGTAACTCACACGTCTTTTGAAGTGCTGAGGTATTGGTGTAGTGAGGGGTGCTGGGAGTACGTGAGCAAGCTGAACATACTGTCTTTAGAGTAAGGTTTGTAGAAGTTCTGTAGTTAAAGCATATTTCACACAAGTGACGTGAACACAACTTGAAAGTTGCTGACTGCATGAATACGGTTCATTCTGTCCAGAAAGTGACTGTGTAATAAAGGAATTTGTAGCATAATGCATATGCAAGAGAGGTAGTATGTGAAACCTTAGTTCTGTCATATTGTAAATATGGAGTTATTTTTTTGCCAACATTTATGGTGTTCACTTTAACTACTACGTGTATGATTTATTGACATGAATGGGCCCCAGTTCACTTTTTTTTTTCAAAGCAACCAAACCCGCACTTTTGGAACACCATAAACTGTTTTTTTCCAACATCTGCAAAAATTACCAGCTACAGGAGGGCCTGGGATTAAAATACAAGGACCCATAGGTCATGTTGCGGAACTTGATTTCAGTAGCAAAGCAGCTGATGACAACAGCCAGTTCCAGCTTTGCAGCTAGGTCTAGTTTGAAGTTAGCCCTGGCTTGAGCAGAGCAGGTGGCACTAGATGACCTTCCCACCTTAACTCTTCTGTGATTTTAATTTATACCTCCTTAAATGACATAGTGAACTACAGTGTAGACTAGAACTCTAAGTGGTGTGTTTATCTATCATTGTGTGTCTTTGCTTAATTACAGTGTAGACTAGAACTGTAAGTGGTGTGTTTGTCTAATATCTATCATTGTGTGTCTTCACTTTTGCCTTTTGGGTTATGTTTCTTGAGGATATTGTTAGATTGACAGATACTGCATGAAAAGAGCATGTTATCTCTTGCACATATGACTGCACAGGTGAATAAGCTGGTAAGAGATGTGTGTTTAAGGTAAGTATTCTTTTTTTTCCCTGTTTTAAAAGTAATTAATGTGCCCTGTTTCTTCTTGTAACATATGACAGTTCTCATCTTGTGTTCCCAGTGGTTAGTCTCTTGTCAACAAGAGCTTCCTCTGGTAAACTAAGAGCACAAAGACCTAAGTAATATGCATCTTTAGAAATCTGTGCTTTTTTGCATATAGTACTTATATGTAGCACATGAACAATACCCAGGGAGCTGCCTGCATACGGGTGTTCTCAATTCTGTTTGCATGGGTGCCCCCACCAGCAGTGGCAATGACAACAGTGTCTGGTGTGGTGACAATACCCAGGCCGTGTGCAGGCACAGGGGGCAGCACCTCCTTTAGAAAAAATGGAAAATAGGTTAAAAAAAGCATATACTCTTGTTCTAAACCTCCTCAATGGAGCATGTGAAAGCCCCAATTCGGTGCTATCCTGTATTCAAATGCCAGGTGTGTGCAGCTTGGTATATGAAGGTAGGTGGGCACCAGACAGAATAAAAGCTTATTGTTTTGGTGTAGAAACTTTTATAAAACAAGGGAAAGTGTCTCAGTCTCTGTAGGTCTTGACCACATTATTTTCCTCTGCTAGTCCTAGTTTTTGCATCTCCCACGTTTAAGCATGTCATAGATGCAAGGAAACCACTGTTGCTTGCAAAACCTTCCTTGCTATTCCCTTTGCATCGCATAATGTCAGGTGGGGCGCGTGTGCATTTCCAATAGGTTTGTAACTACTAACCTGGGCATCTACTAACTACTAGTAACCCGCTTGGGTGGAAGATTCCCTTGGCTTGGCTGAATGTCGCAGTGGTATGGAAATACAACTGAAATACTTGAATTGCTTGCAGTGTCTGTGTTGAGCACGCTGAGAGTCCTTGCAATTTGAACTCTAAATTAGTGGGAGGGGAAGGTTGTAGACATCTGGGGACGATTTTGGTAACTCTGGTGACTTTTGGCAACCTTTTGGTGCATTATAGGTCCAGAAAAACTATAGAGAGAAACCCCTCTCCTGCCAGCATATGCCTTTACGATCTTTGAGGCTTCCATATATTCCCTGGGTACATTAATCCATGGGATGGCAGGGTCTTCTGGGTCTGAATGTTCCCTCATGTTCCACATATGTTTTTCCTTTGCACAGTTTCTCTCATTTGGTAGCATAAAATAATCTTAGTAGGTTGTTAGTGCTGTGCAAGTTAAAACTTTGCAAACATCGAGAATTTCTGGCTAAAGTGACCAAGGCCAAGGCGAACTAATAAAAGTATTTATGCCACATCGTTGTAAAAATGCAATAATGCTTAAATTGGATTGAACTCTAGCACATATGTAAATTATCTGATGCAACTGGACAGTGACACTGGAACAGTTCTTTCTGATTATTACCTTTAAAGCAGTTTAAGATAGAATGGAAAATAAAATTGCTTATTAGGAGCCTGCAAGTACTGTAAGATCTATCCATATTAGCATAGCATCAAACTTTATCTGAAATTAACCTTTCAGTAAAACCAATTTTAGTTAAAACTTCTCTATTTCACACTGAAGTAGTTTAATTTATACTCTAAACCTAATGTACCATGATTACTGTTGAGGAAATTATTGAATTTCGTAACTAAAATATTTACTTACGTGTTGTGGAAAAAGCATTTACATGGTCAGATTGTAAAACTTGATCCTGAGTGGCTGGTGTTGTCCAGCTCCCAGGTCTACAAGCTTTAATGCTGGTTTCAAGTCTAGATCCTGCAGCTTCTGAGACTAAGT
Organism: Streptopelia decaocto; assembly: GCF_964273445.1. NCBI lineage: Eukaryota > Metazoa > Chordata > Aves > Columbiformes > Columbidae > Streptopelia > Streptopelia decaocto. Next base: position 5,119,634 of record NC_138658.1, on the reverse strand, counting down.
GTTAAGTGGAAGGATTATTATTTTCCTTCTTTGCCCTAATGCATTCATTAAAGTTATCTTTAAAAAGCATCTTCATTATTGTTTGTGGTACTAAGAGTCAGTAAGTGATGGGATGTGCCCTCCGAACAGGGCGCTGGTCACAGGATGACACTTGTTTCCTCTATCTCAGCCAAGCTTAGAAGAGAAATCTTTCATTTGTGAGTAACTTCTTTAGCTGCTTTAACTCTATTGTTAGTCATTCTGAAAACATGCTGGTATTTTGTTCATTCTGGCATTAAAATTCATGAGAGTCCCGAATGTTCCTACATCAGTTGTGGTTCTGCGTTATACTGGTATGTGGACCAGTAACAGCTGGGAACCGGACACATTGCAGCAAATTGTTCTTGCTCTTTGCATTTCCTGCAGTTATTTTTCCTTCGTCGCAGGAAAATTAACTTGGGCTGCAGTGAGGTAAATGGTAGTTTGAAATTGTTTCTGAAATATAAATTTGTGATCTTATTTGCCTAAATAATATGACATTGCAACAGAGCAGGTTGAAACCATGGAAGAGGAGGAAAGGGAACGTGTAACAGCACCATCTACTCTTGCATCCCTTTGAAAACAAATGAGAGTCCAGTTCTTTTGCATACCTGTGTAAGGCAGATGTGTTCTCTGACTTTATAAATGGATTAGACTTTGAGGAAATATTCCCATAGTTTTAAAAAATGTGTTAGAAATACTCCTTTATCAATGTACACATGAGCAGTTTTTGGTGCAACAAATATTTCCCTGTTGAATATGTTATTAAAATACACAGAACCTGCATGTTCAACTCCTGTTGAAATTCATTTATGATATAAACATACTGTTGAACAGCAAAAGTGAACTTGATTGGATCCTTTAATTGGATTGCTGATTAAAACTGACACTGCTCCAGCTATTTTGCATGCTTTATTGAGAACTCATAATACATCAAATCATTTGTGGCTTAAACACTGAGACTTCTGAAAGAAGGTGAATAGGTAAAGCTGTATGTATTCAATTTTTTTGTTTTTGATCTGTTCCTTCCCTAAATGCTTCTGTTGCTTCCAGATATGGATTGAAATATGCCTGCCCGCATCCCTACTAGAACAAAGTGATTGCGTCTTGTTGATGCTTAATTGAGCTGCCTCAGACGTTACCATCTGACATTTTGGCAGAGCTGATGTTTTCTAGTAGCAGCTGCTTAAATCTGTCATTATTGCCAAGACAGTGGATACTACAGACCATATTCTTTACAACTGCTCCGCTTGTTCTCATAAATAATCCATCTATAGTTAACGTACTTTGGTGCAAAAATCAGTCAAATAAGTCAAAGTGAAACTGTAGAGTCTGAGATGCCCTTCTTCTCCAAGCTAGAGGGAGCTGGGGCTCTTGAGCTTGGAGGAGACTGAGGGGCGACCTCATTAATGGTTACAGATATATAAAGGGTGAGTGTCAGGAGGATGGAGCCAGGCTCTTCTCGGTGACAACCAATGATAGGACAAGGGGTAATGGGTGCAAACTGGAACACAAAAGGTTCCACTTAAATTTGAGAAGAAACTTCTTCTCAGTGAGGGTGGCAGAGCCTGGCCCAGGCTGCCCAGGGAGGTTGTGGAGTCTCCTTCTGTGCAGACATTGAAACCCACCTGGACACCTTCCTGTGTAACCTCATCTGGGTGTTCCTGCTCCATGGGGGGATTGCACTGGATGAGCTTTCCAGGTCCCTTCCAACCCCTGACATTCTGTGATATGGAGCTTAATCTGATGCTGTGGAATGGCGGATCAAGTATGTATTGGGCTTCAAGTCATCACAGAAAATGCATTCTTTAAAAAAAAAAAAAAAAGGACAAAAATATGAGAACAACTGCTTGCAAACTCCCTGTGTCTTTAGGACTTTGTTCATACCACCTCTTATTTAGCACATCAGTGCTTCTTCATTGTGTAAATACTGCCGGCACAGTACAGCGTGTTAGCGTTCCTCCCAGGGCTAGGCCAAGAAGACACAGTACATCCTAGCAGTGGTGTTTACTGGAGCTTCCCGAAGATTTTTCTGAAACTTGCATGTCTGGTTTTTTATTTGCTTTGCAATTATGTAGTCAGTGGCACAACTTAAGCTAGAACTGGGTAGTCCCGAGTCTTTGACGCTTGGCTTCTCTTTTTGAAAATAACTGTGATGTTTGCACTGTGTAATCCTCATTAGAAAGAAAGAGATCCTTTGTTCTTGCCTTTCGTGTTCTCTTAGCTTTGAGTTATTCCTCCTTTTGATTCCGGCCTCGGCTTAATTTAACTCAGGCTGTAGTTTGTGTTGGCAAAGGCTGTGGGAAGGTGGTGGGATCGCTGTGAAATCGTGGCCACCCACGCTCCTTCCTCCCCATTTTGGGATGGAGGAGACAGAGGGAAAATCCAGTGTATGTTTCCCTTTGTGTCACATTATCATTGCCACTTGGAGGTACCACTGCATCCATCTCATTTGGGAATCGCTGTGCAGATGCGTGTCCCTGTTGTTTAAAGTCCGGTTGTGCTTCTGGAGCTCAAACCAGCCACCTCTTGCCTTCATCTGTGATTTACAGCCGGGTGTCTTAACCTCACACCAAAACCTGGGGATAACAGCGGGTTTGTTCTTAGGAGATATTATAAACATTACTTATCATCACTTAACAAGCGCATAACTCAGCACGTGTTAGTTGGAAATGATGCTTATAAAAGGATGTTATTCTGGGGTGGGTAATTTTGCTACTTCTTCCTGCCTTTAGATGCGTTTTTCGTTAGTATTTTAATTATTCTAGAAAAATACTACCGGAGCTGACACGGACAACTTTCTCTACTTGGTTTTCTGCAGTTTAGGTAGATAAAACATTTATAAAATAATTTCCAAACGCATATAATATACTCTGTGAAGATTTTGCCTTTTTAAAATGAAAGAAAATCTGCTATAGTTCAACACTTTTTAATTATTTTTTTTAAAAAAATCTCATATTTTTACATTGCCTTTATAAAATCCATGCTCTCTAAATAAATACGCTAATTAGGAAGATCAGTTGTGCTGAACAGGAGCATGTTTTCAACCTGCAGTTGATTTTGGGAAGTCTTGGGAAATGTCACAGGTGTTTGTGCTGGTGGGGTCTGTGGTTGGTTGTGCTGGTGGGGTCTGTGGTTGGTTGTGCTGGTGGGGTCTGTGGTGGTTTGTGCTGGTGGGGTCTGTGGTGGTTTGTGCTGGTGGGGTCTGTGATTTGTGCTCGTGATGTGTCAAGCCAGAACATTTTCTGCTGACCCGGGGTCATTATGTGCCTTTTTTAGGGGATCAAATCATTAAACAGCGAGTTTCAAATGGTTCCTTGGTGCTGTCTCCAGAATGACTGTGTTGGCTTCTGCTTCTCTCTTCTCTTGGATTAGAGCATCTAAGTCTAGTTGAAATTCATGTGTTGATACCACCTGGGATGCTAATTACTTCCTGAGGGAATATTCTTGATAAGTGAGGAGGATCTTGCTCCTCATCCTCTGACGAAGATTCAACAAGGATTAAGTTTTCAAGAGGAATCCAAGTCCTGAGCCATTTTCTCATTCCTTTATTGCATAAATAATCCTGTGAGCTCAGCAGTTGTGTTGAACCTTGTGGATTGCTTGGGTTAAGTTGAGGTTGTTTTGGATCCAGCTACATCGTTGTCTTTAAAGCAGGCAACTCAAGGACACAAAGGCAATGGGTTAAGCTCCAATTTAAGAGCCTGTGGCTAGGAATCAAAACCTATCTTTTGGTGCTCAGCACATGGGAAGGCTTGTGAAGAATCCTTCTGACTCCATAGGCGTATGAGCATCATTGCTCTCAGGTGTCATTTCTGAAAGTTGCCATGTTAAATTTCGACAGTCACTCTTACTCCTTCTTCCTCCAAATCTACCTCTACAAGAAATTCTGCCTTTACGAGTGGAAAACACCACGAAAGGATTGCTTCCATCAAAATAGGTTGAACTCAGAAATCAAAATGAACTGCTCATGAGAGTCACTGTGGGAGTTTATCCAGCCAGACTAAAAACATATATTTTTTTCTGAATAATCAAGGAGATAAAGTTGAGTGAACTGTGTTAGATTTATTATTTATTAACCTGGTGGCCACAGAAATGAGTCCTGTGACTTCAGCTTTTGATGAGGTAACAGTGCAAGAGCACCTCCATTTTCTTTCTGCTTGGCTTGCTTTCTGTCATGGGCAATAGTTGGAGTTGTCTAGAACAGTAAATTTCAAAAGCTAATGGTGCTGCTTTGTTCTGCTTCATTTCCTTGGGCTCTTCTCAGACTTAAGAGGGAAGAAGCCTCAGTGCAGATACACAATTAAAAGTAAAGAGAAGTCGACCTAGGAGTTGTTTGAGATCAGCCTGCATACTCAAACCTAGGGTATGGTTTTTCCCCGAACAATCTCAAAAACTCCACTTGAAGGGGTTAAAACTCCTTTGAGGAGAAACTCATCTTTAGATTCTGAACAAATAAGAAATTTATGTGACTAAACTGAATTATTAGAGGATATGACAGGTGGTAGCTATTTCACCCGAATTTCAGTTGAAATGGGATTAGCATGGTAAGCCAGTGTTGAGGTGAGACTATGTTGCTGTTTTAGGTACAACAAAGCCATCATTGTTAAGGATTTGAGGGTGGTTTGCATGTTATACGTGTTATTTTAGTTGCTGGTAGCAGCAGATTACAAACAGCTTTGTAGTCTACTGATGTTTCTAGAATTACTTGGGATTTGGAAGTTTTTGATTTGCAGGTTTTGATTTCTTTTTATTAAGGTATCTTCTACTGGAGATAACTTGCTCATTATAGTGGGAAAAACGTAATTTCCAAAAACATAGAGAGGTTATTTGTGGCCACCTCTTAATACAGAGGGCTAGCATCAAATGTAGTTAAATCCTGTGCAATTCAGTAGTCGCTTTTTGGAAATCCGATGGCATTGCACCTAAACTTCATTGTGGTTTAAAGAAGAAGCCTTAAGGAGACATGTGGGGAAAGGAGGCCAAGCATGGTGCAGAATACTCCTATGGCTCCATGAATCCTTGTTGAGGAAACAAACGTATCCTCGGTAAGCTGATGATTTTAGTAACGTGGAATGAATTTCAGATCATTGAGAGCCATTCTAGGTGTTAAAAAATGCCTCTGCTTCTTGTAGTGTAGAGGCCTGAGGCTTCAGAATACGAAGACGGCATCAAATGCAAGATCTCCTAAAGGCATGAGCAGTTCAAGATGTAACTGGCTGAAGATGCCATCTGCTGGTATGGATTTGGTATGTCTGGCTGCTTCCTGGCCTACCTGCCATCAAGGCCATATATTCTTTAATGATAAAGAATAAAGAATGGCCACTCTGGTAGGGCCTGAACACAAAGGTTTCCAGCTATGGACACAGGCCAGAAGACTCCTACAAGCGTGATAAAGAAGACAAGCATAAGCAAATAACACAAGTCAGCCTTTTATTTTGAGGTCTGATTTTTATTTTTCTAAAGAAGCATTTGGGAAAAAAATCAGGTTACCATACTTGGGTAAGCAGTGGAAAATAAACTAGGTTTGTGTTGGATTGAGATGATGAAGATCTGCCACCTTTGATTGGTACAGATGTTTATGGCGGTGCAAGTTTTCACTGGCATAAGCAAAATACTGTGATTTTACGTTAGTTGATGAAACCTCCTTCTGTGTGTGTTCTAAAACCTCAAGGGCTGTATTTTTTTTTTAATCTACAAGAATATCAGGAATATGAGCATAATCTTCCCTAGTTCTTCTGTAAACCTCTTTCTTTGAGAAGAGCTTTTAAGGTCTAACATTAATTGACTGGGTAAAGGTTAAAACTTTGTAGCAACAGCAGTTATTCACTGTGCTATTGAAGCTGAATTACTCACTTAAGCTAGTTTAAACAAAATCAAAGCATTAGTCTGCCAAAAGACATCTATCTTCTCTTGCATTTGTAAGGGGTTTTTTTCTTCTTATTTCATCACACACTTCCCCAAGGCACCAGTGATTATTCTCCAAAATAAAGCTTGTTTTTTTTCTTATTTTTTTTTTTTTCTCCAGCATAGGATTTCATTCAGTGATGAAGATAATGTTATTTTTGGTATGTTCTTCCTACATTAAGCCCTTCCCTTAAAATCACAGAGTAATTTAGGTTGGCTGGTACCTTTGTAAGCCTCATGGTCCTGACCCTTGTTCAAAGCAGGGCCAGATTCACATATAGATCAGGGCTAAATTGTGCCACTTATTTTATCAACGAATCCATCATTTTTCTTCCAACTTGCACACATTCCTTCTTCCCTCTTAATGTGATGTTTCTGAACAGACATCCTACTGTTCCAGCTGTAGTCAGGGAGGGAGGTTCACTCCCCACAAAAGCCATCCTATTCTGCAAGCATCAAGACTATCCCTCTTAACGTCTGCCTTTATTTTATCAATTATCCACATTGTCTGTTGTGCTCCAGGAACCCCAGTGACTCATCTGAGTTCAGCGTGTTTCACACTAAGCCTCTGAAACACTTCTTTGGCTCTTCATAGAAGGAGGACCATATGCAGTTCCTTTACCCCTTTTGTTTTTTGCCCCTTGGTGACTTTATTCTTGAAAAATCTGACATTAGAAGAGTTGGTTGTTTTTTTTCTGAGTGCTGAATTGTCTGTCTTTTCTCAAGCCCAAATCCTTTCACGTGTGTTTCCAATGTTGACATCTCAGCTATCATCAATAACTATTACTCTGCAGTGCATGTTGGGCTCTTCTCCCAAGTAACAAGTGATGGGTCAAGAGGAAATGGCCTCAAGTTGCACCAGGGGAGGTTTAGATTGGATATCAGGAAAAAATTCTTTGTGGAAAGGGTTGTCAGGCATTGGAACAGGCTGCCCAGGGCAGTGGTGGAGTCACCATCCCTGGAGGGGTTTAAAAGGCGTTTAGATGAGGTTCTCAGGGACATGGTTTAGTGCTGGAGTTCATTTGGGTTATGGTTGGACTCAATGAACCTGAGGGTCTCTTCCAACTGAAATGATTCTATGACTGCTGATTATTCCCTGTTGAGCTCAGTGAGGTGTATGGGGGACAACGTGGTGCTCAGCGTCTGGTTTGAGTGTCTTCAGCTGCTTCATCTGCACCCTCCTTGCCCACCTCCCCTCCTGCGTGCCTGTGGGCTCACAAAGCATTGCTCATGCAAGACTTCAAAGAAAGAGCCATAATGGAGACGATCCACCTGATGTGTCATTGTCCCAGCTGAAACCTTGGCTCCATTGACTGAAAATATTTAACATATGGGGTTTTTAAGTCCTCAGGAGTACCCAGGCACAGAATATGACTTGTGATAAAATCCACCTGGTGCCCTTTTGCCGTTCTGAGGTAGCCCAGATCTCTTCAGGCTTTTGGAAGTGAAGTGTTTGGTTCGACTCCTGTTGGTATTTTGGGATGGGGGGGGTATAAGAAAGGATGTCCCGAAGTATCTGTCTGTAGAAAAAGCGTGGGAGAAAGATATTTCAGTAAGAAGGGTATGTTTCTTGTTGCAAGAAATTAATTTATATTGTCGAGAATACAGATGCTAATGGTTAGAATTTTCTATTTGATGTCTGTTCTGCTGTGCTTTTAACTTTTTATTGTGCACTAGAAAACTTTTCCAGTAAATAAGTATTTAGAGGGTATATACTGTATGTGATCTCAAAGCACAATTGCTCCAGCTGATAAATGTGCTGTGTGGGTGCTGTATCAGTTGTGAGGCTCTGGTGTATTTGCATGCATACAGGGAATCGTGTAATTAACCCCATTAAACTGAATAACACACAGCCTCCCCATTGTTCCTCTTTATGGGTGTAATTAGATGCTGAAAGAACTATAGCAGGAAATAGGAACAGTTTCCTCCTGCCACCCCTCAAACAAGTTTTCAGTTCCAATTAAAATAAATTACAATTTCAACCAGAAGAGATTGCTCACATGATATCTATGTCATTTAGACACAGACACAGCCTGATGTAAAGGTAAATATTAGAAAGGAGAATAGTTTAGAAATCCTCACAAACAGGAATTCAAAAGCTGATTCTTTGGATTTCTTAGTTATGCTTCAATGAGAAGTTTCTACTAGAGGTTGAGTAACAGAGGGGGAAGCCTCCTCACAACAATATGGGTTCCAGAGATTTCTTTAGTTAAATTGTGTGACGTGCTTTGACACCTCAATTGAAAGGTAAAGTCTCATACTTTTATATATTATTTTTTTAAAAAACCCTTTACCTTCTAAGGCTACTTAAGGAAGAAGTAATACGTGGCACTTCCTGGCCAACACCTTCCTGTTTTGATCCATCAGATGTGTCCTTTCCTGCATTGCTGTGGTAAGGGGACTTGTAAAACGAACAGAGGAAACGAAACCCTTTCATTAAGATGCAGTTAGGTGGCAGGAATAGGATTTTTTTATTACTATTTTTGCTGGGAGACCATCTGTTTCGTATCACAAATAAACCAGGTGTTTGTTTTTGAAGGTATTGATGGTGTGAACCATGGGGTTGCCTTATGTAGGGACAGGAGCTGGACTCGATGATCCTTGTGGGTCCCTTCCAACTCAGGACATTCTATGGTTCTATCATTTGATTGCATAAATATGCTTTTGAGGCCATTTGTGTAACACATCTTTGAGTTCAAATTCAGTAGTTGGCCCAGGAGAGAGAACTCAGTCCCCCAAAAAACAACAAACGATCTGGAGCCTGACAAGTGCAGGATTTCAAAGGTCATGGTTGACTTAGTATCTTGATTTATGGTACAGAAAAGCAAGGAATTTTAATGCAACCAATTGTTGGATAGAAGAAGCAGAGAGTTTGAGAAACTGACTGATTGATCCATGCTTGTTACATCGGGGTTTGGAGCAACCTCACCTTTCTGTGAGTTTTCAGAACCACTTATTTTGTGAAGTTTAGTAGAAAGATAATGTATTTCTGGACTGAAAATCTGAGCCGCGTTTAGAAGATGCGATAGCAGCTCATGTCTCTGCAGTTGTGTGGTAAACTTTGAAGTGAAAGCATTGCTATGACAATTCAATTGGAAAATTAACTGTACAATATGGAAGATGGCTCGTTCTCCTCCCACTTCTTCCCCATCCTTTCATCTACAAAAATACTGTAATTCCTGGCAATCTTCTTATTTTCTCTGCAATTTTCCAGTGTCCTTGATGATATTGGAAAAAGTACAAGTCTTAATTGCTTCCCTTTTTGAGATATACGGAGAGATTGCACTTCATTTTTTATTTTCTTTTTAATATGTGCTGTTGCTTTTTTGGGTTTAAAGTTAAAATGCTGAGACAGTTTTGTAAAATTGCCTGTAATAGTAAATCCCGCTCATTACATAAAGGAATTTATAGCGTGTTCTTGTATTGTCACTACTGTAAGTTTGCCGGCCACGTAACTGCCTGACGCAATCACTAAATTATTATAACAGCACCATTATATGTATTGCCAGTTGAAGAGAGCAAATCGAGTCCTGTGGAAGGTGATCCCCCATCTAAACCTGGCAAAAATGCCGTAATTAAATGTAAAAGCCAAGCAAACGCTTGGCTTTTTGCCGGTTTAGGATGCCGAAGCGGTTCATTTTGCTCAAGGGTGACCGAGACCAAGAGCCAAAGTGAAGGGAACAGCAGCATGATGAGCTGAGACTGCTCCAGAGCCTCAGGCTGGGATTACATTTATTATTAGGGATGCTGAAGGGACTCTGTCAGTTCTGGGAAATAAAGCATCTTACTGAATGCTCAGGGAAGAGTAAACACCGGTACCTGGTCAAGCCAAATGTATTACCTGGGCATGGTTAATATGCATAGCAAAAGTATGTACTACTTTCATTTTCTTATGGTATGATATTTAAATTATAGGAGAATTGCAACATTTCTTGAAAAGTGATTTGGTACGGTCTTTGTGTTGCTACCATATGGAAAATCTGCTGGTATTTTCGTGAGTATTTCAGAGTAATCCTAGCCTTGATATTTGAGTCATCCTGTGTCAGATGAGCTGTGATGCTTTTGTCATCAAGAAATTTCTTCGCTGTGATTTCTGCCTGGTAAATAGGCCTAAGTTATATTTGTGAAATTTGCTCAAAAGATGAAAAGGTTTTATTTGTTTCCATTGCAATAATTCTCGGTGGAACCAGGGAACTATTCACTTCTAGGCTTTAAGAAGATCTGAAATCGGTGTGTGTATGGACACACAAGATACAAAGCTTGGACTTATTTTGAGTCATGTTTTATGGCCTTGTTTGTGTATGTGTATCCTGGTGAAGCATCAGACGGTGTGTACATTTCACATAGATTTTAAGGTACCTGAGGTGTTCACATTAAATAAGCTGACGTTCTTCTTCAAAAATAGCAACATCGCTTGCGCTGGTGCTCAAATTATGGCTTGGTTTTCATTTACTTTTATGTTAAATACTAGCTGATTATATCCTAGATGTATCTCTTGGTGAGGGGTGCCCGTGCTCCGTTTTGAATTCTATCCTTGCAAGTTTCATTTTGTTAAACTCCAAGGAATATCAGTTTTAAAGTAATTTCTGATGCCTTAGCGTCCGGTTGCTACTTTTTCAATCATAAATACTCTTTCTAAAGATGTTTTTGTCTTTGTTGATAAACAACCTTCTGCTTGCTCTTGGTTTTCTCCTCTTCATGCCATCCGTAAGGAAGCCAGCTAACCTGGTATGAGGAATGCCAGCGTGTATTTAATTTTGTATTTAGTTCTGATGGGAAGCTTTTAGCTGTATTCCCCCTGGGGGCTGTGGAGACCTGGAGTGGTGATCCAAGTGGCTGATCTGGTGTTCCCAGCCTTATGAGGACAGGCACCCAATATTTACCTCTGTTTCTATTTCATGTTTGGCTGGAGACTGCTTGAATACTGCGCCTGACAACTACTTAAATCTGCTTGAAAATGCAGGGGGTTTGTGTGTATGGATTTTTTGGGGGGTTGTTTTGTTCTTTTGCAAAGGCCCATTATAAACTGAGGTGATAGGACTTGCACTTTAAAAAAGAAGAAACTTTAGTTCTATCTCTAATCCAGATAACTTCATTAGCTTCATTTATAGGGAATCTCACAGGGTTGGTTGCCTTAGCATCTCTGGAATATACATCTGCATAAAGGAAACACAAAAGTTTGAGTGTGAGAACAAGCTGTTTATATTGACTCCTTGGGTGTGAGGAAGTGTGAAGATGCGTTAGTTAATCTCAGGTATGTTAAAACTTTAATCAAGATTTTAATAAATTCTGGAGAAAAATGCAACTTTTTTAAAGGCAAAAAATCTTAATATACAGAAGAATGCTTTCTCTTCCATCAAGGACAATAGAGCGTGCTTTAGATGTCTCTGAGTTGGGGGTGATTGTGTTAGTTTTTAAAGTTTAGTTCATTAAAAATACTTCTGCTTGCAAACAAGCTTGGATTTATTACAGCTCCCATCTCACACTTTCCTAATGAGTTGTGCAGCTAAACTACCTTAGCCTCTCATTGCACTTGAAGCTTTTAGGTGTTTTTTTTGCTTCCCATATCCCATAGTATGAAATACAGTCTGTATTGGGTAACACTATGGTGAGAGCTGCAGTGCTGGTGTGTAGTCCATGTGACGCAAGTACCTAATATAATAGCTCATTTGAAGGGATATTAGATATCCATTTTTTCCTCTGGAACTAGGTATTAAAACCCCTTCTTTTGCTCCGGAATTGGGCATGTGTGTTCTTTGCTTCCAACTTAAGAAAGATCAACTTCTAATTCATTTATGTGGAACAGCTTTTGAAATATGAAGGGCAGCAAGTGCTGTTTGCTGCAGTTCTCAAAGGAAACGTAAAGCTCGGCCCTCTGGTTAATGGATGGCTGCTGGTAATCCTGAGTGAGGATTCTCGTTGTAGTTAATATTTCGTGACCAGGCAGGGTGTTTGCTGAAGGGAGTTTTAACGTGATGGGCTCTGGTCTTGGGAACAGCTTAAGGGCTCTGTATACATGTGGCTCCTTTCCTCTGTGTCACCGCTCACCTTTGCGGGGCTTCCAGCTCTGCTTTTATTTGCTTGCTAATATTCTGCTCCAAATATTTTTGTCTGCCAAGCACCTCTTAGGTGCCTCCTAATTTTGTAATAGTATATGTACAAGTAAGGTTGAAGTTGGTGTTCTTTAGGTTGACTGTTGTGCCAAGGTACTGTACAGCCTTACTGCTTTAGTGTTCCTAGAAGTCAGAGAAAGTTATACTGAGTTTTGTTTAATATTTTTTTCTATGAGGTAGCTATGGTACCTAGCAATAAATATCATGGAGAACTAGGTGTTAACGCTCGTTTGGTTCCCACATTAGGGAATCTAATGTGCCTTTTCTATTCTTTATTTTATGTGTGCTTTCCATTATGGAATGGAAAAGGGATGGTATGGAAGTGACCACTTGTCCTGGTCCCTAACACAACTGGGGGTGGCTGTAGTGCTGTAGTACTGAACATCTTGCCTGTGATGATCTCTTTCTCACCTAGTTGTCCCCAGAAGGAGAAGAAAACAGTTGTTTCTGCTGGGCCGGGTTTAGCTGGTCTGAGCTGTGAGCTCTGGAGGATGCAGGGCTGAGATTGCAGCAGTGACACACAGCGTCTTCACACAGCTCTTTCTGGGAAGAAAATGTGTTTGTTCATTACCCTAAACATGCGTAGTTGCATTGATTGCTCTTTGGCACGTTGCTTTTGCCCTTCCTTAACACTGGGCTCAAGCACAGTCAGAGATTGCAAATGCTATTTTACAATGTTCAGTATGATCACTTCAGAATGGATAAACACTCTCAGGTATTTAACTACTATTTGTGATTGTGTTTGTTATAGTATGTATGCATCTCTCTTTATATATATGCATATTTTCTTAGTTTTGTTCACTGGGCTGCTGTTCCTTACCAGCAGAGATGAGGAAAAGCTAAAGAACAACCCGGTTCAGATGTTGCACTGGGAATGCATTAGAAAGGAGCGCACAGCCCTGAGGACACCAGATGCATCACTGTCATCTTCGTGCCAAAGATTTAAAAACCTCGTATTTTTAAAAACCGTGAAAATTGCATGGTATGGCCTTTTGTATTCTCTTGGAGTATCTGGAGATCTGATGCCTTGTTCTTTGGACAGGTGTATTGATTGGATGTTTGTCAGAAGGGTTTTGGCGGTAGGTGGCATGGAGCACTCTGAAGGTGCAACGGGAACAGGACACACATGAAACCTGTAGTTTGCTTATTTGCTACTCAGAGGAGCAGAGTATCAGTCAAGCGATACAAATAATAATGGTAGCGATCCAGAAAACAGAAGATTTCAGGGGTTAAAAAGGTACATTGGAATGGATTATGAACTCCCAGAAAACACCACCCGGGCAAACGGTAGGATTTGAAGACTGAGTTAATTTCCTTGTACCCTTTCCTCACCACCAAGGATTTGTGCAGAATGATGTGTGTCTGTAGCCAAAGGCTTTTAGAAAGTGCTCAGCCTGGTTCTTTGTTTCATCCCACTGAAATAGAAAAGGATTTCCAAGGGACAGAACCGGGTAGAGGTTAAAAGGTTTTATAAAGCTCTCCAGGCATATATGCCCACTGGATTAATGAGGCACTTCCCGGCTCAGGGCATGAATTTTATATGCTGTTTATATTTTTAAACTAAAGAAAATAGTTCCCTGTTTTAACTTCTTCTCTATTCTGTTTACCTGTTCAAAGTTCACTATTGACTAATCCTTATGAATTTGAAGTGAATTTAGGGCCTTTATATTATAGGTATCTGCTCCAATGAAAAATCAGTGTTGCTGATGTGAAAGGATCCATCAAATTTCTACAGAAGTTTAAGGCACTGCTGAAAAATACACTAAATTGCAACAAAATAATAAAACCAAGAACTCCTTGATTCCTAGATACTGTAGTAAACACACAGTGTACATATCATGTATTTTTGAAAACACAGAGAATATTTTTGCTGTTGTTTCATTAAGTGAGTGGAAGTACTGTGCAAAAGTACTTATTTTTTACAAAACTTTTAATGAAGTTGCTTCCACGCAGGTGGTCAGCATGTATAACCTGGAGAGCAGATGGCTCCCTCCAGGAGAGTGAAACGCAGAGTTGGAGAGTGCGGTCTAATGGTGCCGGAGCGGGCAGGACAAGCTGCCACCTGAGCTCGCCTTGAAAGCAGAGCAAGAACAACCCAGGATTCACAGATGAAAAACAGTCACAGGGCAGAATGGGGCAGAATATGGTACACTGGATTATTTCTTGGGGAACACAAACAAACACTTGAGTAGCAGCAGGTGAGAATGGGTTTTCAATATATAATTGCGCCTGAGGTTAATTCCCTGAGTTTACCCTATTGAGTTGCGAAACAGTACAGTGAGGAGAGATGCCTGCTTTTAAAAGCCAGGGCCTCTTGCCTATGCTAAACCCATAAATACATGGTTTGCTGAGCACCTGGCATGTAAATAGATGTAAAGGAATATTTCTGTTCTCAGCCTTACAGCAAGCTTGTGTTCTCTACTTTCTCACCTTCTCTGAAGGCAGCATCCAGTCATTTTCGCACTCACATTCATTTATTTAAGGGATTAGTTTTCCTCCTCTCTTCCTCCTCTCTTCCTCCTCTCTTCCTCCTCTCTTCCTCCTCTCTTCCTCCTCTCTTCCTCCTCTCTTCCTCCTCTCTTCCTCCTCTCTTCCTCCTCTCTTCCTCCTCTCTTCCTCCTCTCTTCCTCCTCTCTTCCTCCTCTCTTCCTCCTCTCTTCCTCCTCTCTTCCTCCTCTCTTCCTCCTCTCTTCCTCCTCTCTTCCTCCTCTCTTCCTCCTCTCTTCCTCCTCTCTTCCTCCTCTCTTCCTCCTCTCTTCCTCCTCTCTTCCTCCTCTCTTCCTCCTCTCTTCCTCCTCTCTTCCTCCTCTCTTCCTCCTCTCGTTGTGCTCTTTAAACTGCAGAATTTACTGCAGATAATGTAACTGTACCTTGTATCACAATTGGTGGTTGGTTCCCTCCTCAACACGGAAGCATCTTTTTCTTTGGCCTTGGAGGCAATTTCCCATCTCTTCAGCAGACACACAAGCACAACTTGAAAGGCCTCTACATGAGAAATTGGAGCTTGCTTGCCTGAGCTGCTGCTTTCATCTCCTTCAGCACATCTGCATCTCGCTTGCCCTTGGGAGGCTTATGATGTCCTGTCGGGGAGGAGTGATGGGTTTGCATCTCAGAGAACAGGCTACAAAGGCAGGCAAGTGTTAATTTAATATCTCTGTAGCAAGGAGCTCGGTTTGATGAAAGCCTGGCAGCAGATGGAAACGTAACGAGGAATGAAAGCAAGAAGGAATGTGTCTTGCAGCATCCCTGGCCGGAGAGGGTTGCTGAAGGGGTGCATTGCATCAGTTCTTCACGTGATTAATGGCTGTTGTTCCATATAAAATTTCAGATGAGTGAGGTGGTTTTCCTTCTGAATTCTGTTTGCAGCAATAAAAATTCTGGTGTGTAACAGAGTGCTTTGATCTATGAAGTTGTGCTTTCCAAGCAGCCGATGGTTAGAAGAATATAACTAATTTATTAAGCACGTGCTGCCTTCTAGTTGGGGCATTCTTTCATATTTTGCTTTTATGTTTCCTTTTGCTCATGTACACGTGAGACTGTCAAGAAATCCAAGTTTCTAGTGTATTGTTTAGAATAAGACTTTTCCCTTGCTCCTGTGCTGAAACATCTGAGAGCAGATACCAATCTATTTTCTTCCCAGACTGAACTCGGGGACCTCTCCACTGTTCGGCAGCGTTACATGGGACTCTCGCCAAAGCTTTGCTGATGGTGTCCTCTTTATTTTACTTTAGACGGCTCTGGCACAAGGCATATGGTTGTGGAACTAAATGCAATCCCAAAACACAAGCCTGTTCCTTGGGGGCTTTTTGTACATGCACTGAGACAACCAGTTTCTCCTTTTGAAAAGACCTTGTGCCTGGGGGGGGACTCCACGTTGCTCAGCCTCTGTGACTGTGTGTGGAGATAAGGGCTTGGGGCGATGAGTGGGCTTCATTTATAGTTGTTTCTAGGTGTTTGGATGCGTCACCATGTCAGCAAGATAGCAGAAATGGAGATGAAGCGATAGGGGTTGGTGTCCCTGATGTGATGGATACACACAGCTGATGTGGAGCAGTTAATTCAGAGGAGAGTCCTGATGATCAGTTAACATATACGCCAGAATCTCTTCTACGAATCAAATTTGGTCATGTGTTTAGTACTACCTGAATTTACTGTAATATTGAATTATTTTAATCTCTATCATCTGAGGGTTCATTATTGTGAATTATTATTTAATAAAAGAAGTCGTGAGCCATGCTAATCGGATTGCAGTACCATTATGCCAAGCTCTCTGCAGTCATCTAATAAAAGGCAGTTTCTGCTTCACAAATCAGTCTGTCCCACTAGTTCTTGTCCCTTCTCTTTGTTTTTGTAGGGTTTTGTTTGTGCTGGGGTTTTTTTTGCTTATGTGTAATAACTGATGCTAAGTAATCAGTGTAAGAATTTGAGCTAAACAGCATTTGGGGCATTTGCTACGCTACCCATCAAATTTTGGTGCAGGTGCATTAGATAAAAGGAAATGACAGTGTTTATATATTGCGGTTTTCTCTACCAGCCAAGAGTGAACATACCCCTTTATTTTAATCCAAACAGTGTTTAATCCTTCTAAAGAAAGGATTATACGGTCTTTGCTCTTGAATATGTTTTTAAAGTGACTTTGGCCTTTGCTTTGAACTTATGATTGTGTG
Organism: Streptopelia decaocto; assembly: GCF_964273445.1. Lineage (NCBI taxonomy): Eukaryota > Metazoa > Chordata > Aves > Columbiformes > Columbidae > Streptopelia > Streptopelia decaocto. Next base: position 5,102,929 of record NC_138658.1, on the reverse strand, counting down.
GGCCTTGGGGAAGCAGTGTTGTAGGTCTGGCTTTGCTTGTTCCAAATGAGAGTAAGTGTATTTGTTATTTCATATGACTTGACATCTTTTCTCAGGGTATAAAAAGACAGAGAGAGGAGGGAATGGAAGACAGAAAGAGGCAGCACATGTACCAGATACAGTCTGTCAGCATTTCTTGAGAAGCAGCAGAAATTGTGCTTTAAAAGTCACAAAGGACAAGAAAAGGGGGTTCAAGGCTTCATGTTTCCTGTGTCTTTCACCTGCATTAAGTAACAGTTGTTGGTGATGTTGCACTTTTATAACGAAATAAAGTCCTTTTGGTACTTCATGAGTCCAGTCTTGGGAAGCCCCTTGACTGTGTCTCCTACCCTCTGAAAGAGTGAGCCATGTGTATCAGCAGAGTCCTGTGAACTTCATCCCAACCTGACGTGCGATATTGACGCCCAGAGAGAATCTGAGAATATTTTGGGATGGAAGGGACCCTCAAAGGTCTTCTAGTCCAACCAGTCTGTAGTGAGCAGGGACATTTCATCTAGATGGGGTTGCTCGGAGTCTCATCCAGGTGGGCCTTGAATGTCTCCAGGGATGGGGCATCTACCACCTCTTTGGGGTGAAGAGCTGTTTGATTCAGTTAAGTGTATAGAAATGTATTTACC